>NC_133326.1:535083477-535803477 GCF_042186555.1 Aquarana catesbeiana
TAAGTCAGGGCTCTGATTGGGCCATTCAAGAACAGGCACGGAGTTGTTGTGAAGCCACTCCTTCGTTATTTTAGCTGTGTGCTTAGGGTCATTGTCTTGTTGGAAGGTAAACCTTCGGCCCAGTCTGAGGTCCTGAGCACTCTGGAGAAGGTTTTCGTCCAGGATATCCCTGTACTTGGCCGCATTTATGTTTCCCTTGATTGCAACCAGTCATCCTGTCCCTGCAGCTGAAAAACACCCCCACAGCATGATGCTGCCACCACCATGCTTCACTGTTGGGACTGTATTGGACAGGTGATGAGCAGTACCTGGGTTTCTCCACACATACCGCTTAGAATTAAGGCCAAAAAGTTCTCTCTTGTTCTCATCAGACCAGAAAGTCTTATTTTTCACCATCGTGGAGTCCTTCAGGTGTTTTTTAGCAAACTCCATGCAGGCTTTCATGTGTCTTGCACTGAGGAGAGGCTTCCGTCGGGCCACTCTGCCATAAAGCCCTGACTGGTGGAGGGCTGCAGTGATGGTTGACTTTCTACAACTTTCTCCCATCTCCTGACTGCATCTCTGGAGCTCAGCCACAGTGATCTTTGGGTTCTTCTTTACCTCTCTCACCAAGGCTCTTCTCCCCCGATAGCTCAGTTTGGCCGGACATCCAGCTCTAGGAAGGGTTCTGGTCGTCCCAAATGCATTCGATTTAAGGATTATGGAGGCCACTGTGATCTTAGGAACCTTAAGTGCAGCAGAATTTTTTTGTAACCTTGGCCAGATCTGTGCCTTGCCACAATTCTGTCTCTGAGCTCTTCAGGCAGTTCCTTTGACCTCATGATTCCCATTTGCTCTGACATGCACTGTGAGCTGTAAGGTCTTATATAGACAGGTGTGTGGCTTTCCTAATCAAGTCCAATCAGTATAATCAAACACAGCTGGACTCAAATGAAGGTGTAGAACCATCTCAAGGATGGTCAGAAGAAATGGACAGCACCTGAGTTAAATATATGAGTGTCACAGCAAAGGGTCTAAATACTTAGGACCATGTGATATTTCATTTTTTCTTTTTTTAAAAATCTGCAAAAATGTCAACAATTCTGTGTTTTTCTGTCAATATGGGGTGCCGTGTGTACATTAATGAGGATAAAAATGAACTTAAATGATTTTAGCAAATATGCAATATAATATATGGGTTCATGAAATCACTCTATAGGCAGGCTATACAACTCTCTGACAAGCAGAGCCCCTTGAACATGTCAGTACTGACAACAAAGGCCTGGAGGTATGGCTTCCTTCTGGGCGGATCCTCCTCAGTAAGCAAAGGCAGGATGAAATCCCTTCAGAACCCAATACACAACCAGATGACTGTTCACCAACCAAAACACAGATCCTTTTACTGATGTACTTTCTGCAGGGACGATGATGACTGATGATTAAAAATTATAATGCATGATGATGAGGTAGATAACAATTGATGAGAATGCTAGGTGATAACCCATAATAAATTACTATGATGGTTGATGATGAGGAGGAGTAGTAGGAAGATAGACTGATGATAATAGACGGTTGATGATGATGGCACTCAGGCACATGGATGATGTTTCCATGGCAACATCGAAAGGAGGGGAGAAGCTCCCACTGGATCCAAGGTTACAGTTGGACCTCCCAGGGGTAGTCAATACTTTTTTTAGCCCTATTGTTACCCCTGTAATAGTGACTGTCAGGACAGTGTGTCTGTATTTCCCCAGTCTGTGTGTGTGAAGATGCCTGTAGGATATTTCCTTTCATTGATGACATATTAATCAATGTTCATTTCTTGACTTGAAAAATAACATATAATGCATCAAATCCACATAAGAAATAAAAATGTGTGCAGTATCATTGGGTTGTGGTGGAAGCCTTGTAATAGGACTTATTTTTAGCAGTGCGTTTCTTGCCAGTTGGAGGGTTTCTGCATGTAATAACACAGGATCTCTTAAGAAGTTCTTTTATTGGCAGAAGATTTGGAGATTGGATTTGTGGGATGCAGCACTGAAGGAATATCACAGTTCTCCCCTCCTATGGGAACTCAGGCATTTTATAGTTTGCCAGGTGTGGTCAGTATTAGCAGGACAAGTGGGTCTTTAGGCTGTAGAAGTAGGAGTTCTTCCATTAAACCACAAGGTGGGGCCAGTCCTGAAGGTGATCTCCACTGTTCTCTGAAACTTCTCTATCGAATAAAAGGTCAATTGTGCGCAGCAGGGCCTGTGAAAAGGATGCCTCTCGCCCCTCTCCCCCCCAACCCCTCCACCACCCCCCCAACGACTGGAGAATGTCTTCTGCGATTTTATAATAAATATGAAATAGCTAGAGCTGATAAACAAGTCGACTTGGACCACCAAGTTCCAATCACACCGAACTTTGTGTATCTTATCTGTGACGCGGCCCGATTGCCTCTACAGCTTACCATATGTTATTCTAATCCAATTCAATTGGTATTCCAGCGTGGAGATGTCAGGGGATACGAGAAATTGAAAAACTTCTTTCCTGTCTGTTCGGTATTATCATTTTCTGTGCAAAACATAGAAACAGCTTCACTGAACTAAACATTCACAATATAAAGCGCAGGATGGGAGGCCGCCGCGTCCGCTGCCTCATTTTACTTTCATAATATTCCACTTAGAATACACATGTTCATTTAAAAGCTTTTTACTTGCAAATTTGTGGTGAACCTCCGGTAATCTGCTGGTTATAATCCGAAAAATAACAGCTCTGTGTGACTGGCATAGACCACGGGAAGAGGCTAATTATATTCTGCGCCTTTATGACATTCTTATATTATGTATATCCGCAGAAAACGTTCTGATAAATCCTCCTTTCCAAGACTTCTCCCACTCAGCCCTCGTGTGAAGTACTCCACTGACGACCTTCTTAATGTTTTAAGGGCTTCTGCCAATGACAGATAATGGCCTTGGGATTAGACATGACAACATTGTAAAAGACCTGTAATCACATTATAATAAAATGTACACATGGCAGACACTGTACACTGGCAGGCATCATTAAGAGCTGCACTGTGCACAGGAGGGCGCAAATATTCCTGTTTATTCCCTGTTAAAGGCCTCTGGATTTACAGCACAACTCCTTCTCCCCATTCAGCCAACTGCAAGTTTACATATTTGTGCTTTATAGGATGCCAAGTACAAATGCCAAGCCAAGGCCCATGCAGTGTGCCGGATACATCCCTTCCTTCCTTCCTTCCTTCCTTCCTTCTTCCTTCCTTCCTTCCTTCCTTCCTTCCTTCCTTCAGCTTTATATTTGCTGCAGCCTGTAAAGTGCTGTGTGAGATTTACAGCAGGAGTTTAGAAATCCGTCCACAGTTACAGCACCATAATCTACAGAATATAACCACTCAATCAAGAAGATAAATCTCTCCCTCAATTGAGATTACTTGTTTCTTTTTTGTTTCCAATTAATATTGTGGTGTCTACTTTTTAGATAGATAGATAGATAGATAGATAGATAGATAGATAGATAGATAGATAGATAGATAGATAGATAGATAGATAGATAGATAGATAGATAAAGACAGGTTGTCCATCCTGTCTTTTACTCTGGATAATGGTGACATTTAAGCCCTGGAGTGCCAGCTGGTTCTTTCATTTCGCACAGCACCAAAAGTCGATGTTGGAACTCCATTCAGATATTATAAAGAATAAAGAACGAAATCTTCGTTGTGGTGAATATTTCATCTCCCAGCTCGATATTCTGAAGTCGTACAGCCTGGAAAGATCTGGCCATGAAAGGGAAGAAGCCAAGCGTGTGGTTTGGGATTTTCCATCATAAAACATGGATAGTGTACAATTCTCCTCCTCGCCTTTGATTTGTTCAGATACGAAAGCGGTAAAAGTTCTGCGCCATCCGTGAATATCCATGCTAAGGGAGTCATGCAATACTGGGATCATGATTGCCCAGATGTGCGAAGTGCATTAAAGCCCTATCATGAACGCCAAAATATTATAATACAGATATATATATATATATATATATATATATATATACATATATACACACACACACACACACACACACACATTCATTATATATATATATATATATATATATATATATATATATATATATACACACACACACACTTACAAATATATATACTGTTTATTATAGTGCAAAAGTTTTAGGCAGGTATGAATAAATGCTGTAAATTAAGAATGGTTTCATAAATAAAAGTGTTAATAGTTAATTTTTATCAATTAACTAAATGGAAAGTAAATGAACAGAAGAGAAATCTAAATTAAATCAATAGCATCAATTCTTCTATGTACACTTGTACACAGTTTTTGAAGGAACTCTGCAGGTAGGTTGTTCCACACATCTTGAAGAACTAACCACAGATCTTCTGTGGATGTAATGTAGACTGCCTTAAATCCTTCTGTCTCTTCATGTAATCCCAGACAAAGTTGATGATGTTGAGATCAGGGCTCTGTGAGGGCCAAACCATCACTTTCAGGACTCCTTGTTCTTCAGTATGCTGAAGATATTTCTTAATGACATTGGCTGGATGTTAGAGGTTGTTGTCTTGCTGTAGAATAAATTTGTGGCCAATCACACAACTCCCTGATGGTATGATGGATAAGTATCTGTCTGTGTTTCTCATCATTGAGAACACCATTGATACTGACCAAATCTCCAACTCTATTTGCAAAAATGCAGCCCCAAACTTGCAAGGAACCTCCACCATGATTCACTGTTGCCTGCAGAGACTCATTGTTCTGCCCTCCAGCACGTCAGCAAACAAACCGCCTCCTGCTACAGCCAAATATTTAAAATTTTGACTCATTGGTTCAGTGAACCTGCTGCCATTGTTCTGCATCCTAGTTCCTATGTTTTTGTGTATAGTTGAGTCGCTTTGTCTTATATCCACGTCGGAGATATGGCTTTTGGCCACAATTCTCCTATGAAGTCACTTCACGCCAGACTTCTCCAGACAGTAGATAGGTGTAACTGGGTTCCACTGGTTTCCGCCAGTTCTGTGCTGATGGCACTGCTGGACATCTTCGAATCAAGTATGCATGATGTGTCTTTCACCTGCTGCATTAAGTTTCCTTGGCTGACCACTGTGTCTACAGTCCTCAGCGTTGCCTATTTCTTTGTGCCTCTTCAAAAGAGCTTGAAACCCCAGTCTGCTTTGAAATCTTGAGAGAGCCCTTGCTAATGCAGTATAACTACCTTGTGACTTGTTCCTGTGCTCAGTCTTGCTATGGTGTATATGACCTGTGATATAAAGCATTAAGCATCCTACACAGCCGTTTCTGTTTATGATGATCATTAGCACTAGCTTGGTAAAATTTGTTAATCATACACCTGTCTCTAAGCCTACAAAATCCCTGACTTTGTGCAAGTGTACAAAGTGTGCAAGTGTAAGAATTGTTGCTAGTTTGAAGTCACAACAAATATAATATTTTGATTTTTCTTCTGATCGCCCACTTTACATTTTGTAAATTGATAAAAAAAAAAAAAATAAAACATGTATTTTTAAAAGCATTCTTTACAGTATTTCTTCATATGTGCCTAAAACTTTTTGCACAGTATACATACAGTGGGAAAAATAATTATTTGATCCCCTGCAGATTTTGTAAGTTTGCCCACTTATAAAGAAATGAAGGGTCTATAATTTTTATCATAGGTGTATTTTAAATGATAGAAACAGAATATAAACCAAAATCCCGAAAAAAACACGATACAAATGTTATAAAATGAGTTGCACTTCAGTGAGTAAAATGTGTACAGTATTTGATCCCCAAGCAAAACATGACTTAGTACTTGGTGGAGAAACCCTTGTTGGCAAGCACAGAGCTAAGACGTAATTGGTTACTACACATCTCAGGAGGGATTTTGGTCCATTCTTCTTTACGGATCTACTCTAAATCCCTAAAGGAGTTGTAAATGCAGAATATTTTTTTTCTGTCGGGGCTGGGCTCTCAGCCCTCCCTTCTCAGCTGTTGGTTAATTGCCAGCACTCATCGTTCCACAGTGGCTCCCCTGGTGATCATTTCTTGTTTGTCGCTCCAGTCTACAGCCAGCCCCTTCTGGCTATTTAAACTGCCTGGTTCATTTCTCCTGTCCTTTGCCTTGGTCAAACATATCAAGAGACTCTCTGCTGTGTTCCTGTTGAAGACTTGCTTGGCTGACATCCCTTCTGATTCCTGATCCTGTCTGCTGCCTCTAACTACGCTGACCTCTGGCTTCCTGATTTACTGGCTAGTTCTGACTACCTGCTTTGGCTACCGTACCCTGGCTATGTTTTGACTACGTTTTCTATTTGTACCATTTTTACCATTATATTAAAAGGTGTGATTTTAACTGCATTTTCTGTCTCCGTCTGATTCATGGTTCCCAACAGTAGACAAAGGCCATGAATTCAGAAGATGCAGGCAATCCACCTAGTGGTAATATTTTTTCCAGGTTGCATAAGCAGAATCACGGCATGGATCAGTTTGCCATAGTATTACAGACATTCCTAATTCACACTGCTCACCTGGATCCTCTCACTGTGGCTGTTCCGGTACAACCTGTGTTGCAGGCCATCCCTGCTGCTCCAGTCTCTGTGCAGGCACCAGCCTCAAATATTACCTCTATAAGAGGTATGTCTGGTTCCGCTCTGCTTCCCCAGCGATCCAATTCAATGCAGAGGGTTTCTCAACCAGGTTGGGATATACTTTGAGATGCTGCCTCAGGCATTCCCCATGGACAGAAGCAAAAGTAGGCTTTGTTATTTCTTTGCTTTCTGATAGAGCCTTGTCCTGGGCAAACTCTCTTTGGGAGATGCAAAAAGCCATTGTCCTGAGTTACCCTGAGTTTGTGGCTTGCTTTAAAAGGGTATTTGACGTTCCCGCACGCTCCACAATGAGGCCCTCGTGGCTGCTTTTTCTCATGGTCTCTCGGATAACATCAAAGATGAGGTAGCAGCCCGAGACATACCTATGGATCTGGAGAAGTTGATCACGTTTGCCATTCTCATTGACTCCAGACTCCGAGAGAGACCTTCCTTTAAGGAGCACTTATGGAATCCTCCTGTACATTTGGCTCCAAGCTTTGCACTCCCACCCTTGATTCCCGGTACCGAGTCAGCCAGTGAAGTAGAACCCATGCAGTTGGGCTTCACACATCTCGCTGTAGATGAGAGGGCCTTTGGGAGGAGGGAGGGATTGTGCCTTTATTGTGGCTAGGTAGGTCACTTTTTGAAGTTTTGTCCTACCCATCCAGGAAACAGCTCTTAGTTCCGGTTACCCTTTCTTGGTCTGAGTCATCCATCGAGACACAGGCTCTAGTCGACTCTGGGGCTGCAGGCCTGTTCATAGACAGTGCCTTTGTGTCTAAGCACTCAATTCAGCTGCAGCTTCGTGACACTCCACTTGCCATTGAGGCTATTGCTGGGAGACCTCTACAACCTGCCTAGGTGACTCATGAGACTGCTCCATTGACCATGGCCGTAGGGGCTCTTTACCATGAGATAATCCAATTTCAAGTAATTTCTTCACCTCATTACCCGGTGGTTATTGGTTATCCTTGATTACAGAGGCACAGCCCCTCTTTTGATTGGCTTCGTGCTGAGGTTCTTTCCTGGTTGCCACAATGCAGTAAAACATGTTTTCGGAACGTGGCAAAGGTATTGTGCACCTCTTCACTCTCCTCCTTGCCAAAGGAGTACCATAAATTTAGCGATGTCTTTGACAAAGGTCAAGCCAGTAGTTTGCCTCCACACTGGTCGTATGATTGCGCAATTTACCTTTAAGCTAGTGCCTTGCCCCCTCGTGGTGTACCCTTTATCTGTCTCGGAGGATAAAGCCATGGAGGACTATGTTGCCCACGCACTTTCTCGAGGGTTCATTCGTAAATCCTCGTTTCCTGCTGGTTCTGGCTTCTTCTTTGTGAAAAGAAGAGTGGTGAACTGAGACCTTGTATCAATTATAGGGGTCTTAATTACATCATGATTAGGCTTATCCGATTCCATTGATTGCAGAATTATTTGACCGCCTCAAGGGAGCAACAGTTTTCACAAAGCTCAATCTGAGAGGGGTATACAATCTCATGAGGATCAAGGAGGGTGATGAATGGAAAACTGTGTTTAATACCAGGACAGCTCATTATGGATACCTCATTTTGACTAACCATAACAATCTCACATTTTTGTCTGTGGCTAAATGCTTATCTCCGAGAAGGGAACGATGGACTCTTTTTCTGTCAAGCTTCAATTACAAAGTCTCATTCTTACCCAGTACTAAGAATGTAAGGGCTGACGCATTGTCGCAACAGTTTTCCTCCGCTTCCAAGATGGGAGTCAGTTCCTGATCCTGTGATACCTCCCGATCGTATTCTGGTCACTGTTCGTACTAATCTCACTTCACCGTTGGGTGACAGAATTCTTGGCGCTCAGATGCATTCTCCTCCTTTGTTCCTGAGAATCTCCACACTGCTTTGCTCCAGACTTACAATTCTCCTAAGGCAGCTCGCCACCCAGGGAAGAATCACGTTATTTGGGCTGTGCCGTTTCAAGCTGGGGTCAAGCCGTGACTGGCGCCCCCCGCACGCAAGCGTGGAAGTGACGTCACGTGACTCCGGCCAATCACAGAGCCGGAGTTCGCGGCCCCGGAAGGAAGAGGGGTGAAGAATGGACGCTCGCTGCCAGTGAGAAAATCGGGGACATCGCAGGCTCCTGTGTCAGGTAAGTGACACATAATGCGATGCATAGTAGCCCATTACGCTTTACCTTTGCAGGGAAACAAAGAGGAAGTAAAACCCACCAGGGTTTACTTCCTCTTTAAGGTTTCTTGGCTGTCACTTGGCAACTCAAAGTTTCAGCTCCCTCCAGAAATTTTCAATAGGATTAAGGTCTGGAGACTGGCTAGGCCACTCCATGACTTTATTGTGCTTCTTCTTGAGCCACTCCTTTGTTGCCTTGGCGGTATGTTTTGGGTCATTGTCATGCTGGAAGACTCATCCACGACCCATCTTCAGTGTTCTGGAGGGAAGAAGGTTCTTAACCAAGATTTTACAATACATGGCCCCGTTCATTGGCCCATCAATGCACCTTTAGTAGAGAAACAGCCCCAAAGTTTCCACCTCCGTGCTTGACTGTAGGGATGGTGTTCTTAGGGTCATAGTCAGCATTTTTCTTCCTCTAAACACGGTGAGTCAAGTTAATACCAAAGAGCTAAATTTTAGTCCCATCTGACCGCAGCACTTTCTCCCAATCCTTCTCTGAATCATTTTAGATGTTCACTGGCAAATTTCTGGGCTAATCACTCACTTTTCTCATGATCTTTCTTACCCCATGAGGCAAAATCTTGCACTGGAGCTCCAGACCGAGGGCGATTGATAGTTATTTTGTATTTCTTCCATTTGCGAATAATCACTCTAACAGTTGTCTGCTTCTCATCAAGCATCTTGCTGATGGTCTTGTAGATCATTTCAGCCTTGTGCAGGGTAACAATCTTGTCCATGGCGTCCTTTGGTCTTGCCCATGATGGTGAGGTATGAATGGAAAAAAGATTCTGTGGACAGGTGTCTTTTATACACATAACAAGTTATTAGTTCTTAAAGCGGAGCTCCACCCTATTTTAAGTTTTGCTCAATCACATGCCATGACTGTATTCAGTTATAAAAGGAAATTTTTTTGTTTTTACCTGTGTTTTTTCAATGTCCATCTCTGCTTCCTGTCTTAGCTCCCTGTGGATATGAGCGGGTCATCTGCGGCTATTTCGCAATTTCCTTTGTAGCTGCAATGTCTCCTGGGAGCTCCTGTCATTATTCCTAGGAGTCATTGCGGAGGCCTGTTGCGAGTTCTCGCGGGATTTCGATGACGACAACCGCCCGTTGTGATGGCAACCCTGAAGTTTACAGGGCTGCTCACCGTAAATACTGAGCATGCGCGGGAAATAGCGGTGAATGCTGGGAGCTCAGCATTCACCAGATCTCGGAAATCCATGCTTGTGGGCTTCATATGCCCAGAAGCAAGATGGGAACGGCCACGATCGAGATTTGTAAAAAAATTATTTAAAACGAAAACAGACAGCAGCAGCTTAAAACAACTGAAACAGTGAGTGTCACTTTATGATTGTACATGTGTCAGAATGATTTAAAAAAAAAAAAAAATGGGAATGGTCGCGGGAACCCCGCTTTAAATTGACAGGACTAATCTGTGTACCACATGAGCACATACTGCAGCCAGTCTGTGGGAGCCAGAAGCATTGTTGGTTCCAAGTTAACAGGTGGGAAGCCTCACTTTTGTCATTCATTGCATTCGCTGCTAGTAATACAGTCATGTCAGAGCTTACTGAGTTTCAGTAAACTGTGACTGAAGTTGCCAATTTTTTTGCGGTGTCGCTTGGTACAGAATCAAAGGTTATGACGGCATATATAGTTTCCTGGGAAAACTTCATCTGATAAGTATAAGCACGGTCGACATGGTCAACTGACCGAAAAAGACAAGAGGAAATTACTCAGGATTGTGACCCAGATTTTTGCATGAAGAGTGATATCAGATTCCATTATCCACCATCCAAGACTTATATTTGTAAATTCCCAGGAGATTTCAGGCCATCTTGAATGCCAAAAGTGGTCCAACACCATATCAGGTAACTATTTTGTTCTTTTACTATACTTGTTTTCATAATGGTGTCCAACAGTGCTTAACATTTTCACATTTTGTTATGTTACAGCCTTATTCCAAAATAGATTAAATTCATTATTTTCCTCAAAATTCTACAAACAATACCCCATAATGACAATGTAAAAGAAGTTTGTTTGAAATCTTTGCAAATTTATTAAAAATAAAGAATGAAAAAATTCACATGTACATAAGTATTCGCATAAGTATTTGCCATGACACTCAAAACTGAGCTCAATGCATCCTGTTTCCACTAATCATTCTTGAGATGTTTCAACAACTTGATTGGAGTCCACCTGTTGTACAGTAGGTGAACGCGATATTGTGTCAATCTCGCCGCTGTTACCAGCGAGATTTGACACCTGCGAGCCCCGTCGTGGGCGCCAGCGCCGAGCTGGCTCACTCATCGGGAAAGGAAAACTGTGATTTTTCCTTTTGCGATGAGCGACAAGCATTGCTGACAGGTGTCTGGTATGAATCATGTGGGGGAACGCCACACCAAATTTTAAATAAAAAAACGGCATGGGTTCCCCTCCAGGGGCATGCCAGGCCCTTAGGTCTGGTATGGATTTTAAGGGGAACCCCCCTACGCAGAAAAAACGGCGTGGAGGTCCCCCAAAATCCATACCAGACCCTTATTCGAGCATGCAGCACGGCCGGTCATGAAAAGGGGGTGGGGACGAGCGAGCGCCCCCCCCCCCCCTGAACTGTACCAGGCCTCATGTCCTCAATATGGGGGGTGGGCACTTTGGGGCAGGGGGGCGCCCTGCGGCCCCCCACCCCAAAGCACCTTGTCCCCATGTTGATGAGGACAAGGGCCTCTTCCCGACAACCCTGACCATTGGATGTCAGGGTCTGGGGGCGGAGGGCTTATCGGAATCCGGGAGCCCCCTTTAATAAGGGGGCCCTCAGATCCCGGATCCCCACCCTATGTGAATGAGTATGGGGTAAATCGTACCCCTACCCATTCACCTGGGGGAAAAAGTGTCAATAAAAAGAACACACTAGACAGGTTTTTAAAGTAATTTATTAGGTAGCTCCGGAGGTCTTCTTCCAACTTCAGGGGTCTTCCTCCGACTTCTCCGCTCTCTCCGGTTCTTCTCCCGCTCTCTGGCCTCTTCTCCCGGTGTCCGGTTCTTCTGCCGGGCTCCTCCGCTATCTTCTGCTCTTTTGCCGCTCTTTTGTTCTCCGTCGTCTTGTTCCCTCTTCTCTTCTTCCGATGTTGACACAACGCTCTCTCCTGCTGTAATGCTGTGTGCGAGGTGCGCGACGACTTATATAGGCATGGGGTGTGGTCACTGGGTGATGTCACCCGGTGACCCCGCCCCCTTATGACGTCACAGTCCCAGGCATGCTGGGACTGTGACGGCATAAGGGGGCGGGGTCACTGGGCCGGGCTGCGTGCTCGGATAAGGGTCTGGTATGGATTTTAAGGGGGGACCCCCACGCTATTCTTTCGGCGTAGGGGGTTCCCCTTAAAATCTGTACCAGACCTAAGGGCCTGGTATGCCCCTGGAGGGGAACCCATGCCGGTTTTTTATTTAAAATTTGGTGCAGCGTTCCCCCTCATGATTCATATCAGACACCTGTCAGCAATGCTTGTCGCTCATCGCGAAAGGAAAAAAACACAGTTTTCCTTTCCCGATGAGCGAGCCAGCACGAGATGCACAGTACCCTGTCGCCGAGAACCAGCGCATTGGCATCGCGCTGGCAACACATTCTCGCGGTCAGGTACTGTAAATTCAGTTGATTGGACATGATTTGGAAAGGCACACACCTGCCTATATAAGGTCCCACAGTTAATAGTGCACGTCAGAGCACAAACCAAGCCATGAAATCCAAGATATTGACTGTAGACCTTCGAGACAGGATTGAATCGAGGCACAGATCTGGGGGAGGGTACAAAAAATGTCTGCAGCATTTAGCTAAGGTTCACATTTATGCGAACACAGACATCGCACCCGCACTGCGGGGCTGATCGCATGCGATGTCTGTGCAATGCGAGTTCAGCCATACTGTTGTATGCATTGCATTGAATTCCCACAAAAAAAGGTGCAAGTACTTTTTTCCCCCCACACTGAAATAGGATCGCATGTGAAACTGCCGAAAAATACGTGTGCCAAGCTTGTAGTATCATACGCAAAAAGACTTGAGGCTGTAATTGATGCCAAACATTCTTCAACAAAGTATTGAGCAACATGTGTTTTTTATTATTATTTTTTTTCATTTGCAAAGATTTCAAACAAACTTCTTTCATGTTGTCATTATGGGGTATTGTTTATAGAATTTTGAGAAAAATAATGAATTTAGTCCATTTTAGAATAAGGCTGTAACAAAAACAAAATGTGGAAAAAGTGAAGTGCTGTGAATACTTTCTGGATGCACTGTATATACACACACACGCCAGTGGTGGCTGGTGAAGTTTTAGAATAGAGGGGCACCAGACCCATCCCTTTCTTTTTGACCCCTACTACTTCTCATAAGCCCCACCCCTTATAGAATCCACCCACTCCGTCCCCTGTATTCCACCCATAGTATCAGGAGTATACAGCTCAGCATCACAGGACAGCGTATACAGCCCCAGCATCACAGATCAGGGTATACAGCTTCACATCACAGATCAGAGTATATAGCTCTGCCTTACAGATCAGTGTATATAGCTCAGCATTACAGATAAGGGTATACAGCTCCACATCACAGATCAGGGTATACAGCTCAGTCTCAGGGTATACAGCTCAGCCTCAGGGTATACAGCTCAGCCTCAGGGTATACAGCTCAGCCTCAGGGTATACAGCTCAGCCTCAGGGAATACAGCTCATACCACACCACACCCCCGCGGGAGGGATTGACAGGGATTGCCAGCGGCACAGGACTAACAACTCCCACCCCCCTCGTGCTGACAGTGGGTTGGAAACTACCCGATCCAGGCCTGGGGCTGGTGTTGCGGTGTCCTCTCCTTCTCTTGTGCAGACAGTGGTATCGGTGTCCTCTCCTCCTGCGTTTCCTCTCTGTTGCTCCAAAGCGCTAGGCATCCAATAGTATCGCCCAATGCTTTGGCCAATCGAGAAACAGGTCTCACCACCTGCCTCCTGTTTGGACATAACGATTTCTTTAGGTTATAGTCATTGTAATCAACAGACAAGGCAGTGATTAACAATCATCAGATGAGATATAGAACTTGTACATGGACTGCTGCACATTCTTACATAAGAATGGACCAGAAACTGCTGTCTTATCGCACATACAATAGAATAGGAAGGGTTAAAGCTGCAGCTTCCGTCCGATAGTAAATTTTTGTTTCTCTCCGCTGGGCCCGGCAGTTTAAATGAAGCGGAGCTGACAATGCGTCCTACATACTGTTACGCCATAAAACCGTCTTTATGAGCGCAGAGAGAGATTATTGCAAACGTGATGCAGCAATCGTGGAATATTGCCAACATCGGTGAGCTAAACTTTCTGTCATTTTCTCCAAAATACAAACTTCCTGTGTTATTTAAAGGATACAATGGTCTCACCTGTCTTACTTTTATTATAAATGTTTACATCTAACCATTCTGGTTTGTCATTAGAGCAAGCGGTAAAGGAAAATCCTTCATTGCGACACGTGTTCTTGTGACAATTCTCTAAGATGGGAATGCCTTTCACTTTGGGGAGATTTCTTCTCATTTCCTGTTGTGTCTCCAGGAGAGGAAGTGAGGGGAAATATCCCCAGGGGGACACAGGCAGCAAAAAAATCCTGAAAGGGGTGTTAACTATTTCCTACTCTATCTAAACCTAAAAAAAAAAAATGGGTTTATAATAACTTTAATGCTGTCTGTGTACATTTTACTACTTTATCTTGGCTGCATTTTGCAGGTTCTTTCCTAAATAAAAAAAAACAAAAATCAGTTTGCCGGTCATATGCATTAAAACAAGTGCTAACTGACTGCAGCTACCACACGATGAAGCAATAGGGACTGGTGAGATGTGAACATTGCCTTATTGGTCCCTAAGGACGACTTATCACCGACATGATGATGACAACAATATTTATTATATGCCTGTTAGTGCTCGAGTGGTCCCACACGTGTGCTGATGAGAATACTTGTACAAATAATGCACATATACCATAGTAACTGACTTCCAACCATTAATCATTGTCAGTGTGCCCTGGTCAAATCACAAAATACCATTTACTACACGCTACACAGGAGATCTGTGAGAAGCTAAATACTATTCTTCACCGTTACTCTTATGTCTAGTGAGCATTCTATTGCATGTTCATATAAGAAAATGGCTCTCATTAATTCATTGCAAGATTTATTGTACGAGCCGCAGGTAAGAGAAATTATGATGTTCTATTTTGTGGTGAGGATATTAGAGTGTAAGCTCTTCTGGTGCAGGGGCCATTGTGATTAGTTCAGTGGTCTCTTTACAGCACTACAGTATATGTCAGAGCTATATTAAAGTGGTTGTAAACTCTCTAAAAAAAAAAAAAAAATATTACGCCGAGTAAATAGATACCAAACATGTCACGCTTTATAATTACACGCACTCGTGGAATGGCGACAAACTACGTTATCTAAGAATTTCCATAGGCGACGCTTTAAATTTTTTTTTACGGTTACCAGGTTAGAGTTACAGAGGACGTCTAGTGCTAGAATTATTGCTCTCGCTCTGACGATCGCGGCAATACCTCACATGTGTGATTTGAACACCATTTACATATGCGGGTGCGACTTCCGTATGCGTTTTCTCTGCTGCGCGAGCTCGCGGGGACGGTGGCGCTTTAAAAAATTTTTTTTTCTTATTTTTAGATTTATAAAATTATGTTTTAAAAAAAAAAAAAATGTTTTGATGACTTTTATTGCTGTCACAAGGAATGTAAACATCCCTTGTGACAGTAATAGGTGGTGACAGGTACTCTTTATGGAGGGATCGGGGGTCTAAAAGACCCCCCGATCCCTCCTTTGCACTTCAAAGTATTCAGATCGGCGAAAACAGCGATTCTGAATACTGTGTATTTTTTTTAAACCAGTGCCATTGGCAGCCGAGTAAACGGGAAGTGATGTCATGACGTCGCTTCTGTGTTTACAATTAGGAGGCTGGAACGAAGCCGCCCATGGCTTTGTTCCAGCCCGCCCCCAGCCGCCGGAGGCAGCCGATCGGTCACCGGGCCGATGGAACGGGAGGCCCGGTAAGAGTTGCGGGAGGGGGGGACGTCCCCTCCCGCTCCTCCGGTATAACAGCTTTTAGGCCGCATCGGTTGTTATACCAGGAAAGCCGATCGCCCGCTCTAAAAAACAGTACCGAGATGATGACTGCAGCTGTGGGCATCATCCCGGTATAACCCCGGAAACCGAGTACGCACATCTGCGTGCGCTCGGCGGGAAGGGGATAATGAGCTAGTATGCATCGCATACTAGTTCATTATTAAATACTTACCTTGGATCGAAGCTGTTGCAGCGGTCCCCGTACACCGCTGTGTCCGACGGCATGTCTCCTCGAGTTATTTCCGGGTTTGCGGGCTCTGTCGCTGTGATTGGCCGGTCACGGCACAGCTACTGAAGAAACGGCACGAGCGAGCCCTTTCTTCAGTGCGCATGTGCCAATGACGTTGAATACAGTGAATATCTCCTAAACGGTGCAAGTTTAGGAGATATTCACGGTACCTACAGGTAAGCCTTATTATAGGCTTACCTGTAGGTAAAAGTGATAGTACAGGGTTTACAACCATTTTAATGTATATTAATATTGTGTGACTGTGGAGCCATTTAGGTGTAAACTCTTTTGATGAGGTGATTGATGTGAATGGCTCAGTGTTCTCTGTACAGCCTTGTGGAAAATGTAAGCGCTATATAACTGCATAATAATAGTTTGTGACTATGGTGGGACATTGGAGTGTAAGCTCATGTGAACTTTCAACCGTCAAGAACACGGTGACGTACAACACTACAACGAGCCAAGAAAATGAAGTTCAATGCTTCCGAGCATGCGTCGAATTGTTTCCGAGCATGCATTATTTTTTGCACGTCCGAATTGCATACAGACGATCGCATTTTCGGATAGGAACTTTTCCCAACTGAAAAATAGAGCACATGCTCTCAATCTTTTGCTGGCTGGATTTCCGCACATCATCTGAGTTTTTCTGGCGGCATTTCCGATCGTGTGTATTAGGCCTGGTTCACATCTATGCATTTTTTTGTGCGTTTTCAGTTTTTCAGAAACACACTACAATCCATTTAACATGGTTTCCTATGGGTCATGTTCACATCTATGCATTTTATGGAAAGGGCCAAGGACATTTTTTTCTGGTTTTTGGTTCCATAAACTTTAATGGATCAAAGATGCGTATTGAAAAATGCAAAATGCACCTGGAATATGCAAACTGCAACCTGCATAGGTGTGAACCGGGCCTTAATGTGTGACTGTGGTGGGACACTGGAGCGTAAGTTCCCATGGTGCAGAGACTGATGTGACTGGTTCAGTGTCCTTTGTACAACACTGCAAAATGTCAGAGCTATCTATATATATATATACTGCAATAACAATAGTCCGTGACTATAGTGGGACATTAGAATGTAAACTGCTCTAGTGTAGAGACTGACGTGATTGGCTCAGTGTTAAAGCACTGTGGAATATGTCAGTGCTAAATAAATGTTTATTGTATCAGTGTGTGACTGTGGAGGGACATTCGAGTGTTATGGGGCGTACACACGGTCGGACTTTTTGGCTACAAAAGTCCGACAGCCTGTCCAACAGACTTTCAACAGACTTTCGACGGACTTTTGGCAGACTTTAAACGGACTTTCTAATGACCAGACTTGCCTACACACGATCACACCAAAGTCCGACGGATTCGTACGTGATGACGTACACCGGACTAAAATAAGGAAGTTGATAGCCAGTAGCCAATAGCTGTCCTAGCGTCGGTTTTTGTCCGCCGGACTAGCATACAGACGAGCGGATTTCTGGGTCCGGCGGAGTTGCGACGTAAAGATTTGAAGCAAGTTCCAAATCTAAAGTCTGTCAGATTTGCGACTGGAAAAGTCTGCTGAATGTCCGGGGAAGCCCACACACAATTGGATTGTCCGCCGGATTTGGTCCGTCGGACTTTTGTAGCCGAAAAGTCCGACCGTGTGTACGCCCCATAAGTTCCCATGTGCAGTGCGGAGACTTCAGTGTCCTTTGTACAGCACTGTAAAATACCTGTTATTACATGTATATAGAACCCTTTTCCTCTAGATATTCTGGACACAAGTTGGGACATGGGTGGGTATTTATAATATGTCACCCAGTACAATTGTACCATTTATATGTTGCTAAAATGATGTTGATCGGTGACAATATCTACAATTATGAATTCTCCCCCTGAGAACAGGGAATTTTGTCCCATGTATTCTTCCTTCCGCCAATAAAAACAGCAACATTGGCCTTTAAGTAAGTAAACGAGCAAATATTGTCCCAGCGTTCAGGCAGGTTACATCCCCATTTAATTAAACTGGCTCATTATGTCCCTATCTGATTAGTGCAGTACAATCAATTATTCAGTGCACAAACATGGCTCCAGAGCCAGAGGTATGTACGAGCTGCTCGTCTAATTCCAAGGACACTAATTAGGTACAAAGCAAGCAGTCCGTGGAACAATGGAAGTCTCCGGAATACAGGAGGAGAAGGCAAAGAGAAAATGTCTCTTCATATTCTTAATAAGGCCGATCCCTTTCCTTAACAGGGTCAGCAGACGGTAGAAGCTGCGATGAGATGGAGCAGGCTGCGCATCCACCGAGGGCCCCCGGGATTTGCATATATAATGTGTGCTGCTACTTTTGTACTTTATAATCAAACAGTAGGCAATTATCCAAATTATTGACAGCAGATTTCTCATTTCAACTGCAAATTAAGGACATTAATAAAGCTTTCGAATGCAAAAGTGACTAATTAAGAAACGGAATGAAGCTCAGAAGCTGTGATATCAAAACCAGTCCACCACATATTGTGGAAACACAAGGGAACTAATTAGTTTAATTATCAAAACAGCTAATTAAAATTACACACTTGCCCAATTAGTTCTGTGCGCTTTTCCCCTCTTTTAATTGACAGGATGGAGTTAAAAAGGGAGCGGGGAAGAAACGGCACTGGAGAACATTTTCGATCATGCTATCTTGTCAGGTGGTGGGTCAGTACCAGGGAAATTAATGGCTGTGAATTGTGTGTAGAGAAATCCAAATTTTACTGTAATTTGGGGATTCAGAGGGATTGGAGGTCAATGTTTGCACTGATCTTCCTGTCTCACAAACTTGCCCCCAAATCCAGCAGAGCATGTCTTGTGGATATCTGGCCAATGCTGAGACAGTAGTACCCCTCTAATGTACATATGGGGTCACCTGCAAAGTTACACTATAGGTGGCACCAGGTTTGGGAAATGGTGCTGTGGAGGTTTACAGTGGCCATCTGGCTATAGACTTCACCTGGCCCTACATCACAACTTCCAAATGACACAAGTGCCACACAAGACAGTGAGGCCTTTCCCTGGTGCCTGAGGGTCACAGACCAAACAAGAATCAGTTTATCTTCTTCATTCTGTTCTGCCCAGTTAATAGAGAAATCCTGGTATAGCCTGCGGATTCTGACTCTCACATCTGTCTATGGCCAGGTGGGAATACTACTATAGTGACCTACAGTATAATCAGTCCATCAATCAATAAACAATCAATCATTTCTGTTAGCCTGTATGATTAAATCCAGGACTATGGGTTTATGTTTAATGATGGTGGCCCAGTACAGTGATCTATTAATTAGGTCAGATCTATTAGTTCAGAAATTGTGAAGACAATACCAGATGACCAAGAGTGCTAAGGAGAAGGGCAGAAGTGCAACCATACAAAGGTCAGCACAAGGAGGTCCACTAGCTGAACCTCTAAGCAGGAATGGAGGGCAGTCATGTACGTCTCTGTTAAAAGCTGGGTCATGATGAGTCAGAGCCAGCAAACAAGCCATAGGTCAAGACAAGTGAACCACAGATGGAGCTATGTCTGGCATAGGACACAAGGGTGGGTTCAACTGGAAGCAAGAAGATGTGCAAAAGCCGGGCAAGTACAGAAGAAACCCACAAAAAACAAAAACAAAAACTTGGAACCCCAGGTATTACAGGGGTTTATTCTCTCCCAATATGGCTTTACCAAACTGCATAATAACCATCATTGTAAGGGAAACACCGAAGTGTATACAAGAAGTCAACTTTAATACCAAAAATATATCAAAAATAGATTACAAAGTATTTTACCCCTTAATAATAAAATTCTAAAACCCTTCACCATACTTAAAAACTAAGACAACTTGTCTCATAACAGATCTATGTCGAGACATTCACCTGGGGCACAATCGGTACAGTGCCTTGCAAAAGCATTCATTCCCCTTGGCTTTTTACCTATTTTGTTACATTACAGCCTTTAGTTCAATGTTTTTTTAATCTGAATTATAGGCATCAGAAGGCTAAGTCAGCTTTATAACGACACCAAGCTAAAGAGTTTCCCTGAAATAGTAGGGGAATTCAAGCTACCGCGGAGTTCCTTCTTCCTATATCTCCAGCTAGAACATGCTCTTAAAGCACAATTTAAAGCTCGGACTCTGTGCTGGGAAGAAATGCCTCTATTTCAGTGCATAATGCAGGTAAACCCTACTAGAGGGCTAATCTCAAGAATTTATGATCAATTAAGTAAATCAGACAACAGCGGGGGGATACTCTACGGACTAAAAGCCAAATGGGAAGAGGATATAGGGGGAATGACCCAGGAACAATGGGCGAAAACCCTTGAATTGAGTGCCCAGGTCTCTGTGTCCCCTTCACAGCGGCTTTCTCATCTACTTTTGTTGAATAGAGCCTACTATACACCTAAAAGACTTTTTAAATTTGGAAAAAGGCCTAACGACAACTGTCCCAGATGTCAGAGGTCGGGAGACCTCATCCACATGCTGTGGAGGTGTCCCAAGTTATTTAGATACTGGGAAGAGGTGACCAGAAAATTGGGAAGTATCTTTGGCACTATAGTAGTAAAGGAGGCCATAACCTGTATCCTGGGGCATAGAAGAGCTCGGGGTGAGAGACTGAGCACCACGCTGGCCATCACGCGGGCCTTGTTTCAGGCCAGGAAGATGATAACACTAAGATGGCAATCAAAAGACCCCCTGTCGGTGAAAGATTGGATCTCTACTATTAATGATACCTTGAGCAGGGAAAGAGTGGAGTACATAAAGAGAGGCAACCTTCAGGAATTTGAAAGCATATGGAAGCCATGGCTAGAGAAAGCAGGAGGTCCCTAATAGGTAGGGCGTAGGATCAGACCAAGAGAGGGGCTTAATACAATTATATGGGTGGCTGAGGCCCTAGAGGACAAGGAATGCTATAGTGAAGTGACTTTGGTGTGCATATTTTCTTTTTTTTTTTCTTTTTTTCTTGTTTTTTTTCTTTTTTTCTTGTTTTTTTTCTTTTTTTGTGTTTTTTTGTCTTTTTTTCCTACTTTGATTAAATAAATAATCTAGATGGATGCAGGTTAAATTTTGAGGGGGGGGGGGGGGTGGGAGGGGGGGTTGATTTGGAAACAAGTAAACTTTTTCGTGAAACATTGGGCAGCTCAGTAAAGGACGGGCATGGGGAGCCCATAAGTCTTCTATTATATACCCCTCTCCTGTTTTTTCTATATCTTTCCTATATTTTTACTTCCTCTTATGAGTTCCTTCCCCCTCCAACCTGGCCCAGAAAATAATAAAGTCCCACTTGTCACTGGGCTTTAGCGCTGCTACGGATCGAGCCTAGGTGTTTGGAATAAAAAAAAAGAGAAAAAAAAAAAATCTGAATTATAGGTGATGGATCAGAACACAATAGTCTAAGTTGGTGAAGTAAAATTAGAAAAATATATACATAAAACTATTTTTCAGAAATTAAAAACTGATAATTGGCATGTGCGTATGTATTCACCCCCTTTGTTATGAAGCCCATAAAAAGCTCTGGTGCAACCAATTACCTTCAGAAGTCACATAATTAGTGAAATGATGTCCACCTGTGTGCAATCTTAGTGTCACATGATCTGTCATTACATATACACACCTTTTTGATAGGCCCCAGAGGCTGCAACACCTAAGCAAGAGGCAAGAGGCACCACTAACCAAACACTGCCATGAAGACCAAGGAACTCTCCAAACAAGTAAGGGACAATGTTGATGAGAAGTGCAAGTCAGGGTTAGGTTATAAAAAAAATATCCAAATCTTTGATGATCCCTAGGAGCACCATCAAATCTATCATAACCAAATGGAAAGAACATGGCACAACAGCAAACCTGCCAAGAGACGGCCGCACACCAAAACTCACAGACTGGGCAAGGAAGGCATTAATCAGAGAGGCAGCACAGAGACCTAAGGTGACCCTGGAGGAGCTGCAGAGTTCCACAGCAGAAACTGGAGTATCTGTACATAGGACGACAATAAGCCATATGCTCCATAGAGTTGGGCTTTATGGCAGAGTGGCCAGAAGAAAGCCATTACTTTCAGCAAAAAACAAAATGGCACGTTTTGAGTTTACGAAAAGGCATGTGAGAGACTCCCAAAATATATGGAGGAAGGTGCTCTGGTCTGATGAGACTAAAATTGAACTTTTTTGGCCAAAGAAAACGCCAACACATCACATCACCCAAAGAACACCAACAGTGAAACATGGTGGTGGCAGAATTATGCTGTGGGGATGTTTTTCAGCAGTCGGGACTGGGAAACTGGTCAGAGTTGAGGAAAAGATGAATAGTGCTAAATACAGGGATATTCTTGAGCAAAACCTGTACCACTCTGTGTGTGATTTGAGGCTAGGACGGAGGTTCACCTTCCAGCAGGACAATGACCCCAAACACACAGCTAAAGCAACACTTGAGTGGTTTAAGGGAAAACATGTAAATGTGTTGGAATGGCCTAGTCAAAGCCCAGACGTCAATCCAATAGAAAATCTGTAGTCAGACTTAAAGATTGCTGTTCACAAGCGCAAACCATCCAACTTGAAGGAGCTGGAGTAGTTTTGCAAGGAGGAATGGAAAAAAATCCCAGTGGTGAGATGTGGCAAGCTCACGGAGACTTATGCAAAGCGACTTGGAGCTGTGATAGCCGCAAAAGGTGGCTCTACAAAGTATTGACTTTAGGGGGGTGAATAGTTATGCACATTGACTTTTTCTGTTATTTTGTCCTATTTGTTGTTTGCTTCACAATAAAAAAAAAAAATCTTCAAAGTTGTGTGCATGTTCTGTAAATTAAACGATGCAAATCCTCAAACAATCCATGTTAATTCCAGGTTTTGAGGCAACAAAACACGAAAAATGCCAAGGGGGTGAATACTTTTGCAAGACACTGTATTTAAAGAAGCCTCCCAAGCCAACTGGCTAGTGATATAATCAGTAACCAATCAAAGTATAAGGGAGACTGTTTGAACTATCTTTGACTATAACCACCAAATGGACCTACTAACACCTTAGAACTCCTTCAAGATCATCATGGACTATATTGCATCTATACATTGATTCAGCTACTATTAAAAGTATTCTTAGGGGTGCTATAAAAGTTACCAAAATGTCATTATTTGATTTATTGGATTTCCATCATGCTGGCGCAGTTTCATGTAGGTGGTTTTCACATCATCCCTTTAATCCAGGACACACATTAATTACACAGGTTCTGTGGCTGATTAAGGTGGTAATTAAACTCACTTGGTGCCTTATCTGCATTAAATCGGCCTCAGAACCTGTGTAATTAATATGTGTCCTGGATTAAATGGGATGATGTGGAAACCCTATTGGTTCCTGATTATAATACTAGAAAGTTGGCTTTGGAGGCTGCTTAACATACTGATTGTAGCCCAGGTGAATGTGCGAATGTGGATTTGTTATAAGACAAGTTGTCTTAGTTTTTAAGTATGGTAAAGGGTTTTGGGAATTTTATTATTAGGGGGTTAAATATATTGTATTCTATTTTGATACATTTGTGGTAATAAAGTTGACTTCTTTTATACACTTGGGTGTTCCCCTTAAAATTATGGTTGTTATGCAGTTTGGTTAAAGCCACATTGGGAGAGCTTAAACTGCTGTAAAACCTGTTTTTGTTTTGTTTTTTGTGGGTTTGCTTTTCGGCTATATCCCCTATGGTGGTGAGTTGGCATCCAGTACTGCAAAAAAAACTACATGTATCCCTCTGAGAGGTGGGTACATGTTTATATAATTTCTGAAGTGCAGAAAAAGCAAAGTGTCTGCTCTGTGGTCTCTGCCCCTTCTTTCCTCATTTGGCTGATAAGAAAATGTATCCAGGGCAGGAGCACAGGAAATAAGGAAAGCTGGTTAGAAAGGTTTTGGCAAATAAAAGAATGGAGAAAACAATATAAAACTCACAAACAAAGAATTAAGATCACACTTAATATAGATCAGTAACTGCATGCTGCAAAGGGCAACCACACTTCAGTACTTTGTAGTGCTTTTAAACAGCCACCCTAGGACATGGCTGAAGATGAACTTGTACGCATGGCACACCAGAAGATGTAGACAGCATGAAGACAACAGGTGGCCAACTTTGATGGACAAAGCCCCAAACATAGTCCTTACAATTCTATAGCTTGACAAGTTGCCAAAGTGGATAGAATCTGTAGAAGGCTATAGAACCAACTGTTATCACCGCTGAGTTTTAAACATGACCCTCATCTGGAGCCTGAGGGAATATTCAACAAAAAAATATTTTATTATAAACCAAGAAACCTAATCTTATCACTAACCGCTGGATGGCCCAGCCACTTAGCCCCATGTGTTTGGAAATAGCCCCCATAATAAGGGCTTTATTTAGGTTATCTACAGACTCCTGCCAAGAGCATAACAAACCAGGATGAGGCAGAGAATGAAACTTCCAATGAGAGGGGGGAGTCTCTGCTGTGACTGATGCAGCAGCTGTGTAGACAGATAACGCCTGTGCACCTGCTGACGAAACACCTCTGCAAGCTACATGTGAGGCACAAGCCACTGAGGGGATGACTGCCACAGGAGGTAGAACTGCTGATAATATTACACACTACAATGCTGACTGTATCTCGCAGACACCATGACTACCAGGCTCAGAGGTGCAATAGCCTTTGCTACCTCTCTAGACAGGTTCTCTTATTTCAGAGTATAGAAGAACACAAAGAACTGTATATCAATGAGTCCAAGAACTGAGCACAGAAGCTGCAATAGATGTGCATAGCCGTGTTTGGCTTTAATCTGAATACTAAGTGTGTAAAATAATATGAAGATTTAATGTGCTCCATATATTGGATTCATCTCTCTGTTACGGATAATTCTCCTTAAACCGCCTCTGATTGCTTTATAAAACATTAATATTAGAAGAAATTCTACGTTGAGCCATCAGATGTCTTTGAAGAGCTTTGGGAAAGACGTATGCCCTTCTAGAAGTGCAGCAACCCTGGAATGGCTCCGGAAGGTGAATGGTGGCTCATCATATCCCCAAATGTTCTGTACCTCCACTAAGGAAAGAGTTCAAAGTGCTATCACCAGCGCCAATCAATCAGAATCCATTTTGCACAAATATGCCTCCAGCTCTTTGAAAGCCTTAAAATTCATCTCAACAATTGAAGCTGGATGTTTGCCTATAATATTAATAGCCACCAGAGGGAAACTCTACAAGGCTTGATATGTAATAATTTTATGGAAATATGGAGCAGCAAACACAGTGCATCTGGGAAGTATTCACAGCGCTTTACCTTTTCCATATTTTGTTATGTTACAGCCTTATTCCAAAATGTATTAAATTCATTATTTTCCTCAAAATTCTACAAACAATGCCCCATAATGACAACGTGAAAGAAGTTTGTTTGAAATCTTTGCAAATTTATAAAAAAAAAAAAAAATCATAAGTACATAAGTATTCACAGCCTTTGGTCAAAACTTTGTTGAAGCACCTTTGTCACCAATTACCACCTCAAGTCTTTTTGAGCATCATGTTACAAGCTTGGCACACCTATTTCTTGGAAGTTTATTACATTCTTCTTTTCAGGACCTCTCAAGCTCCCTCGGGTTGGATGGGGAGCATCGATGCACAGCCATTTTCAGATCTCTCCAGAGATGTTCAATTGTGTTTTAAGTCCGGGCTCTGGCTGGGCCACTCAAGGACATTGACAGAGGTGTCTCGAAGCCACTCCTTTGTTATCTAGGCTGTGTGCTTAGGGTCGTTGTCCTGTTGGACAGTCTGAAGTCCAGAACCCTCTGGAGCAGGTTTTCATCAAGGATGTCTCTGTACATTGCTGCAATCAACTTTCTCTCAATCCTGACTAGTCTCCCAGTTCCAGCAGCTGAAAAAAATCCCCACAGCATGATGCTGCCACCACCATAATCCACTGTAGGGATGGTATTGGCCAGGTGATGAGCGGTGCCTGGTTTCCTCCAGACATGACGCTTGCCATTTAGGCCAATCTTTGTTTGGTCTGTTATCAGACCAGATAATTCTGTTTCTCATGGTCTGAGAGTCCTTGAGTCGCCTTTTGGCAAACTCCAGGTGGGCTGTCATGTGCCTTTTACTGAGGAGTGGCTTCCGTCTGGCCACTCTACCAAGCAGGCCTGACTGGTGGAGTGCTGCAGAGATGGTTTTTCCTCTCTCTACAGAGAAAAGCTGGAGCTCTGTCAGAGTGACCATCAGGTGCATTTTATATACAACTATATAGATCAGGCCAAAAGAGAAGGAAAGGGGACAGAGGGACTCTGGTCCAAATCAGGGACAGTCCCTCAAAATCAGGGACAGTTGGGAGGTATGTCTTATTTTTGTTACATCTGTATCATGCAGTCACACTGTAGGGATGATTTACTAAAGGAAATGTATGTAAAAAGTGCATTGATTGTATGCAAGCAATTAAATCGTATCTTCAGGGAGTTTATAATGTGCTTGCAATATGAGCAGACACAGGCAAACAGGATATGGTACACATATACCAAGTGTGCCAAGAAGTGTGGTTTGCTATGGAATGTACATTCCAGTTTCCGATCGTATGCCAGAAAATCTGTGGAATAAATAAAATGTCATTTTTGTTAATTGTTTTTGGGTCCATCTAAGTGCTTTACCACTAAGGAATAAAACCATATCACGTGTGTACGGCTATTAACTCCTTCACACCAACCTAACACAAACATGCCGCCTCACTAGACTTTTTTCTGTGGGGCCACATATTTGTGCATCTCCCTTTGTGCTGGGAGTGCGTCGCACAGTGCTCCCAGTACAGAGGCTGGGGTCTCACAGAAAGCCCTGGGCCCCATACTAACGATTGGGACGCAGAACACCCAGAAAAAAAATAAATAATAAGAAAAAAAATTCCAAAACATACCGAGATCAAGGTTTGACCTAGGCAAATGCCTAGTTTGGGTCAATGTCAGGGTCAAAGGTCAGGGTCTGCAACTTGTTGGTGTGTTGTAGGTAGGATAAAAAAAAAAGCATAATGGGCACTATTGTTTTTAGGCTGTACTACACGTACAAACAACTAACATACACATATGTGGTATTGCTGCGATTGTCAGGAGCAGGAGAATTCCATTTGGGTTGACCTTTGGTGGAAGGTTATGTCAGTACCAAGAAATATACAGCTAAATTTAAAAAAAAAATGTTTTTTTACTATTTTAATAATAAAAAAAAACAGGAGATATACATTACCATTTACCACCAAAGGAAAGCCCAATTTGTCCTGAAAAAAACATGGTATAATCCACCTGGATGCACAAATTAGTTGTGATGATATGTACAGCTTTACTAACAAAGTTGAAAAATTTTGCTTAGGCATTTAGATGTGTTCTAACCTTAGGCGTGAAGGGGTTGAAGAGGAGCTCCAGGCCCAACCCCCCCCCCAAAAAAAATTTAAATACTGTAGATGCTGACTTTTAATATCAGGGCACTTACCTGTCCAGGCATCCAGCGGTGTCCTTACCCGAGCCGATTCTTCGATCGCCTATCGGGTGCTAGCGCCACCATCTTGACTAAGGGAAACCGGCAGTGAAGCCTTGCCTTCACAGCCGGTCCCCGACTGCGCATGCGTGAAGTGTCTTAGAAGGCTGCAGGGGAACGGGAAGGGGGGGCGGGATTCCAGAAGTGGGAATGGGTACCTGTCAATGTGTATGCAAAGGGTGATTGTATTATGCATGCGCAGATCTCTGTGCGCAGGCACGAGAATTTACATAATGGTGTATAAGATACTATGCTGGACGTGGCGGTTCAGATGATATATACCCACACATATGCTGCCCTTTTGCTCCAGTAGCATGCTGTATTTATTTTTTTACACGTGCTGCTTACATTGTTTGGCACCAGTGCACAAAGCAAGGTCTATAAAGACATGAAGAAAAGAAAAACTCTGTGCCAAATTTGCAAAGAAAATTAATATGGAAACCCAAATAATTCAAAAAATTGCCAGCAGCAGTGTTAATGCGAGCCACCTGGCATCACAATGAGCTTGAAATAAAGGTTGAACACCGCGCTGAGCTATGCAGTGTAACAAGTGCAAAAAAAATAAAACACAGTATGATACACAGTGATGAATAATATTAATGTGATAACAGTCCCAG
This sequence comes from Aquarana catesbeiana, assembly GCF_042186555.1. Taxonomy (NCBI): domain Eukaryota; kingdom Metazoa; phylum Chordata; class Amphibia; order Anura; family Ranidae; genus Aquarana; species Aquarana catesbeiana. The sequence goes on from NC_133326.1 coordinate 535,111,715, forward strand.
TCCCACTTCAATGTGAAATAAAAAGTTCTCATGCGTTGATCAAAAACCAGTGCTCCAGGGCGTGGTCTCGGCATGGAAGAGTGAGGACGGACTTTCCCAGGGCTCCCGGGCCTCGGCTCCTTCACAGGCCACCAGCACAGCCATACCCAGCATTACAGCTTCTCAGTCCCTGGCTTCCCTGCCAGAGGAGAGACTCTACCGCTCTGTGGGTTCCGGAGCACTGATGGATCGGTTCCTGAAGCCGAAACAGCAAACGGCGTCCACACCGGATCCAGCCAAGATGGCGCCGAGCTCGGCTGCACAGACAGAGTCCGGATCGCCTGCAGCAAGAGAGGAGAAACAAGATCACGGTAATGATATGCTACCGTTTTCTCCCACTAGCGATCTCTCCCCCTGCTTCCCCCGCTCTCTGTCCCTTACACCCCTGGGCAGTCCAGGAGGTGAGAATAGCAGCTCCACACCATGGGCTTCACAGCACATGCAGTCATCCCAGCACCAGCCCCCATTCCTCAGTGCATCTGTACATGTATCACAGCAGCTGCAGGTAACGAGAGAATCCAGTTCTCTAGCCATGCCCTCACAAGAGCACACAGCTCTGCTTAGTAGTGATAGAGCAATATGGGAACTTTTGCAAAAACTACCCACCAGAGAAGATCTAGATTCTGTGGCAACCAGAATGGAGACAGCACTTCGTGGGGAAATTGCAGGCATTAAGCAGGAAATAACAGAAGTGGCCGCAAGAGTCTCTACATTAGAAACAGACACTTCTACTCTTCGCAATGATGTCCAAGCATTGCGAGGCACGCATGAAGAAGTAACTGACCAAATAGCGCAGCTGCACCTACTAATGGACGATTTGGAAAATCGTAACCGCAGGCGAAACATTAGGATCCGCGGTTTACCAGAGGCTACCCACCAGGCGGATCTCAAGACGACAGTTACTGCCATATTCAACGATTGTCTGGACCGCCCGACAGAGACCCCCATCATCATCGACAGAGTACACAGAACCCTCGGCCCTAGAGGTTCAACAGATGGCAGACCCAGAGATGTTCTTTGCTGCCTGCACAACTATTCTGTTAAAGAGGACATCCTTCAGAGGGCCTGGCGCAGAGGACAAGTTGACTTTGATGGAGCACAGATCAATCTTCTGCCGGATGTGTCCCGAAGGACGCTACAGATGCGCCGCTGCATGAAACCTTTGCTGGAGAAATTCGGCGAACAAGGAATCACCTACAAATGGGGCCACCCCTTCCACTTGATTGCAAGGAAAGGTGGGCGTACATACACCCTTCGACACCCCTCAGAAGTACCTACCTTCCTCAACTCTCTTGGTCTGCCAATAATGTCGCTTCCCAATTGGCTAGCATTCGCATTACCGGCTGGCAATAACAACCCATCGGTGTACCCTAATGGCAGACCCCAAAGGTCCAGGCGCAATCGCCAAAATCAACGCAGAAGGCCACAGGCCCCTCAAGACAACGAACCATGAGCCCCTTACAGCAGAAAGTCTCTTGGGCGCAGGGACTGTTCAAGTATTTGTTGTCCCCCTTCACCGGAGTAATGACATTGTCAACGATTGCCCCGCGGCTATATTTTTTCATTTTTACATCTGCTTAAAAACAACATTGTTTAGCCTGAGCTTGGCTACCTACTTTTCTCTTGTGGTCCCCCATTGTTTGTTCATCCGGATTGACCTCCTCACACCTTTCTGACCTACTGGCTCCATGGAGGCAAGTGAAGCTTCCTGTACCCTGATTAAAGGAGGGGGTGAGGAGAGAGAAACACATTTTCTCCCCCTTTTTCTTTTTTTTTTTTTTTTTTCTCCATCCAGGAACAGAAGGAAAGTACACGGACGAGTAAGCGGGTCCCACAGTCACCGACATGTTTGCCTTTATTACCATAAGTTAGAGATAACAGACTCTATTGAAAGTAGCTTAACAGTAGTTGGAACATTACTGCATGCAAATTAACATTCTGTGAGACAGCCCTCGTTGCCTATTTCCTCTGGGTCCTTTTGAGAGATTTGTTTTGATAAGCGTCCTTGGCAAAACAGATACAGGCAAATTTTCTACTTTAAGGCCTATCTCCTTTTACTGAAATTTGGCCTATGAGTTTTGAGATATAGTGACCAGCACTGCTGACCTAACTATAAAGGCGAAAGCCTCAGGCTTGTTGTCCAATGGCGCAATATCCTGGATCTGAACATTGAGCAAAAATCTCAAACTCTGGGCCAATAAATCTCAAGTGAACACAATTACAAAACTTGTTAAGGCCCTCTCCCCCCCCCCCCCTTTTTTTTTTTTTTTTTTTTTTTTTTTTTTATCTGAGGATAAACATCCCCTCAGATAATTGTATTGGCACCTGGTAGATGTTTATTGTATGCCCTTGGAGAGTTGGTGTTTCCTGACTGGCATAATTGATTTTGTCAAAAGGTTCGCGAACTTGTACAATGAAAGTTTGTAAAATTATCTCCTCTGGGACCGCTAGCAATCTTATTGCTTAATTTGCTTTAATGCAAGTGGTAATAGCAGTGTTGAATTAACATTTTACAAAATATCACAGTAATGTCCTTAAATATTTTGTGGTTGTTGATTGTGCCATTCTGGAAATCACTAGGGATGTCTGTATTGCATTTTGCCAAGATACGGAACATTGTCAAAATATAAATGTACTTCTATACCACAATACAAAACACAGAAAGGGGTACAGGTGGCTCGCAATGCTTGACAATTTTGATGCATATCACTAAAGTGAATTTAACTTCTAAGATGAGATACAGAGAGACTACTTAGTATCAAGATGGGAAATTCTTACATCAACCAAAGATGAATACCTGCTAGGAGATGTTATTATCCTACCAATGGTCCCCCACCTTCCCCCCCCTTCCCCATCCCTCCTCTCTCCCCACCATCCCCTACATTTACCCTCCTCTTCCCTCTCCTCACCCCTTCCCATACCCACCCCTCCTTTTTGCCAACTACCCTATCCCAGGACACTGAGAATGTTCCAGACGGAATTGTCTCTCCCAGATATGGAGACTAGAGTAGAGGGTTGTGGACCGCTCTTATTTGGCCTGGACCCGGTAGGTTTAGCGATCCATCTAGTAAACAGAGCTAACAACAAGAGACCAGAATTTGACACAGTTCTTTCAATTACGGTTTTACTTACTGTCTTAGTTTTGATGGTCACAATGTTAAGACGTGTTATGTTGAATTTAACGTCACAAGGTTTTATGTTATGTGTTACTAAGGGGCTATCTCTTTACAAAGAAGCCTAAAAGAACCAATGCAGTCCCTGACAGGACGGCTCCTAATGAGAAATGGACTGGGGGGGGCTCGCGTTCCGGGAGCCCCGACCTCTGAAGTGCCCTACCTCTTCCCCCACTAGGCCCTAGCTGCCCAATTAGGCAGTAACTCTCCGATTGGAGATTTAGATTGCTCCTACTTTTTCCTATTTGTCCTCCCTTTCTTCTCTTTATCTCTTCTTGCCCCAATCTTTGTTCCTCCCCACCCTCTCACTGTAACTCTTGTATTCTATACCGTTTTCCCCCTCCCCTTCCTCTCCCCCGCATCGCTAACGGTGTTGGTTTCTGGCGAGGTCTGGCGACCCGACCCTGTTCTAGCAGACATGTCTCTGAAGTTGATATCCTGGAATGTAAAGGGCCTAAATGCTCCAGAGAAGCGTTCTAGTTGCCTTTCGGATCTCTGGAGGCAAAGACCCCAGATTGTGTTCTTACAAGAGACCCACTTTCGGGCGGATTGTATCCCTAAACTCCACAGTAAACATTTCCCAATAGTGTACCACAGTGCTTCACCCTCCTCAAAATCTAAAGGAACAAGTATCCTTCTGGCTAGGACATTGTCCTGGCAGCTGGGAGACCTCCATGCTGATCCTGAAGGTAGATACCTCTTTGTCAAAGGTACCATTCAGTCACAGACATTCACATTCGCAAACCTGTACTTGCCAAACGTGGACCAACTGCAGGTACTTGAATCATGCTTGGACGCCCTGGCTTCCTTCACAGAGGGAACATTAGTAATAGGGGGAGACCTTAATCTTACCATAGATCCTCGTAGGGATACATCATCGGGATCCTCGGCCCTGTCTTTGAGATACCGGAACCGAATCAAAGACCTATTGCATTCTCATCGTTTAGTCGACATATGGCGGATTCTTCATCCGCAAGAGAAAGATTACACCTTCTTCTCAGCTGTCCACAACTCATATTCCAGAATTGACCTCTTTCTGGTCTCCCACGCCACGATCCCACTTGTCACGGGGGCTCAGATCGGACACATAGCGCTCTCTGACCACGCTCCGATCTCTTTGACCTTAAATTTGAAACGGCCGGCTCCCAAGGGAGCCACCTGGCGTCTAAACGAATCACTTATCCAAGACCCGGAGGTGAGAGCAGATATTTTGCGAGAACTGAATCTCTTTTTCGAGAGCAACAAACAATCGGTCCCAAACCCGCTAACTATATGGTCAGCACATAAATGTTACATAAGAGGAATACTTATTAAACATGGCCACAGACTCAAAATAGCCAGAGAAAAAACACTATCTGAACTACTTGTAAAATTACACGATTGCGAAAAGCGTCACAAACACCATCCAGATAGGGCCATAGAGGCAGAAGTAACCAAGCTCCGAGAGCAAATCAGAGAGCACTCCCTGTTTCATGCTAAGAATAACCTTTTGAGGATACGTAGAACCTTCTACGAGTTTGGAGATAAGTGCAGTAGAACACTAGCAAACGCCATACGGACACAGCGCAATCTTTCTTACATTACTGCCTTATCTTCTTCCACAGGAGCCAAAATTTACGACTCCGCAGAAATGGCTGAGTCCTTCAGGGTGTTCTATGAAGCCCTGTACAATCTACACTCCTCTCCCTCTGGGACACGGAACCCAAATAGTTTAGACTCTATTGAGGCATATCTTGCTGCTGCAAAGCTGCCTTCCCTCAATGAGGAGGAGGTAGATTTGCTCTCACAGCCTATTACCCCAGATGAGTTCACAAAGGCCTTAACCAACACCCCGACGGGGAAAGCACCCGGCCCCGATGGTTTCACCATCACTTATTATAAAACCTTCCAAACACAACTGGCAGCTCACTTCGTCACCGCTTTCAATGCTATACAGGAGAACCACGCCATACCTACAGATATTCTACAAGCCAGTATATCTGTCATCCCTAAGCCTGAAAAAGACCCACTGATGTGCGCGAGTTACAGGCCTATCTCCCTTCTTAACTGTGATCTGAAGCTATTCACAAAAATCCTGGCTGAGCGATTAGGCCCAGTTCTCCAACGCATAATCCCTCTGGACCAAGCAGGTTTTATCCGTAACAGAGAGGCTCGAGATAATACTATCAGAACGATAAACGTAGTGGCTAGGGCTAAACACCTCAACATACCATTCATGTTGTTATCTACAGACGCCGAAAAGGCGTTTGACAGGGTAAATTGGACTTTCCTCTTGGCCACCCTGCGACGCCTTGGCATACCGGTTCCTATGTTGTCCTGGATCTCTGCCATATATTCCTCTCCCACAGCGACAGTTAGGGTAAATGGGAGTACCTCTAGCCCATTCAAGATAAGCAATGGTACGAGACAGGGATGCCCACTTTCCCCGCTCCTTTTCATAATTTCACTGGAGCCCTTATTACAACATATAAGGCTTAACCCAAATATCAAAGGACTCGAGACAAGCACTTATCACCATAAAATTGCCGCATACGCGGACGACCTATTATTTTACATCTCAGATCCTCATACGTCCCTACCAAACTTACTATCGGCCATACGTAAATACGGGGAGTTATCGGATTTCAAAATTAACTTCCAAAAGTCAGAGGCGCTGAACATCACTCTTACCCCTAGATCCCGGGCTTCCATTAGTGGCAATTTCCCCTTCCGGTGGTCCCCCCAGGCCATCAAATACCTAGGCACAAAAATCCCTTCTGATCTACACCTCATTTACCAACACAACTTTCAACCACTTTTGAGCGTGTTTTCCTCAGACCTAGACAGATGGAGGGACTTGGCGGTCTCCTGGCTCGGCAGGTGCAATGTCTTAAAAATGAACATCATGCCGAGACTGCTTTACCTCCTCCAGGCACTGCCTGTTGGGATACCGCGGGACTTCTTCCGCAAGTTACACTCGTTATTTGTCAGATATGTCTGGCGGGGCAAACCACCGAGGATCAAGAGATCCCCACTACAAAGACCAAAACTGAGAGGAGGCGTGGGCCTACCTGACCCAGCTCTATACTACACAGCAGTGCACATGAACAGAATTGTAGACTGGTGCAGACACTCATCACACAAACTGTGGATTGGATTAGAACAGGAGGCGATCCCGTTTCCCATTGAGGGTCTACCCTGGAGTGGAACTCGCTCTTCCAGATTTTTACCGACACACCCACTGCGGGATGCCACTTTGGAGGAACTCCGCAGATACTCCAGAATGGTGGAGAAACCTAATTTTCCTTCCCCAATGACACCCATAATTGGACACCCGGATTTCCACCCAGGCCTTTCCGATCGGTCCTTTCGGCTCCACCCGAATCAGAGTATAGTTAGAGCCTCTTCCTTTTGTGGGCCTTCGGGTTGGAACGACCCTTCTACCATATACCCTAGTTTTAGAGCCTCCATATTGGGCAGATGGAAGATCTTACAATTGTCACACTTTCTCAGATCTCTTCCAGAAGCTCAGGGTTTTAGGAGACAACCCACACCTTTTGAGGAGCTGTGCATGGGTGAAGAACCAATTCGGAAATCTCTTTCTCAATCTTACAACATCTTACTAACCCATCTGTCCCAACAGGATCCCCCATACTTGGGAAAGTGGGAGAGAGATTTGAACACCACGTTTACAGAAGACCAAAAGACCCGAATCCTCTTCTTTGCACATAAATCCTCTCTATGTAGCAAATACCAAGAAATTACCTTCAAAATTCTGACACGATGGTATAGGACTCCCTCGGTGTTGGCATCCATTTTCCCGGGGCACAGTCCTCTGTGCTGGAGATGTGGCACACAAAATGGCACGTTAATCCACATCTTCTGGGAATGTCCGGTCTTGACTCCTTTCTGGAGGCAGGTACTGGAAATCATCCACAAACTCACTGATGTGGCTCTCCAGAACAATCCAGCGGCAGTACTCCTGAACCTGACTCCAATGTCTAGTAAGCGGTACCGCAAATCTTTGCTGAAACACCTCCTGAATGCGGCTAGGGCGTGTATTCCCAGCATGTGGAAGCAGCAGTCCGCTCCAACAGTGACACAATGGTTTAACAGGGTCTGTGATATTCAGCAGATGGAGAGCCTCACAGCTGCTCTCAGGAATAAGGAGGAGGAACATGGCACCCGTTGGACACATTGGAATATGTTCCGCTTCTCAGATGACTATAACTCGTACATATAGAAGTTTGTTCCCGGAAGCTTCGGGACTGTGGGCCGCCGGCCTCGCCAGAACCCTATGCCTACCCCTCCCTCCTTCTTACTTTTCCACTTCTGTTTCCCCCCTTTTCTATTCCCTTTTCCTTTTCTTTCTTTCCTCGCCTCCTTTCCCCAGCGGTGGGGGGGAGGGGGGTAGGGGAAAAACAAAACAAATAAAAACAAAAAAAACCCCGGATTGCAGTATCCCACATTGGTGCCACCCCTATGCCCGTAGGATTGAACACCATAAATTGTATATAACGCAATGCATAGACTTAATTCACCAAAAGATGGCAGAGCACTACTCAGACAACAGGGATAGACTGGAGTGACCCCTTGAGAGTCACATAGTTAGCTACAATGTCATGTCGCCATACCTGCTGTTAAACTAATACATATTTGATTTTCTTTTCTTTGCTATGTGTGAAAAATATTTACAGAAACAGATAACTGTCATACTGTATTGTTGAACTCTATGTATAATCTGCACTCCCAAAATAAAGATTTAAAAAAAAAAAAAAAAAAAAAAACCAGTGCTCCGATTTGGGGTGCAGACAAAGGTGCCCCGGATATGCACTCACCCTATGTGTTGACCCTCTATTGCTAGAGTGGTCACTTGCGCTTTGTGGGGATAATGAGACCCCTAGATGGTATACTCCAGGTCAGCTACACTCAGACTAGTCCTCCATAGGTGGGGAGAAACAAACAACAGAGGGAGGCTCCCATAGTGTAAAACCGTTGGTTTATTTTAAAAAGTGAGAGTAAAAAAAAATCTAACATTCCAGGTCCATAGACATGGATGAGCTAGTTTGGGGTGGGGGAATTTGACTGGCCTGCCCTCAAACCGATAGAACACCTTTGGGATGAATTAGAGTGTAGATTATGAGCCAGGCCTTCTCGTCCACATCAGAGCCTGACCTCATAAATGCACTTCTGGAAGAATGGTCAAACATTCCCATAGACACACTACTAAACCTTGTGGACAGACTTCCCAGAAGAGTTGAAGCTGTTATAGCTGCAAAAGTTGGGCCAACTCAATATTGAACCCTATGGACTAAGACCGGGATACATTAACGTTCACGTGCGTGGAAAGGCAGGCGTCCCAATACTTTTGGTAATATAGTGTATGCCTCCCTTCTAAAGAAATAATTAGCCTGACAACACTCAAAACGTGATTCACATTAAACGATTAATACAAAATATGGTGCAACACTAATCAAAAAAAATGTTGCATATTTGTTTCTGTTGGAGGTTATTCCTTAGCGAACTTTATGGGAGCAGAAAATATGAAAAACACAATTATTAGGATGTTTATAGTGAAGGGATAAATTGAAGGATCCCCTCCTTTGGATACAAAGTGTACCATAACAATTCACCCCACTCTGGTTGACTGGCTTTTGTAAATCAGGTCTGATATCTCAGCATAACTTCTAGCATAGGTTAATATAATGAGTGTCTATTGCTCTGCTGCCACCTCCAGATTTCAGCGATTTGTATCTTCATATCGCTGGGGGCCGTTATTCTTCATGTTGTGTCACATTAATCTGTTTTCCCCCAGAGGGGCATATATTAATACAGCAGAGATGGACATGGCTGGCACCAGAGCTGTCTGTATTTATCCCACTATATGTTTGTGTTTGTCTGAATGATCCACTCACAAAGCTCAGACAAGCAGTACATGTGATCTGTATATATGTACTGCGTTGACCTGTGTACACTGATGCTGATGTTTAAAGATCTGTGTTAACCAGTCCAATTGGATCTCCCATCATTTTAAAACAGTCAGAAATAAAATTGCTTGCTGACTGGTTGCTGGAAGTTGTAGCAGTTTTACCTGTCAGTGTAACCAGATTGTTCGGTTACATGTGGGGTCACCTGCTGATTTCTTATATCTCTTTATTGCAATTGCCCTATAGTAGCTTCAGATGACTTCCCATCACGCCAGAGTTGGGATTTCATGCCGAAATTTAAATTTCTATAATATGTAGTTGATTTACTAAAACTGGAGCGTGCAAAATCTGCTGCAGCTCTGCATAGAAACCAATCAGCTTCCAGGTTTTAGCCCCCCCCTCAAATAACATCAATGCGATTTGACATGCCAAATCACAGCCTATTGCCGGCAATGGCACTGTCCCAATTTGTGTGATGCCAACTTTGCAGCGCCGCACTGGTTTCCACGAACCTGTACAGATGTCTTTCAAATGGCCCCCAAACTCGCACTCAAATGCGTGTTTGAAATCGCGCGAGTTCAAACCTGCGTTCAGTGTGAACAAGCGCTTATTGTCAAAGATTAAATTGAACAAGCTGAATTTAGCCCCCATTCAAACCAAATCCACTTGTCATGCAATTTGACAAGTCAAATCACATAAGTTGCACCCTATTGTCGGAAAATTTACAAGAGTTAGGACTGCAGATAATAGCTGGTGCCGTGAAGTGGCTCTGCAACTTATGCATGTGTTTGGAAATGTGTGCATACTAAACCCCTCGTTTTACCGCATACTGTTAGACAGCCTAATTCGGTTGGTAAGCAGGCTGGTTGGTGAGTTAAGCTGGGAATTTCTCTTGTTTAGTCTTTCCATGTGTTGCCCTTCCATGTGCCCCTTTGCCTTGAAGGCCAGTTATAGGTGGGGGCAGGGGCCATTTGTTTGTTACTGATTGTATACTGGCGAGGAGATACACTGGACACCTTTGCTGCCATTGTGCTATGTGCTGGGTGTCCAGTGCACCCCTGTGCCATTAAGGAGGGGTGGGCTCCCTCCAGGCCCACCTGCCCTCTATCTATCCATTAGAATGCATGTGCTTCCACTGTGGGGACTCTCATAAGTTTACAGGAATTAGGACTGCAGATAATACTGGGGTGCAGTGAAGGGGCTCTGCAGCTTTTGTATGTGTTTGCAAATGTGTGCTAACTAAACCCCTGTTTTTAACACATACTATTAGACAGGTTAATTTGGTTGGTAAGCAAACTGGTTGGCGAGTTGAGCTGGGAAATTCCTCTGGTTTTGTTTTGTTTTGCTATTGCCGGCAATGGCACTGCTCAAATCGGTGCAACACCATCTTTGCGGTGTCGCATCGATTTTAAAAAGTAGTCCTTGCACTACTTTTGGTGATTTCAGGTGCAATTTGGATAGACATCTGTGCATGAAGCCGCACAGATGTCTTTCAAGACGCCCCCGAAGTCGCACTGATGTGCGATTTCAGATGAAGTTGCACGATTTTAAAGCCGTATTCAATGTGAACAAGGGATTAGAAGCTGATTGGCTACCATGCACAACTGCACCAGGTATTGCACTTTCCAGTTTCAGAAAAGCAACCCCTATGTCTGTTTATAGAACGTGGAGCTCCTTCTACACAGTGGGATTTAATGCGCCACTGGAGTCAACAGTACACTCCATCCGCATATCCGCGGATCAGGATCCAGCAAGAAAAACCACACGGGATGGTTGTGCTGCATCCCACATTTGTTAGCTTGGAAATAGAATGGATTATTTCCATCTGGTTCTATATCTCATTTGTGGCGGGTCAGACCTTCCTGCGCACAATTACCAATACTTACCGCTAATCAGGAAAAAAATTCAATTACATTTATCAAGGTTACAGTCTAATTACTGGCGGAGCACATTGCGTTTCCTCTTTAACATTTTATCCTGTTTTCAGCTTTAAAATAATTAAATCTTTCTTTTATGGGCAGCAGTAAGCAGAGAGCGTTGGTACGCAGCCGGCGCTGAGGTGCCCGCTATTAACACATCACGGCAGAGACGCTCACGCCCATTAATAAACTTCAATTCACCAGCAACACTGACATTTTAAAGAAAAAAAAAAATCTGGTTTCAAATTTGATAAGAGATTAGCGCAGACGGAGAACCGCCACCTGATTAAGGCAATTTAAATGCTTGCAAAGTGGTGAGATTAAAATCAAATAAGTGTCGAATTTTTCCCTCGCCTGACTTATCTCGCCTGTTGGAGCTGTCCCTTAACTAGCAGCTGCCGGAGGATTCTGGGTAATGTCTTCTGCGTCAATTACCCGGGGAGGGATTTTCGGGTGAAACTCTATAATTACAGTATTATCAATTCCCCATGCTCAGGATTGCAGATAGCCCCCCCGGTTCATGACGCCAGCTGGCCTCCAGCGCACAATCTCTCGGCAAAGTTGTCCCTCGTTGTGTCCTAAGCGAGAAGCAGCAAACTCTGCGAGCAGCGGGGAAGGTAATGAGGTGCCTGTGCCGGGCGTGTCGCATACTGTGTTCAACATGGAGGGGGGACAGTTATCGCACAGAGTCCGATTAATGAAAGACGCCTAGATGAATTTCCATTAACGTTCAGAATGCCGGAAGGAACTTTCCAACAGCTGCACATGCTTATGTTTATTTATATGGAGAGTAATTTATTTATGCCGGCTCCATCCGCGCCTCTATTCGGTTATCAGAGTTACCACTGAATGATTGGAGGGTGTGTTTATTTTATGTTGGGGGGAAGGCCTTAGAGCAGAGTAGGCAACAGGTCGATTGCCATCTACTATGCCACGCGTGACCCTGCCATGCTGGCTGCCAGCTCTTGACCATGTCCACTGCCTCTTAGACCTCAAATGAGTGTGGCAATAAACTTTGCAGAGCCAACGGAAGTCCTAGATTCCTTCTCAGCTCTGATGTGTCATATGACATGGTCGAGGGTAGGAATGGGAGAACTTCCTCTACTTTGCTGGTTGCTCCTGCATCTGAGGTCTGGTAAGCGAATGTTACAGAAGGCTATTTTAGCTCTGTGGGGTAGATGTTTGTACAAAAAGGGTATATTTGCATGTGAGGGGGATGTGTTTTAATAATTCCTGATCTCTGCACGGTGTTACATACTGCTGACAACTGTGTTAAGTACTACTAACATCTGAATTCTGCGTTACTTACTTATGAGCCCTGCACTCTGCATTACTCACTCCTGATCTCTGAAATCTATTACTTGGTATTGACAAATTAACTTTGTGTTAATATTGTTCACACCTGAACTCTGCTTTACTTTCTCCTGACCTCCGAAGTCAACGTTACCTACTACTGACCCCTAAACCTGTTGTTACTTGCTACTGACACCTGAACTCTGCATTACATAGTACTGACCTCTGAACTCTGTTACTTACTCCTGACCCCTGCACACTGTGCTATTACTGACCTCTGAACTCTGAATTACTTACTACTGAACCCTGCATTACATACCACTAACTTCTCAACTCATTTTAGACTACTGAACTCTATCTTACAACTGACCTCTGCATTTTGCCTTACTTGTTCTTGATCTCTTCAATCTGCCTTACTTACTACTGACCTCTGTCCTACTTATTACTGATCTCTGCGTTACATAATACTGACATCTGCCTTACTACTGATCTCTGCCCTCTACTGACCCCTTAACTGTGCATTACTTACGAACGCCCTCTGCAGACTTACTACTGATCTCTGTACTCGATATTACTACTGCTGACCCCTGACTACCTTATTACTACTGACCCCTGAACTGTGCATTACCTACTATCGACCTTTTACTTACTACTGACCTCTGTATTACTTACTCCTGACCCCTTCACCCTGCATTAGTTACTACTGACCTTTGAACTCTTTTTGTTACTACTGACCTTTGAACTCTGCATCACTTACTACTGACCCCTGCACTCTGCATTACAAATGACAAATTACTGATCTCTGCACTCTGAGTTAGATGCTACTGACCTCCAAACTCTGCCTTGCTAGGTTATCTCCTTAATGTATGCTGCACCCTGGTGATCTTTGATCTCTTCACTGTTCAGGTGGATCTCCACCTCTCCAGGGTTGCCTATCAGTACCTTAAAAGAACAGATCACCTAAAACTGTCTGTTGGTCCACCCCTTTCACTGCCATTATCAGCAAATACCCAATAACAGTCAAATTCTAACTAAGCCTAAACCTACTCCCACCCCTCCATTCTAAAAGTATTCTATCTAAGCTGTAAAAAATATGTCTATACTTACCTATTCTGAAACTGCTCTAGTTCAGTAACATGATCCAGTCCCAGCTCTGGCATCAGCGTAAAGAAGAGGCAGAGACAATATTATTATACAGGATTTATATAGCACCGACAGTTTACGCAGCGCTTTACAACATTAGGGCAGAAAGTACAATAACAATACAATTCAATACAGGAGGAATCAGAGGGCCCTGCTCGTTAGAGCTTATAATCTAGCAGGGAGGGTTAAGTTATACAAAAGGTTAATAGTTGTGGGGGATGAGCTAATGGAGAAAATAGTGCAGTTGTTAGATGGAGGCAGGATAGGCTTCTCTGAAGAGGAAAGTTTTCAGGGATCGCCTAAAAGTGGATAAATTTGGAGACAGTCTGACAGATTGGGGTAGGGAATTCCAGAGGATGGGCGAGGCTCGGGAGAAGTCCTGGAGGCTGATATGGGAGGAGGTGATGAGGGAGCTGGAGAGCAGGAGGTCTTGGGAGGAATAGCTCATGTGACCAGACCGAAGCAGCTTTAGAATAGGTTTTTACAAGGTAGATAGAATAGTCTTATAATGGGGGGGTGGGAGTAGATTTAGGCTTAGTTAGAATTAAAAGCGGAGTTCCACTTGTGTGTAAGTTTATTAAAAGTCAGCAGCTACAAAAAGTGTACTACTTTTAATAAACACTCACCTTTTCCACAGTCCAGCGATGCGGCCGCCATGCTGGGAAGCCATCCCTGCTGGGAGAAGACAGTGATTATTGCTAGCGGCTATAGTAGTTGCTTGCGATAATCAGAAGCAAATCCAGCAGGCTGGTTGTACCCAAGTTGATTGATCAATCAACTTGGTACATTCAGTCTGCCCATTAACAGTTCGAATTGTGTATGGCCGGCCTTAGTTAGAATATGATTGATATTCCACTTTAATTAATCTATTTTACACTACACAGAAAGCAGGAGATGTGAGACACACCATGGGGGGTGGGGGAGGGACACCAGGGGAGGGGTCTACATGTAACTGTCCCTTCCAGCAGGTTGTTAATCAAGCTCTGGTATTAGGACTATATCCCTTATTAGGCAGTTAAGGGAGGTCAGAATATCGTACAAGAGGCCTCTCTCTTCCCAATAGCTCCAGGCCATCAGCAAGGGGTTCCTCTGCAACACTGGGACCATCAAGAAAACAAAGTCTAGATTTGGCAATGCAAATCAGAAGAAGGGAAACCCAATTACAGTATACTGCAGCAGTTACTATTACTTGGTGCACTTATATACTTCAATTCAGGGCTTTCCGAGATTGTTTCCCCAAACTCAGGGACTCTTATCTTCCCCAAGCCCCAGGACCACACTGCGGCCTTCCGACCAGTCCAGCTGGAGCTTTCCTTGACCTGAACCAAGGGCAGAATAACCCAAACACTCAGGTCTGTCACAGTGAACACTTGCATGGAGATCCACACCCTTGCCCTATAGGGACATGATGAGTTTTCAGAGTAACATTCTTCCATCGCAGGGGTGCCAACACTACATGCAGGATCCTTTAAGAGAGGTACTAATTCCCAATAAGGAATGCCCCGGCTGGAATTTTCTTGCATGAATAATATATTTAGTTAACCCCTTCATGACAGAAGGCAAAACAAGCCTTGAGCCTAGGTTCACACTTGTGTGATGCAGGAACCAGCGCAATTACAGCGCTGGATCCCGCATCGCATTTTTCCTGCAGGCAGTTCACACTGCCCTCTGCGAACCGCTGCAGCTGTCAATACATTGTTACTGACACCCCCAGATCGGTTCACAGATCGCAGTGTGAACTGTGAACTCGCACAGGAATCAGATCGCATAGGTGAGAACACCCATGCGATCCAATTTCAGTGTGGATCTAATGCAAGTTCAGCCATACAAGTGTATGGCCGAACTCGCATTGCACAGACATCGCATGTGATCGGCACCTGCGGTGCAGTTGCGAATCACATGCGATGTCTGAGATTGCACAAGTGTGAACCTAGGCTAAAGCTGAACTCTGGGCAGCTTTAAACTTTTGTTTAAATATAAATCCCCAATAGCCACAAAGGATATAAATCCACTGTAACAAGCCCCTTGCTCGCTCGGTTCCACTCTCCCGACACTCCTCTGCAGCTATAGAATCAGACTGCAGATCGCAACATCTGATTGCTCGGTCATCCAATGCTCCGGGATTAGAACTACAGCTATGTGCCGTTCTAACCCAGTTGTGATAGCTCAGAACAAACACCAGGCAGGCTGTATGTAAGTTCAACCAGGAATCTCCTTTATTCAAAAATACAGGCTCTTTTATACACTAACAGTGGAGGTGCATACCTCCGCTTCATATTACTCTAACAATACACCCATAACCTAATTAACCTAATTAACATGGGCTAATTAACTAATCCCTTTAGACAGCCTAGATGACTCAGAAATGACCTTTAGGCCAGACTGGCCGTCTTGTAGCTTAGAACCCCCAATCAACATTATCACAATAGCAGAGTTAATTAAACACAAACAACAATGGGGATCTAATGACTCTTAGATCCCATACTAGAGACTTATTTACAATACACATTTTAGCAGACAACAGACAGGTAGCTGGAATTGATGACATTAGCATTTAACAGTAGGAGTCCCAATGGTATGAATCAGTCACTATTCCAATATGGCAAATCCAGGGTCCCCAGAGTCTGTGTGTCCTGGGGGACCAGGACCCGAATCCACAGTAATACCACCTCAAGGGTCCCCAGGCATACAGCTCACAAAGAGCACTGTTCCCCCAAATGCAAGGGCCCACGATCGATCGGCAAGAGGCTAGCATACAGTCCCCTCCAAAAGTCTCTCTCCAGGCTACGTCTGTCACATCCACTTTGTATGCACCAAATGCCTTTGCAAACACAAATATTACCTTGTAAAAGTAGAAGTGACACCATCACTGTGCTGTACATAGCATGTGCAGTGAGCAGAGCTGTGGGAGGGACCACCACTTACTACAGGCTGCCTGCAGAAAGCTACAGGAGGGGGCAAAGAACAATCATCCTGCACAAGGAGAGAGAAAAGCAGTGACTATTAAGTGTATGCAAGTGAATTATGCCTTGCTTTGTTCAAGGCAAATTGGGCTTTATTTTCATGGTAAACGGTAATGGTTATCTCCTGTTTTTTTATTATTTTCAAAGGAAAACTAGCCTAAGAAAGTAAAAAAACATTTTGTAAAACGTAGCTGTATATTTCTTGCTGTTATCATAAATCACCACCAAAAAAAAAAAATGAGGAAGTCATGGGATCGTGACGATACGTGTTGGGTAGAGTCGGGTGAGATAGCACTGAGGAGTACGAGTAGAACGGGAGCCACAGCCCTGTCGGATACCTGTGTAGAAGCACTATATTTTCAATGTAAGTGTTTACTATCTTTAATAAAACCATTTTAAACACTACATCATGGTTTAATTGAGGAACGATGGAGGAAAGAGGATTACAATACAAAGCACATATGAGTTCCACCACTACAGCACAACCCAGGGCAGGGAAAGGAGGATAGGAGACTGTTCAGCTGAGCAGCCTGGACTTGTACCCAAGCAGGGGAAGGCGTTTTTAGACCTAGAAACAAGTCTAAGGTAGAGGTGAGCGCAGTGGTGAATGGTGGTGGGAGTCACTGCATATAACACGCATAAGATTCACAAGGGTGAAGGTGAAAGAAAGAGAAAAATAAGGAACACATCAATAAGAAAATATATATGTAGAAGAAAGAGCACAACCGCGGCACCTCTAGTGAATCTGCACCCGATGCTTTAGTGACAGCCAGAGCTCAGTGTGAGTGCAAGTCTCCTCCCCTGCTCTGCCCAGTGGATAGAGCGGAGAGGACTTCCTCTCACACGGAGCTGCAGCATCTGATGAGTGGAAGGAGTGGAGCAGGACATGGGGAATACAGCAAGGGTAAGTGCTGCGGGAGCAAAGTTTCTGCCCTGGGGGGGGTCGTCACATGGTGAAGCTGCCCACATATTTGCTACTTCTGCCGCCCCTGCTCCCATTGCTTAACTGAACTCTGCCTACATGATATCATTATGTAGGCCGTGGTTCTACTATCACTGTGTGTGTAGTAGTCTTGTATAGTGTATAATGCTGGCAGTGGCTGCTTAGGGATGAGGAGACCCAAGATACTGACTCTGTATACTTCTTATGGCCTCATTTAGATTTGCGGTTGGTGGGTGGCAAAAATGTGTGGTTGAGCCACATATTTGCCGCCTTCCAAACGTCCCCTCCTTAAGCTGCAATAGGAGGGAGATGCTTACATGTTGGAGCCGCAATGCTTCATTTTGCAACTGTGGTTAAATTGGCCTGATATGTAGCGAACACTACACATGCAAGTCAATGGGGAAGCTTTGCAAATACCCCTCGACCATGTGCAACACACACGGTTGCAGTGTGATTATCGGCAAAAATGGGGTCAAATCAGGCGGAGAGGAGGCGCCTCCTCACCACTTGGCAATATCTTCTGGAGCGCAACCCAGAAGCGAATTGGGCTTCATAGGCAAGCAAGATTTAGACAAATGTCTAAATCTACCCTAAAGGTGAAAACTCAAAGTATTTTTGCTGCTTCAACTAGCATGTAAACAGAACTCTGTACTGAGGGGTCTGTGTTTGGGGTGGAGGTTGGGGTGTCAGCCTGTGCTGGAAGGGGAGTCTCTAGTCAACGGGTAGGTTGGGAGGGACAAATAGGGTTAATTCAGACAGGCACTGGAGACACAGTGTTCTGCATCCACCTCAGGGCCTATAGAAGTGCAGTCAGCAACTGCACAGTCACAATCAAAATTTAACATGCAGGCAGGATAGAGTTGCAGGATAGAGTTGCCACCTGTCCAGGATGTACCTGGACAGTCCGGGTTTTGAATCAGGTGTCCAGGTTACAGTCCACCTGAAACCCAGGCACATTATTCAGACCGGGTTGTGGCTCCCCATGTAACCAAAATAGTCACACACAAATCTGTTCCTGCCTGGGAGTTGCGTGTGGCTAGTGGTGGGCAGGTTTCTCATCACTGGGGAGTGGGGCGATGATGTCAGCAAGAGCAGTTTGGCCACGCCCACTGTTGTGCACACAGAGTGCCGCATTACTACTCTCCTTGGGGCACCCAAAGGTGCCCCAGGTCTTTTATAATCCTATATGGCAGGGATCCTCAAACTACGGCCCTCCAGCTGTTGCAGAACTACACATCCCACGAGGCATTGTAAAACTCTGACATTCACAGACATGACTAGGCATGATGGGAATTGTAGTTCCTGAACACCTGGAGGGCCGCAGTTTGAAGACCCCTGCTATATGGTATTGGCCCTGTGCCGCTAAAGTGTTCGGGGTTGGCTTGAAGAAAAGGTGGTAACCCTAGTATTATCATACAGTGCCTTGAAAAAAGTATTCATACCCCTTGAAATTTTCCACATTTTGTCATGTTACAACCAAAAATGTAAATGTATTTTATTGGGATTTTTATGTGATAGACCAGGAGTAGGCAACCTCCGGCCCACAAAGCTTCTTTTGCCGGTACTCGACTCCCTCCCCATCAGCAGAGCAGCGCAGGGAAGTGTCAGTGAGATACTAATGCATTCCAATTTCACAATTCCCCACACCTGCACTGAGGGGGAGGCACTGTGCCCCCACACATTGTAAAAGATGGGAAACATTGTTTGGTTCTCTAATTTTGCTGTAACTGTGATTGTCAGGTATTGTGATGGGGAAGAGATTGGGTGCAGTTCTGTTGGGGGGGGGGGGGCGGTCCCTGTTTCCAGGAGAAGGAGGACTGTCATTGGCCATTGCTAAAGTCAATCACAGTCTTGCTAGCCCCGCCCACCTTCTATAGGAAGATGACTCACTTGGTTGCCACTACCAATCTCAGAAAGAAGGGATTTTACTGTGATTTAGAAAACCACAATCGGGTGACAGTTTGTGGAATTACTGTTGAGCTTCTGGGAACTTTGTTGAAATTATTCCTGAACCTTTGCGTCATTTACTACTGAACCCCTACACTCTGTGTCCCTTTAAGCCAGATCCACTATTCAGCGCAATGAAAATCACACCCAACTTTTCCTGTTGGGCAGAGTGCCGCACTTTTTCTCAGCTGCGGGGGCCCAACTTATGATCCTCTACACAGGCCCACTGCTTTCAGAAAATGCCCCTGACCCAAGCTCATCATTGCACATCCATTCCAGATGCTTGTTTGTGGCATCACATACATCACATACAAGCACGTGGGCTGGATGCGAGAGGTGGATCAGCAGGATGAGTGTGCCAGGACAGGTAGATGTGTCTCATCTCTGCTTCCTTTCACCACTCTGCACATCATGCATATCATAGATGAGAAGAGGGTACAGCAGTGGAGCAGATGAGCAGGAGGGTAAAGCGGTGGGGAAAATGAGCAGGAGGGGTTCAGAGGTGGGACAGATGTGCAGGGAGGTACAGTGGTGGAAGAGATGAGAAGGGGGTTAAGCAGTGGGACAGAAGAGCAGGGGGTTACAGTGGTGGGCTAGATGAGCAGGGGGGTTCAGTGTTGGGGTAGGTGAGCAGAAAGGTTCAGTGTTGGACCAGATGAGCAGGGGGGATTAGTGTTGGGGCAGATGAGAAGGGGGTTCAGTGGTGGGACAGAAAAGCAGGGGGGTAGAGCAGATGTGAAAGGAGGTGTATTGGTGGGACAGATGAGCAGGGTGTTACAGTGGTGGGGCAGGAGAGTAGGGGGAACAGAGGTGGGTCAGAAGAAAAAGGGGAGTACAGAGGTGAGACAGATGTGCAGGAGGTACATTGGTGGGGCACATGAGAAAGCGGGTTACAGAGGTGGGGCAGATGAGTTCAGTGTTGGGACAGATGAGAAGGTGATTCAGTAGTGAGACAGAAGAGCATGGGGATAAGGCAGTGGAGCAGATGTGCAGGTAGGTACAGTGGTGGGGCAGATGAGAAAAGGGGGTACATTGATGGGGCAGATGAGCAGGGGGGTTACAGTGGTGGGACAAAAGAGCAAGGGGGTACAGTGGTGGGGCAGATGTGCAGGAGGTACAGTGGTGGGAGGGATGAGAAAGGGGGTTCAGTGGTGGGACAGAAAAGCAGGGGGGTACAGTGATAGGGCAGATGAGCAGGGTGTTACAGTGGTGAGAAAGATGAACGGGGGGTTCAGTGGGCAGAGGAGAAAGGAGGTACATTAGTGGGACAAATGAGCAGGGGCTTACAACGGTGGGGCAGAGGAAAAGGGGGTTACAGAGGTGGGGCAGATGTGCAGAAGGTACAGTGATGGGGCAGATGAGAAAGGGGGTTACAGTGGTGGGATAGATGAGCAGATAAGTTCAGTGTTAGGACAGATGAGAAGCTGGTTCAGCGGTGACACAGAAGAGCATGCGGGTATGGCGATGGAGCAGATGTGCAGGGAGGTACAGTGGTGGGGCAGATGAGAAAGGGGGAACATTGGTGGGGCAGATGAGCAAGGGGTTACAGTGGTGGAACAGAAGAGCAGGGTGGTACAGTAGTGGGACAGAAGAGAAAGGGGGTACAGTGGTAGGACAGAAGAGAAAGGGGGTACAGTGGTGGGACAGATGTGCAGAAGGTACAGTGGTGGGACAGATGAGAAAGGGGGTTACAGTGGTGGGGCAGATGTGCAGAAGGTACAGTGGTGGGACAGATGAGAAAGGGGGGTACAGTGGTGGGACAGATGTGCAGAAGGTACAGTGGTGGGACAGATGAGAAAGGGGGTACAGTGGTGGGGCAGATGAGCAGGGGGTTACAGTGGTGGGGCAGATGTGGTAGGGCAGATGATCAGGGGGGTACAGTGGTGGGACAGATTTGCAGGGTGGACAGTGATCTGAGGTGTGAATGTGCATGAATTGGGGCTGATCTGAGTTGTAAGAGTGCAGGATGTTAATGTCTCACTACTAAAGTAGTTTACAGCGTTTACTTTATAAAAAATCATTTTCGTGATTGAGAGTGTGAAGTTGACATTTTTTGTTAGAAAATCGGCATGCTCAATTTATTTGAAAACATTTTTCGGCACACTGTGCTCAAAAGCTTGCCTAACCCTGGGATAGACCAACACAAAGTGGCACATAATTGTTAAGTGGAAGGAAAATAATAAATGGTTTTCCAAATTTTTTACAAATAAATATGTGAAAAGTGTGGCGTGCATTTGTATTCAGCCCCCGAGTCAATACTTTGTAGAACCACCTTCCGCTGCAATTACAGCTATAAGTCTTTTTGGGTATGTCTCTAACAGCTTCGCACATCTAGGGAGTGACATTTTTGCCCATTCTTCTTTGTAAAATAGCTCAAGCTCTGTTAGATTGGATGCAGAGCGTCTGTGAACAGCAATTTTCAAGTCTTGCCACAGATTCTCAATTGGATTTAGGTCTGGACTTTGACTGGGCCATTCTAACACATGAATATGCTTTGATCTAAACCATTCCATTGTAGCTCTGGCTGTATGTTTAGGGTCGTTGTCCTGCTGGAAGTTGAACCTCTGCCCCAGTCTCAAGTCTTTTGCAGACTCTAATGCCGCGTACACACGGTCGGACTTTTCGTCTACAAAAGTCCGACAGCCTGTCCGACAGACTTCCGACGTACCTTCGGCGGACTTGCGGCAGACTTTCTTACGAACGGACTTGCCTACACACGACCACACAAAAGTCCGACGGATTCGTACGTGATGACGTACACCGGACTAAAATAAGGAAGTTCATAGCCAGTAGCCAATAGCTGCCCTAGCATGGGTTTTTGTCCGTCGGACTAGCACACAGACGAGCGGATTTCGGGGTCCGTCGTACTTACGACGTAAAGATTTGAAGCATGTTTCAAATCTAAAGTCCGTCGGATTTGAGGCTAAAAAAGTCCGTTGAAAGTCCGGAGAAGCCCACACACGATCGGATTACCAGCCAGCTTTAGTCCGTCAGCGTCCGTTGGACTTTTGTAGACGAAAAGTCCGACCGTGTGTACGCGGCATAACAGGTTTTCTTCTAAGATTGCCCTGTATTTGGCTCCATCCATCTTCCCATCAACTCTGACCAGCTTTCCTGACCCTGCTGAAAAAAAGCATCCCCACAATATGATGCTTCCACCACCATGTTTCACGGTGGGGATGGTGTGTTTAGGGTGATGTGCAGTGTTAGTTTTCTGCCACAAATAGCATTTTGCTTTCGGGTCAAAAAGTTCAATTTTGGTCTCATCTAACTAGAGCACCTTCTTCCACATGTTTGCTGTGTCCCCCCACATGGCTTCTCACAAACAGCAAATGGGACTTCTTATGGATTTCTTCCAACAATGGCTTTCTTCTTGCCACTCTTCTATAAAGGCCAGATTTGGGGAGTGCATGGCTAATAGTTGTCCTGTGGACAGATTCTCCCACCTAAGCTGTGAATCTCTGCAGCTCCTCCAGAGTTAGCATGGGCCTCTTGGCTGCTTCTCTGATAAATGCTCTCCTTGCCAGGCCTGTCAATTTAGGTGGACGGCCATGTATTGGTAGGTTTGCAGTTGTGCCATACTCTTTCCATTTTCGGGTGATGGATTGAACAGTACTCTGTGAGAAGTTCAAAGCTTGGGAATTTTTTTATAACCTAACCTTGCTTTAAACTTCTCCACAACGTTATCCCTGACCTGTCTGGTGTGTTCCTTGGCCTTTATGATGCTGTTTGTTTACTAAGATTCTCTAAAAAAACCTCTGAGGGCTTCACAGAACAGCTGTATTTATACTGAGATTAAATTATACACAGGTGGACTCTATTTACTAACTAGATGACTTCTGAAGGCAATTGGTTCCACTAAATTTTAGTTAGGGGTATCAGAGTAAAGGGGGCTGAATACAAATGCACACCACACTTTTCACATATTTATTTGTAAAAAATGTTGAAAACCATTTATCATTTTCCTTCTACTTCACAATTATGTGCTACTTTGTGTTGGTCTATCACATACAATCCCAATAAAATACATTTATGTTTTTGGTTGTAACATGACAAAATGTGGAAAATTTCAAGGGGAATGAATACTTTTTCAAGGCACTGTATACCTGTGTATATATAGTTATTATTACAGATGGCTTCAGATGAATATTGCAGCAAAGTCCAGTTATTATTATTATACAGGATTTATATAGCGCCAACAGTTTACGCAGCGCTTTACAATATAAAAGGGAGACAATACAGTTATAATACAATAAGATACAAGAGGATTAAGAGGGCCCTGCTCAGAAGAGCTTACAATCTAATAGATGCTTCTGATTGGCTGACTTTGACTGACAGCAGCGGGAGCCAATGGTGCTGCTTCTGTGTCTCAGCCAATCAGGAGGGAGAGTCCCGGATGGCCGAGTTTCTCCTGCAACATTGCTGGATAGAGATGGGCTCAGGTAAGTATTAGGGGGCTGCTGCACACAGAAGGTTTTTTTTCCTTAATGCATAGAATGCATTCTGCCTTCACGACCACTTTAAGACAAGCTTAGCTGTCAAGGCGGGGGTGGGGGATCCTCCAACTGTTGTCCAACCAGTCTGAAACTGAGCTTCTCACCGGCAGGAACTGTGGTGTGGCACAGGAATTCAGAGTCAGCCTATCTACTCTGCTCTTTAGCCCCTCCATGGTAGTTTCTAATCTGACATGCAACAAACTTCTAACTACCAGAAGTGACCATCGGATGCCTAACCTATACCAGAAGTGACCATCAGATGCTCTAGCCTATGCTGGTTATTGAGTCCCAAGATAAAACTAGCTATAGAATCCCAGACCAGAAGGGACAGGGTTAACTAGAATAGCAAGAGTTGCATATACACTATATTGCAAAAAACAGGCTCACCTGCTAATATACTGGGGTGAAAATACAGCAGCAGTAGTAACCCCTGTGTGTATAAGGCCATGTGGCTCAGGTCTCCATTCTTCTTCACTTCCTCCTCCTGAGGTTTTCAAAGCCCCTCCCAAGACAGGAAGTATTAATACATAGTCATACATAACACTGTGATATTAGCAGCTAACATTAGAGGGCAGCAGATCCTTACACTACTTTAACCACTTCAGCTCCAAAAGGTTTTCATGGCCAGACCATTTTTTGCGTTACGGCACTACGTTATTTTACCTGACAATTGCGTGGTCGTGCAATACTGTACCCAATCAAAATGTTTGTCCTTTTTTTCCTACAAATAGAGCTTTCTTTTGGTGGTATTTGATCACCTCTGCTTTTTTTATTTTTTGTGCTATAAACACGAAATAAAAATTTTTGAAAAAAAAAAAACAATACTTTTTACTTTCTGCTTTAAAACATATCCAATAAAAAAATTGTAAAAAAACACATTTCTTCATCAATTTAGACCAATATGTATTCTGCTACATATTTTTGTTAAAAAAAATATCCCAATAAGTGTATATTGATTGGCTTGCCCAAAAGTTATAGCATCTACAAACTTTGGGATATTTTTATGGAATTTTTTTTTTACTAGTAATGGTGGCGATCAGCAACTTATAGCGGGACTGCGACATTGCGGTGGACAAATAGGACACTAAGTGACACTTTTTTGGGGAACCAGTGACACAAATACAATGATCAGTGCTAAAAATATGCATGGTCACCATACTAATGACACTGGCAGGGAAGGGAAGGGGTTAACCTCAGGGGTGAGTAAATGGTTAAATGTGTTTCTAGGGTGTGCTTACTAACTGGGGGATGTGATTGTACTGTGAGAAGGCAGAGATCTGTGTGGCAACACAGGATCACTACTTCCCCTTCTTACAGAACGGCGATCTGACTTGTTTACATAGGCAGACCGCCGTTATGCTTCTCTCGGGAGCGATCAGCAGGTCTCAGCGGACGATTACTGCTAATTGGCTCCCGCTGTGTCCAATCACAGCGGAAGCAGGTTGCTGGTGGCACGTGTGCGTGCCCAAGACCCAGAAGTGCAGAATCATGTACAGGTGCGTGATTCTGCACAGGAGAGCCGCCTTGCCGCTGTATGCATACAGTATATGGTCGGCAAGCGGTTAAAGAGGAGCTCCAGTCTCCCCCCAAAAAATATAAATATAAGGACACTTACCTGGCCAGGGATCTAGCAATGTTGGCACCTGAGCCGATTGCTTTGTGTGCAGGCGCTGGCATCTTAGGCCTTCCAGCTTCACAGCTGGTTTCCTACTGCGCAAAGTCACGCTACCTTTTTGTGACTCCGAAGAAGCTTCGTATGGCTACCAATCAGCTTCTAGTATTCATTTTCAAAGGTTAAAGCTGAACTCCATTTTTTGTTAGACTTTACATAGTACCAAGCTGGCCCAAACTAACTATGTCCCTCACTAACATGTGAAGCTGCTGGATGTAAAGTATAAACTGCATGTAGCTGAGGCTACATGTAGCATACAGCATTGTGTTCCATGTTCGAGCCAAGACTTTCTGTTTCGTACACAGAACAAAGTAGAGTCTATTACAGCGGCGCTCAGCCATTCACAGAAAGCGGTGTATTGTATTTAATGAATACAAAGCTTCCTCTGATTGGCTGAGTCAGAGGTTATGACATCATCAGCCTGCCTCTCTGGCTCAGCCAATCAGAGGAAGCTTTATATTCATTTATAGAATACACCGCTTTCTGTGAATTGGCTCTCTCTACCATTAGCTGAGAGCGCTGATCGGAAGCCGGTCAGCTACTGGTTTTCCAGCATGCACGTCCCACAGTAGCTGGACATACAGCCAGCTTCCGTCAAACAGACTGACATACACACGGGCAGAATGTCAACATCTGCCTGTGTGTATGGGGCTTAACACCAGTGCTGAGACGAGGTCATCTAGAGCCCAGGGCGAACCTACCAATCTGCACCCCCCCCCCCCAAGATGTATGCGCATTATGTGTCAGCAAAAATCCCCCCCACAAAAACAGAGCCCCTGCATGCTTACCCTCTATGCATAAATTCCGCCTCCTCCCAGTACAAATTCACCCCCTGCTGAAATACACCTTCTCAGCAGAAATCATTGCCTCCCCCATACCCCAATTCCACCCAGCTCCACTGCCCCCCCCCCCCCCAAAAAAAAAAATCACCCCTCTTATTACAAATTTTCTACCCCTAAAGTTTCCTTTCCCAGTACACATCCCCCACCTCACAGCACATATTCCCCCCGAAAACTCCCCTCCTAGCACAAATCTTCCCCCCCCCCCCTTCCAACACAAATCCCCCTAAATCACCACACCACTTGTAGCAACCCCCCCTCCAAATATCCCTCCTAGAATAATACTTACCCCCTGCTACCCCCCAAATTTCCTCTCCTCCTCAATCTCCTTATGGTGCCCCCCCCCCCCCCCCACACACACACACCTCACAGTGCCCAGGGCAGCCACCCCTTGTCCCGGCCTTGCTTAACACTGGCCCTAACCATCCTTGATCTCACAAGTCCTATGCTGGACTCCCCTATCTAATGTTAGAACTAAAGGAAAGAACTTCCCCCAAAAATCATTTCATATCAAGAGGTGAGAACTATAAAGAAATATCACTAAAGGCAGCCCATATGTTAATCATTTTTTGGTTAAAAAAAAAAAGAGCTGATTCCCCCATCCAAACATTTTCATACCTCCCAACTTTTTGAGATGGGAACAAGGCACACCTATTACCAAAAGTATGTAGGCATAGTACACACACCCTGCCACGCTCCCTTAAAGGAGAATTAAACAAAAACAATATTAGTTAAACCCACAAGTGCTTTTTTATTCACTACTTTTCCTTTATACTGGCTTTTGAAATGTAGAAATGCAGCAATTTAGAAATTGGATGAAAGGTTTAGCTCTGGGAAACACTTTTTGAAAGATAAAAAGTGTATTTTATATATGTAGCACTACCCCCGTAGGTGTTGCTAGTGTCCTGGGTCCCCACCGCTGCACAGCCAGTCACATAGCATTTCCTTCACACATTCCAATCCAGAAAACAGTCTTTGACTTGTTTTGATGCTTTATTAGGGGTTGATAACTTGAATGGAGTAGGGAATTATGGGATGCCCAACTTGAAAAATGTCCAGAACTATGAACATAGGGACAACTTCATTCCTATTTACAAAAAGTCCTCTTCCTTCCTCCTGCATAAACCTGATCTCCAGTGCACAGCATAGCACAGCACCCGCTGCTCACTCCTGTAGAAACTTGCAGAATATTGCTAATTCAGCAAAGGCCCTATATAGGCACGAGTTCTCAGTCCCTTGACAAAGTAGTGTAGTGTGAGTGAACAACATGACATTCCTCCTTCCCTGTGGCTGATCCCAGCTAGCCCACCTGGCTGCCACCAAAAAAACCTAGCTGATTTTCCTCCCTGTCCTCCTGACTGACTTTCTGCCCCAGTCCTGCCCGACTGGCACACACGCATGGAGACCTCCCAGGGCATGGTTAGATGGAGACTTGGCACTATGCGGTCTTCAAGAGAGACCTGCTACTGATGGCAGTCTCTCCCCTTGTCTGTCCCTGCACCATGCTAATCTACTCACTGTCTCTCCTTGCTCCTTCCTGCTGCCTCTCCAGCATAAATCCTCCCACTACCTCCTGTGTTAGGATGCTTCCAGGCCAGCTTTCTTGAGCACCCGGTCCGAGGTAGAATACCCCCCCCCCCCCCGCCGGTAAGGAGTCCCTCAAACACCACCAACAGCCTCTCCTTAGCATTGTTTCTCCATCCCCCACCAGACTCCTCTGCTGGAATGGCCCATGTCTATTTATGGGGTTGTCTCAGCCCCCAGCCCCCTGCCAGCCCACAACTGGGGATTGGCTGAGGCTCCATAAATAATCATGGCAGCTCCTCCTAACCCCCGACCTCTAGTTCTAGGAGGTTCTCCAACCTTCCAGACACCAGGGGGAGGTACCACAGAGCTACCAGGATGAGTCATCCAGCCCTGACCTCTAGTAACTCAGACCCAATTCAATGAATCAGGTTATTCCTGGCCAGAATATGCCTTTACCTACTCTCAACACTAGTAGCACACACAAGAGGGTGCTACATATACAAGTAAATAAATCAGACCAAAATGAGGGACAAATGAAGAGGACAGAGGGACAGAAGGACTTTGTATCAAATCAGGGACAATCCCTCAAAATCAGGGGAGGTTGGGGCTACGCATTTTAGGTGGATGGGGGAATCACTAAGCTGAGCTATTATGTTCTGACGGTGGGGAGATTTCCTGTCAGGAGTAAAAAGCATTCAGAGGAGAAAATCTAAAGCCCTGTGTGCATGAGGCCTAAAAAAAAATAGGATTCTGACTGAGCATAGTTGGGCAAATAAGAACAAGCAGAAAAATGCTTAAAGCGAAACTAGAGGCCAAGCATTCTCTTTGGGCCATTCTTCTGACCTCTTCATTGTCCGCCAGGGGCTGACGTCCCTCCTGCACAAGTGCAGTATGCTGGCTTTCATCCCAGCACTCAGAGACCGGCATGCACAGCTCATTTTACAGCATGGGAGAAGACAGCAAGCAGGCAGGTAGGGGCATTTTATTGTAGAAGAGACAGTGCATGTCTTCTCTGCAATAAAAGCTTGACCACTCACTGTTTCTTACAGCACAACTTCAGTTTTGCATTAGGTGTGAATGGAGGCTGAGGGTGCAGGCTCTGGGCTTTCATCCTTATCCCTGACTTCACTTCCTAGGGAGGCAGAAAGACACAAACCCACACTTTTCAGACTTCATGTTTTTTTAAAGTCAGTGATCAACCACAGCAGCAAAGGTAAAACAACATAACAAAGCCAACAATAGCAGCAGTAAGGAGTGGGAGGTAGGTAGGCAGCATGCAGGTGTGACAGATAGGTAGGCAGCAGGTAGAAGAAGAATGTTAGTAGGCAGCATGTAGGTGTAGCAGGTAGGCAGGCAGCTGGTAGAAAGAGAAGGTTGGTAGGCCACATGTAGGTGTAGCATGTAGGTAGGCATTGGGTGGTAAACACAGTATGTAGGTAGTGACATATAAACACAGAAGGTAGGTAGGCATTAGGACAAATTTGCTGTTACAGCCTATGATTACACCCCCCCCCCCCAATCTGGTCTTCCTCAGGGAAAATAGGCATGTCCCATCCCCTCATTTCCGGAGCTACAGATATCTGTGAGGGGAAGATACAGGTCTGTTCATGTCCAATATTCACCTTAGTCAATTGGTATTTGCATGTCACCTGTGCCACCCTGGGAGTTTTGTAGCTTTACAGTGCAAAAAAGTAGTGCTAGTGGGAGAGATGATAATAACTATGGCTCCCAATGATAGGTGCCAGAAATCACAATACGTGACACTACATAAAGATATAAAAATAGTCTAAAGTGCAAACTATAGTGCTAGTAACTAAACGTAAACCTAATTGAGATACATCAAAAAACAAATGCAATTAGGAATAATGTGCAAATGTGAAAGGGAAATCCAATCAAAGAATGTCCATAGACTGATTGAGTGCAAGAAATAATAAAAATCAATCCAAAAAGAATGGAAATGAGTCCATAATAGAAAATATAAATGAATGAAAAGTCCAATAAGAGTGTAAATCCCAAGGTGATGCGTAGTGAAATTCCACACTGTAGTGACAAGTGCAAAAATATAGCCTCCACCGTGGAAAAATGCTGCCACTTACCAGAAATTGTTGGTCCCTTATTACAGGGGACCACACTGAGCAGGTGGCTGTAACCCCAGCCCGGGATCTCACAGGCAGGCACTGGACTCCTCTGCGTCAATGGGGATCGTCAGCAGGGCAGTGATATCACCAAAAAAAAACAACAAAGAGCTCCACATAGCGTAAAATCCTTCACATTTATTGAAATATAAAAAGGACAAATGGACACTTACAGATCGGCGAAATTATATAGGCAAGGAACGACAAGAATAAGCTGGCCGGCTTCCAAACAGCCTGTAGATTCCGGGACTGAACGCACAGCGGTGACGTTTTTCCACGGTGGAGGCTATATTTTTACACTTGTCACTACAGTGTGGAATTTCACTACGCATCACCTAGGGATTTACACTCTTATTGGACTTTTCATTCATTTATATTTTCTATTATGGACTAATTTCCATTCTTTTTGGATTGATTTTTATTATTTCTTTCACTCAATAAGTCTATGGACATTCTTTGATTGGATTTCCCTTTCACATTTGCACATTATTCCTAATTGCATTTGTTTTTTGATGTATCTCAATTAGGTTTACGTTTAGTTGCTAGCACTATAGTTTGCACTTTAGACTATTTTTTTATCTTTATGTAGTGTCACATATTGTGATTTCTGGCACCTATCATTGGGAGCCATAGTTATTATCATCTCTCCCACTAGCGTGACTTTTTTGCTTTGTATATCTGACTGGTGTCGTATAACACTCTGTAGTTGCAGCTTAATTAAATTTTTTATTTAAGTTTTGTAGCTTTAATTTAGACACAGGTTCTCTCAGGGGTAATGTCTAGGGGCAGAGGTCAGAGGTTATGCCCCATACACACGGTCGTATTTTCCGACAGAAAATGTTCAATGGGAGCTTGTTGTCGGAAATTCCGACCATGTGTAGGCTCCATCGGACATTTTCTATCGGAATTTCCGTCACACAAAATTTGTGATCTGGATCTCAAATTTTCCGGCAACAAAATCCGTTCTCGTAAATTCCAATCGTGTGCACACAATTCCGACACACAAAGTTCCGCGCATGCTCGGAATCAAGCAGAAGAGCCGGACTGGCTATTGAACTTTTCTCGGCTCGTCGTATGTGTCGTACGTCACCGCGTTCTTGACGTTCGGAATTTCTGACAAGATTTGTGTGACCGTGTGTATGCAAGACAAGTTCGAGCCAACATCCGTCGGAAAAAATCCATGGATTTTGTTGTCGGAATGTCCGATCGTGTGTACACGGCATTAGGGTGTGAAAAAGAGGGTTATTTTGTATCAGCGACCTGGTTCTGATTTATTAATGTTGGTGCAACGGTTGTATTTCTGCTTTCTATGAAATATTATTTGCATACTATAGAGCACTGCTATGTAGTCCTCCTCCTAAATATATAGTCCACACATTCTAGAGGGGCTGTGTACAGCATTGCATAGGGTTCATATATAAATTCTACAGGAGTCAGGAGCCACATGCCGCATCAAATAAGGATTAAGTCTGCATGTTAAGGGGGTCATATACCATTTTCTATAGTTTATAGTTTGTATACAACAATGTTTGGAAAGCTCACACTGTATACTATAGGGGATCATACACAGTAGTCCTGTACAGCATCCTATAGGGGTTCTCTCAGATATTTCAGTGTATTAGCTTTCATCTATTGTTGCATTATCAGAAAACAATCCCTGTGTATTGGCTCCAACTACTCTTTATATAGTTTGGTATTAACATCTTCTATTATAAAGCTGCTTTGAGCTGCCCTGTATACACCTTGCAGCGACATGTATCTTAATGTGATCCCTGTTAATCTACATATGTGTATATGTTGCCCATGGCACTCAGTAAACAGCACCAATCGGAGGCAGATCTGACCAACACACACCTTACTATCAATAATCGTGCTCAGTGTCCCCGTTATGCGCTCTGTGCTTCTGCAGACGTAGTCTTGTCAGGACATTACGGGATGAATTATATTTTGTCTCCTCTGTGATTCACACTAATAAATTTCCGCAGAAGTAGCGAGACTTAATTGAACTATTCGGAGAAATGTCTCTGTCAGTTGATTATAGAAGTCATTTCATAAATGTCAAAAATCTCTTTAAATGAGTGATGAATATGGAGGATGGTGGAGTAATCAGCGGGATGTTTGTGCCGCACTCAGCTCCCTCCTGTCCCTAGGAAGAAGGGTGTTATTCTCTGCTTTATACTGCCCCCCACCTGTTCTGGTGACAACACTGCCACTGTGCCAGGTAGTGAGGGGAAATCTCCATTGGTGACCAAGGCAGCAATAGAAAGCGAACAGGGGGTCTTATCTTCCCCCACTGGTTAACTAAACATTTTTTTTTACTGTTATGTTCCTTACTTCCTATCCCGCTCAAAACACTTTCACTGGGACAGGAAGTGAGGAAGTTCTCATGAGTGGGGCTACAGAAAGCGGAGAAACCCCTGGCAGAGGTTCTAACCATTACCTGCTCTATCCAAATTTTTAAAATAGCTACATGCTTGCCTTATCCAGAACTGATGTTTCTGCATTTGCTGATTATTGGAGTTAAGCACCTACCATCACAATGGGTTCCAGACTTCCTGGCGGACTTATACAGCAGATGGAGTAGGAACATGGGAACCTCAAGGTGGGCCAAAACATCCCAAGGTGAACGGTTTAGAGATCTTTCTACTGGAGTCCTAGGAGCTTTCTGCTCCACTTTAAAGGCTACATGTTAAATAGGTGCGTGGCAAAAAGGCACATACCCTTGGAGCTCAGCCCACTCACCAATCTGTAGATTAATATCAATATGGATGAAATGAGGAAGACTACTACTGTGAGAAATAAGCAGAATTTCCCCATGGGTCCACAGGAAGAACCAAAATGGCTACTGGGGATTTATGCTTTCTGACAGGGCAGCAAATTCCTTTTTAGAGGTCCGATGTATTGCTGCTGTATGGGATCATGACACAATCTGGGATCCATTCCACAGAAGCCGGCCCCAACGGCTGGCTTCTGTGGAATGGGTATGCTGGAAAACCATAATCAGAGCAGCATCCGATCAGTGTTAGAAGCCAATGGCTGTGAGTGTTAATCTGTGTGTTCTGGTGGGGGGTCAGCCCCCCCTGTCAAAACACAATAGCTCAGAGAGGGGGTTGCTGTACTAACATTGGATAGTTAGTACAGCTAGCTTCTCCCAAGCTTGCCAGCTTATTTTTGTTCAGCCCACTGGGTTGAACGAAAAAAAAAAAAACCTGATAGTGTGTACCAGGCTTGAAATTGGGGCTGATATGTGGCATACAGCACCTAAAAGTGGGTGTGGCTACAATGCATATAGTAAATAATGGGTGTGAATAGACTTACATAAACCTAAAAAGAAGGAATTTTTAAAATAATGCTTCACATATGATTTTCTGAGTATACAAAGAGAGCTGACTATTTGTCTTAGCCCATCTTACAAGAGAACTATTTTAAAACAGATGGGAGCTAATCAGCAACCAGAAACGGTTAAGATACCCTGGCCAGGACTATAAACACCTTGGCTAGAACTATATAATGTACAGCACAGCTGTCAAAATTATGTAAGGTACAACATAGCATATGCAGTGCAGCACTCAGGAGTAGGGATGGGCGAACTATTTGGACAGAACAGCGCCCGTTCGGGTGTTCACCGAACACCCAAATTTGCGGTGCGCTCTGTGGCATATTCGCCTGCCAAGCGCACCGTAAATAGGTTGTTAGAGAGTGGTCCGGGAAGCCGGCCTCTGCGTCTTTAACAATGGCTGACAGCTGAATGAAAAAAAAAAAAAAAAAAAAAAAAACATTGCCGCAATAGCAGAATGTGAAAAAAAAACAGCGTGGGGGTCCTTTGGGTCTGGTATGGATTTTAAGGTTAACCCCACGCCACAATAATAAAAAAAAAAAAAAAACGGTGAGGGGTCCCCCAACATCCAAACCAGACCCTTATCCATGCATGCAGCCTGACAGGCCAGGAAAGGGGGGGGGGGGGGTGAGCGAGCGGGCCCCCCTCCCTCCTGAATCATACCTGGCCTCTTACCCACAACCTTGGGCGGTGGTCTGCAAGGGTCTTATCGAAATCTTATCGGTGCATGCTGGGTCAGTGACGTCACATGGGGGGCGGTGCCGTTTTGCTGCAGCAGGTTCTATACATGGTACAGATGCAACACTTTACAGGCAGACAAAGAGAACCCCCAGGCACTCTATTTTAAGGAATTTTACATTTTCATTGTTTCACTTTAGGCATCATTAAAATCACTGCTCCTTTAAAAACGATATTTTTTAAAAAGTTTTTTTTCATTAATACATGTCCCCTGGGGCAGTACCTGGACCCCCCCCCCCATTTCCTTTTTATGGTAAATAACTTGCATATAAGCCTTCAAAATGGAGGCTTTTGATTTTTCAAAATCTGGTCCCAAAGACTTTAATAGGATTTGCGGTTCGGGTCCGAACTTATTCCATGTTCGGGAGTTCTGGTGCAAACCAACTGGGGGGGGGGTGTTCGGTCAATCTGTACTCGGGAGTATGTAAGGTACAACATAGCATACAGAGTTCAGTGGTCAGGAGTATGTAACATATAGCACAGCGTATGGGGTGCAGGAATCATGATCGTGTAATGTACAGCACAGCTAAAAGTGGAGAGAGCAGAAATATGTATTTTACAACATAGCATTTGGAGTGAATTTTCTAACATAGTGCCTTTAACATTGCAGGACAATATGAGGAAAAATGCCCCGGGATCAATTTCAGAGGAAGGAAGTTGGAACAGGAATATGCTCTATCACTGCTGATTGGATCTCTTTCATAAGAGTGTAAGCTTTCTAGCCAGGGACGCCGTTAGAAATCATGGAGCCCCATACAGTCTACCTGATAGGGCTAAGGCCTGAGCCTGGCCTCCCCTCCTCCTAGCCTGCAGGCAGTATGTGTCATGGAGAAATTTGGTTGTGGCAAATTACGCTAACCACAGGAGGGGTTTAAAATTTGTACAGAGCACAGGAGTCAAAAGTATGCAACATAAAGTGTGCAGATATCATGTGTATACAATGTACAAAATGCAGGTGTCAGGAGTATAAAATGTACAGTGTGCAGCAGTAAATAGTGAGTAATGTATGAATTGCAGCCTGCCAGCCCTCAGATGACGTGGCTGCATTTCTTTTTCTTTTTCAGGATTGCCAGCAACATACCATCTGTCCTAAGGTAACTGCGCTCACTTACTGTAATTATCTATGGAGGAGCAGCACTATCATCCTAGGACAGGAAGTTTGTTGCGACTGCACCTCCCTCTTTTATGATCTCTATAACAGAGGTGGAGGGTGAAGGGGGGGCTGTATTCCAAAGAGGATACTGAGAACAATTGTGGCTAATATCAGTACAGTGGGGGTAGGATTAATTTACACTTGCATTTGGGGGGGGGGGGGGGTAAAAACATGCAGTTGAGCCACTTTTTTACCAAATTCCCTTGCCCTATATATAGGTGTAAGTAAAAATGGAAGAGAAATAGAAATGGGAAGCAGATACAATAGGAGAGAAAACTAATCCTTACAGGTATAAGAGGAGCTGATAGTAAAAGAACTACTTGTAACAGAAGGAAAGGGAACTGGGTATAATGGACCTAAAGCATATCTGTGATCAAAATCTAAAACCATTATACTTATTTCCATGTTGCATTTCAATTATTCCTAGCCTACTCTTATTAATCTGAACAATCTTGAAGTTTTTAAACTTACTTTGTGAAGATTCGCAGTCATTTACTTTCTTAAATTCTGTGACACATATTCACTGCTGTGTAACACATTTCACAAAGCCTGCCTTCTGAGCTACAGAGGTGCAGAGAGGTGGAGATTCAGGAGGTGGAGTCAGTAGAGGAATTACAGTTTGCAGGCAGCAAGGTACCATGGGATATGTAGTCCTTAGAAATTGAAAGTAAATAGTAGAGGAGAAGCTGCAAAGCATGTAGGGAATCCAGGAAGTTGCAGGCAGTAATGGTCAGCAGACAGGGAGAGCTCACAACATGAAAAAAAGATTTTTCAAGTAATCTTATATTGGATTGTCAAATATACCGTATTTATCGACGTATAACACGCACCTTTTTTCCCCTTAAAATCAGGGGAAAATCGTGGGTGCGTGTTATAGGCCGATCCCCCGCCAATTTTGTTTGATCGGAGCGATCACGGCAGTCGCCGCGATCGCCGCCGACATACACACCCGTGTGTAAATTCAAATATGGCGCAGAGACTGCAGGGACTCGGCGGAGCCGAGATACACATAGCCGAGTGTTCTCGGCTATTCTCAGCGCCGCTCACAGTCACGCCCAGTCCCGCCATTGGACCCGTGTTATGTCCATCATAGGGCGGGACTGGGCGTGACTGTGAGCGGCGCTGAGAATACTCTGCTATGTGTATCTCGGCTCCGCCGAGTCCCTGCAGTCTCGGCGCCATATTTGAATCTACACAGGGCTGTGTATGTCGGCGCGATCGCGGCGATCACACAAAGCTGCACGGGGGCAAAGCTGCACTGACAAGGCTGCAATGGACACTGGGGCAAGGCTGCACTGACACTGAAAAGGCTGCAGATGGACACGATAACGCTGCATTGATGGGCATTTTAATGTAAGTTTTTTTCCTTAAACTTTACTCCTAAAAGTTTTTTTCCTTAAAATTCCCTCCTAAACTTGGGGTGCGTGTTATACGCTGGCGCTTGTTATACGCCGATAAATACGGTAACCATTGTTTGTATTGGTATTACAATGCTGATGGTATAAATGAAAGTGTATGCTATGACCATATATTTCCACCTATACATAGTCTCACCTCCATATACTGTACTCCCCTCCTATCCTCTTTATATTATTCATTACCCCTGACAATGTCAATGGGCTCACCTCCTATCCCCTTTATATTATCTCTTACCCCTGATAATGTCCTTGGACTCCCCTCCTATCTCTTTCATATCATCAACTAATGTTAAAGTGGTTGCAAAGGTTACTTTTTTCTATTAAAATAATAAACATGTTATACCTACCTGCTCTGTGTAATGGTATTGCACAGAGAGACCCAGAATCTCCGTTTCTAGGGTCCCCCACCAGTGCTCTCAGCTCCTCCTCCTGCCTGCCATGAGAGCATCCTTGCAGGCTCGCTGCCGAGCTGAGCTGTGTGCATCCATAGACACACACAGTGCGGCTCGGCTCTGCCTCCTGCTTCCTCCTCACAGGATTTGATTGATAGCAGTGCTCCCCTGCTGCTTCTGTGTCCTGTGAGGAAAAGAACAGAGACCAGTGCTGCTGCAGACATGCACAGCACTGGATCGAGATAGGATTTAGGTAAGTATACAAAGAGGTGAGGGGGCGATACAACTACTGTGACATTTTTTTTTTTACCTTAATGCAGTGAATGCATTGAGGTATAACAGGTTTTGCCTTTAGAACCACATTAATATTGTCCCTGGACTCTCCTTTATATCATGCCTTATCCCTGATGATGTCCCTGGACCCACCTCATATCCCCTTTATATTATCCCTTACCCCTGATAATGTCCATTGATCATCTCTTTTATATTACAGCATATATCCTACACCTAATAATGTCCCTGAACTCACCTTCTATCCCCTCTATATTATCCCTTACCCCTGATAATGTGCCTGGAATCACCCGCTATCCCCTTTATAGTATCCTTTACCTCTGATCATGTCCCTGGACTCACCCCCTATCCCCTTTATATTATCTCTTACCCCTAATAATGTCCCTGTTCTCACCTCCTATCCACTTTATATTATCCCTTACCCTGATAATGTCCCTTGACTATCTCTTTTATATTACAGCATATATCTTACCCCTAATAATGTTCCTGAACTCACCTTCTATTCCCTCTATATCATTCCTAGCCCCTGATAATGTGCCTGGACTCACCCCCTATCCCCTTCATATTATCTCTTACCCCTGATAGTATCCTTTACCCCTGATCATGTCCCTAGAATCACCCCCTATCCCCTTCATATTATCTCTTACCCCTGATAATGTCCCTAGACTCACCCCCTATCCCCTTTATATTATCTCTTACCCCTGATAGTATCCTTTACCCCTGATCATGTCCCTGGACTCACCCCCTATCCCCTTTATATTATCTTTTACCCCTGATAATGTCCCTGGACTCACCTGCTGATAAAGGGGTCCTGCATGACCCCGAAACATTGCACTAACTGCTCTGTGATGTGATCATGCTTCAATAAAATTTGTTTGGACGCTCCCTGTTGATCCATGGTGTGATGGCAAATATCCACATTGGACTCACCCCCTGTCCCCTTTATATTATCCCTTATCCATAATGTTCCTGGTCTAATTTTCTATTCTTTTATATAATTGCTTACTTTGATAATGGCTTTGATAACGGCTTTCAATATCATTTCTATGCTGACGACACACAAATCTATCTCTCCACCCCTCAACTCACTCCATCAATCTCCTCACGCATCACTAACTTACTAACCGACATATCTGTATGGATGTCACACCACTTCCTCAAACTCAACTTGTCCAAAACCAAGCTTATAATATTTCCTCCCCCACGTGCCTCTTCCCCTGACTTGTCTGTCAAGAGCAATGGCAAAACCATCCACCCGTCCCCACATGTCAGGGTGCTAGG
Source organism: Aquarana catesbeiana (assembly GCF_042186555.1). Classification (NCBI taxonomy): domain Eukaryota; kingdom Metazoa; phylum Chordata; class Amphibia; order Anura; family Ranidae; genus Aquarana; species Aquarana catesbeiana. The sequence continues at coordinate 535,150,320 of NC_133326.1, forward strand.
TGTTATCCTGGATTCTGAACTCTCCTTTCAGCCCCACATCCAATCACTTTCCAAAGCTTTCCGCCTCAACCTCCGCAACATCTCTAAACGACGTCCCTTTCTAACCAATGAAACCACAAAGCTCCTGATTCACTCCCTGGTTATCTCTCGACTACTGCAACTCCCTCCTCATTGGCTTACCTTTAAATAGACTATCCCCCCTTCAGTCCATCATGAATGCTGCTGCCAGACTCATCCACCTTACAAACCGCTCAGTGTCTGCTACCCCCCCTCTGCCAATCCCTCCATTGGCTACCACTCGCCCAACAAATTAAATTCAAAATACTAACAAAAAGTTACAATGTCATCCACAACTCTGCCCCCAGCTACATCACTAACCTAGTTTCAAAATAGCAACCTAATCGCCATCTCCGTTCCTCCCAAGACCTCCTGCTCTCTAGCTCCCTCATCACCTCCTCCCATATCCGCCTCCAGGACTTCTCCCGAGCCTCGCCCATCCTCTGGAATTCCCTACCCCAATCTGTCAGACTGTCTCCAAATTTATCAACTTTTAGGCGATCCCTGAAAACTTTCCTCTTCAGAGAAGCCTATCCTGCCTCCATCTAACAACTGCATTATTTTCTCCATTAGCTCATCCCCCACAGCTATTACCCTTTTGTATAACTTGACCCTCCCTCCTAGATTGTAAGCTCTAACGAGCAGGGCCCTCTGATTCCTCCTGTATTGAATTGTATTGTACTTGTACTGTCTGCCCTAATGTTGTAAAGCGCTGCGTAAACTGTCGGCGCTACATAAATCCTGTATTATAATAATAATGTCTTTGAACTCACCTCCCATCCCCTCTATATTATCCTTTAGCCCTGATAATGTCCCTGGACTCACCTCCTTATTTCTTGTATATTTCCTATATTCAAATATTGCTCCCAACCATCCACCTGATAACAATTTCCTATTTTCCAAAAACGTTTTTTTTTTTAATGAACTGCAATTAAAAAGGGTGGGGTGAGGAATAAGATAGGGAATGAGATGAATAGAGTAGGGGAGAGTGTACATGAAGAAAAAAAAATAATAATAGAAGGATAGAAATTGGGGGGGACAGAGATTGGCAAAGGTACAGGGAATGAGAGTGCTGGAGGGAAAAAAGAGACAGATAGAGAGAGATAAAGGAAAAGAGCAGAGTAGAGAGAAGAAGCCAGGGAGAGAGTAATAGTGACCTCTGCTCTTTGTATTCTCAGTCCTGCTGCTTATTTTTCTCCCCCTTGAAATAATTTCTAATAAGAAAAAGAATTTGGTCCCCTGTGTTTTCTTTCAGCCTTGCTACAGATTTGAAAGCAAATTCTGGCTTCGTCCTTACCCCGAGGCTGATGGACTTTTCCTTTCAAAGTAGGCCACTTCTATCAGATGGCATTATCTGCTGCCTGCCTATGATACGCTGAAGGACAACAAGTTATTCCATTGCTTATCAAGATATCAGACACATTCGTCATATCTGCCCAACGCTGCGGCATGATGAACGTGGCCTAACGGGCAGCGCTAATCATAAACCTACTACATTTCTACATCTTCCTTTTTATTATTGTTGTTTCTTTATATCTAAAAAGTTTTCAGCGAGTTTTCCAGGGCAGCGGGCTGTGCGCAGCCGACATGAATATTTAATTCCACCGTTCACCGTTTATGTGAAATTCCTCTAAGATCTCCTCTGCCTTTTGCTTTTCATCGTATCTTCTCGAGGGCTCCGCTGGGAATTAGCTCAATCATTCGCTCCCTAAGTACACAAAATTAGCTGCTTATCTGTTGATCTTGTTACATCCTTTAAAAATCCCTTTTAGAGCGCTCTCTTAGAGGACTGAAATAAAAGCAAAACAGAGCCGGCTCAGGCCTGACTGCCATCACGGCAAACGTATAATTAAATTGCTCTTTAAAACAATAAGAGGACAATTACACGGTGTCACTTGTCACCGACTTGATGCATCCTCCCTCCTCGCCATTTCTGTATGCGCGAGGGAAGACGGAGAACGAAGCGCAATCACTTTGCTTAATATATGGCCTCTATAGCGGCGTATAATTGTAATCTAAACAAGGCTGAGTGAGAAAATGTCTGGAAATTGCTGTATATCTGGATTCCTGCTGCCGAAGAGAGATTCGATTTTTTTTTTTTTTTTTTGTTAAGTCTACCTCGGTGTGTTTCATGTTCTCTCTCTGCTCAGATTGCTCAGATTAATGAGAGGAGCTGGGGAAATTAGGATGAGGGCAGCCTGTTAATGCAGCGTGCGAGCAAGCCAGAGACGTAGAAGCTGCTCGGTATTGATTGTTCCAGCGTCGCTGGGGAACCGCTTCTAGCAGTTGACTCTTCTTCTCCTCTCCTGAAGTTCTAAGGGGCTCAAACCAAACAACAGGGACCAAAAAGCAAATCTCCACTGCTCGGTAAAGAAGCCTATCAATTAGGCTTTGAAGGTCATGGAAAGTTTTTTTTTTTTCTAGCCCTCCTCCTCCTCCCCCTTCCCTTCCACCAAAAACATAAATACATCTGAAGATTCCATTCAATTAAGTATCTCACAGCTCCAGCTGCTTCCTGAGTGAAAGGTCAGCGGAGTGCGTGAGGAGTGCAGAAAGGCAAGCAATAGCTTTATTTCTAATGATACCCAATGGTCAATCACTCCCCAACAGTGAGAGCTGCCCTGAAGCATCATTGTGCTTGCTGCAACGATCGATCAGCTGAAAAAAAAAATAATAATGATACTCGTAGATAGAATGTCAGCCAGTGCCGTCCCCATTGCTTGACATTCACACAAGTTCCAGCTCCAGACTTAGGCTGGACATCAAAGACCCCTGTGGGTCACATTTCTCCTCTCCCACTGAGGGCACTTAACCCTTCTTTCATTATGGTGATCAGCAGACCTTCTCTGAGCGCAAACGGCACAATCCAGCAAACAACTTTGACTGTGTGTCCGAAAAGTCCATCAAATTGTCCTTCTTACCTCTTGTGTTTGCATACCAGCAAATGACACTTTTATAACTTACTGATCCCCAACCATTTATTTTCTTAAAGTGGTAGTAAACTCCATATTGTTTACTTGTACCTACAGGTAAGCCTAAAATAAAGCTTACCTGTAGGTACAGTAAATATCTCCTAAACATACACTGTTTAGGAGATATTTACTATAGTAGCACTGGCGTGCCATCCATTGAAAGAGCTGCGACGTGGCTGTAACTCCTACATGAACGCATGAGACTGAGGTCATCGCGGCTCGGCCAGTCAAACAGCCGAAGCCCGTGAACCCGGAAAGAAGACCAGGTGATGATGGAAGCTCTGTCAGCAGTGACCTCGCGCTGCTGGAGGGCTTCATTCTAAGGCAAGTCTTTCATAATGTGCTAGTATGCAATGTATACTAGTACATTATGCTCTTAACCCCCCCCCACCAAAAAATTAAAAGTCAGCAGCTGCAAATACTGTAGCTGCAACTTTTAAAATTAGGACACTTACCTATCCAGGGATCCAGCGATGTTGCTTTTTCAGTTGATTTTTTTGATAGATTTTTCAATCTGTTCTCGGGTGCTGCCATCGTCATTCCTTGTAGGGAAACCGGCAGAAAAGCCTTGCTGGCTTTACAGCCGGTACCCTACGGCACATGCGTGAAGCTCGCTGCACTTTCTGAATGGCCGGTGGCGGTGGAAGGAGGAGGGGGCTGAACTTCCAGGGGACCTCGCCGTGGCTCCCCCTTCCTGCCCGAAAGGTGACAAATGGGGCAGCGGAGGGGAGGAGAAAGTAAACAGGGCCTCCTCTTTTGGGTGGAGCTCCGCTTTAACTCTAAGCCCTTAAGCAGGAATAAGATTTTTCTCCTTTCTTTTTTGCGGTTTACTACCGCTTTAAAGCGGAACATTACTCATAACAACTTATAAATAAAAAATAAAAATAATGTTCTTTAGTAAGGAATATACATTCCACATTAATAATTATGCTACCAAAATTACTGTTTGCTGTAAATTTCCTCCAGCATTTTTACTGTTACTTCTTGCTGGAGGCTGCCATTTTGCTATAGCCCCTGAACAGCAGTAAATCTGTAGCCTGCCAGCAGATTGTCCTCTACAAATTCGGCACAGTGCCCAAAAATAGAGACCAACTGAGCATGTGCAGAGCAGGGCGAGACAGTGTATTACTGGGTTTTACTCATTATAGGCACTTATTTTTAATGTTTTACATAGCTATAAAGGGGCCAGCCCGAAGTGCTCTAGCAGGATGTAATTTTCTGACTAAAGTTCCACTTTAACTTCCATCTCAGTGCTATATGTTTTCAGCACTGGCCTCATGACATTTCCACCTCAGCTGCTGGATAAGGTAAGGTGCTAGTACCGCGCTAAAGTGCATCTGAAGGCAAACTTCTTTTTTCAGTTTTGGATGCAGTGTGGAGGCGTTACTCTGTCATGTTTTTATTACTGTCTGTGTTCTACTGTGGCGATTCGCCCTCTTTTTATGACATGGTGACTTAAAGTAAGAGAAAATCCCAAAAACTTTGAGTCATTACTGCAACAGGTATAGAAGGGAAACCTCTAAAGGGGACACAAAAAACAAAACAAAAAAAAATGTTTCTGTAGCAACTGGTTCTACTTACCAATCGCACAGTGTCAGACTGAATAACGTACGATTCCTTGCCACTTTTTTAAAATATTCAGCAGAGACTTAAGCCTCGTACACATGATTGGATTTTCCGACGGGAATTGTATGATGACAGGCTGTTGGCGGAAAATCCGACCGTTTGTATGCTCCATCGGACAACTGTTGTCAGATTTTCCACAGACAAATGTTGGATAGCAGGTTTTAAAAATTTTCCGCGGACAAATGTAGGTTGTCGGATTTTCTCAGCGTGTGTACACAAGTCAGTCGGACAAAAGTTCAAAGTACAAACACGCATGCTCGGAAGCAAGGACAAGCCAGAAGCGGTCGGTCTTGTAAACTAGCGCTTGTAATGGAGAATTGACATTCGTGACGCAGCAAATTATGACATCTCGAAATGCAGCGCACATTCTCTTCTTCTTTAATGGGATAATAATGAAGCTGCTTTGCTGGTGATACTGATGGAGTTATTGCAAACAAATTTTCAAATGCTTTTTTTTCTAGTGATATCAAGAATAATATTATTATGCTTTTTTTTATTATTTGGACAAGTTACCACAACACCATATCCTGTAGTTTTTAAGATCGAAGATACAAATATGTTGGTGCTCTTTGTCAATTTTACATTGTATTTTTTTAAAATGTAACTGCCTACTCCCAAACTGTCATTTGAAGTAAAACACACAGCCAAGTATTATTCTCCACATTTTTGTGTATTAAAAAAAGAAAACAAATAAAATTAGACATGCTATCTACCAATAGAACTTAACCAAAAAGTGCATTCTATGCATCCAAAAATATAGAAAATATACCAAATCAAATCATTATTATTCAACCAAAAAAAAAAGCCTCATGCACGTGTCCTGCTTCTTAATATAGGGGGTCAACAATGCCAAGAGTTGGTGAAAGCAGGGGTCCGTCATCCGGAGAGAATTCCGAAAATCATCTGGATTATTCTCCTAGAGCTTCCGCAGCAAAGGCATATGACATAATTGGTCACGATTAATAAAGCAACCAATTTTTGGTCCAAGAACTCCTCCTCCTCCTGTTCTTGGACTGGACTTGGGTCAAAGCAAAAACTCCAAGGCCAATAATAAATAACACGTTATCTCCTCCGATTCCGCAACATGTCTGGTTGACGAACGGCCGTTCAGAAACTAAGTGAAAAGCACAAAATGAAAAGCACAAAACAAAAAGTGCGAAATGAAAAGCACGAATCAACACTCACCAAACTTCTACTAACACGAAATTAGCAGAAGGAGCCCAAAGGGTGGCACTAAAGAGCTGAAAAACAACATAGTACGTCACTACGTTCATATTTGTTGGCCGACAATTCCTTGTCATTTGTATGCAAGACAAGTTTGGGCCAACGCCCTTCGGACAAAAGTCCATGGTTTTGTTGGCCAACAATCCGATCGTGTGTACGAGGTTTTAAGATGATTGCTCTGTCAGATAGCGGTTAATCTGTACTTCCTGGGAACGCAGGAATGTCTGCTGATCTGCTGCAGAAGGAACAATACAATACATGGTTGATTTTTATCCATTTACTAATTTTAATGTTTAATGTCCATCCACACAAATATCTAAACACTAGATTACCAAAATTATTGTGACACCTGCCTTTACACGCACATGAACTTTAATGGCATCCCAGTCTTAGTCTGTAGGGTTTAATATTGAGTTGGCCCACCCTTTGCAGCTAAAACAGCTTCAACTCTTCTGGGAAGGCTGTCCACAAGGTTTAGGAGTGTGTCTATGGGAATGTTTGACCATTCTTCCAGAAGTGCATTTGTGGGGTCAGTCAAGGATGTTGGACAAGAAGGCCTGGTTCGCTGTCTCTGCTCTAATTCATCCCAAAGGTGTTCTATTGGGTTGAGGCCAGGTGTCAGGTCACCTGGGACCAGGTAACAGATGCACTCTGTAGGAGTTGGAAGTGCACCGCTAAGGTAGTGGACCCTAGGACTGACTGCTGCGGATTGAACCCTGGAAGGTTCAGGAAGCAGGTCTACTGGATCACTAACATGGATCCCAGTGGGAGCTAGAGCATAGATTTCCCAGGGCGCGGAGTCTAAGAGCCAGCGGGTGTTCACCAGAGCCTCTAGTGGTGAGGATGGACTGCGCTGCAGTCTGGCTCCAGGTCACAGCCCCCAGGGTCTCACAGCTCACGCTCACCGTAGACTACAGGAGAAGAGGAAGGAGGCAGCAGGCTGGAACGACAGGGAAGTAAGGGGTAAGCCAAAGGTCAGGGTGACTAGCAGACAAGGATAAACATAACACACCAAAGGTCAGGGTAACAAGCAGACAGGAGAGTCGAGAACAGGCCAAAGTCGGTAATAGGAACCAGACGTAGGAAACACAGCAAGTACACACGGCGGCCAACACACAATGGTTGATCAGCCTTGCTGGCTTGCAGTGCACAGGTTAATATAAGGTTCCCTGATAGGGCCTGGGGTGGGGCCATGCTTAGAGGAGAGGTTATAAAACCAGTCAGGTGAGAGGCAGCTGGTCTTTAGAGATGAACACATGGAGACAGGTAAGCTGACAGAGAAAACTCTATTGCATAACCATGACAGTACCCCCCCTCTTATGAGGCCTCCCCCTCCCCCACCTGGGCCCTGGCTTAAAGGGAAACTCAAGATGAAACCTCCTCAACAGACGAGGTGCAAAGATCTCAGATGCAGTGATCCAAGACCTCTCCTCAGGACCAAACCCTTCCCAATGTACGAGGTACTGAAGAATGCCTCTACGGCGCCGGGAATCGAGAACTTGACTAACCTCATACTTAAGATTATCCTCAGAGACCGAAACCGAGGTAGGGAGAGGACGAGAGGACTTATTGAGGGCTAAAGGCTTCTTAGGAATGGGTAAAAGCATAAGAAGACCATCAGGAGTCTGAGCAGGGTCCCCCAGACCCTTAAAGATGAGCTGGACATCCAACACAGGATCATCAGACTGGGCAGAAGTCAGTGGATCCCTGAGACCAGGTTGGTTAGAAAGTGATGCGTCACAGAAGTCAAGCTGGATAGCTTCACTGGGCATAGGCTGAACTGGTGCAGAGGCCGACTGAACAGCATTGCCAGGTGCAGCGACCACCAGAATCGCATCACAGGGCGTAGCGACTGTGGAACTGACAGACGAGTCAGCCTGGGTGTGCGTCCAAGGGGGTCCAGGAACAGGCAAAGGTAAATGACAATGCAAACTGGAGTGAATGATCGGCTCAAGTTCACAGGTGGGCTCCTCATCCAGAGTGCCACATGACCCAGAGAGTGCCTCAGCCCGACTATTGCAGGAGACATTCCAGAAATCGCTATATGCAGCGGGAAGAGCAGAAGATACTGGGATGGTGGCAACAGGAAGTTTCTCTTTTGGGGTAACCTTGAGTAGGCAGGAAGAGGAACAGGAGGAACCCCAAGCCAGGATCCGTCCAGCAGTCCAGTCAATGTGTGGAGAATGGAACCGTAACCAAGGAAGACCTAATATGATAGGAGATGAAGCTTTAGGTAAGACAAGGAAGTATATCCACTCCTGGTGGAGTGTCCCTACCGACATCTTAACAGGGAGGGTCTGGAAGCGGATAGGACCCCCTGGGAGAACAGTGCCATCAATCGCCAAGACCACCAATGGCGTTGAAAGGGGCAAAAGGGTAAGTCTCATGGAAGATGCAGTTTCCCAATCCATGAAATTGCCAGCGGCTCCGGAATCCAGATGTGCCGAGACCGAACGAGGGGAAGCGCCGACATGAAGGAACACAGAAAGAAGACGAGAAGGTGAAGGTGATACTTCAGGATCTAATACTCCACCTTCCAGATGTATTAGCCCCGATCGTTATTCCAGGAGAAGAGAACAAGTGTCACGAAAATGACCTTTGGCCCCACAATAGAGGCACAGACCCAGAGTTCTGTGCCTAGCGCGTTCTTCAGGAGACAACTTGGTCCAGCCCAGCTGCATAGGTTCCTCAGCGGGCAGGGGGTTCTCCTCGGATCGAAGAGAAGGGACTGGGAGCTCAAGCTGCCTAAGGAACGGGGAGTGCTGGCGTCTTTTTTCCAGGGCCCACTCCTGAAAGCGAATATCGATCTGGTTACACAAGGTGATGACACCGTCCAGATCAGCAGGAAGGGATCTTCCTGCTAATTCATCCTTCATTCTATCAGAGAGGCCATGTAAAAAGGTTGCAACTAGGGCCTCATTATTCCAGCTCAATTCAGCTGTGAGGATACGGAACTGAAGAGCATACTGTCCCACAGAAGCGGACTCTTGACGGAGACGTAAAAGAGCGCTAGCCGCTGAGGAGACACGACGGTTCCTCAAAGCTATTCTAAAAAAGTTTCAAGAAATCAGACAGGCTAAAAACCACTGGATCATTCAGTTCCCACAGAGGGGCAGCCCAAGCTAGCGCCTCGCCGGACAGGAGGGATATAATATAGGCTACTTTCGCCCGATCGGACAGGAAGTTTTGGGGCTGAAGTTCAAAATGAATCGTGCACTGACTAAGAAACCCCCTGCAAGCCTTGGAGTCCCCAGAGAAACGGGCCAGAGCTGGCAGTTGTAATGAATGTGTGGCTGCGACTGGTGCGATAGGTGCAGCAGCAGATAGCGGTTGAGGTTGTTGAACCGGGGGTCCTAATGAGGCCTGAACCTGTTCAAAACGAGATGCCAAATCCTGAAGGAATCGCATCACTTGGGTCTGATGCGATTCCTGGGTCTCAAGTCTGCGAACTAAGCTCTGCAACAGGTCATCTGCGGGTAGTGGCACATCAGCCGGGTCCATGGCTGATCAAACTGTTAGGTCACCTGGGACCAGGTGACAGATGCACTCTGTAGGAGTTGGAAGTGCACCGCTAAGGTAGTGGACCCTAGGACTGACTGCTGCGGATTGAACCCTGGAAGGTTCAGGAAGCAGGTCTACAGGATAACTAACATGGATCCCAGTGGGAGCTAGAGCATAGATTCCCCAGGGCGCGGAGTCTAAGAGCCAGCAGGTGTTCACCAAAGCCTCTAGTGGTGAGGATGGACTGCGCTGCAGTCTGGCTCCAGGTTGCGGCCCCCAGGGTCTCACAGCTCATGCTCACCGTAGACTACAGGAGAAGAGGAAGGAGGCAGCAGGCTGGAACGACAGGGAAGTAAGGGGTAAGCCAAAGGTCAGGGCAACTAGCAGACAAGGATAAACATAACACGCCAAAGGTCAGGGTAACAAGCAGACAGGGAGAGTCAAGAACAGGCCAAAGTCGGTAACAGGAATCAGACATAGGAAACACAGCAAGTACACACGGAGGCTAACACACAATGATTGATCAGCCCTGCTGGCTTGCAGTGCACAGGTTAATATAGGGTTCCCTGATAGGGCCTGGGGTGGGGCCATGCTTAGAGGAGAGGTTATAAAACCAGTCAGGTGAGAGGCAGCTGGTCTTTAGAGATGAACACATGGAGGCAGGTAAGCTGACAGAGAAAACTCTATTGCATAACCATGACACCAGGACTATGTGCAGGCCAGTCAAGTTCCTCCACCCCAAACTTGCTCATCTATGTCTTTATGGACCTTGCTTTGTGCACTGGTCCAAATTTTTTGGTGGAGGGGGGATTATGGTGTGGGGTTGTTTTTCAGGGGTTGGGCTTGGCCCCTTAGTTCCAGTGAAGGGAACTCTTAGAGCGTCAGCATGCCAAGACATTTTGGACAATTTCATGATCCCAACTTTGTGGTAACAGTTTGGGGATGACCCCTTCCTATTCCAACATGACTGCACACCAGTGCACAAAGAAAGGTCCATAAAGACATGAATGAGCGAATTTGGGGTGGAGGAACTTGACTGGCCTGTACGTAGTCCTGACTTCAATCCGATAGAACACCTTTGGAATGAATTTAAGTGGAGACTGTGATCCAGGCCTTCTTGTCCAACATCAGTGCCTGACCTCACAAATGCTTCTGGAAGAATGGTCAAACATTCCCATAGACACACTCCTAAACCTTGCGGACAACCTTCCCAGAAGAGTTGAAGCTGTTACAGCTGCAAAGGGGGGGGCCAACTCAATACTGAACCCTACAGACTAAGACTGGGGTGACATTAAAGTTCATGTGTGTGTAGGCAGGTGTCCCAATACTTTTGTTAATATAGTGCAGCCCTCAAAAATTCCACTCGCCTGCTCGCATTTTGTGGAAGTGGAATTTGAGGGCTGGTGAGCTTTGGCTGCCTGGGAGCGGAGGGGACAAGCACCGCCGGCAGGCGGGGTTTATGGGAGCCGTTTACCCAGCGTTCGCGGAGGGGAACATAGAAGAGAGTAGGCGGCCAGATGATCAGAGCACTGAGGAACATCACAGCTTTCATTTCAATTGCTGTATGTTGCCCGCACTCGCCGTCACATACAGCCCCTCCTCCTTGTCCAGGAACTTTGATAGACAGATCACCCGTTTAATTCCGTGACGTGTGACATATATCAAAGTTCCCCAGCCAGGAGACGGGGCTGTATGTGATGGCGAGCAGCGGGAACATACTGCAATTGAAATGAAAGCTGTGATGTTCCTTGGCGCTCTGATCATCCGGCCGGCAATTCCTCTCCTCTTCCCCTGTACAGGTAGGCTGCATTGGTGGACACAGGCTGCAGTTAGGCACAGAGTGCATTGGTGGACACGGACTGCATTTGGTGGACACAGGCTGCAATGGTGGACACGGGCAGGCTGCATTGGTGGACACGGGCAGGCTGCATTGGTGGACACGGGCAGGCTGCATTGGTGGACACGGGCAGGCTGCATTGGTGGACACGGGCAGGCTGCATTGGTGGACACGGGCAGGCTGCATTGGTGGACACGGGCAGGCTGCATTGGTGGACACGGGCAGGCTGCATTGGTGGACACGGGCAGGCTGCATTGGTGGACACGGGCAGGCTGCAATGGTGGACACGGGCAGGCTGCAATGGTGGACACGGGCAGGCTGCAATGGTGGACACGGGCAGGCTGCAATGGTGGACACGGGCAGGCTGCAATGGTGGACACGGGCAGGCTGCAATGGTGGACACGGGCAGGCTGCAATGGTGGACACGGGCAGGCTGCAATGGTGGACACGGGCAGGCTGCATTGGTGGACACGGGCAGGCTGCATTGGTGGACACGGGCAGGCTGCATTGGTGGACACGGGCAGGCTGCATTGGTGGACACAGGTGAGGCTGCACTGATAGGCACGGATAAAGCTGTTGGTAATATTTATTTTTATAACTTAATTCTGCATAAAACATTTACGTGTCATTTCATGAGATAATTTATGAGGGCGTGTTTAGGGGTGAAATTAGGGGCAAGGCAGATTAGAAGTTGGGTGGGGCAACTGGTGCCGAATAACCCTTGAGACCTGGCTAGTAGCTCACTTGAAATTTTGAGCCCTGATATAGTGTATATGTTGCAAATAGGGGTTAAATCACTCCTATTAACCACTTAAGGACCGAGCCACTTTGAGATTTGGTGTTTACAAGTTAAAACATTTTTTTTCTAGAAAAAATATATATATCATTATATACATGTTGAGTACAGCTGTAAAGGTACCTGAATGTTATTCTGTATCAGCCTCCTGTTTTCTCTTGACAGCAGTACTCAGGCTGGGAAGGGGCAGCACTAGGGGTTAGTCAGATTCTGATGCACTGCACAGTGCTGTCCATCTGACACTGGCATCTTCCTAACAGAAGGAAAAGCAGAGGGGTGACATAATGAGTGTTATGCTTCTTTCCATATTGTGCAGTCACAGAAAGGGGGTGTGCCCTGGGCCATTCCTTAAAGCTGAACTAGAATGTTGCTCACAGAGCTGTCCAAGACCAGGCTGTGCAGTCTGGTAGGGGTTTCAAGAACACAAAGCCTGAACTGAATTACAAATCTTAAAGGTATGTAAAGCATCTCCCATAAAAGTAGTTTACCTGGATTTTTCATGTATTTAGTCATTTGCCTGGAATCCAGACTAAAGTAAAAAAGGTGGCCAGTTTTTTCTGTCCTTGTGGCCCCAAAAGAGCACTGTGTAAAATGCTAAACAGATGGCAGACTTCCTTTTACCTCATTGGTGTTGTATGGATGACTAAAGCTGTGTTTTACCTGCATTGCATTTCTTTGGAAGCAGCCAGTGTGTTTGCATTGCAGGCAGAGAAGGTCACATGGGGGTTTTGCTTTTGTGCATTGAACACAAATGTGTATCAGTAGCGATGTGTTCAAATGTAAAAGGCAGAATAAAACAAATTCAAGAGCCCTAAAGGTTGTCTCAGAGGTACTCATACCATATCATCTTGTTTCTTTGTATTTAGGCCAGTTGAAGATCCACACCTTTAACCCTTTCGCTGCCAGAGCCATTTGTGCGGGTATTTGTTTTAGGCCTGAAGATATAAAATATATATAAAACCCCCAAAACATTATACACATCAGCCACTTTATTAGGTACACCTTGCTAGTACCAGGTTGGACCCCATTTTGCCTTTAGAACTTCCTTAAAAGGGTTGTAAACCCTTACAGTTTTTCGCCTTAATGCATTCTATGCATTAGGATGAAAAACCGTTTGTACCCCTCCCCCCTCCATTTCTTACCTGAACCCGATCGTTCCAGCAATGGGGATGAGCACAGCAGCTCCAGCCGCTGTCCCAGGTCCTCATTGGATAGATTGATAGTAGCAGGAGCCATTGGCTCCCGCTGCGGTCAATCACATCCAGGGACACAGGAGCTGGGGGGCGGGGCCGAGTCCTGCTGTCTATGTCAATGGACGTAGCAGCAGGACTCGGGAGGGTGCCCATACGAGTGCCCCCATGGAATGCAGGAAGAGCCAAGAGTGTCGCCCAAAAAAGGGGGACTGGAGCCACTCTCTGCAAAACCCTTGCACAGAGGAGGTAAGTATAACATGTTTGTTATTTTTTTTTTTTGTAAATGAAGCTTTACAATCACTTTAATTCTTTGTGGCATAGATTCAACAAGGTGTTGGAAACATTCCTCTGAGATTTTGATCCGTGCAAAAACTAATAAAAATACAATTAAAAAAAAAAAGAGATTGTGGTCCATATTGACATGATAGCATGGCGCAGTTGCTGCAGATCTGTTGGCTGCACATTCATGATGCGAATCTCCCATTCTACCACATCCCAAAGGTGCTCTATTGCAGTGGTTCTCAACCTCAGTCTTCAAGTACCCCCAAACAGGCCATGTTTGCAGGTTTTCCTTTACCTTGCACAGGTGCTTTAAATCAGAGTCAATTGCTTGGTATTTTGGACAGCTACTTTATCTAAGAAAAATTCCCAAAACATGGCCTGTCGGGGGTACTTGAGGACAGGGTTGAGAACCACTGCTCTATTGGATTGAGATCTGGTGACTGTGGAGGCCATTGGAGTACAGTGATCTCATTGTTATGTTCAAGAAACCAGTGGTGAGAGCTTTGTGCATTATCCTGCTGGAAGTAGCCATCAGAGTCAGCAACAATACTCAAGTAGTCCGTGGTGTTATAATGATGCTCAATTGGTACTAGGGGGTCCAAAGCATGCCAAGAAAATATCCCCCAAACCATTACACCACCACCACCAGCCTGAACCGTTGATACAAGGCAGGATGGATCCATGCTTTCATGTTGTTTACTCCAAATTCTGACCTACCATCTGAATGTCGCAGCTGAAATTGAGACTCATCAGATCAAGCAACGTTTTTCCAATCTTCTGTTGTCCAATTTTGGTGACCCTGTGCAAATTGTAGCTTCAGTTTCCTGTTCTTAGCTAACAGTAGTGGCACCCGGTATGGTCTTCTGCAGCTGTAGCCCAACTGCTTCAAGGTTCCATGTGTTGTGTGTTCAGAGATGGTATTCTGCATACCTTGGTTGTAACGAGTGGTTATTTGAGTTACCGTTGCCTTTCTATCATCTCAAACCAGTCTGTCCATTCTCCTCTGACATCAACAAGGCATTTTTGGTCCACACACCTGCCGCTCACTGGATATTTTCTCTTTTTCGGACCATTCTCTGTAAACCCTAGAGATGGTTGTGCATGAAAATCCAAGTAGATCAGCAGTTTATGATATACTCAGACCAGCCCATCTGGCACCAACAACCATGCCAAGTTCAAAGTCACTTAAATCCCCTTTCTTCCCCATTCTGATGTTCGGTTTGAACTTAGGCAAGTCGTCCTTACCTTGTCTAGATGCCTAAATGCATTGAGTTGCTGCCATGTGATTGCAGACATTCTAAGTCTCCCGCGAGTGCTATGGGATTTAGGCTGCGGCTCCAAGGCACCCGTGAGTGCTGTGCGATATCCCGGCTGCAGGGCCGAAGCGCCCTGTCACACTCTGCCAGGGGAGGGGCGGTATATGAAGGAACCGATGTGTCCATTTCTCTCCTGCCATCGCTGAGTGCCCGATTCTCCTCCTTCTCCTCTCTACCCTGCAGGAATCCAGCGGTGGCAGGAAAAAAAATGGATACATAGGTTCCTCAATATGCCACCCCTCCTACCCACTGGAGGACCTTCAGGGCAGTGGCGGAACTACTGCCATAGCGACCCACGCGGGTGCTATGGGGCCTGCAGCCGAGTGGGGCCGGGTGTGTCGGCGTGCAGTGCGGGTGGCGACACACCTGACCTGCTCCGCCACCCGCGAATTGGCCAGTCCACCCACCGAGCCCCCCAGCTGGCAGCTTCCCGTCCGCTCTCTGACCCGCCCGCCGAGCTGCACGTCCGCTCAGTGCTCGCACAGTCACATTGACTGTGCGAGCGGACGCAGCTGGGCAGCTCGGCAGGCGGGTCAGAGAGCGGACGGGAAGCTGCCAGCTGGGGGGCTCGGTGGGTGGACTGGCCAATTCGCGGGTGGCGGAGCAGAGAGATGACATCATCTCTCACCGCCAGGCGCCCACCCTGCATCCCGGCAGTTCCGCCCTCACTCACTGTGCAGGTAGCAGAGAGATTACATCATCTCTCTGCTG
Organism: Aquarana catesbeiana; assembly: GCF_042186555.1. NCBI lineage: Eukaryota > Metazoa > Chordata > Amphibia > Anura > Ranidae > Aquarana > Aquarana catesbeiana. Next base: position 535,165,835 of record NC_133326.1, read on the forward strand.
TCTGACTCAGACTGGGACACAGGAAGTGACAATCCGCAACTTGTGGCAGATGACGTGGCAAGTGGACAATCGGCAACTTGTGGCAGGTGACGTAGCAAGTGACAATCCGCAACTTGTGTTGCGGATTTTTTTCCTCATTAATGTACACACAGCACCCCATATTGACAGAAAAACAAAGAATTGTTGACATTTTTGCAGATTTATTAAAAAAGAAAAAGTGAAATATCACATGGTCCTAAGTATTCAGACCCTTTGCTCAGTATTTAGTAGAAGTACCCTTTTGATCTAATACAGCCATGAGTCTTTTTGGGAAAGATGCAACAAGTTTTTCACACCTGGATATGGGTATCCTCTGCCATTCCTCCTTGCAGATCCTCTCCAGTTCTGTCAGGTTGGATGGTAAACGTTGGTGGACAGCCATTTTTAGGTCTCTCCAGAGATGCTCAATTGGGTTTAAGTCAGGGCTCTGGCTGGGCCATTCAAGAACAGCCACGGAGTTGTTGTGAAGCCACTCCTTCGTTATTTTAGCAGTGTGCTTAGGGTCATTGTCTTGTTGGAAGGTAAACTTTCGGCCCAGTCTGAGCTCCTGAGCACTCTGGAGAAGGTTTTCGTCCAGCATATCCCTGTATTTGGCCGCATTCATCTTTCCCTCGATTGCAACCAGTCGTCCTGTCCCTGCAGCTGAAAAACATCCCCACAGAATGATGCTGCCACCACCATGCTTCACTGTTGGAACTGTATTGGACAGGTGATGAGCAGTGCCTGGTTTTCTCCACACATACCGCTTAGAATTAAGGCCAAAAAGTTCTATCTTGGTCTCATCAGACCAAAGAATATTATTTCTCACCATCTTGGAGTCCTTCAGGTGTTTTTTAGCAAAGTCCATGCGGGCTTTCATGTGTCTTGCACTGAGGAGAGGCTTCCGTCGGGCCACTCTGCCATAAAGCCCCGACTGGTGGAGGGCTGCAGTGATGGTTGACTTTGTACAACTTTCTCCCATCTCCCGACTGCATCTCTGGAGCTCAGCCACAGTGATCTTTGGGTTCTTCTTTACCTCTCTCACCAAGGCTCTTCTCTAGGAAGGGTTCTGGGCATCCCAAACGTCTTCCATTTAAGAATTATGGAGGCCACTGTACTCTTAGGAACCTTAAGTGCAGCAGAACATTTTTTTGTAACCTTGGCCAGATCTGTGCCTTGCCACAATTCTGTCTCTGAGCTCTTCAGGCAGTTCCTTTGACCTCATGATTCTCATTTGCTCTGACATGCACTGTGAGCTGTAAGGTCTTATATAGACAGGTGTGTGGCTTTCCTAATCAAGTCCAATCAGTATAATCAAACACAGCTGGACTCAAATGAAGGTGTAGAACCATCTCAAGGATGATCAGAAGAAATGGACAGCACCTGAGTTAAATATATAAGTGTCACAGCAAAGGGTCTGAATACTTAGGACCATGTGATATTTCAGTTTTTCTTTTTTAATAAATCTGCAAAAATGTCAACAATTTCATGTTTTTCTGTTAATATGGGGTGCTGCGTGTACATTAATGAGGAAAAAAATGAACTTAAATGATTTTAGCAAATGGCTGCAATATAACAAAGAGTGAAAAATTTAAGGGGGTCTGAATACTTTCCGTCCCCACTGTACTGCTCACTATTCTCCCCTGTATACTGCTCATTACTCTGCCTCACTGTATAATGCTCACTGTTCTCCCTTGTATACTGCTCCGCCCCCCACTGTATACTGCTCACTGCTCTCTCCCCCTATACTGCTCGCTGCTCTCTCCCCCGTATACTGTTCGCTCCCCTGTATACTACTCACTGCTCTCCCCCCCGTATACTGCTCTCTCCCCCGTATACTGCTCGCTGCTCTCTCCCCCTATACTGCTCGCTGCTCTCTCCCCCTATACTGCTCGCTCCCCCGTATACTACTCACTGCTCTCCCCCCCCGTATACTGCTCTCTCCCCCGTATACTGCTCTCTCCCCCGTATACTGCTCACTGCTCTCTCCCCTGTATACTGTTCGCTCCCCTGTATACTACTCACTGCTCTCCCTCCCCCATATACTGCTTGCTGCTCTCTCCCCCGTATAATGCTCGCTGCTCTCTCCCCCCTGTATACTGCTCACTGCTCTCTCTCCCCCCCCCCGTATACTGCTCACTGCTCTCTCTCCCCTCCCCGTATACTGCTCACTGCTCTCTCCCCCCCGTATAATGCTCACTGCTCTCTCCCCTCCGTATACTGCTCACTGCTCTCCCCCCCGTATACTGCTCTCCCCCTGTATACCGATCTCCCTCATATACTGCTCACTGCTCTCCCCTGTGGGGGGGGGGGGGGGGGGCTCCACCCCCCTGAAATTAGTTTTTGCAGGTTGAGATGTCTGCGGTTGGCCGATTAGCAACTTGTGTTACCAAACAGTTGAACAGGTGTACCTAATAAAGTGGCCAAAGAATATAGTTGACAATGTTAATGTGCATATAAAATTTGCTTACCTCTGTGTTCTTGCAACTCTCATTTTCTAAGCTATTTTTAAAAATGCATTCAAAGCTTCTACTACAGCTTCCTGTTTCCTTCTGGCAATGTCATCTGGGACTGTAGTTCACTGAGCTAATAAGTAACTACAAGTCCCATGAATCATTGCATTCTCTGTGTAGCTGTATAGGAGGGGCTGTTCTGAACAAGCTTTCCACTCTGCTCAGATTTCTCCTCCCCTTTATGATCTGCACACTGCTGTGACTTAGGGAGGGAGGAGACACAGACATTCTGCAGCCAGGGTAGCTCACATAATAAAAAGTATAAAATTATAAGAATGATGATAAAAACATTGCAAAGTCCCAAAGTAAATTTCTGCAGTGTAGAACATTCACTGTGGTTAGTGATGTTCTGTGACAAACAGCACAATTCACTAAGACCCCTTTCATACTGGGCCCGCCCCTGCATTGTTGCTGCGCTTTTCAGGCAGGGGCAAGGGCGTTTTGGGAGCGCTGTAAACAAAGATGTTGCTTGCGGGACTTTTTCTAACGTCCCGCAAGCGCACTGCCCCAGTGTGAAAGCACTAAGGCTTTCAAATTCGAGCAGCATGGGAGGCTGTTTTCAGGTGCTAAAATTCCTGAAAACTGCCTCAGTGTGAAACGGGGTCTAAAGGTTATCGCATGCGTTATGACGGTCACGTGACCACTCAGCACATGCGATAATGAAAATGTCAATTCACTATTGCTCGTATGCGGTATCTAGCGCAAACACTAAAAACGCTCGTTAAATACCGCATAAAAAGGCATTAACCACTTAACAACCGGCCCATAGCCAAAATGATGGCTACAGGGCGGTTGTTTAACTCTGGGAGGGCGTCCAGGGACGTCCTCCCAGAATTCGGCTCTCGCGCGCACTCAAGAGCATCCGTGACCGCCGGGTCCTCACGGATCCCGGTAAATGGGCGCTGATCGCGGCCGTTTACCATGTGATCGCGCCGTCAAATGACGGAGCGATCACATGTAAACAAACCGGCGTCATCTGATGACGCCAGTTCCTCTCCTCCCCTCCTGTGTACCGATCGGTACACTGTGAGCGGAGAGGGGGATGGATGGATGGCTGTAGCGTTGCGGGCTGCATCTGTAGTGCCCACAGCGCTGCACAGAGACATCCAGCCATCCATCCATCCAAGCTCAGCCATCCCTCACTGCTCTGCAATGCCCCACAATACTCTGCCATACCCTGCAATGCCCCGAAATACCCCGCAATACTCTGCCATACCCTGCAATGCCCCGAAATACCCCGCAATACTCTGCCATACCCTGCAATACCCCGAAATAGCCCGCAATACTCTGCCATACCCCACAATGCCCCGAAATACCCCGCAATACTCTGCCATACCCTGCAATGCCCCGAAATACCCCGCAATACTCTGCCATACCCTGCAATACCCCGCAATACTCTGCAATACCCCGCAATACTCTGCCATACCCTGTAATACCCCACAATACTCTGCAATACCCCGCAATACTCTGCAATACCCCACAATACTCTGCCATACCCTGCAATACCCCACAATAATCTGCAATACCCCGAAATACCCTGCAATACTCTGCCATACCCTGCAATACCCCGCAATACTTTGCAATACCCCGAAATACCCCGCAATACTCTGCCATACCCTGCAATACCCTGAAATATCCCGCAATACTCTGCAATACCCCGCAATACCCAGCCATACTCTGCCATACTCAGTGATACCCAGCCATACTCTGCAATACTCTGCCATACCCAGCCATGCTCTGCAATACCCCGCAAAAATCTGCTATACTCTGCCATAACCCGCAATACTCTGCCATACCCAGCCATACTCTGCAATACCCCGCAATACCCAGCCATACTCTGCAATACTCGGTGATACCCAGCCATACTCTGCCATACCCAGTCATACTCGGCGATACTCTGCAATACCCAGCCATGCTCAGCCATACTCGGCCATGCTCAGCCATACTCGGCCATGCTCAGCCATACCCAGCCATGCTCAGCCATACCCAGCCTCTGTATGTGGCCAGGCTGTGGAAGTCTCACACATGTGGTATCGCCGTACTCAGGAAGAGTAGGAGAATCTATTTTGGGGTGTCATTTTTGGTATGTACATGCTATGTGTTAGAAATATTGTATAAATGGACAACTTTGTGTTAAAAAAAAAAAAAGCGTTTTAACCACTTCCCGCCTTCCGTCATACGACGTCCTTGACTTTGTGCGGGGATATCTGAATGATGGGTGCAGCTACAGGCATCATTCAGATATCAGCTTTTTCAGCCGGCGATTCCCTACACCATAAGAATGATCATAGCAGCTGTTACACTGCTTGATCGTTCTTACGGGAGGCGAGAGGGGACGTCCCCCCCTCCCGCCGCCCTCCGGTGCTTCTATCGACTCACCGCTACGATCGAAGCCAGGATCTTTTTTTTTTTTTTTTTTTTTTTTTTTTTTTATTTCAGGCACAGCCTAGAGGTGAGATGTGGGGTCTTATTGACCCCATATCTCACTGTAAGGAGGACCTGTCATGCCATATTCCTATTACAAGGGATGTTTACATTCCTTGTAATAGGAATAAAAGTGATCAAAAAAATTTTTTGGGGGAAAAAAGTGTCAAACTAAAATAAATAAAGTAAAATGAACAATAAAAAAAAAAAAAAAAAAAAATGTAAAATGCCCCTATCCGTGTGCTCGCATGCAGAAGCGAACGCATACGTAAGTCCCGCCCACATATGAAAACGGTGTTCAAACCACACATGTGAGGTATCGCTGCGATCAGTAGAGTGAGAGCAATAATTTGGGCTCTAGACCTCCTCTGTAACTCAAAATTTGTAACCAGTAAAAAATTTTAAAGCATCGCCTATGGGGATTTTTAAGTAGCGAAGTTTGGCGCCATTCCACAAGCGTGTGCAATTTTGAAAGGTGACATGTTAGGTATCTATTTACTTGGTGTTACTTCATCTTTCATATTATGCAAAAACATTGGGCTACCCTTACTGTTTTGGGTTTTTTTTAAGCAAATAACAGTTTTTTTCCCAAAAAAAACGCGTTCGAAAAATTGCTGCGCAAATATCGTGCGAGATAAAAAGTTGCAATGACCGCTATTGTATTCTCTAGGGTCTTTGCTAAAAAAACATATATAATGTTTTGGGGTTCTATGTAATTTTCTAGCAAATAAATGATGATTTTTACATGTAGGAGAGAAATGTCAGAATTGGCCTGGGTGCTCCAGAACGCCTGAAGGTGCTCCCCTGCATGTTGGGCCTCTGTATGTGTAAAAGTCTCACACATGTGGTATCGCCGTACTCAGGAGTAATAGTAGAATGTGTTTTGGGGTGTAATTTGTGGTATGCATATGCTGTGTGTGAGAAATAACCTTCTAATATGACAATTTTGTGAAAAAAAAAAAGAAAAAAAAAAAACTTGATTTTGCAAAGAATTGTGGGAAAAAATTAGAACTTCAAAAAACTCACCATGCATCTTTCTAAATACCTTGGAATGTCTTCTTTCCAAAAAGGGGTCATTTGGGGGGTATTTGTACTTTTCTGGTATGTTAGGGTCTCAAGAAATGAGATAAGCCATCAGTACTTCAGGTGTGATCAATTTTCAGATATTGGCACCATAGCTTGTGGACGCTAAACCTTTCACAAAGACCAAATAATATACACTAATTTGGGTTATTTTTAAAAAAGATATGTAGCGGTATAAATTTTGGCCAAGATATATGAAGAAAAATTACTAATTTTCAAAATTTTATAACAGAAACGAAGAAAAATGTATTTTTTTACCGATTTTTCTGTATTTTTTCTTTTATAACGCAAAAAATAAAGAACCCAGCGGTGATTAAATACCACCAAAAGAAAGCTCTATTTGTGTGAAAAAAAGGACAAAAATTTCATATAGATACAGTGTTGCATGACTGAGTAATTGTCATTCAAAATGTGAGAGCACCAAAAGCTGAAAATTGGTCTGGTTATTAAGGGGGTTTAAGTGACCAGTGGTCAAGTGGTTAAAATCAATTCACAGAAGGAAATAAATTAATTAATGCATGAGGTAATTAAGTACTGGTCCAAGCTTGCGATAACTATGATAATGGTCAGATCCTGGGTTTGAGGTAAGTGATTGGTTTAAAAACCTGCATGGCAGCAATGGCCCGTTCTGAGCCCTGGTATAGCCACCTCACGGCTCCGACGCTTAGTAATCCTCTCAGTTATCTCTCTTCTTCTTCCCCGCTGGAGGGCTACGCAGGTTCTGATTGGTTGACCCATGTGACGGCGCCGACCACTTAGAATGCTCCTAAACATCCCTCCCGATGGGGCACGTTTAGGAGATTAAGCTCCGGGTATTTCTAAGCCCCTGGAGCCGTAAGGTGGCTATACCGGGGCTCAGAACAGGCGATCGCTGCCATGCAGGTCAGCGGGCTGCGGGCAGGGAGGGGGTCATGTGTAAGTTCACCTCACAGATTTTTCTGTAAAGGTGAACTCGCCCATTAAATGGGACATTTAGTCATTTTTTCATCTATTAAATCTTCTGCCCTTGTTGTTTTAACTTTGGATAGTAAAACATTTTTTTCTGCCAGTAAATACCTTATACAGTCCAATTCATGGTTCTTGTCTGGTAAAAAGCCTATGCTAATGACATCATGCACAGCTCGCTCTCTCACTCTCGTGAGAGTTTGCCAGGAAGGGAGGGTGTATTAGTCATAAGAGAGCCAATGAGAGCTGCAGAGCTGGAGGTGGGCCTCTTTGTGTCTGTGTAAATCCAGGAAGTGAACAGGCAGCAGCTTCAGCTGCCCACAGTTAAAATTGATGCAGCTAGACTCAGTGAAGGGAGATTTATGCTGCATATTTGGCAAGTAGAGAATCACAGTATATATAAAATAATATGCAAAGTGGTTGGAGGGAAACTTCAGAATGGCAAAGATGTTTTAGTTACAAATTATGTGAGCAGACTGCAGTTCTTCTTTAAGCCCTAAAACCAGAGCAGCCATGCCATACCAGCCATTATTAAATTGTTGGCTGCCTTACACTTTACACAAGCGAGATGCTTGCGATAACTTACCACACGGGTTTCATGCAGTATTTGAGGTATAATTCGGAAATATAACACATGCGAGATTTTAAGGAGAGTTTCTTTGTGAAATACACAGTTTTTTTTCAAATGCTGTGCGTTTTTTAACCACATACTCGTGTAGCAAGCTCTCTGGCCTTGTCCAGTCTAATGAGAACTGTCCAGGCCAAAGATAGTTGACATCCTTCTGTATGTGGTGGGTTGTGAGGCATAGTGGGTGCAAGGTGGACATAGTTATTGGGCGCCAGACACTTCCTGGATGTAAAAGAGGTTTTATTTCTCTTTAACAGTACTTTTTCTATTTTTGGGGGAAAGAGGGTTAGGGACAGGACATCCTTAAATAGTTGTAGATTGGCAGACTCTGAGACTTCAATAGGAGGAAAGCCGTGCAGGTAAATGCTAGGGTTGCCACCTTTTCTTTAACCCTTTCATGACTAAGCCTATTTTTGAAATTTGGTGTTTACAAGTTAAAATCCATATTTTTTGCTAGAAAATTACTTAGAACCCCCAAACATTATATATATATTTTTAGCAGAGAATCTAGAGAATAAAATGGAGATTGTTGCAATATTTTATATCACACGGTATTTGTGCAGCGGTGTTTTAAACGCAAATTTTTGGAAAAGGGACACTTCCACGAATTTTAAAAAATCCAAACAGTAAAGTTACCCCAATTTTTTTGTATAATGTGAAAGATGATGTTATGCCGAGTAAATAGATACCAAACATGTCATGCTTTATAATTGCACGCACTCGTGGAATGGCGACAAACTATGGTAGCTATGAATTTCCATAGGCGACGCTTTACATTTTTTTTACGGTTACCAGGTTAGAGTTACAGAGGAGGTCTAGGGCTAGAATTATTGCTCTCGCTCTGACGATCACGGTGATACTTCACATGTGTGATTTGAACACCGTTTACATATGCTTACTTGACTTCCGTATGCGTTTTCTTCGCTGCGCGAGCTCACGAGGTCGGGGGCGCTTTAAAATTTTTAATTTATTTTTATATTTATTTTATTTATTTTAATACTTAAAAATTGTGTTTAAAAAAAAAATGTTTTTTTTTTTTTACTTTTATTGCTGTCACAAGGAATGTAAACATCCCTTGTGACAGTAATAGGCGGTGACAGGTATCTTTATGGAGGGATCGGGGGTCTAAAAGACCCCCGATCCCTCCTCTGCACTTCAAAGTATTCAGATCGCCGAAAATGGCGATTCTGAATACTGTGTATTTTTTTAAATTCGGCGGCATTGGCAGCCGAGTAAACGGGAAGTGACGTCATGACGTCGGTTCTGCGTTTACATTGAGAAGGCTGGAACGAAGCCGCCCACAGCTTCGTTCCAGCCTGCCCACAGCCGCCGGAGGCAGCCGATTGGACACCGGGCCTCCCGATTGCACGGGAGGCCCGGTAAGAGCAGCAAGAGGGGGGGGATGTCCCCTCCCGCTCCTCCGGTATAACAGCCGAGCGGCTTTTAGCTGCATTGGTTGTTATATACGGGTAGCCGATCGCCCGCTCGAAACAACGGTACGCAGCCGAGTACGCAGATGTGCGTACGGTCGGCGGGAAGGGGTTTTAAGCCAAACCCGAACACTTTAGCAATTTTTTTTTTTTTTTTAAGGGGGAACGTTCTGGACTCTGTTGTAGAGAAAAACTCTGATGTAGGGGGGTTTCTGCTCACCAAAGCCCCCACTTACATCACAGTTCCCAGTAGGGTCGCCACCTTTTCTTCAAGCCAAACCCAAACACTTTAGAGGCACACAGCAAAGGGGAGCACTCAGGAGCTGGGGGGCAACAGAAGGAAGAGGAAGATGGACAGGAAGGGTAGCAGAGGGGGCGTTTACTAGAACAGATCCCCTGTATTTTCCTCCAGCAGCAGCCGAATTCCAGAAGGATGGGAGAGGAGGAGAAGCCGACATTCAGCTGCTGCAGAAGTAAATTACAGCCAATCAGTTCTAGTAAATGTGTGACAGAGAGGCGGCACAGACCCCCTGAAGCTATGCCCACAGTCCTGTCTGGATAATGTGTCCTGGTTTCAGGCCAATACCACCAACATCCTCTGCCAGGGATACATAACTGGGGGTGAGGGGAGGGGAACCGGATGTTTGCAGTGGTACCCCATAGGGGCTGCTGAAATTTGTGATCCTCCTGTTACCCTGCCCAGCCCGGCATTCAATACCCAATCACCTAGAAGACAATGAACAGTCCATATGCTTGTTTTTGTATTTTTATTGAGGGATTTGAACTTGGATAGGGATGGGAATATATTGGATGTCCAGTAGAATTATAGAACAGTCAATTTGGGACAGAACTATGTACACTCCTTGTACACGACATTTCCTCAAACTCCTCCTGCACAACACTTGCTTGCACACTATCACTCTCCTCTCTCCTGCACAACACTTGACTCCAGGCACAGCTAGCACATGGTTAGGCCCAACACTGACTCAGTCAGGCCCTAGAAGTTGCCATTTGCAGGCAGGGACCGCGGGTCCCTTTTTAGTGTAGCAAAAACATAGAATAGGAAGTCCTTTAGTGCTAGCTGTCCTATAGTGGACTACTGCTCCCAACAATCCCTCTTCAGGCCCTGCCAGCCCTCCTGGCTGCAGTTGCCCGACTCCACTGCCCATGACATTGCAATCCTCACTGGCTGAACACACCCAGCTCTGACTGTTGCCTCTCAGTCCTCTCTGGCATGCCTCTTCAGTACTCCCGATAGCACATGTCACTCACCAGCCCTCCTGGCTGCACACACACTGGTGGTTCCCTCCTGAAAACTTGCCTGGCAGTACTATCTCCTGCTGTCCTCTCTGACTCCTCTCTGACGTGCCTCCTATTCAGATCCTTCATGGGTTCTTTGAAAGGATCCGTCCTGCAGCCAAGTCCCCAGGCCCAAGGTCACCCCTCCCAGAATGGGAGCAGCCTCAAAGGCTCCAACAGCCTAGTATTCCATCCTCAGTTCTTCCACCTGACAACAACTCCCCAGCTGGGCTAGGTATTTAAGGAGGCCTGCCCCCTGCCGTTCCCACATACCTCCCAATTGTCCCTGATTTTGAGGGACTGTCCCTGATTTGCAACAATGTCCTTCTGTCACTCTTTCCTCCTCATTTGTCCCTCATTTTGGTCTGATCGATATAGTTGTATATAAAATGCACGACTTATCTATCAAAAAGATAGTGCTAAACCTTTCATCCAATTTCTAAATTGCTGCGTTTGTAAATTTTAAAAGCCAATATAAAGGAATAGTAGTGGTAAAAAAAGCACTTGTGGGTTTAACCAATCATTTTTTTGTGCAATGCTCCTTTAATGGGGGTGTGGCAGGGGGTGTGTCCTATGCCTGCATACTTTTGCTAATAGGTGTCCCTCATTCCTGTCTCACAAAGTTGGGCGGTATGAATCCAGGTTGGGGATTGGTCATGGCTCCTTAGAACAGCCCAGGCAGCTCCACCTCTCCCCCCCTCCCCCCTCTCTTCTAGAATCCTCTACAAGCCAGAGGGAGGTAACCGAGAAGTGATGCTATCTGAGTCATCAGCCTACTCTAAGCCTCTCCCAGCTCACACAGATCAAAACAAACAGGCCTAGCTTCCGGCTAGGCCTGCCTAAATTTACCTGCACTCACAAAAATCCTAACTCTAGTACCTACCTAAGTAGAGGGTGCTACATTTTGATGAAGACGAGGGTCTCTTCCCCACAATCCTGGTCTGATGGTTGTGGTGCTCTGAAGACAAGGAGGCATATCAGAATGGGGAAGCCTCCTTTAACAATAAGGTTATAACATTATAACAATAAGGTAATAACATTCACAATAAAAAGTAATAACCCTAGAAAAAAAAGGTAACTAAATGTTTGACAAGTCCTTTAATAAAAAAATACCCCCCCCCCCCCAAAATGTCCATCATTGTAAATCCATTGTCAATCACTTGTCCAGCAATGCAGATCTACGCCAATCACAGTGCCTGATGGTCGATAGCCTGCCAAAAAAAAAAAAAATGACAGCTGTTGTATACAAGAGGACAGGGTCTCCCCGGGATGTCATTGACTGTATATTGATATGACCATATATAGTCAATTACATCATTGGGATCCCACCCCTTTGCTTAAGGACACCAGTGACCAATGGTTGTTAGGGGAAACAACCATTAAAGTCATCTGCCCCAGGAATCTCTGGCCATGCACAGCAATGGGGCCAATGACTTCAATGGTTGTTAACCACTTGCCGCCCGCCATATAGCAAAATGACGGCTGCAAAGTGGTTTCAATACCCTGACTGGGCCCCCGGGGGCGCGCATCGCGGCGATTGTTGTTGCGGCCTGTCAGTCTGACACACTGCAACTCCGATCTAGGTAAAGAGTCTCTGACGGAAACTCTTTACCACGTGATCAGCCTTGTTCAATCACGGCTGATCACGATATGAATAGGAAGAGTTAGTGATCGGCTTTTCCTCACTCGCGTCTGACAGACGAGAGTAGAGGAGAGCCGATCGGCCGCTCTCCTGACAGGGGGGGTCTGTGCTGATTGTTTATCAGCACAGCCTCCCTTCGGATCCCACCCAGGACCACCAGGGAAGCCACCCAGGACCACTAGGATGGCCATCCACACTGGACCACCAGGTATGCCCCTAGACCCCCAGGGAAATACTAATCTGTGCCCAGGCAGCTTCCAATTAATGCCTAGGCAGCTGCCAATCAGTGCCCACTCACAATGCCTACCACTGCCAGTGCCACCAGGGATGCCTATCAGTGCCCATCAGTACCGCGTATCAGTGCCCATCAGTGCCCAGCAGTGCCGCCTATCAGTGCCCATCAGTGCCGCCTATCAGTGCCACCAATAAGAACCCATCTTTGCAGCCTTTCTGTGCCCAGTGTCACCTATCAGTGCCACCCATGAGTGCCTATCAGTGCCGCCTATCAATGCCCATCAGTGCTGCATATCAGTGCCACCCATCAGTGCCGCCTACCAGTGCCCATCAGTGCCGCATATCAGTGCCCGCTCATTGGTGCCACCTCATCGGTGCCGCCTTATCAGTGCCTGTCAGTGCCGCCTTATCAGTGCCCAACAGTGAAAGAGAAAACTTAATTATTTACAAAATTTTTTAACAGAAACAAAAGCAAAACTTTTTTTTTTCAAAATTTTCGGTTGTTTAGCAGAAAATAAAAAACGCAGAGGTGATCAAATACCACCAAAAGAAAGCTCTATTTGTGGGAACAAAATGATAAAAATTTAGTTTGGGTACAGTGTTGTATGACTGCGCAATTGTCATTCAAACTGCGACAGCACTGAAAGCTGAAAATTGGTCTGGGCAGGAAGGTGTATAAGTGCCCTGTATTGAAGTGGTTAAGGACACTGGCAAAGCCTGCACCGCAGATTCCTTAACAACAAGCGATGTCACCAGCCCCTTTAACCACTTAAAGACCATCCGCCGCAGTTATACTGCAGCATGTTGGCTCTCCTGGACAAATCGCTGTCATGGTACGTTGGCCGCTTTAAGACCACTAGGGGCCCAGGCCGGTGGCCGCATTGTCTGCCTGCCACGTTGTGCGCCGGCCACCCGCGATCGCTTCTGAGAGAGACAGAACGGGGATCCCCGTTCTGTCAGGGGAGGATAGACAGATCATCTGTTCCTAGTGATTAGGAACAGTGATCTGTCTCCTCCCCCAGTCACTACACTGCCCCCACAGTTAGAAACACCTCCCTAGGGAACACTTAAACCCTTGATCGCCCCCTAGTGTTAACCCCTTCCCTGCCAGTGACATTTATACAGTAATCAGTGGCTATTTTTCGCTCTGATCGCTGTATAAATGTCAATTGTCCCAAAAACATGTCAAAAGTGTCCGATCTGTCCACCGCAATGTCGCAGTCCCTCTAAAAATCACTGATTACCGCCATTACTAGTAAAAAAAATATTAATAAAAATGCCATAAATCTATCCCCTATGTTGTAGACATTATAACTTTTGCGCAAACCAATCAATATACGCTTATTTTTTTTTTTTTACCAAAAATATATAGAAGAATACATATCAGCCTAAACTGAGGAAGAAATTCGTTTTTTTTTACATTTTTTGGGGGGATATTTATTATAGCAAAAAGTAAAAAATATTGGGTTTTTTTTCAAAATTGTCTGTCTTTTTTTGTTTATAGCGCAAAAAATAAAAACCGTAGAGGTGATCAAATACCACCAAAAGAAAGCTCTATTTGTAGGAAAAAAAGGACATAAATCTTGTTTGGGTACAATGTCGCATGATCGGGCAATTGACAGTTAAAGCGACGCAGTGCCGCATCGCAAAAAATGGCCTGGTCATTAAGGGGGCAACTCCTTCTGGTCCGTAAGTGGTTAACTTACATGGCCGGCAATCCCCAGCCATGTAAGTGAATTAAGCTGGTTATTTCAATAATTAAGGAGGCTGGCGGTGCAAGAACCACCAGTGTCCCTAGTTCTCCTTGTTCATCCTGGTGCTTAGAGGGGGTGGGTGCTAAAGGGGGCGGAGCGAAGCTGCAGAGAGCAGCCACCGAAGGGGGGTGATGGGAATGTGACGTCAGGACTCAGCAGCAGCTCTCCGTCCAAATTAAATAGGGACATAGACTGGGAATGTAATTGAATTTCTGAAAGTTGAGGTTTTACAGCGGGTGAGTCAAATGAAGGAAAGCTTTTTCTTTATACTGCATAGTGGTTTGCAGTGTTATGGGTTCCCTGATTTCATTAAGATAAAAAAAAAATTTTCAAAGGTGAACTAACCCATTTAGCTTGCCATACACTGATCAAAATATAGCCGCATTGACAGGCCGCATTTTGATCAGTGTGTTCCTGCTCTACAGACGTTGATTGTTTAATCGACCTCTGTCATTAAACAATCAAGGGACATGTTGGAAATTTTTTCCTGATAAGAGGCTGCAGCTGCTGATCAGTGTATTCTGACTGCAGCGGGTGCTGCTCAGTGGGAGTGGATTTGTTTGTGTGCTACAGGTAATATCTTTATATGAATAGGATCAATATTACTTCCAGCCTCATTTCACAGGGATCATTATGGGAGCACAAGACACATGGAGGGAACCCCAGCTGATATTTGCTTCTATGCATGCTACTTCTCTTGCTGTCATGCTGATCCAATGGTCCCAGTACTGCATTTCTAAGCCAGGGCCTAGGCGGTTGATGGCAGACCTTCCTTAATGTGTCCCATTAACTCATTGGGTGCCAAGTGGGAGTTACATGAGGACTACCCCCCAAGGTGGGTTCATTGGGGAAGCCAGGCGATGAACGGGGTGGCTCATCCTAGCACAGGATTAACCAGGCAGGGACCACGGGCATGTGAAATGCCAAACATTAAGGCAGGCCCCCAACTCAGAGATGAGCCACTTGTGTGTAGTGTTGTATGCAGAGTTCCTGCAGAAGATGTTGTCCCTTGTCCTACACACTTGTACAGGTGTTGCATAAAGAGGGACATGCATAGCCTATGCCCACTCCACCAGTCAGCGTACCTCTGTTATCTCACTCCCAGTAACAGAATGGGGTTCAGTCGAGCACATAGAGTGGACCTCGTGCATGTTCCAACTAAACCCTTCTCTTTCCGTACCATGTGACCAGGTATAGATCTCCGTATTGCTAATCCACTCCCGGACACTGAGGGAGACAGACAGCTAGGTTGGGAACCAGACACCGAACCTCCTCGATACAGGAGAACCTGTCACCTAACCAGGTATCACGCCAACGACTGGTTGCTGTTTCCTTCTGTGGTTATTTATGGTAACTTGTTCTCCTCTCAAACTCATAGACCAACCTTGCATTGCAGTCATGTTTTACAGACCCCAATGTGCTATTTCAGACCAACCCTGGTTCCATAGAGAGACGCCAGGACCTTCAGACCAGGCCTTAAGCAGTTGTAACAACTTTACTGAACATTTGGCAGAACATGTACAATATGCAGTAACATATTTTTCCTAACTAAACTAACTATGGCTGTCCAAATACCTGCATAGGTGTAGCATCTTTGGGGAAAGTCTAAACTGGAGATAACTTGAGCAAAGTCGTCTTTTGTCCTTGGGTGTATTACGATAGTTCTACGTTCCAAGCTGACCAGCAAGCTTCTTAAGGCATAGTTCTGATCTCTCGTGCATGCATCCCTGGTCCATTCTAGGCCTCCCCCCTAGGATTTGGCCTCTGCCCTTTATATCACACAGGAGGGAGGTTGGACCATTCTAGGCCTCCCCCCCTAGGATTTGGCCTCTGCCCTTTATATCACACAGGAGGGAGGTTGGACCCCAGTGGAAAAACGTGTGAGTATTAACCACTTCCCTCCTAAGCTGGGTTGGATACACAGTAGGCAACCTGCCTACACACTCCATCGGCACCCCCTTAACCCCCAGGGTCTGTAAACAATGCTGATTCCAGGTCAGCGACTGCAAATATTGAAGCTGGACACAGCCAAGAAACAGGTCAGTAATTGAAATTCCCCATATTTCATTCATTACAGGTGCACTTTAAGGTGTGAATTCTTCTCAGCTCTCCAGAATACAGAGTGGTCTGAGACGTCTTCCGTCTGGAATGAATTCCTGGACCAGAATGTGACTGTACTGATGGCTCAGCATTACCACAACATCCAACCCTAATTTATATCCAGTCTGTGATTTCTCCAAACTCAGCGGACACGCCCTCTATCAATACCACCGCTGAGAGCTGCTCACTGCTCTATAATTACTCCGATATTAACACCCCCATACAGGTTATGTCAGAGCCGTAATAACTCACAGAGAAGCGAGATGAAGAGTGAGCAGCAAAAACATTTTACAAAGACCCCAACATTCCTGGGACAGGAAAACCTGCACATATTGCATGTATTAATATACTTGTATTTAGTGCATATGTATTTGGCAGTGCTGTACAGAGAGCGCTGAGCCAGCCACACCAGTCTCTGGAGCTTATGCCATAATGTTCCCCCACAGTCACACACTACAGTGGCGTACCAACAGGGGGCGGTGCCGCTTAGGGGTGACACCCAGGGCCGGCTGCCAGATTGCCTCTGCCGCTCACTTACACAGGAGAGTGGAGCAGGGAACAGGAGGCAGAATGGGAGGGAAACAGCATCGCTGAATAGACAGCGAGAGATGCCGGAGTTAACTTTCCAAGTTGACCAGCAGGTGATTGGTTGCAAGGACCACCTAGCAACCAATCACCTGCTGATTACCTTGGAAAGTAAGTTCCAGCAGCTCCCATTGTCTATTCAGCGCTGCTGTTTCCCTCCCATTCTGCCTCCTGTTCCCTGCTCTGCTCTGCTGTGTCTCCTGCTCTGCATGCCCGAATAAGGTAGGAAGGGGCAGAGCTGTGGGGGGTAGGGGCTGTGTAATGTAAAGGGGTCCAGAGGTGTGGGGGGGCTGTGTAATGTAAAGGGGTCCAGAGGTGCAGGGGCTGTGTAATGTAAAGGGGTCCAGAGGTGTGGGAGCTGTGTAATGTGAAGGGGCCCAGAGGTGTGGGGGCTGTGTAATCTGAAGGGGTCCAGTGGTATGAGGGCTGTGTAATGTAAAAGGGGTTTTCCTACATCTTACCCACAGTTACAACTGCAGTCCTATAGATTAGGTTGCATGTTTTTTTCTGCATTTTCTAAAAACGCACCAAAAGTCCCGCATGCTGCATCTTTGGCGCACTTTCAGAATTTTTTTTTTGGGGGGGGGGGGTGAAACCATGTTTTACTGCACCAGGTGACACCAACCCTAGTGACGCCACTGGCAGTGGCACATAGTAAGTATGCCACTGCCAGTTATATGTATGTCTGTCTGGATCCCAATGACAATCCTCGGGTCAGTCTGCGCCGTTTTTGCAGAGAAGGAGGAGGGGTCTGGCTGCCTGGGGGAGCAGAGGGAAGAGGATTTCTCTGGGTTCCGGGCTGCAGTGCGCAAAGGAGATACACATGACGTCACGTCGACATGCGGTGCTCTGCCTGCCCCCCTGGGGGGTGCCAGATGTAGGATCCGTCCCAGGTACCAAATGCTCTAGGTACATCCCTGACACACTATTATTATTATTATACATTTATCTAGCTCTAACATATACTGCAGTGTTGTACAGAGAACATTGAATCAGTCCGATTAGTTTGTGTACCAGAGAAGCTTAATGATCCCCCACAGTTACACATTATTATTATTACAGTGGAACCTTGGATTGCGAGCATAATCCATTCCAGGAAAATACTTGTAATCCAAAGCACTCGCATATCAAAGCGAGTTTCCCCATAGAAGTCAATGGAAACGAAGATAATTAGTTCCACATTGACATCTATTGCAGGCAAAACCGCATGTAGCCAGAGGTGGGGGGGCGCCGGAGAGACTCGGAAACCCTCGGAAAGGCTCGGAAACACTCGGGAATGGAGTATTTCCAAGTGTTTCTGAGTATTTCCGAGCGGCTACGAACGGCTCAGAGTGTCACCGGCGCCCCCGCACCTCTGGCCAAATGCGGTACTGCACACTGCAGAGGTTTGAATCCTGCTCATTTTGCGAGACAACACTCGCAAACCGTGGCAGGATTTTAAAAAAATAATAGTTCATATTGCGAAACGCTTGTTTAACTGCATTTCTTGCAATCCGAGGTTCCACTGTATACATTTATATAGCTCTGACATATTCTGCAGTGCTGTACAGAGAACACTGAGTCAGTCCCATCAGTCTCTGCACCAGAGAAACTTAGTGTTATTAAACCCACAATAGTAAAATCAGTCAGCAGATGCAGTAATGCATGCTTGTTATACTCAATGTGGAACCTAAGGGTTTAATCCTCTGCATTATGTAAAAAGTCTGATCATGTCTTCTCTGATCTTCCACAGTCCCCAATCTATCTGCTGATAGAACAGAACCTTGGGGGCAAGCTGCACATGTTCAGTTTGGTGTGTATCTCTAGAGAGTTTTATTTTCTTGGGAGAGTGCGTGTGATCAGCACAAGGCCAATCGGCACTGTCCAGACAGAGGGTAAGGGTTCCTGCAGTCTCATAGTACAATCAGAGGAGAATGAAAACTCCTCCTACAAGCTTTAACCAGTGCTTTGCTGGACACTGATAGAACTCACAAGGCTGCTCTAACTGCTGATGAAAAAAGGTATTTAGCCATTTATATTTAATAAAATAATTGCATGTCCATGTTCTGTGTATTGTTGGAGACCAAATAAAGTGAATGCAGGGTCCTGGGTTTAGTAACACTAATAATTTAGTAACTCTAATAATCCCCCACAGTCGCAGATTGTTATTATTATTATTATACATTTATATAGCTCTGACATATTCAACAGTGCTGTACAGAGAACACTCAGCTAGTCACATCAGTATCTGCATCAGAAGAGCTAACACTCTTCCAGCAAATTCTCCATTGGATTCCATGCACCGGAGATGTGTAGGTTGAGTCAGAAAGTTACTGGAGTGCCAGCTTTCCTCCAGTGCCAGCTTTCCTCCAGTAGCACACACGTGGACTAGTTAGTGGTGCAAAGGGCCCCTTTACTAGACAAATCTGCAACAGTTGGATGGTCCTGAAATTTAGGGTCCCCAGTTGGGAATCGGATGAGACTGTCAGAGATCAATGATTGGTGTGTCTATAATAAAACCTATTATTCTTCCTCTTATTATAATTCCTTTCATTATGTCGCTATGTGGAAGGGTTTTGCTGTCAGCGCTTTACTAAGGTTGGTGTACTAATTATTGGTTCTCAGCGGGATCCTAGACTGCAGGGTTAGTGGTAGGATAGCCCTACCTTCTGCAGAATTCAATATTGAAGCTGCTAATGACCTATTCATTGAAAAGTTGGCCCCCCGGCTGCCCTGACCTAGGAGAAGAAGATTAAAAACATTCGAGTGAAGTCATTCCTGATCTTCGTCATTGTATCGGTTTAGGAACTGATGCTGGCTATACACTATAATATTTTTGAATGAAAATTTGTACAGTAATTCTCAGTACATTAGTAGTTCAGCATTTTGCTTGCTTTTAAAATTTGATTTTAAAAGTGAATGCAATTTTCCAAATTAACCGCTTGACCTCTAGAAGATTTATTCATCCTTCATGACCAGACCATTTTTTGCGATCATTTTTTGCGATACGGCATTACGTTTCTTTTTTTTTAACAGTAAAGGCATTACGTTTCTTTAACTGACAATTGCACAACATGACACTGTACCCAAACAAAATGTATGTCCTATTTTTCCCACAAATAGAGCTTTCTTTTGGTGATATTTGATCACCACTACCTTTTTTATTTTTTGCGCTATAAAACAAAAAAATACTGACAATTTTGAAAAAAAATAAAATATTTTTTTTACTGTCTGCTATGAACCATATCCAATAAAAAAATGTAAAAAAAAAAATCTAATTTCTTTATAAATGTAGGCCAATATGTATTATGCTACATGTTTTTGGTAAAAAAAAATCCATTAGCATATATTGACTGGTTTGCGCAAAAGTTGTAGCTTCTACAAACTATGGGATATATACTGGAATTTGTATTTCTTTATTATTATTATTATTATTATTAATATACAGGATTTATATAGCGCCAACAGTTTACGCAGCGCTTTACAACATTAGGGCAGACAGTACAAGTACAATACAATTCAATACAGGAGGAATCAGAGGGCCCTGCTCGTTAGAGCTTACAATCTAGGAGGGAGGGTCAAGTTATACAAAAGGGTAATAGCTGTGGGGGATGAGCTAATGGAGTAAATAGTGCAGTTGTTAGATGGAGGCAGGATAGGCTTCTCTAAAGAGGAAAGTTTTATTTATCTTTTTACTAGTAATGGTGGCGATCAGTGACTTATAGCAGGACTGCGATATTGGGGCGGACATTCGGACACTAAATGACACTTTTGGGGAACCAGTGACACTAATACAGTGATCTGTGCTAAAAAATATGCTGCTAAAAAAATAGGTTGGTGTACTAATTATTGGTTCTCAGCGGGATCCTAGACTGCAGGGTTAGTGGTAGGATAGCCCTACCTTCTGCAGAATTCAATATTGAAGCTGCTAATGACCTATTCATTGAAAAGTTGGCCCCCCGGCTGCCCTGACCTAGGAGAAGAAGATTAAAAACATTCGAGTGAAGTCATTCCTGATCTTCGTCATTGTATCGGTTTAGGGACTGATGCTGGCTATACACTATAACGTCCTGCTATAAGTCACTGATCGCCACCATTACTAGTCACTGTAATAATGACAAGAAAAAGAACCGCTGCTCCAGGTGTATAAAGATAAGGCTGATTCGAGTATCTTGCAGAGTGCTAGCCCCGGCCCACCTCCGTGGGAAACTTGGAAAGAAGAAAGAAATGGCTGCACATCCAGAACTTCCGATTGACTTTTATTTTGTTTCACAAAGATAATACCAAAGACATCAAACTTTGGTCACGTAGACATGTTTCACACATACATCTTGTGCTTAATTATTACCTGTACTGTACTGTACTAATGACACTGGCTTGGAAGGGGTTAAACGTCTAGGGCAATCAAGGGGTTAAACGTGTGCCTAGCCAGTGTTTTGGTGTACTGTGGGAGGTACTTTTACTAGGGGAAGTAATGAATTGTATTCCCTGCTTTGCGGGAAAGAAAGTCTATTACTTCCCCACTGACAGGACAGGGCTCTGCCTTGTTTACATAGGCATGGTTCTGTCCTGTGTAAATTCATGACGATTAGCGGGTGCCAGCAGTAATCCATTGGCCGGCTCCTGCTGATTGCCAACTGTTGTGTTTAATCACAGCATGGCTGGGTCGCCGGCGGTGCACAAGTGCGCCCCCTACCTGGAAGTGTCAGATCATGTACCTAGTACATGATTTGGTACAGCCAAGCCACCTTGCGCCGTATATCTATGTTATATAGTTGGCAAACGGTTAAAGCCACATACACTATTGGAAATTTCATCCTGTTCCTTCAAATTTTCTTATCACTGTGCTCAAAATATCAATTTGACCCCACTAATGATTAGAACATTGAGCAAACATTCTTTAAACATTTTTAGTGAGATTTTACTAGTGTACCTGTATACCCCCAGCTCAAGTATTACAGCAAAGACAGCCAGGTAAGCAGCATGTTCAGGAGGCACAGAACTGGCAGCCTCTATATCTTAGGCTGAGTTCACACATATACGGCCGCAGTTTCAGTGCGGGAGTGCAGTGCAATTCTCTTCTCCAGTCCTGCAAATTGGATGCGGTTAAAAACGCATCCACTTCACATGTATGTGAACCAAGCTTTAAAGTTTCCTTTTGCGTTCCGGATGGAAAAGTTTTAATTATAAATGGAAGAGGACAAACATTTTTTTTCAGAAACATTAATTTGTTTTTTACATTCTCAACGTTAAAAGTAACAGATTAAGATTTGGGGATAGGGTTTTGGTTTAGGATAAAATAACTTGTCATTTTAATCCTAGCACAGAACAGGTTTCACTGGGTTATTTTCAATGTAGATGAAATGTGTAGAAATGGCCAGACGCAGCCACCTTTCTTCAGACTGATAGAAGCTTTTCCTCTGTCGTTTCCTCGGCGGCACTTTGCAGCGTTATGAGAAAGTCGATCCGATAAAGGGAAACACTTGAAGTGGCCATTCAGCTGCAGATTAGAAAGTGGCGGCACACAGACATGCTGACTCCACGCAGACTGCCCCGTCCAGGTCTCACATGGCTATCACAATGTGTCATGTCTGTCTCCACAGGGCCAAGTGGCGGAGAAGAGTTCCCTCTCACTGATTGCTCAGACGCTGAGACAGAGCGATTGTGGCGGTAACTCGATCATACAACTTATGAAGATTTCCTGAGCGTCTTTATTATCTGCCAGAGGTCTCGTTCCTTCCTGCCGTAAGCGGAGACGCTATTAGGCTTTTCTTTAATGGCTCTGATTAGAAAGCTGATGATTTTCTACTTGTTGAGTTCAATGGCGCATTCACCTATAAACAAAAACACTCTGATTACCGCTGACCGCCAGGACCTGCGTCAAGGCTGCCCTTAATAATGGCTTTTTATTTGATTTCTCGCTTTCAGAATATGATTCCACGTGTTCATTTAGCGTAGAGGCAGTGACCTTGCCTCTCCACCTACGTGTTGAAAGGAACAGTAATTCTCTTCACAACAAGCCGCGGAATGAAATATGGAAGATGGAGCTAAAGTGAGCACTGTCCGGCGGGAGGTGGAATACAAGAACGCATTAGCTGTGGCTTTTGTCACAATGTGAATAATTATGGAGCAGTAATCCGGGTGGAGACCTCCAGAATTGGCAGATTTTGCTAATAAAATGAGTGTTGGAGCCTGTGCTTTGGAGTGAATAATTAGCACCTTTTTTTTCTAAACTTGTTATTTTATACAATGCTCGGGAAATGTGAATTTAAAGTATTAGGCTTAAAGTGTTTAAATGCTTGTAAATGCTTTTTATATATATATATATATATATATATATATATATATATATATATATATAATTTTTTTTTTTTTAAATAACAAACACAGTAACCTGCTCTGTGCAATTAAATTGTGCGTTTCGGTAAAAAAACCTTATTCATAGCCATCAATGAACAAGGTTTATCTTTTACTCTCAATCTGCCCTTTGAGCCACTGCGCTCAAGAACAATTCTGGATCAAGAATGGGCTCAGGTAAGTATAAAGGGGGAGCTGCACACAGAAGGTTTTTTTTACCGTAATTCAAAGAATGCATTAAAGTGGATGTAAACCCTCTATTATACCCAGTGAAGTGAATAGCCTCAGATGATACACAGAGATTAAACAAATCATCCTACATAAGTTTTACATGTATATCTGCTGTCTTTCCCTTTCTATATTCTGTAGAAAGTGCACATCGTGTTACAAATCTTTCTTTCTGTTTCAGCAGTGGGAGGGGAGTCTGGGCATACACTGTGTAACAGCTGATTGGAGGAAAGGCACACCCCCACCCCCACCCCCCCACATAGTCAGAGTAACAAAGAAATTTGCAGAGCTGTATTGTGAATAGACAAGCTTTCTGCTAATCTATCTCCAAGTTCCCTCCACAAGACAAATTTCCAGCTGCTTTTATCTCCTGTGTCGGAGAACTTGTCAGAAGTTATCATGCTGATAACTGAGCAACAGAAAGGCATGGCAGTTAGTGCTTTGGAGAGAGATAAGTAAACACTATAGATACATGTGCCTAGGTCAGATTTCATGAATGGGGTTTACAACCACTTTAAGGTAAAAAAAATCCTTTACCTGTACAGCCACTATAAAGAACGTAAGTAGTGACATTCATCTGTCCGCATTGCCAGCACCATGCTGACATCATTCTACCAAAACCGAAACTTTCCGCCAGAATAAAGCCCCACAGCCAATCTCATTCATTTCTTAGCTGCTGTAATTCAGATAGTCCGTCTACTTATCCAGTCTTGTGAGATTCATTATTAGACAAAAGGGCACTTTCTTTTTTGCATGTGTGCGATAGCAGCAGAGATGGTGAAGAATTGTGCTTTGGTATTTTTTTTTTCCATTCAGCCCAGAAATCATGTACAGTATTTATAATGTTTATATCTGAACGCTGAGATTTTTGATCACAGATCTAACCCATTGTGATGAGAACAAAGGCAGCAATATACAAATAACAGAATAAAATTGCAGTGACTGCACCAAACTCTCCACCACTCCTAAATATCCTTACTTGGGTGATCTCTTCATAACAATCCTCCTAGAATTCCATATTCTGCAGTGTGAGCAGGGACAGGTTTGCAGAGCCCCAGAGCCAGGAACACAGGAAGAGCCCTCAGGGGCCACAGAAATCTTCTGATCAATATTATACCTCAAAGGTAAAATGACCAGAATAGTCTCCATTCAATGAAATGTAAACCCAACTTGAATTTGACCAATGGGATAATTGATGTTGCAATTGCAGTGTTTTTATCCACGTGTTCTCATTTCTTGCCCTGGTTTTTGGAAAGTTTATATGGGGAAATTTTTGGTCTCATCTCATTGTCGTATTAACAAGCAGTCAGTCAGACCAAACCAGTCATTCCTTAGCTGAGATTTTCAGGTGGGAATCAAATTGGTGGCTGTCATTAAAAGGAGCCCATAGAGACCAACTAATGTTCACCTGGTTTTGTTTATTCATATGTATGGAGGCCCCCCAACCTTTCTTAACCAACCCTGATAAGCAATGTCCGGGGACAAAGTGATTGGGTAGGACCGATATTTCTGGCATTGGCTTTTTTTTTAAATTTGTTTTAGGTTAAAATTCAGCACACCTTTCCTCCTCCACTACTACAAAATGAACCTTCCCTTGATACAAATCCCTGTCTGTGCAACTGTCTCTTTGTGACTGGTTTGGGCACAGCAGACTGTCCACAGGTACCCCAATCATGTGCACAATGGACAGTTAAGCAATGGATTGTGGACCCCAATGGCAGACTTGAAGATTTCTAGTGTGGCAGAGCTTGGCGACAAGACAATCCATATGAAGAAAAGTCAGAGGACACTCATATAAGAAAGAATTGGAGGAAGGGTTGGAGGATTCCCTTATGAGGAAGTGTCGGGGAATCCCCTTATGGAGAAGGGTTGGAAGTCTCCAGTTTGAAGACGGGTCAGAGGATTCCTTTATGAGGAAAGGTCAGAGGATCCCTCTTGGGAAAAGGTTGGAGGTATCCAGTATAAGGAGAGGATGGAGGATCCTATACCAAGGAAGGGCAGGAGAATCCTAGTAGGAGGAATGCCATCCTGCGAAGTGGTCAGGAAATTTTCCAATAATGAAGGGTTGGAGAATTCCCTTATGGGGAATGGTTGGAGGAGTCCAGTATTAGGAAAGTTCATAGGATCCCTAGTAGGAAAGGCTTGGGGATCTTGATATGAGGAAGGGTGGAAAGATCCCTATTTGAGAAGGGATCTGAGGATCCAAGGATGAGGAAGGGTCTGAGGACCATTGTATGATGAAAAGTAGAAGAGTCTCCATTTAAGGAAAGCCATTACACACTATAGACTTCAATTCAATTCCTTGCTTGTGACTAAAGGAATTTGCTGTCAGCTGCTGTGATCTGTTTCATATTATTCAGTGCAGACACTGCTGTTGCTCACACTCAGATGGAAATGCAGTCATTGCACCTAAGCTGGTACTACAGAAGACTTGTATTTTGTGCAGGGTTCTCCTTTAATCAGATTGCCATTGGACCCTAGCCATCACTGTTTTCTATATATTTCTTCTCTTGGCATCGCCACCTTCTTTATCTGTGCTGTGTTTCCTGTTATTGATACAGTTCTGTGTTGGCTTATTATTTTGTCCTCAGAGATAATTTGTTGATAATCTTCGCTATGATTTCATAATTAAAACACCATCTGCTTGTTTCCCGCATTGTTTGTCAGAGTTTACGTGTGTGTGGGCGGCCAGGGCCCAATCCTGGCACTGACCTGTGCTGCGTTCTAAGCCATGATTGGCTGATCTTCAGTGTATGAGATACAAGACGATTGTTAGGCATTAGCGAAGGAAAGAAACAACATTAACAAGACATAAATTATAAAATATTATCGCGCTGTCCTTCCTCAGAGCTGGACACAGAAAACGCTGACGCTTTGTCAATGTTTAGGAACAACGCGTGCGCACACACAGACCACAGCTATTTATAGGCATTCAGAATGTCTCCATTGTTCATGTGATTGTAATGAACTTAATGTATACAGTATAATCTTATCTGGATGTATTTACACATGTGCATTCCGTGCTCCCTGTTTCATAGTATTACTCAGTGACTGTACCTTGCTGATCCTCTGTTGCTGCAAACCCATGTCTTGGGTTTGGCAAGCAGGGTACGTGCCTTGGGCACTACCTGCCCATCGTTAAGATACCGATACCAGGGACTCGAAGAAGAAGAATTGGTCCAGGTAAGGCACTGGATCCTTGGACAGGTGAGTGTTTGTTTATTAATTGTATTATTGACTTTTAATTTTGGCACATTTGACTGAAGCTCTTCTTTAAGCTGGTCCCCTTTCAGACCTACCGTCAGCATGAACCCGTAGTGACTTACAGCGCAGCTGATCGCTGCTGTCACATGTATACAAAGAGCTGACTAAGGATCATTTAAAGCTAACCATACATAGATCGAATCTCAGCCGGTTTAGCAGGGACCGGCCAAGAGTTGATCCATCTGTGGGTAGGCTGGTTGTACTGCAGTCGATCCATCAATTTTTTTCATTCGACCACTGCCAGTGGCTATAGCTGCCAGCAGTGACCATTGTGTCCTGCTGGGAAGGCTCCCTGCTGGCAGAACACAATAACACTGCGGGATGGATTCCCCCATCAACACTGTGTTGATGGGGGAATTGGGCAATTATCTTTCAGTCCACCTGTGGAAAAAATATCTCTGCTAGTACACTCTGTATGCCATGCTGTACAATCCCTGTTCTGCCCCACCTCATTTTATATACTATAATGTATGCTCCCTATTCCACACTGCCTCATTTAATATGTCATGCTGAATATTCCCTATTTCACACCTCCTCATTCTGTTTGCCATACTGTACATTCTATATTCCACAAAGCCTCATTCTATATGCCTTGCCGTGTTCCATATTCCACACTGCCTCATTCCATGTGCTTATGTTCCCTATTACATCCAGGCTTATACTCTATGCCATTCTGTACATTACCTATTCCATGCTGCCTCATTCTCACATCTTATTGTGCATGTTATGTTCCACACAGCCTTATCCTGTACGCTGTGCTGTACATTCCCTATTTTGCACTAATCTTACAGGTGCAGCAACTCTAATGTTTATGCGTATGTCTAGGTGTGCCAGAACTAGGGTGTTAGATATTTGGACAGAGGCACGACTTTAGTGCTTGCCAGGGGCGCTTGTGGGGAGGTGCAGCATGATGCGACTGCAGTAAACACTCCAGTCCAGTTGCAGAGAACAGAATGTGCATTAATGTAGAATCCAATAATTTACAACAAACCCTGCGGGAAGGCACACGATCGGAACACTCAGTGTGTAGCCGAGTAGGTCTAATGCCCCATACACACGGTCGGACATTGATCGGACATTCCGACAACAAAATCCTAGGATTTTTTCCGACGGATGTTGGCTCAAACTTGTTTTGCGTACACATGGTGGCACAAAGTTGTCGGAATTTCCGATCGCCAAGAACGCGGTGACGTCAACCACGTACGACGAGACTAGAAAAGGCCATTTCAGAACCAAGCGCGGCACCCTTTGGGCTCCTTTTGCTAATCTCGTGTTAGTAAAAGTTTGGTGAGAGACGATTCGCGCTTTTTCAGACTCGTGGCTTTCAGATCGTTTTCTGCCGTTCAGTTTGTGCTTGTGGGTTTGTATCTGCTCTTCAGTGCGTGCAAGCAAGCTCCGCGTGACTTAGTCATTGTGTTCTTGTTCGTTTGTTACTGTTTTTCAGGTCGCTCTTCACAGGCCTTGCTGTTCTTCAGTGCGTTCTGTTACTTCGTTCTGAGCAGCCGACCGTTTTCTAGCCGTGTTGCGTATACGTACTCCTCGTAGAGTTCGTGCTGTGCGGGGGCTTGGTGTTGGGGTCCTGACCTTGACACAAGTCCAGTCCATGAACAGGGTGGGGAGGAGTTCATGGACCAAGAATTGGTTGCTTCAGCGTGACCAGTTCTCTCATATGCCTTTGCTCCTTGAGATCCGTGAGAATAATCTTGATGATTTCAGGAACTTTCTCCGGATGACGGACCCCGTATTTCACTGTTTGTTAGCTTTGCTGACCCCCTATATCAGCAGGCAGGATACCTGCATGAGGCAAGCCATCACTCTGGAGCAGAGGCTCGTCGCTACCCTGCGGTACTTGGCGACGGGGAGAAGTCTGCAGGACTTGAAGTTCTCGACAGGCATCTCCCCCCAGGCTCTGGGGATCATTATCCCAGAGACCTGTTCTGCCATCATACAGGTCCTGCAGAAGGAGTATATGAAGGTAAGATTTTTATCCTTTAATATCACATTTTATTGTATATAATGTTTGCTAATGTATTGTATTTCTTTCCTCATTCCCTAATTACCATGATTGTAATATGCTGTGAATGTCCCCTTTGTCCTCATGCATGCTGGAATTTTATGCTTTGTTTTTTTTTGTGCTTCATACATATTTGCCTTCACTTACCTCCCCAGCATGGTCTCCTGCCCTATATTCACATCATGTAGTCACTTAACAATGTATTTTATCAGCTCCATAGTAGTGCTTTACCCCAAACAACCCCTAAAATGTTTGGAAATGTGATTTGTGCTTTACATTCAGGCAGAGGCTTTTTTTGTGGTGTCCCCAAATCATTTTTAACCCTCCCTCCCCCCAACTGCTAAGTCAGCTGATCCCAATTCTCTATCTATCCTCAATCATCTATCTGCTGACTTTGCCAAACCCATACACACTATACCCACCTCTTTTGTGGTCAGATTTATGGATGAATTCCCCAAAGCATGTAGTGCAAGGGCCTGCCTGTATACTTTCAAATGGTACTGTTTAAAGTTTTTGTATCCTATTATTATCTTGATAGGTAATAGCAGAATGTCCAAATGTGCTCAAATGTGTACAGTGTGTATTTATATTTTTGTATTATGACACTTCTTACCTGTCCAGTGGTCTGGCAATAGTGTAACTAAGGAGGGGCTGTTCCAAGTAATACCCATTATTTAGGCATTCATCTCTCGATGAAGTGGAGAGGGTTACCTGTCCAAGATCCCCCCCCCCCTATAATGCTAGAAATGGCCCATGAGAGGGGGTGGGGTGGGGGATATGATAGGTGTACCTTATACTTTGAGGTTGTAAAATTCCCCTTAATAAATGTTATATGGATGTTGGCCAAGAATGTTTGTGTCTAATCTGCTTTCCATGTTTATGTGCAAAAATACTAATTTATTTTTGTTTTCCTCAACAGTTTACCAACAGTTTCCTTCCACGCCACAGGAATGGCAGACTGTGGCCTCCCACTTTGCCCAGCGGTGGGACTTTCCTAACTGTGGAGGGGCAATTGATGGGAAACACGTCCACATCGTCCCACCACCCAACTCGGGGTCCTACTATTATAATTACAAGGGGTTCAATAGTATTGTGATGTTGGCGGTGGTGTCGGCTAATTACGAGTTCCTGTATATGGACGTGGGGAAGAATGGCCGGATGTCCGATGGTGGAGTCATCGCCCAGACGGAGTTTTACAGGCATCTCCAGAATGGCAGCTTGGACTTGCCACCTTCAGAAGACAATGTGGAAGGACTCCCATTCGTCTTTGTTGCAGATGAAGCATTTGCGCTGGGGGACCATCTTATGCGGCCATTCCCGATGAGGACCCTCATCCCGGAACAGAGGGTTTTTAATTACCGGCTGGCCAGAGCCAGAAGAGTGGTGGAGAACACATTTGGAATCATGGCCAGCCGGTTCCGCCTATTTCTTACACCCATCCATATGGCGGAATATAAACTGAATCATTTAATCCTGGCGTGTGTTCTACATAACTTTTTACGTCAACATTCTGCCAACTATGCTAGCTCAGTTGGGCCTGAGGCCGGAATTATAAATAAAACAACCCTGACAGCGCTTGAAAGTGGCCGTCCTGGCTTGCCCTCCCTTCGTGCCGTGATGTCCGGTTAAGATACCTTGAGTTCTTTGCGGGTAGGGGGGCCATCAATATGCCAGACAATTTGTGAAACCTTGATCCAATAAAAAAAAAAATCGCAAATCTTTGGTGACATTTACTGCTTGTGTTTGTTTTAGCTAACCCTGACAGAAATGTGGTGAGTCCAGAAAATGGCGTGATTGTGTAACCTTACAAAGCACTGTTGGGTGTTATTTACTAAAGGCAAAGACACTTTGCACTACAAGTGCACCTGAAACTGCACTGAAACTGCACTTGTAGTGCAAAGAGGATTTGCCCTTTGGAAATAACCCCCATTGTCACAGAAAACAGCAATTACATCACCACAAAAGTGTTATAGCGTTGAGACAATAATCCACACATTCTTGATTAACAATCTTTTTAATACCAGCACAATCACATGTGCATTTAGAAAAGGTTTTTAAAACAAACCAACATGTTTGTTGTATAACAATTTTTGGGGTGGCATTATCAAAAATAGAAATGTCCATTTAAGATAAAACTGGCATGTGTAAAACCAACAAGAAAGACACAAATCTTGAACTTACAAAGTTCACATTTGGTAGAACTTGAAGGCAATATGAGACATGAGTATTTAGGAACTGTGTTTGATATTGCGTTCAGATGGGGTGAAGTCACCCCAGCAAAAGCCAAATTTGGAAGATGCACACAAATTTCCGAATGTCAATATGTGCTAGCTGCCATCACGGGGGATCAAGGGACGTGTTTTGGGGGGGAAACCCCTTCCTCTCAGCTACTTTATTATTGAGGAAGGGGTTGCACCCCCAAAACGCGTCCATTGATCTCCCGTGATGGCAGATAGCACATGTTGGCACACTGTGTGCATCCTCCAAATTTGGCTTTTATAAAAATCGCTAAAACATTTTGAACATTGTAGCACACAAAAAAAGAAAGTGATTTAGAGTTGTTTTAAACTCTACCGAAAACATCAATGATGTTCTTATTTTTTTGAATAACATCATTGATGTTTTTCTGGAGGTTTTCCAATGCTAAATTACACCCCATGATCTCCCCGATCAGGATCTGGGCACTTTCTGATGTGAAAGGATCTGGATCCACAACATCACGATCACCTAAAAAGAGAGAAACCAAACAAAAACAGGTATAAAAAATATACCGCCATCCATCTCTTACCTGAGCCTGTGGTCGCAGACACTCACCTGTTGTGGTGACTAGTTCCACCACGTCTTCTTCCTCCTGCTCTTCTTGTGTTGGGTGCGTTTCCCCTTCTTCCAGGGGGGGGGGGGGGGGGGGCTCTGGTCTCCTCGGATGAGGGGTGTCCTCCGAGTCTTTTCTCCCCTATGTAAAACAAAAATGGTATACTTAGCACACAGATATTTAGCAGAACTATAAATAGGAAACATTGCTTGGGAAGTGTGGTACAATTGTCTATTTTGGCAGAGTTCCAAAATGTAGCATTTTCAGTGTCCTTTGTCAAGCTGCAATACTTTACCTGTTTGGTACAAGCTTCACAGATGGAGACCCCCCTATAGTATACACTGGAGCACCTGTGTGGCCCCCCTAATAAAAATGGTGTTCTGGTGTCCCACACTAGTGCTCCAGTGTCCAGATGTGAAAACAGCTGCTCAGTGTCCTCTCCTTACACAGAATCTAGTTTGCATTTCATTCTAGTAACAAAGCCATCTACACAACGAAATTAGTTTCATACAAGTAGGGCGTAAAAAATGTGGCCAAATGCATATGGCCAAAACAATGGTGTTTTATAGGCCGAAAGAAAAATGTTTGATACGAACGAATAATGTACCCATGAACATGAAAGTTTTAAAATGTACAACACTTTTAAGAAAAGCACATGGAGCAGCACAAACGTAATAAAGACAAAAAGAACAGGAACACCGCAAACTACTTACTTTTTTGCAGCACTCTCCGGATCTTTCTGTACTGCTCATGTTCTCGTAATTTCAGGTCCGACCACCGCTTCCTGAGCTGATCTTTCGATCGACGTACCCCGAATTCCGGTGCAGACTTTTGACCACTTTCGCCATGATCTTGGCCTTTCGGACATTGGGGTTGGGGTAAGGTCCATACTTTCCGTCATAGTCGGCCTTCTTCAGGATGTCCACCATCTCCAACATCTCCCCAAAGGACATATTTGATGCCTTAAATCTTCTCCTTCTGGATCTGTACGTCTCCGGATCCGGGCTTTCCTCCTCCTCGTTGCTGTAATTAGCACACACCTGCTGTGTCTCCACCATGTGCTCTTCCCCCACAGCGCAGAACGAAAAGGGGCGGGGGATAGACTAGAAAGAACATCAGGGGCGGGCGGAGTTACACGCATGCGCAGTGTGTATAAAGCGGAACACGCGTGCGTATTACGTACGATCTGTGAGCGGAGGAAGGAGCATCAGAGGCGCCGATCGTGATAACGAAGGTAAGATCTAAACTTGGGCCTATACTGCTTCGAATTTGAAGCCTATATTGTAACAAGATTAGGAGAGTTTGGCCTGACCTTAGGGTTTGTCTCGTGTTGTGTCTTGCAGAGAAAATGGATGGCTTCAACGACCACAATTTCCTCCCCCTGTTCATAGACAAATACAGGGAGCTGCCCTGTCTGTAGCAGGTGAGACATCCCCATTACAACAATAAACAAAAGGGGCAGGCAGCGCTGGAGAAACTGCTGGAGTTGGTGAAGCCGGTGGTCCCCACAGCAACCATCCCTTATTTAAAAAACAAAATTGGTGGCCTGAGGAGCACTTATCTTAGGTAGCGCAAGAAGGTCACGGATTCCCAGAGATCCGGAGCTGCAGCAGATGACATTTATGTCCCCAGGCTGTGGTACTATGAGAGACTGCGATTTCTGTCAGACCACACTGAAGTGGGAATCCCTCTCAACCCTTCCTTCCACTCTTCCTTCCACCCCAGCTGAGGCTTCCGATGTCCAACCTGGGCTTTCAAGCCAGGAAGAAGTGGAGGAGCCCAGCTGGAGTCAGGTATAGCATTCTTCTAGAGATTTCTGGTCAATAAATAAATTATGTTTATTAGATGTCATTATTGATCACTAATTGCTGATTGCAAAAAGTGTTTTACATATCAATAGACAGTAGTGGGCACCCAAAATTGGGACAAGAATGAAAAATGCAGGGCTCAGAATGATAGTCTGTTATATTTGTTAACATTCAATTTGCAACAGTCAGGAGGTGAAAATTGTGTGTGATTGATGAAAAAAATACTAAAACAATGTCCCTTTTTCATACACAGGAAGACCTCAGCCAGGAGGAGGTTGTGGAATGTGGCAGCCAGGAGGAGGCGGGGCTAAGTTGCAGCCAGGAGGAGGCGGGGCTAAGTGTCAGCCAGGAGAAGCCTGGGACAAGTCGAAGCCTGACCGAATCGCAGGTTCCTCCCCTCCGCCTTCCATACAAAAGAGCGAGGAAGGCAACTCACATGCAGGATTCTGCTCTCAGGCTCATTCAGGAGGCTTCTGCGTCCCTCAGAGCCTTACCCACTCCTGAAGAGGCCTTTGCCTGCATGGCTGCCACCAAACTGCAGGGCATGCAGGAGGGTCAACGCAAGCTATGTGAGGACCTTCTGTATAAAGTCCTAAATAAGGGGGTGAGTGGGGAACTAACACCCAATACCCACCTGAGTGAGTTGGCCCCTCCTCCTTCTCCTCCTCCTGCTGTCACAACTCCACCACCAGAGCCACAGCGTGGAAGGAGGCTTGGAAGGAAGACAAGAGAGGGATGACCCTGGGTTCAGTCTGGTCTGGCAAAAGATGCAGTCTCTTGTATGACCACAGCCTGGGGACACAGATGTCATCTGCTGCTTTCCGGATCTCTGGGACTTCTGGACCAGACTGCACTCCCTTAGATAAGGACTCCTCAGGCCACCAATTTTGCTTGAAAATAGTTGATGTGTGCCCTGGGGGTCCAAGGCTTCACCCATTTCTGCTGTTTCTCCAGCGTTGCCTCCCTCTTTCCCTCTTTGTTTAGTTGTGAGCCCTTAATAAATGAAATTTTTTTGAAATTAGACTCTCCTATGTGTGTTTTCATTCAAAAAGGACAGTTTGTTGGTGACGATTCAGGTACATTTCTAAAGTACAATGTGAAATTAACAAGAGACAACAATACCAAACAATCTCCTACAGATTAAATATAACAACATATCAATGGTGTTGTGGTAACTTGACACACAAAACACACACAAAAATATTATGGAGTAAAACTAAAAATACAATAAAACAATGATCAGCCTTGAAAAAAATACAAACCAAAAAAAATAATCTGCCTTAAAACAAAAAAAAAAAAAACAACACAAAAATAATGTTGTCAGATGTGGCAAATCAAAATATATTGGGGGAATCCCGATAAATAGTAAAGAAAGAAGTTTGTGAGAAGTCTGTGTGAATATGAGCAGCAAAAATACTTCATTCTTCTCACATTATAAAGAAGAAGAGAGTGCGCTGTATTAAACCATTTTTAACATTGCACCGTGACAAAAGTGTTGTATCCATTGCGAATGCTAAGTTTACCAAACCGAGCTGTTCGGGGTATAAGATCTGTGTACGGGGCATAAGATCTGCCGACAGCATCTGTCTTGAGAGGCAGAATGCGGCCTGGCTGGTCTGCACCCAAATGGGGAGGTTTTCAGGAAGGATGGCATGTCCCTATCCTTTCCCTACTTGTCGGGAAACTCTCCCTGATGCCAATCACTGTCCCTGTCAGAAGAGTGACCTGTCCCTACACTATCCGAATGCAAAATGTGCACCAAGCCTTAAATAGGCTCTGCCTGACCCAAGATGGCTACCAGAGTCCCATGGGGCAGCAGCATCCAAACGGATAGCTTCCCCAGTGACCCAGGTAACCATAGAGGAACCAAGTTCCTCTTGACTACCCTTCCAACTGCAATGCCACTCGGTCGAGCACCACCTACAGTGGATAAAATAGACTGCACCTGTCTATGCTCTTGTAGCTAAGTCCCTCCCTCTTTAGGCCTAATGGTGACCTCCAGAGTTAGGGACAGCTGACATCCTTATGTCTAGAGTGGGTTACGAGGCATAGTGGGTGTAATGCAAGGTAGATTGATGGGCGCCAGAGACTTCTTGAATGCAGAGGTTTATTGTCTTTCAAACAGAACTGTGGGAGAGAGGGTTAGGGCCAGGACACCCTTTAGTAGATGCAATGTTAATTGAAAGACTCTGAGACTTCTATAGGCAGACAGCCATGCAGGGAAAGGCATCCAGCTAGACACCACGTCTGCATGAGTAGAACTGCTGTCTCCTATGGCAACAATCTTGTAACAGTTTCTAACAACGGTTGCAATGAACTCCACTTCTTCTACAATCTCCTATTGTAGAACTTTACTCAGCTTAGCTCTCAGTCTTTCACTAGACTAACAGATCCACTCGCCACTGGATCTCCTGAGCTTTTACAATCTTCTCACTTAGTAATCTTCCTCAAGCGTTACCCCCGCATCCCTGCCGGGTCTCTAGCTTAGCACTCACAGCAGTGTTGCCAACCGTCAGTATTTTTACTGTCAGCCAGTAAAAAATGGGCACTTTTTTCCTGCCAGTAAATGCCCGTAAGAGGAGAAGGCTGCCAGTAAAAAATATGGCTGTGACGCTTGGCTCGGAACTGTGCATGCGCAGCTCCGGCCTGGAGCTGACCAAGACTACCAAGTGCCTGCTACAGCGTGTTCGGGAGGTGCTGGCGGGGGGAGCGGGTCAGGTGGAGGCAGTGTCTGAGCGTGTCGTGTGATTTCATGCTGGAATGGAGCCGAGCGGAGCGGTCGGAGCCTTGTGTGCGGGTCTGCAGGACGGGATTAAGGCAAGCCAGGAGCGGGACTGTCAGTGCTTTATGGACTAGAGTGGACTGAAGGGACAGCCTGGCATGGAACGAGAATGTCATTGTGACTCAGAAGGGGGCATGTCCATGATCTGTGCTGCTGCACACTGCTGTCAGTATCACTGTGAGAGTCAATTTCATGTGTGCATCACCCATTATAATGTTTTGACCTCCTGAATCCTGTCCCTAAACTACTTACTATATTAAAAATAAAATAAGAAATATGCATTTTGCCTTAATATCTACCCTAAATCACATTGCTAATTGCATATTGTACTTATTTGTAGCCCAAATACTGTAATTTGCACTTAAAACTGTAATTTTGTAGCTTTTGGAAATGCCAGTAAAAACGTGGCCGTGCCAGTAAATTTGGGGTGTCATGTCAGTAAATTTCAATCTGGTAGGTTGGCAACACTGACTCACAGTACTCCTCAAGTGTCACCCCGCTGGCCTGCTTGGTCCCTGGTTTGAATCACAATAATGCTCCGCAAGCATCACCTCCACTGGTTGGGTCCCTGGCTTGGCACCCGCTAAAGTTTTCCCAATTCTTCACCATCCCCGGCTGGTGAGAATATTGCTCAGGTAATTGCTTCAGCTACTCACAGTGGTGTCCAGTAGCAAGGTGGATGGTCCCTTAGTGGCAATAGCTTCCACTCTACCTCCGACCACAGCTGGTTCTCGGCCGACAGAAGCGCTGCTTCTGGTTGGACTGTAAGCCGCAGTCCCAAACCTACGCTGCTCTCTTGCTTCTGGATAGGCCCTCAGACAGCCTAGCAGGCAGATGTCCACGGGATAGGCCCATGGCTTATGGCCTAGCAACCCGGGGCATTACAACACACGTCCACCCAGTCAGCCGTCCAGGTGGCACAGAACCCCGAGCGCCTGACCCCACCCAAATAAATAGGTTCTCCCAGCAGGCCAAGGGATTCAAGAAAATCCCTGCCTATTGGCTGAGACACCCCATTAATTCCTAGTCTGTCCTTGCAATGCCCTTGTCTTGTCTAATGTCACCAGGTACCCAGCCACCTAGCAACAGAAGAGAGAAGTCCAGCAATTTCAGAGTTAGGGTGAAATCAATTGATTTCCTCCTGACAATTAGCCAAGGCAACTATCACTTGGCAGATAAATTTAATAGAAACCCTGCCTAAATACCAGGGTGCTACACTCTGTTTACCATAAATACATTGCTGGGTGAGGGTCTGCAGAGACACCCTTACACAGAAGAGGGGAAGGGTGAGAGCCTGCAGAGATACACCTATAGAGGAGAGGGGAGGAGGGAGAGACACGTGGGGAGGGTGAGGAGGCCAAAGAGGGACAACGACACAACAGAGGGTGGGGATAGAATCTGCAGATGCACAACCACAAAGGTGGAGGGAAGGTTGCAGACACATAGCCACACAGGAAAGAGGAGGGGTTAGAGGCAGCAAAGGCACACCCTCTTGGGTCACGCAGCATCACCTGTCTGAACACAAGTCACCCAGAATCCACGTGCAGTTCACCCAGTGTAAGGCGATTTTGTTTGTGTTATTGTTTTTGTTATTTTGTTTTGTTCCTCTGACAGCTGGTTGCAGCTTCCAGCATAATGGGTGACAGTCTGGTGGTGGCTGAGAAGTGTTGGCAGCACTGTTTTTGCTTTGGATGAGTTTGGCAGTAAAAGTGAGAAAATGATCTGTGATGCTGTAGAGTCACATAAAAACACGCCATATGAGGCCCATGGAAATATTGGATTTGCACATATTTTATAACGACCCAAATAAACACTTTCCAAAACCATCAGGACATAGAGACCCCCCCCCCCCCCACAACCCAGTAATAAAGCCCCAAGAACCTTTTCGATTTCTGTACAAGTGGGGGAAGACAAAACTATAAGGCTTCATGTACACGGGATGTTTTAAAACCTCCCCTGAACAATTTAACTTGACAGATAGTAAACGACATTTAAAAACGTCAGTTTTGCCGCGTTTAAATGACGGCTGGGCGGTGCGGCTCTCGCTCTGGATGGATGTCATATGACGGCTTCCCAGAACGACCACTCTTTCTGTTGCTAGGACACGGCGCGACCCCGATCTCTGTAAAGAGCCGCGGCCAGTCACAGCCAATCACATGTAAACACGGAGATGCTGGTAATCGGCGCTCCTCGCCTCACACTGAAAGAGTGTGAGGAGAGGAGAGCTGATCAGCGGCATCTCCTCACAGAGGACATCTAGGGATGTAATCAGGGCTCAGATCAGTGCCCTGATTACAATTAAGTGCCCACCAGTGCCAGCAATGTGTGCCCACCACTGCCAGCAATCAGTGCCCACCTTTGCCCACAAGTGCCAGCAATCAGTGCCCACAAGTGCCAGAAATCAGTGCCCACAAGTGTCAGCAATCAGTTCCCACAAGTGATGCCAGTCAGTGCTGGCTATCAGTGCTGCCCATCAATGCCTATCACTGCTGCCCATCAATGCCGCCCATCAGTGCCGCCTATCTGTGCCCACCAGTGCCACCTATCTGTGCCCACCAGTGCCGCCTATCTGTGCCGCCTATAAGGGCTCATCAGTGCCCATAAGTGTGGCATATTAGTGCCTCCTCTTCAGTGCCACCTAATATAATGCCCATAAGTTCCACCTCATCAGTGCCTATCAGTGCCCATCAGTGCCGCCTCATCAGCGCCCATTAGTGAAGGAGAAAAATTACTTATTTACAAAATGTACTGACAGAAACTAAGAAAAACTATTTGTTTTCAAAATTTGTAGTCTTTTTAAGAAAAAAAAACAAAAAAAAAAACAGAAGTGATTAAATACCACCATAAGAAAGCTCTATTTGTGTGAAGAAAATGATAATAATTTCACATGGTTTCAGTGTAGCATGACCGCGTAATTGTCATCCAAAGTGTGACAGTGCTGAAAGCTGAAAAATGGCTTGGACAGGAAGGGGGTGTAAGTGCCCTGTATTGAGGTGGTTAACTGCTTCCCGACCGCATCACGCAGATATACTGCGGCAGAAGGGCACGTACAGGCAGAATCACGCACCTGTACGTTGCCCTGTAAGAGGCGGCTTGCAGGCACGCGCGCCGCCCGCTGGGAGCTCTGTGAGTCGGATCGCGGGTCCCACGGACTAGATGTCCGCGGGGATACCCGTGATCGTCTCAGTGGTTAAAAAAAAATATTTTTGTCAAAAATGTATCTCCATTAACCACTTCAGCCCCGGAAGGATTTACCCCCTTCCTGACCAGAGCACTTTTTACAATTTGGCACTGCGTCGCTTTAACTGCTAATTGCGCGGTCATGCAATGGTGTACCCAAACGAAATTTGCGTCCTTTTCTTCCCACAAATAGAGCTTTCTTTTGATGGTATTTGATCACCTCTGCCATTTTTATTTTTTGCGCTATAAACAGAAAAAGACCGAAAATTTTGAAAAAAAATGATATTTTCTACTTTTTGTTATAAAAAAAATCCAATAAACTCAAATTTTAGTCATACATTTAGGCCAAAATGTATTCGGCCACATGTCTTTGGTAAAAAAAAAGTCAATAAGCGTATATTTATTGGTTTGCGCAAAAGTTATAGCGCCTACAAAATAGGGTACATTTTCTGGAATTTACACAGCTTTTAGTTTATGACTGCCTATGTCATTTCTTGAGGTGCTAAAATGGCAGGGCAGTACAAAACCCCCCCAAATGACCCCATTTTGGAAAGTAGACACCCCAAGGAAATTGCTGAGAGGCATGTTGA
Organism: Aquarana catesbeiana; assembly: GCF_042186555.1. Taxonomy (NCBI): domain Eukaryota; kingdom Metazoa; phylum Chordata; class Amphibia; order Anura; family Ranidae; genus Aquarana; species Aquarana catesbeiana. The sequence continues at coordinate 535,205,504 of NC_133326.1, forward strand.
ACCCATTGAATATTTATTTTTTTTGTCCCAGGTGATTGAATAATGACAAAAAAAAAAAAAAAAAATTTACAAAAAGTTGTCACTAAATGATATATTGCTCACACAGGCCATGGGCATATGTGGAATTGCACCCCAAAATACATTCAGCTGCTTCTCCTGAGTACGGGGATACCACATGTGTGGGACTTTTTGGGAGCCTAGCCGCGTATGGGGCCCCGAAAACCAAGCACCGCCTTCAGGATTTCTAAGGGCATAGATTTTTGATTACACTCCTCACTACCTATCACAGTTTTGAAGGCCATAAAATGCCAAGATGGCACAAAACACCCCCAAATGACCCCATTTTGGAAAGTAGACACCCCAAGCTATTTGCTGAGAGGTATGTTGAGTCCATGGAATATTTTATTTTTTGACACAAGTTGTGGGAATGTGACAATTTTTTTTTTTTTGCACAAAGTTGTCACTAAATTATATATTGCTCACACAGGCCATGGGCATATGTGGAATTGTACCCCAAAATACATTTAGCTGCTTCTCCTGAGTATGGGGATACCACATGTGTGGGACTTTTTGGGAGCCTAGCCGCGTACGGGGCCCCCAAAACCAATCACCGCCTTTAGGATTTCTAAGGGCATAAATTTTTCATTTCACTCCTCACTACCTATCAGAGTTTTGAAGGCCATAAAATGCCAAGATGGCACAAAACCCCCCAAATGACCCCATTTTGGAAAGTAGACACCCCAAGCTATTTGCAGAGAGGCATGTTGAGTCCATGGAATATTTTATATTTTGACACAAGTTGCTGGAAAGTGACAATTTTTTTTTTTTTTTTTTTGCACAAAGTTGTCACTAAATGATATATTGCTCAAACATGCCATGGGCATATGTGGAATTGTACCCCGAAATATATTCTGCTGCTTCTCCTGAGTACGGGGATACCACATGTGTGGGACTTTTTGGGAGCCTAGCCGCGTACGAGGCCCCGAAAACCAAGCACCGCCTTCAGGATTTCTAAGGGCATAAATTTTTGATTTCACTTCTCACTACCTATCACAGTTTTGAAGGCCATAAAATGCCAAGATGGCACAAAACCCCCCCAAATGACCCCATTTTGGAAAGTAGACACCCCAAGCTATTTGCTGAGAGGCATGTTGAGTCCATGGAATATTTTATTTTTTGACACAAGTTGCGGGAATGTGAGAATTTTTTTTTTTTTTTGCACAAAGTTGTCACGAAATGATATATTGCTCACACAGGCCATGGGCATATGTGGAATTGCACCCCAAAATACATTCTGCTGATTCTCCTGAGTACGGGGATACCACATGTGTGGGACTTTTTGGGAGCCTAGCCGCGTACGAGGCCCCGAAAACCAAGCACCGCCTTCAGGATTTCTAAGGGCGTAAAGTTGTAATTTCACTCCCCACTACCTATCACATAATTTGAAGGCCATAAAATGCCCAGATGGCACAAACCCCCCCCCCAATTGACCCCATTTTGGAAAGTAGACACCCCAAGCTATTTGCTGAGAGGCATGTTGAGTCCATGGAATATTTTATATTTTGACACAAGTTGCGGGAAAGTGACAATTTTTTTTTTTTTTTTTTGCACAAAGTTGTCACTAAATGATATATTGTTCAAACATGCCATGGGCATATGTGGAATTACACCCCAAAATATATTCTGCTGCTTCTCCTGAGTACGGGGATACCACATGTGTGGGACTTTTTGGGAGCCCCGAAAACCAAGCACCGCCTTCAGGATTTCTAAGGGCATACATTTTTGATTTTACTCCTCACTACCTATCACACTTTTGAAGGCCATAAAATGCCAAGATGGCACAAAACCCCCCCAAATGACCCCATTTTGGAAAGTAGACACCCCAAGCTATTTGCTGAGAGGCATGGTGAGTATTTTGCAGCTCTCATTTGTTTTTGAAAATGAAGAAAGGCAAGAAAAACGTATTTTTTTTTTCTTTTTTCAATTTTCAAAACTTTGTGACAAAAAGTGAGGTCTGCAAAATACTCACTATACCTCTCAGCAAATAGCTTTGGGTGTCTATTTTCCAAAATGGGGTCATTTGGGGGGGGGTTGTGCCATCTGGGCATTCCATGGCCTCCGAAACTGTGATAGGCAGTGAAGAGTGAAATCAAAAATTTACGCCCTTAGAAAGCCTGAAGGCGGGGCTTGGTTTTCGGGGTCCCGTACGTGGCTAGGCTCCCAAAAAGTCTCACACATGTGGTATCCCCGTACTCAGGAGAAGCAACAGAATGTATTTTGGGGTGTAATTTCACATATTCCCATGGCATGTTTGAGCAATATATCATTTAGTGACAACTTTGTGCAAAAAAAAAAAAAAAAATTTGTCTTTTTCCCGCAACTTGTGTCACAATATAAAATATTCAATGGACTCGACATGCCTCTCAGCAAATAGCTTGGGGTGTCTACTTTTCAAAATGGGGTCATTTGGGGGGGTTTTGAAATGTCCTGGCATTTTATGCACAACATTTAGAAGCTTATGTCACACATCGACCACTCTTCTAACCACTTGAAGACAAAGCCCTTTCTGACACTTATTGTTTACATGAAAAAATTATTTTTTTTTGCAAAAAAATTACTTTGAACCCCCAAACATTATATATTTTTTTAAAGCAAATGCCCTACAGATTAAAATGGTGGGTGTTTAATTTTTTTTTTTCACACAGTACTTGCGCAGCGATTTTTCAAACGCATTTTTTGGGGAAAAAACACACTTTTTTAAATTTTAATACACTAAAACACACTATTTTGTCAAAATGTTTGATGAAATAAAAAAGATGATCTTAGGCCGAGTACATGGATACCAAACATGACATGCTTTAAAATTGCGCACAAACGTGCAGTGGCGACAAACTAAATACATTTTTAAAAGCCTTTAAAAGCCTTTACAGGTTACCACTTTAGATCTACAGAGGAGGTCTACTGCTAAAATTACTGCCCTCGATCTGACCTTCGCGGTGATACCTCACATGCATGGTGCAATTGCTGTTTACATTTGACGCCAGACCGACGCTTGCGTTCGCCTTTGTGCGAGAGCAGGGGGGGGCAGGGGTGCTTTTTTTTTTTTTTTTTTTTTTTTTTTTTTTGCTTTTTTATCTTATTTTTAAACTGTTCCTTTCATTTTTATTTTTTTTTTATCATTTTTATTGTTATCTCAGGGAATGTAAATATCCCCCATGATAGCAATAGGTAGTGACAGGTACTCTTTTTAGAAAAAATTGGGGTCTATTAGACCCTAGATCTCTCCTCTGCCCTCAAAGCATCTGACCACACCAAGATCGGTGTGATAAAATGCTTTCCCAATTTCCCAATGGCGCTGTTTACATCCGGCGAAATCTAAGTCATGAAATGCTTGTAGCTTCCAGTTTCTTAGGCCATAGAGATGTTTGGAGCCATTCTGGTCTCTGATCAGCTCTATGGTCAGCTGGCTGAATCACCGGCTGCATTCTCAAGTTCCCTGTTGGGACAGGAGAGCCAGAGAAAAACATGGACGACGGTGTGGGGGGGGGCATTCCCTCCCACTGCTTGTAAAAGCAGTCTAGAGGCTAATTAGCCGCTAGGATTGCTTTTACAAGAAAGCCGACCACTGGCTGAAAAGAATGATACCAAGATGATACCTAAACCTGCAGGCATCATTCTGGTATAACCACTCAAAGTCCAGCAACATACCAGTACGTTGCTGGTCCTTGTTGGGCATACATTGTAAACTTTTTTTTCATGCAGCCTGTGGGCTGAACGAAAAAAAGATATTGATCGGTGGGTATGCCCACCATTAGAATACCTCCCTTCATCCACCCACTTCTAATGATGGGCATACATGCACCGTATATATATGCCGAAGCATGGGGGCATCCTCCCGCAAAAGGCAGGAGCAAATCGCTCCTCCACCCACTGCTGCCCCCACGCTTCGGCATATGCTGAAGTATGTAACTGTGGTGGTGAAATCACCTCCGACAGCGCTGGAGTCACGGCTTTATGTATCGTGGGAGCAAACGCTGTTGCTGTCAAGATAAATAAATCCGTGCTGCAACTGAATGGCGTACCTCCTAAGCAAATGATGGTTAACAAAAAAACAAAGTAACATTACAGTATAACAGTATTACTTACCATACCTGCAAAGAAAAATACAAAAAAAAACATAGTAAAAAATAAAACATTTAACGCAACCTGTGCCTACCTAAAAATATATATATGCCGAAGCATGGGGGCATCCTCCCGCAAAAGGCAGGAGCAAATCGCTCCTCCACCCACTGCTGCCCCCACGCTTCGGCATATATGCTGAAGTATGTAACTGTGGTGGTGAAATCACCTCCGACAGCGCTGGAGTCACGGCTTTATGTATCGTGGGAGCAAACGCTGTTGCTGTCAAGATAAATAAATCCGTGCTGCAACTGAATGGCGTACCTGCTAAGCAAATGATGGTTAACAAAAAAACAAAGTAACATTATAGTATAACAGTAATACTTACCATACCTGCAAAGCAAAATACAAAAAAAACATAGTAAAAAATAAAACATTTAACGCAACCTGTGCCTACCTAAAAAATATATATGCCGAAGCATGGGGGCATCCTCCCGCAAAAGGCAGGAGCAAATCGCTCCTCCACCCACTGCTGCCCCCACGCTTCGGCATATATGCTGAAGTATGTAACTGTGGTGGTGAAATCACCTCCGACAGCGCTGGAGTCACGGCTTTATGTATCGTGGGAGCAAACGCTGTTGCTGTCAAGATAAATAAATCCGCTCTGCAGCTGAATGGCGTACCTGAAAACACAAAGGTGGTTAACAATAAATAAAACAAAGTATAAAAAAATTGCATACCTATAAAGCAAACATGATAAAAACATAACAATAAAACATTGCAGTATAGAATGCAGAACAATAGAGAGAGAATAGAGAGAGAACAATAAAACAACAACTATTTTTGGTTTTTTTATTTTATATTTTTTTTTGTGTTTTTTTCTTTTTTTTACTTTTTTTTGTTTTTTTTTTACACTTTTTTTTGTAACTTTAACTTTTTTAACTGGTACCAGGTTTGGGTCTCTCAAAATGCGACAGCATCTTGGGAGACCCTGTGGAAGTGTGCCTAGTCTGTGCAGTGCTGTACCCTACGCTAATACTCCACTAGTGTGTGGTAGCGTTCAAAACATTCACCAATGCAAAGACCAGGATTGCCAGGACAGAGGGGACAACAATACCGGGTGTCACGCCTAAATCCGCGCTTGCTGCAGACACGACATCTTTTTTGGGGGGTTCGTTGGGTAGGGGTACTCGGGAGGGCATAAAGAAAATGCCTCTCATGCAGCCGGCTTACTGCATTTGGTTGGGGATGGTGAGGTGGAGCACCGTCTGGATACAGAAGGGCTCTGACGATCTCTTCCTGGAATTTAAGGAAGGATCCAGTCCATCCTGAAGCTCTGTATAGCACATAAGCATTCAGCAAAGCCAATTGAAATAAATAAACAGACACTTTTTTGTACCAGCGTCTGGCCTTACGGGCAATTAGGTACGGCGCCAACAACTGGTCGTTGAGGTCCACCCCTCCCATATTAAGGTTATATTCGTGGACACAGAGGGGTTTCTCCACAACACCAGTCGCCGTAGGAATTTGGACCATCGTGTCTGCATGAAGGGAGGTGAGAACGAAAACATTCTTCTTATCCCTCCACTTCATAGCGAGCAAATTATTATACTTCAAGCAGGCTCTCGCCCCCAGCCTAAGACGGGAATCTACAAGCCGCTGGGGAAAGCCCCGGCGATTAGGTCGCACGGTGCCACATGCTCCAATCTGATGATCAAAAAGGTGGCTAAAAAGTGGCACGCTCGTATAATAATTGTCCACGTACAAGTGGTACCCCTTTCCGAATAAGGGTGACACCAAGTCCCACACTATCTTGCCAGCGCTTCCTATGTAGTCAGGGCAGTTTGTCGGCTCTACGTGACTATCTTTTCCCTCGTAAACCATAAATCTACATGTATAGCCTGTGGCCCTGTCACAGAGCTTATACATCTTGACCCCGTATCTGGCACGCTTGCTGGGAAGGTACTGTTTGAATGACAAGCGGCCAGAAAATTTAACCAGGGACTCATCAACGCAGACAACTTGATGGGGGGTAAACAAGTCTGCAAAACGTTGGTTGAAGTGGTTTACGAGGGGCCGAATTTTGTAGAGCCGATCGTATTCAGGGTCTCCACGAGGACGACAGAGTTCATTGTCGTTGAAGTGCATGAACCGCAAAATCTGCTCGTATCGTGCCCTGGCCATGGAAGCAGAGAACAAGGGTGAATGGTAAATTGGGTCAGTGGACCAATATGACCGCAACTCACTCTTTTTATTCAACCCCATGAGGAGGGAAAGGCCCAGAAAGATCTTAAATTCGGAGACCGTAATTGGTCTCCAATCTCTGGCAAGGGTGGACTGGGGCATAGTGGCGATGTATTGACCAGCGTATAAATTGCTTTGGTCCACAATAGATCTATAGAGATCTTCGGTGAAAAACAGCGAATAAAAATCCAGTGGCGTAAAGTCAACTGTTTCCACCTGAATTCCGGGTTGGCCAGTGAAAGGGGGAAGTACGGGTGCTGCAGAAGTGGTGGGTACCCAATTCGGATTGGCCAATGCAGCAGGAAGGGCACTATGGGCACGACGGGCCTGTGTTCGTCTTCTTGGTGGCAGCGGGACACTACTAGTGCTTGCCACCTCGCCAGCTTGAACTGCACTTATGGGACTCGCCACGTCACCACGTGATACTGCAGTGCTGGATGTATGACCAGGGTGTACTAGGCCGCTGGTGCTTGCCAGTTCACCAGAAGGAGTAGCGGCACTAGTACTTCTCTGCTCCATACGAGAGCCCTGCGGTTCTTGCACTTCAAGGACAGCATAAGTTCAGGGTCTGGTACGCCTGACCTTAGCAGGGACCACAACTCCGTCGTCAGAGCTATCTGTCATGGAGCCGCTGTCCTCTACAGGATCGTATTCTGAGCCTGAATCTGACAGATGAGTGACTTCCTCTTCACTATCTGTCATGCTCAGAATCCTGTAGGCCTCTTCACTAGTGTACCTTCGATTTGCCATTTTGGCCTCTAAATTTAGGGGTACACTAGTGAGACTCACAGGCAAAAAAGCTCCCGACTGTCAGCGACTGATTCAAAACGCTACCAAAAAACTGTTAGCGATCGCAGGGATCAGGCCTGACTCTGCGACCGCTGCAGTTATGTGTGCTTAGTGTTTTGTAAGTGTCAGTAATCGATCGATACTGCACTTGGGTGGGCTGGGCTGGGCTGGGCCGAGGAGCAAAACGCAGGTGCTAGCAGGTATCTGGGCTGATCCCGCTAACACTGCGTTTCAGGGAACCCTAAACTGCTGGGGAGTATAGATCTGATCGGATCAGATATCGATCCGTTCAGATACTATAGCACTAAGGGAGGTGTATGCTGCGTGCGTGGGTTTTAGCGGTACTGGCGCTAACCTGACGCTGCCTGGGGCGACGCAGACCTTATCTGATCCTAAAAACTTAACTTCTATCACCGCCGGGCAATTAGGGGGTTAAACCTTTATAAGGTAATAAACGGCGGGTGCCCTAAAACTATAATAAACTGTAATAAACTATAATAAACTACAAAAAACAAACTATCTAACCAGCGTCACCCGTAACACTTATACGGTGATCGCTGGTGAAAGGGTTAACTAGGGGGCAATCAGGGGGTTAAAACCTTTAGCAGGTAGTATATGGGGGTCCCTGTCGCTATAAAACACTGACAGCGAACCTATATACTTACCTCCCTAAACTAGCGTCACCTGTGTCACTAATACAGCGATCAGAAAAACGATCGCTTAGCGACACTGGTGACGGGGGGTAATCAAGGGGTTAACTTTTATTAGGGGGGGTTAGGGGGTACCCTGGACCTAAGGGGGGGTACCCTAGACCTAAAGGGGGCTAACCTAACTGCCCTAACACTTATAACTGACAAACTGACACCAATGCAAAAAAAAAAAAAACACTGCTATTGGTGTCAGAGTGACAGTGGGTACAGGGGGGTGATCGGGGGGTGATCGGGGGGTGACAGGGGGGTGAAAAGTGTGCCTGGCGTGTTCTACTGAGCGTGTGGTGTTGGTGCACTTACTTGGATGTCTTCTCTCCTCGGCGTCGGATCAAAAAGACCGGCTCCAGGAGAGATGACATCACTTCCTCTCCCTCTGTTTACATTACAGAGGGAGAGGAAGCATTTGATTCGTGGGAGCGATCGGGAGGGGGTGGCCATCAATGGATGGCCTCCCCCTGACCCCCAATCGCCCGCGAACAAGAGCCGACCGCTCAGGGCACCGGGGGGGGGGTCCGATCGGACCCCCCGCCCGCGGGAAGGCATCACGTACTAGGTACGTGATTTTGCCTGCCCGTGCCGACCTGCTCACGTATATAGGCGTGAGGCGGTCGGCAAGTGGTTAAAAACGCCTGTAAACGCAAAGCAGCTAAACGCAAGTTACTGCATTTACAAGCTGTTACAGGCATTTGGCATTTCAAATGCCTCTGAACATCCGTCCTGAACGCATTTTTTTTTGCTTTCCAAAAAATGCTTCTAAACTCAGCTGCCTGGAAAGGACTATAAATGACCCTGTGTAGATGTACTGATAAGGTAACATAGAGGAGAGTTAGTTCAGGGGCAGCTGGAAAAAACGCCCAACTGCTCCTAAAATTCCGTTTACCAGCAGCAGTGTACATGAAGCCCAAATGTATATTGAGGAAATCTGAGACTGAGATCTAAAAGTCCAATGTTGTTTAGGGATCAGTACAGAGGTCACTGATGAGGTGTTTGTTTCCTGGCCATTGAGAAAATTTGAGGAACGCATCTGCGCAGTCTATGTGCCAATATATCACCTGAAGAGCCTGCCCAGGGCTGTTTATTTGGCTTAAAAAAAACTTTGCAAGATGGCACCGTATTGTAGTGGCAATTTACCAGGGGCATGCAGTGGTGATCCCGGATTCCACTGGTCTGTCAATCAAATGATGCTGCTACAGTGGGCGGAATCTCAGACTCCCTGATCTGGCCACTACAGCGAGCGGGGACATAATTACTCATTGTAAAGAACTACAGCGGGAAGTGACAAGACCGAGGGGGGGCATAGCCGCAACTGGTCTTCTAACACAGATGTTAAGGACTGAGGACTGAGACCTGCCATTTTTTAAACACTTAATGGAGTTATCAGTGACAATAGTCTGGTGATTGAAAAGAAGGAAATATTGGATTAAGGTATGAAAGAAACAAAAATTACATGTAATGCTGTGTACACACGACCGGACTTTCGACGGACTGAATCACGTCGGACTTTTCGACTGACTTTTCGTCGGACTTCTGTCGAATCGGACTTGTCTACACACAATCACACCAAAGTCTGACGGATTCGACCGTGATGACGTACAACCGGACTAGAATAAGGAAGTTCATAGCCAGTAGCCAATAGCTGCCCTAACATCGGTTTTCGTCCGTCGGACTAGCATACAGATGAACAGCTTTTTCTACTGGACTCGAGTCCGTCGGAAAGATTTGAAACATGTTCTAAATCTAAAGTCCGTCACGTTTTCGACAGAAAAGGTCCGTTGCAGGTCCGAAGAAGCTCACACACGATCGAATTGTCCGACGAATTCGTTCCGTCGGACAAGTTTGGTCGAAAAGTCCAGCCGCGTGTACACGGCATAATACATTTTCGTGTGTGTGTGTGTGTATATATATATATATATATATATATATATATATAAAAATAAATAAAATTACATTTAATGCAAACCAAGCTGTCCAAAAATTATTGTAAAGTCACATCTAGAATGCAAAGTCCAGTTTCAGGCACCAATTTGTAAAAAGATATGAGCTTTGGTGAGAGTTGACAAACAAAGATTTGGGGGGCACACCCTAAAAGATGCATTAAAGATGGTGCAGCCATAAGACCATAGAACAGAACAAAATATAACAGCGCACACATGCAAAAATGACATTTACCTCCTGCAAGGCTATTTAAAACACCTGAACATTTTCAAAAAATATGGGGATTTAGTCACACCATATGGCTATGTGGTGCTTAAGCCCCCTTACTGCATCAAAGTATCCCATTATCAGTGGGTCCTACGCTATCCATAGAATGGAAGTTCCTGCTTCTCTAAACCATGACTGATGGATAACATATGTTGTACAGTTATATTAATCCCTTCTTACCGTTCTACTCCCAATAAATCAAACACACCAACTTGGAGTAAAAAAGGCCGTAGCAGCCTACTTTATTAAAATAATATATATTTTAACTTTCTTATAAAACTCTTTTATCAAAACAATCTAACAATAAAAACATCTTTTCTTCCCTGAGAACATTTTTAAACTAAAGAGCGTTGGTCTGCGCTATCACTTGAAATCCTTCTGCTGTTCATCACCCACTCAGCACTGCGGTACTTATCAAAACTATCTCAAACTATGCCTCAAGCCGACAAGCTGGCTCAGAGACTAACAATTCCCGCAGTGCCCCATTATCACTTCCCGGTTAACCTCCGTTAACCGGGAACCAAAAGACCTCCGGATCTATAACACCGTTAGATCCACCCACTTACTTTTTCCATCTTCCTTCTTTTTTACAGACCAACGCCCGCCACTGCCACGACTATTTAATCCTCACCACCTGTTGAGAAATAACATCAACTTCCTTTATATCAACCATGATTCTAATACCACTAAAAAAGGGGCGGGTGGGCGGGAACTTTCCTCCAACCTTCTGTTAACCCCTCCCAGGTCAACCCTCTTAAATAGTACCCCACCCTATCCTGTCCCTCCCCCTCGGCTCCATTTTAACTCTACCTTCCCCCCACTGTTCCCACTGTCATGTATGCCCTCCATTTTAAGCATTACATGCTGCATTTTGGGCCTTTCTTGACTGATGGATAACATATGTTGTACAGTTATATTAATCCCTTCTTACCGTTCTACTCCCAATAAATCAAACACACCAACTTGGAGTAAAAAAGGCCGTAGCAGCCTACTTTATTAAAATAATATATATTTTAACTTTCTTATAAAACTCTTTTATCAAAACAATCTAACAATAAAAACATCTTTTCTTCCCTGAGAACATTTTTAAACTAAAGAGCGTTGGTCTGCGCTATCACTTGAAATCCTTCTGCTGTTCATCACCCACTCAGCACTGCGGTACTTATCAAAACTATCTCAAACTATGCCTCAAGCCGACAAGCTGGCTCAGAGACTAACAATTCCCGCAGTGCCCCATTATCACTTCCCGGTTAACCTCCGTTAACCGGGAACCAAAAGACCTCCGGATCTATAACACCGTTAGATCCACCCACTTACTTTTTCCATCTTCCTTCTTTTTTACAGACCAACGCCCGCCACTGCATCCCACGAGTAATACCTTACTCTTGGATGCCCCTCCACACCCTTATGGCTCGTTGTATTCCATCCTGCAAACCTAACATCCACAAATCTAACCCCACATCATTAAGATGAACCCCATCAACTCTCAGATATCTCCACGTTTCAAATTCTAGTTCTGGATGTCTGATTGCTAAACACCCATTGCGTACCATAAATTTGCTTATGTCCCTATTTATCTTTTTTCTGGCCCGATTCACACCTTCCACTGACCTGGCCATTCTCCATGATGTCCTAGCCACCATATCCGACCATAGAACTATAGTTTTTGGGAATAATTCCATTAAACGCCACACATCTCCTTTTATATCGCGCGAAATGTCCACCATGGATCTGATACTTAAATCATTACCACCTAAATGCAAAATTAACACATCCGGTGGTCCCTCCCGCAGGGCATGCTTTTTAACTTCAGGAAGTAATCTACTCCACAGCATTCCAGGTACTCCCAACCACTTAATATAAACCTCCCGTTTGTCAAAACCTAACTGCCTACCATCCCTACGAGCATCCCCTCTTCTTGCCCCCCAACATACATAAGAATGGCCCATAATCCAGACCATTCCTGGCGCCGCACCTGTAATTAGAAAAAGACAAGAAGACTATACTAAAACACTATCCCGCAATAACAACTTCCATTACTATTACTTAATTATCCTCCTTTAACCATAGCTTCCTTTCCCTTATACCACCAAATGAGGCCTAATGTAAGACCGAAACCTGTGAGATTCCCACCTTCCAATGCGTTTTACCGCCTCCACGTCCAAACCCAATCTAGCTGCTTCAGTAGCCGCCCCAATCCTAAAAGAGTGTGATGAAAATTCTTTTCCTTGTAATCCCACCCCTTCTAGGCACCTTCTAAAAATTGTGATGAACTGGAACTTAGATAAAAAACTACCGTCCTGGTGAATCAATAAAGGACCCTGTACCCCTGGCCGTACTTGTAAGTACTGCCCAACCGTGCTCACCGGGCACAGGAAAGATCCCTGAATCGGGTAAACCCTCACTACCCTGCCTTTTCCTACTTGATCAGTTTTTGATCGTTTGACCACCACCGTCAAACCTCCCCTCTCAACCTGAACCTCTTGCCAACCCAAACCACCCTGAACTTTTTTAGCCGGACTGACCAGCTCGCCAATCCTGAATGCCCCAAAAAAAGCCATTACAAAAGCCGCCTTAAACAACTCTACCTCATACTCTGAAGAGCATACCTCCCTCAACTTCTTCACAATTCTCCCCAGAATAGAAAACGTCACAGGTCTTCTCGCATCCTTTACGATTCTATTTTTTCTATACCCTTTAAGCGCTTGACGCACCCAAAAATCTTTCGTGACATCCCGCCGACCCTGCAACTTAAACAAGAACGCTAACCCTGCTAACTGCATGTTTATCACCGCCACTGACGCCCCTTCCTCCATTTTTCTTGCCACGTAATATAGTAGCAACAAACGCAAATTGTTTTTAGACGGCTCTTCCCCTAAGACCTGAAGAAATCCCGTCCACTCTTTCCACACTTTTGAGTACGCCGCCCAAGTGGACCCACTTACCGACTGTTTGATCCATCCTGCGATGACACCAACGGAATCTCCCACAACCAATCGGGACAAGGTACCCCTTGTTGCTCCGCTTCCGGTGCCAACTCTCGGAACCTGTCCCACTGGAAGCGAGATAACGCATCAGCGACCACATTCTCAACCCCTGGCAAATGTACGGCATGAATGTACACATTCAATTGCAAACATCTTAACACTAAATGTTGCAACAATTTGATTACTGGCGGAGACGAAGCCGTCACCCTATTGATAACCTGTACCACCCCCAAATTATCCCCGTGAAAGCGCACCTTCAGATCCCTGAAGGAAGTGCCCCATAGCTCTACCGCCACTACTACTGGAAACAGTTCCAATAGTACCAAATTTTTGGTAAAACCCTCCTCTATCCATGATTGAGGCCAAGGACCTGCACTCCACCGCCCTCGAAAAAATGCCCCAAAACCCGTGGACCCTGCCGCATCGGTGAATAATTCAATATCAAAATTACTTACCGGGCCCGCCATCCACATCGCCCTTCCGTTGAAAGATTCCAGAAACGTATGCCATACCCTTAGATCATCTCTGTGCGACTTTACCAATCGCACAAAGTGTCTCGGTGATTTCACCCCACCTGTGCTAGCCGCCAGCCGGCGGCTGAACACTCTCCCCATAGGTAGTATGCGGCAGGCAAAATTTAGCTTACCTAGGACCGATTGCAGTGCCCTCAGCTGCACTTTCTTTAAGCCAAGTAACCCCGCAATCTCTTTTTTTAAGTCTTCCAATTTGTCTTCCGGCAACCTACATTCCATGGCCTCAGAATCAATGACAATGCCTAGGAACGTGATGACCTTGCAAGGTCCCTCCGTCTTTTCGTTTGCCAATGGAATGCCGAATCTGTCAGCGATATGTTGCAGTGTCGCCAATAACACCGAACAGATTCTAGATGATGCCGGCCCTATGCATAAAAAATCGTCAAGGTAGTGAATGATTGAATTCACACCCGATATGTCCCGCACCACCCATTCCAAAAAAGAGCTGAATTGTTCAAATATCGCACATGATATTGAACAACCCATTGGCAAGCATTTGTCCACATAAAATTCCCCTTTCCAATGACACCCCAGCAATCTGAAGCTGTCCGGGTGTACCGGCAATAATCGAAAAGCCGATTCGACGTCGGCTTTTGCCATCAACGCTCCTTTGCCATAACGCCTCACCCAACCCACAGCGGCATCAAATGACGTATAAGTCACCGAGCATGCTTCCGGATCAATGGCATCATTCACCGATCCACCCTTTGGGAAAGACAGGTGGTGAATGAGCCGGAACTTATTGTTTTCTTTCTTGGGCACCACACCAAGCGGTGACACCACTAAGTCAGCTATTGGTGCACAACGAAAAGGACCTCCCATTCTCCCCATTGCAACCTCCTTTGCCAGCTTTTCAGAAACCACCTCCGGATGTTGCAATGCGGACCGTAAATTATTTGGCACTTTGGGCACTATAAGTAACCTGCACGGTATCCTAAACCCCCCCGTGAAAACCTCGTCCAACAACCTCGCAGCTTGCCTATCCGGATACTTACCGAGAAACGGGCGCATCCTTTCCACTATCACCGGAGTCCTCCCTTTTGTTCCCAACGTCCCCAAATCTGCCTTTTCCTTGCTTAAAGCATCTAGATGCTGGATGCGTTCCCCCGCAGCCTGAGCACTCGTGCTTATACTTACATGTCGCACCAAATTTACAGGCTCCGGAATTGTATTGCCGACACACCCCCTTTTTATTTCCAGCCGAGTGTCCCAGGGCAAATGGTCCACCGGCTCCCCCCTGAAAAAACTGGTTCGGAGCCCTCGTATTCGTCATCAGGCGCATCCACAAGCTAATGTCCTTGTGGTCCCAACGCAGCTCTGGCCGTATCGCTCTCCTCTGCCTGAACTGCTCGTCGTATCTCAGCCAGCCCGTGCCGCCATATACTCTGTAGGCCTCCCCTATCGCATCTTGATAGCAAAATAATGCTGAACAGTGTTCCGGATGTTTCTCCCCAATCACGCTTGCCATGATAGCAAACGCTTGCAGCCAGTTTGCAAACGTCCTTGGTATCAGCCGATACCTCCTCTTCTCCTCATCGTCCTTCTTGGAACTGTCTGGCTTAACCCTATCCAAGTTAAATTTTTCCAAAGGTAATAGTGAAAATATTTCCACGTACTCACCTTTCCACAATTTGTCCCGTACTTCCTGTTTTAAATGTGCTCCTAAAGGCCCCTCGTAACACACATACACTTCGCAGCGCGCTGCATCAGCCAGCCTAGTTATATCCTGCCTATCTGTCGTCTCTGTAGCTTTTTCCTTCCCCTGCGCAGCTTCACTCCCTGCAGACTCTGGGGCGGTAACCGCAACCGTCACTGCGGGCGTCCCCACTCCTGCCGCATTAATGCTACCCCCTGCTGGCGGTACCCACGCCGCTGCCGGGCCTCCTGCCATGCGC
The DNA here is from genome assembly GCF_042186555.1 of Aquarana catesbeiana. Taxonomy (NCBI): domain Eukaryota; kingdom Metazoa; phylum Chordata; class Amphibia; order Anura; family Ranidae; genus Aquarana; species Aquarana catesbeiana. Next base: position 535,220,983 of record NC_133326.1, read on the forward strand.
TCTCCCACCTCAAACTTTTTCACCAAATCTTTTATACCCTCCAAAAATCCCAATAAGCCTGAGCCCCCCGCTTGTGAGGCCGCCCCCCTTATGTTGCTCTCGGGCCTGTTTGTGTTTTGTACTACACTGCTTCTCCCAGCTAACCCCAGATGTGGTGACTTACCGGGCTGCACAGGTGTTGCCCCATCAGCCGACCGTCTGCTCTCCTCCTCGTCCGTTCTCCTGGAAGGGGGGGCCGCCTCCTCCTCCGATTCCGACACCTCCTCTCGATCTCCTGGATCTTCCTCTGCTTCTTCCACCTCCGAAAGCCCGCCTGGCCTGGTAACTGAGGCTGCCGCCGTCATCTCTGCACTTTCTTCCCTGTTGCTGGTATCCTTCCTGGAAGCCTTGTGGACAGCAGTAGCAGGGCCGGTGCAGGATACCGCAGCCCTGTATGCCTCCACTCCTCCATCCCTCCTTCCTCCTCTACCTCTGGCTTTTTTAGCATCCTTCCTGCTGTCCCCTGCCGGATTAGACAGCCCAGGGACAGCCGCATCTCTTTCCACCGCATCTGCGCCCTCCGCCGTTAACCGTGGGGCGGGGCTCGCGCTCACCGCTCTACTCCTCCTGTCAGTCCCGCTGCGCTGTCTCTCCCCGCCATGCGACGCCGGGGATGTGACAGCTCCTCCGCTCCTGCCGCCTTGCTTCTTCTTCGCCGGAGGGCATCCCTGCTCTTCTTCACCGCTCCTTCTTAGTCTACCGCCCACCGCCCGCTCTGGGGAGAAACGCTCAGGCGGACGGGACCTCCGTGCTCTGACGCCGCTCCCCTCTCCCAGTGACATTCGCTGTTCAGTTCTCTCCATTGCCGCCCCGATCGCAGCCTGCAGCCATGCCGTGCCCCTAACCTCAGCCTCCGCTCTAAACTGCGCCATTATCCTCTCTACCTCTGCCATGTTCAACTTTCCTCCAACTTTCCTCCAACCTTCTGTTAACCCCTCCCAGGTCAACCCTCTTAAATAGTACCCCACCCTATCCTGTCCCTCCCCCTCGGCTCCATTTTAACTCTACCTTCCCCCCACTGTTCCCACTGTCATGTATGCCCTCCATTTTAAGCATTACATGCTGCATTTTGGGCCTTTCTTGAGAGAAATACACTCCTCTACATGGGAGAACTAAAGGACTCCTCCTATAACACAGGTGGACACTAATAAGAGGCAATGATGGGGGAGTGGGGTTCTCCAGCCCAAAGGGATTTGGACAGAATCCATACAATAGACAAACAAAGATTTGGGGGGCACACCCTAACAGATGCATTATGGCTGCACCATCTTTATTATTTTGTTTTTTTGGTGAGGGTTGAGGCAGGCAAGTTATTAGGAGGGATCGAAAATATTACAGTAAAAGGTGAAAATTCACATGTTCTCAAATATCCAAGGCCAGTATATAGATTTAACAAATGTACTGTTTAATTTAAAGGACTATGCAAGGACAAGAGGACATCAGCTGTGCATTGAGAAAAGAAGATTTTTCTATCGGTTTAGGTTTTTTGCAGGTAAAAATATTAGGAGTTATAATTACTAAAGGCTGAGAAAGAAATATTCTGATCCTGTGATTTCAGGTTACGGAATTGGTCATTTTCTTCTGTGTCGCAAATTTCACAAGTGTTTTGGCTTTGCATAGCTTTCGCTGGACCAAAGCTGCTGGAGTATTGAGGAGCAGTTTAGTGGGTAAGGTGGTGCTTAATAGTGTGACATCAGGAATGTATCCATGTACAGTTACATAGTACCTGTACTAGGAGAAATATGTAGGCTGCCATTCCTGTCCTTTTGGATCCCTCTGGCTTTCTTACTAGGCCATTGACCAAGTAGAAGCATGCAGTCGTTGAAGTCAGACCCTAACATAAATACTTAATCTTTGTAAGTGAAGTCAGAGGTAATGCGGTCAGTCCTCTCCTCTGACCAAACTTAGACTTTCTCTATTTGGATCACATTGCCGGTCCTGAGATACTGTTATCTACTGAGCACACTACCCATAATCAGACCCTCATCTCTACTGATCACATAGCCCATCCTGAGATTCGTCTCTCTACTCACCACACTACCTATCCTGAGACTCTACTCTCTATTGATCACACTGCCCATCCTGAGACACTACCATCTACTGACCACACTACCTATCCTGAGACTCTACTCTCTATTGATCACACTGCCCATACTGAGACACTACCAAATACTGTGCACACTACTCATCATCAGACTCTCATCTCTACTGATCACAGAGCCCATCCTGGGACTTTGTACTCACCACACTACGGTACCTATCCTGAGACTCTCCTCTCTATTGATCACTTTGCCTATCCCGAGACTCTCCTCTCTAATGACCACACTGCCCATCCTAAACCTCTCCTCTCTACTGATCATGTAGCCCACCCTCAAACTTTTTTTTCTCTGTGGATCACACGGACCCATCCTGAAGCTCTCTTCTATAGTAATCACACTGCCCACCCAGAGCCTTGACTGTTTACTGTTCACACAGAGACCATCCTTTGCTACTCCTCTCTCCTAATCACACTCCCTACCTTGAGCCTCTCTTCTCTATTGACCAACCTGTCAACCCTGAGCCTCTCCTCTCTTCTGATCACTCTGCTCATCTTAAGACTCCCCCCCTCCATATGGACCACATTGCCCATCCTGGGATTCACCTCTTTATTGATCACGCTGGCCCACCATAGGTCTCATGTGCACTGCAGCTGCTAAACTGACGTTTAGGAGCAGTTAGGCATTTTTTTCAGCAGCTCCTGAACTCTCCTTAATGTTATCTTATGTGTAGATGTACACTCAGTCGTTAGGTTAGAGGCAGTTGAGGTTTTAGGCATTTTTTGAAAGCAGATAAATCGCGTTTAGAACTGAAGTTTACTGGCATTTCAAATGCAGCGTGTTTGCGTTTGTAAGCGTTTTTAAAGTGGAACATGTAAAATGTGGAAAAAAAACACATTTTCACCACATGCTGTTGCCTGAGAGAGAGAGACTATTCATTGATAAAACACAAAAATCTACGTACAAGCATACTGCTCTTTCTGCTGCTGCTCTCTCTTCTTTCACAGAATGGCTGAAATAGTTAATAATACTTGTTTTTTATGCATTGTGGGCATTTCAGAGGGTCTTCTGAGGTTATCTGTAAAAAAACACTTCTAAACACAAGTGCTCATACACGCATAAACATGGTATGTAAAAGCGGCAAAACGGACATTTTTAACTGTCGGTTACTACGTTTCCAGCGTTCAGAAGGGGTTTTCAAACGTCCTGTATACATGAAGCCTAAAGCTCTCCTCTCTATTAATCATACTGCCCATCTTGAGCCTCTCCTCTCTAATGACCAAACTGCCTACCCTAACACTCTGCTTTCTAATAACCACATTGCCCATTCCGATCCCCTGCTGACCACACTGCCCATCCTGAGGTTCTCATCTCTACTAACCACCTCTCATTGTGAACTTCTCCTATCCACTGATAACACTTCTCATGCTGAGCTTCTGCTCTCTACTGACCACACTGCCCATCCTGAGCTTTTCTTCTTTATTGCTTACACTGCCCACCCTTAGCCTCTCCTCTCTAGTGATCACACTGCCCATTCTGATCCTCCGTTCTCTGACCACACTGCCCATCCTGAGATTGACTCACCTACTGCCCACACACTTGCTTTCTGTCCTTGACTATGGATTCTTGAGGTTGTTCTGGTTGACACTCTGCAGCCAATATTGGGTGTTAGTAGAGATGTCAGGTCAGCAGGGACCTGAGACCAGAAAGAGAGAGGGAAGCCACTTAGCTGTCATGCTATAAGGAGAAACACAAAGCGCTTGCAGATAGAGACACAATGAAATATTGTATAAATAAAACATTGCAATAAAGTAAAAACATATTTCAAACATAATCGCAAAGCTGTAATGTTTTATTTAACGCTCATAGCCATTTTCTTCTACTCCGCAATGTAACATTCAATATTATGTTTATAATTTTGCCTAATAAAAATAAAATACTTTCCAAGCTGATGCAGCAAATGTTTCCGTCGCTGAGTAATTACATCATATCGAGCCTCTCACTTTATTGTTGTAATATTTCCAGTAAAAGTGAATATTATTCATAGTGCCCGCCTATGATCAGATCAGGCATCTGGTGCTTGCAGAGTGGCAGATGGATGTGACTTTTTAACCTGAAGGCCTATGCGGGGTAATGGCAGTATAGAAGTCCCTCCTTTTTATTTCCTATTCACTGTAGCAGCTTCATCAATCCTGACTGTTAAAATTCAAAAGCCATAAATCGACAGAACTTAAAATGTTGTTAACAGTTGTTTTAGGAATTTCCAGTGGAAATGTGCATTCTTCAGTTTATTTGTCCATTTTAGAATGAATCTGTTCAGTAATATTATTGCGTTCTAGTCTCAGATGATCTGTGGTGACTGGACCTCTTTATATGTAGACATGACCTACTCTGCAGGAATCCCATTAGGTGACTGGCAATGGAAGGCTAAATTAGTGGATCTCCAAGGGCAAAGCATGTAATGTTGGAGGACACACATGAGGAATGTTGCCCTTAATGGTTGGTGGTGAAAAGTTGGATGATTAAGTGCTTTGTGATGAAACACATTGGGTGGAGCCTATGATATCACTGCATTCTGGGGAGTATACAGAGTACTTACACACCACTATATGGGAGTGCATTTGTTGTTTTATGTTATGAAGTTTAATAAACAAAATTACACTATGGAATCCTGTAATAGGGTTTGATTCCCAGGAGAGTGCTTAGCGCATCTCTTGAACATTGAGACTGGAATAAGAGAGGAGGAGGGGTGTTACCTATGAACAAGGTATTTGGTGAGGGTGAATGGGCGAGTGCATAGATAATCATTGATTGATTGTACACAGTGGGTGAGTGCTCATCCAATTATAGGGATAAGGTGCATGGTGGGTCAATGCTTGTCCATACGTAGAGTGATGGTGCACAGAGGGTGAGTACTCATTTTTAAGTAATGGTGCACCATAAGTGATCACTGTCCAATCGCCAGGTGATGGTGCACAGTTGGAGTGGTTTCCCAGTCATTAGGTGATAATGCACAGTGGGTGAGTGTTTGAATGCTTGGTGATGGTACACAGTGAGTGACAGTGCACATTAGGTGAGAACTTGTCCAATAGCTGGGTGGTGGTGTACAGTGGTTCTCATCCATTCATCTGGTGATGGTGCATAGTGAGTAAATGCTCCTGTAATCATTGAATATTGGTGCACATGCGTGAGTACTTGCTGGGTGATGGCGCATAGAGAAGGGAGTGCTCTTCCAATCATCAGGTGATGGTTCATAGTGAGTGAGTACTCATGCAAATCGTTAGGTAATCCTGTACAGTTAGTGAGTAAGAGTCCAGTTGTTGGGTAAAGGTGCACAGTGAGGGAGTGCTCATCCAATTGTCGGGTGATATTGAAATCATCATGTGATGGTGTACAGTGGGTGAGTGTTTGCCTAGTAGCCGAGTGGTAGTACTTAGTAGATGATGGTACACAGCGGGTAACTGCTCATTCAATTACCAGATGATGGTGCACAGTGGGTGAGTGATCATCCAATCACTGGATGATGGTGTACAGTGGGTGAGTGCGCATCCAGTCGTCAGGTGATGTTGCACAGTAGGTGAGTGCTTGTTCAATTATCCGGTGATATTGGACAGTGGGTGAGTGCTCGTCCAATCGTCAGTTGATGATGTACAGTGGGTGAATGCTTGTCCATTCGCTGGATGATGGTGCACAGTGGGCAAGTGCCTGTCCAATCATCAGGTAATGGTGCACAGTGGATGAGTGCTTGTTCAATCCATGGGTGATATTGCATTGTGAGTGAGTACATGTCCAGTCATCGTGTGATTGTGTACAGTAGATGATGGTGCAAAGTGGGTGTTAGTCCAATCGTCAGGTGATGGTTCACAGTGGGTGAGTGCTCATCCAATCACCATGTGATTGTGTACATTTGATGATGGTGCACAATGGATGAGTGCTTGTCCACTCATCAGGTGATGGTGTACATCGGGTGAGTGCTTGTCCAATCATGTGATGTATACTGTACAGTGGATGATGGTGCACAGTGGGTGAGTGCTTGTCCAGTCATCAGATGACAGTGGGTAAGTGTTCATTCAATCAAAGGGTGATGGTGCACAGTGGGTGAATACTTGTTCAAATGTTGGATGATGGTACACAGTGTGTGAGTGCTCATTCTATCATTGGAAGATTCTGCATAGCGAGTGTGTGCCTTTCCAATTGCCAGATGATAGTGCATAGTCAGTGAGTGCTTGTCCAAATTTTGGATGATGGTGCACAGTGGGCGAGTGCGAGCTTGTTCAATCATGTGATGGTGTACAGTGGGTGAGTACCTATGCAATCATCGGTTGGTGGTGCACAGTGGGTGAGTGCCTGTCCAACTGCTGGGTAATGGTGTATGTTGGGTGATGGTACAAAGTGGGTAAGTGCTTGTCCAGTGTGAATGATGGTGCATAGCGAGTGAGTACTTGTCTTCTAATTGTTTGGGTGATGGTGCACAGTAGGTGAGTGGTTATACAGCTGTTGGGTGATGGTGCACAGTGGGTAAGTGCTTGTCCAGGCATCAGAGGATGGTGCACAGTGGGACAGTGCTGGTTCAATCATCATGTGATGGTTGTGGGGTTCAGCTCAAGTGTAATGCATTTTATGAGCTTCAGTCCAGCCAGTGAAGTGCATTTCTGGGCTTTCTGACAGCTTTTATGCAAAAGTAAAGCTCAAAAATTAAACAGGTTGCCCTCACAGGGGTGTTCAGCATCACAAAAACAAATAAAAATTTTACAGCCTCCTGTCTATCCTGACTGTGTAGTCATTGAGCAGACTCACCAACATCGTATTCATCCTTGTGACAAACTGCCCAACTTGGGGTTGCACAGGCTCCTGCCTAATTACACAGAGTCTCTAGCTACATCGCACAGGTGATGGCCTGGTCAGATGACTACTCTTTCAGGTGAGAATAAATACTCTCCCAGTGTCTGTTCACACAAGGTGCTCATACAGCAACTTGTCTCCAAGAAGCAACCCTGAACCATAAACAGCCCCTTCTACTAAAATTCACAATCCGGATGTTGGTTCCCAGTAAATTGTGGACCCTGGGTTAGAGGCTTATTCCCACCCAAGTCTCTACAAAGTATCTGGACTCCAGAACCCATTCCAGGAATGACCAATCCTGGAGAAAACTGCAAAAACAAAATTTCTCCACTCAGAACAGATGTCCCAGAGCCCCGAAACCTGAAAAGTGAGAACCCTAGGTGACATCTAACCCTTCTGAGACTGTGACCTGGGCACACTCTTACTTTTCTGGCATGTCCTGGATTTCAGTAAACCTCTCCCAAAACTAACATCCTGAAGCTGTAGGGGGTCTACTCTCATCACACTGTCTGTCTCTATGTGCACCCTAAATTGTGGAAGTATTTTCCCAAATCACCCTCCTGAACCTGTAGGGGGTCTATTTCCACTACATGTATATCTCTGCCCTGACTGTTAAGCAATAACACATTTAATTATATGTATCAACCTCGTCATAAACTGCCTTAAAGGTTTGCCATTACTTTTGTGGTTACCCCTGGCAACCAAATACTCAGAGACCAACAATGCATCACCTTGTTCAATAGTAAAAGTAATGTTGAGCATGTAGGAGATGTATTACACATCTCCTAAATGTGAATAATCTTATTAATACTGTCAACACTCCCTCTTTCAGTGCTTGGTATGCCAGTGTCTGCAAAAGGAATACACACAGATGAGCGGTTATCTGCCATGGGAACCTCATGAAACATTGACTCACCTTTTCAGACACTTTGCAGGCAGCAGTCCTGACGTCTGACCCTTAACAAAGCAATCTAGGCCTCTATCCGGACCTTGACTATATGAGAACTTTTCTGACCCACCTTGCCAGTTTCCACATTCAGCATTTATCATGTTCCCCTAATGCCATGTACACACAAGCAGAATTTCCGACAGAACCTTCAAAGTTTATTCCCACGACAAAACCGGTCGTGTGTGTAGGGCATTAGCTTCTGGGGCTTTATCAGGTTTACCACATAAACCTACTTTTGGGTTGGCAACCCCATTCTTTTCATCCACCTCTATGCAACCTTTTTAACCTCTTCCTAGGCTGCAAACAGGATTTCTTCATCTTATTTGCCATTTCTCAACCATAGGGTTAAACCACAGATTGCTCCGCATTCTCTTTAGCACAACCTTTAGGCACATCATGAACTTGCTTACTATTTCATGAGCGACAACAGACACTTTTTCACATGAAACTGGACTTGTAGATAAAGGCCTCGTTCACGTGGATGTATTTAAGCATGTGCCTGTGGGAGGGCCATGTTTGTCCGCATGGGAATGCACAAGTTTTCCATGCATTCCTATCCAGGTAGTCCCATTCATGTCAATAGGGACACAATGGCTGCACGGACACAGCTGCTGCTTCCAATTTGACATCCATGTGGGTGCAGGTTCACCAGGTTGTGAATCCCTTCCAGTCACAGAATTCTCTCTCTCATTTTAGCAATGTCGTTCTTTGGTGCCCGTTTATGAAACTGTGAACAGCGGTGATCCCGAAGATCGCCACTGATCACAGTCCATAAACGGTTTATGAACCAGAGATAATCGGGGGAGAACATGTTTGAACATGTTCTCTTGCAGATGATCTCCGCACACTGAGAATACTCATTCACTGACACAGGAAGGGCCAGTTTCTGAAGCTATGATCTCAGAGCTTCACTGGCGATCTGAGTCAGAATTCACCCTCCCCAATTCCCCAGCTCAGAGGTGGAGAATCGGGGAGTGAAGAGAGAATCTGGGGGGGAAGAAGGAAGATTATTAACTTCTACCTCGATCAGAACCCCTAAGACAGTAACCATGCCCCCCTGTCATATTTATGTGTGTGTGTGTATATATATATATATAGATATATAGAGAGAGAGAGAGAGAGAGAGAGAGAGAGAGAGAGAGAGAGAGAGAGAGAGAGAGAGAGAGAGAGAGAGATGTAGATTATATGATATATATATATATATATATATATATATGTAGATTATATATATTTCTATAGATATATACTGTATATTTATATTTATTATGTAGGGGGACTCTTTATTTTATTAGCATTAAAGTGGTTGTAAACCCTAAAAAAAAAAAACAAAAAAAAAAAAACCTGCAAGACAAAGGCATAATGAGCTAGTATGCATAGCATACTAGCTCATTATGAGTTACTTGCCTAAGATCCAAGTCCCCGCAGGGGTCCTCGTTCACCGCTCCGGCAGCCGACATCACTCCCGGGGGTTGCGCACGGGAGCCGCTGGTAATGGCACAGTCTCACTGAAGCAACGGCACATACTGTCATTGCTTCAGTTTGCTTAAGTGCGCATGTGCCGATGACGTCGGCACATGCAAATACAGGGGATATCTCCTAAACCATGCACGTTTAGGAGATATCAGTGTAACTACAGGTAAGCCTAATTATAGGCTTGCCTGTAGTAAAAGGTGGTTGTAAAGGGTTTACAACCACGCCGTCTGTCCCTGTAATAATGTAGTGATAATTTATCACTGCTTAATAAACGGACATCTGTGTTTCTGTGAATATCTGGTACTGTAATCTCATAAAGTCTCACGAGCTTCCAGTATCAGGGGACGTTCTCCACTGTTTGAAGCATTTGTATATCTCTTCACTCCTCCAAAGGAGAAGCGATCTCCAAAACTTCATAAACTGGCATTCAGAGGAGAACAATCTCCTCTGAGAATGCCGAGAATGAAGCAGTGACATTTTTTCACTGCTTCATAAACGGACACCTTTGTTAGGTTCTCCATATGGAAGGCATACTGTTTACAAAGTCCACAGCAACTTGCACAGTGTGTGTGTGTGTGTGTACAATCGCCAGGTGATGAGCACAGAGAGAGAGTGCTCCTCCAATTGTCAGGTTATGGTGCACAGTGGGTAAATGCTTGTCCAATTGTCAGGTGATGCTGCACAGGTGTGTTGGTGCACTATAGGTGACTGGTTGTCCATTCCTCAGGTGACGGTGCACAGTGGGTAAGTGGTTGTCCAATTGTCGGGAGATGGTGCACATTGGGTGATTCTTCAGGTCCATGATGTGCATTGCGTGATCACTGATCAAAAGTAAAATTGAATTTCCACTTTATATTCACATTGTCAACATTAATGCCTGGTTCACACCTTTGTGTTTTATTGTACATTATGGAACGCACAAAAATGTGCATGATATAAACATAAATACAATAAGGGAAATTTATCAAAACTGCAGCAGCCAAAATCTGGAGCAGCTATGCATAGCAACCAATCAGTTTCTATCTTCAGCTTGTTCAGTTAAGATTTTAAAATAAAAGATAGAAGCTGATTGGTTGCCACGCACAGCTGCTCCAGATTCTGACTGCACCAGTTTTGACAACTTTCCCTCACTGAATCCAGTGAAACCATTTACATCTGTGCACTGGTTGGTAAAAATGAGGCATGCCTTATTTTCCGCACATTTTCATGCGCAGTGATTTCCAATAGAATAATAAAATGTGCACAAACAACATACTACAATGCACGTTAAAAAAAACAGACAAAAGTGTTCTCGGATAGATATATATTGTAAAGCACTACGCAAACTGTATAATCCTGTATAATAATAATGTAAACATACCTAAGAGACTTTTTTGCTTTTATGCTGTGTACAGGATGTTTTATTAGCATTGTGTAATAGACATACATAGTTGCCAACATTACAAAAAAATTTTTAGGGACACTTTTTTGGCTGTAGGCGGAATCTTGTTATAATTAGGGGGCGGGGCATGCATTAGTGGGTGTGGCACAGGAAAACAGAAAAATGGGCGTGGTTTACGATGAATAGTGGGCATGTCTTAAATGGGCGTGGCTCAAAGGGGGTGTGGTTAGAGTCTGAGATGAATGAGGGATGGAGAGGAATGGAGGGACAGCAGCCCCAGATCCTACACAACAATAGAAATATGTGTATTCTAGAAAGTTTAACAATCAGCAGATAAAGATACTCCAAACACCTGGTGTTAGCACTTTAATCATCCCGGCACCATGGTTGTTATGGTGTCAGGATGATTGAAGTGCATTATTTCTATCATTACATTGTAATATAGAATGAAATCATTCAACTCACCATAATGCCGAATCAGTGGGATCCCTGAGCGTGTCACTAGCCGTCTGTCCTTGCATCAGGAGTCCCCAGCGGAGCCCCCCCTCGCATCAGGAGTCCCCAGCGGAGCCCCCCCTCGAATCAGGAGTCCCCAGCGGAGCCCCCCCTCGCATCAGGAGTCCCCAGCGGCAGCGGCCGGGGGGTAGGCGGGGCGAGGCGGAAGGTGGGCTGCGACAGACTCATTACATCTCCAATAATACACAGCGCCCATTATCCTCCCTTCTACAAGAATTACTTAGGGCCAATTCAGTGCTGAGCACCAAGTTCAAGTTCACTGCACAGACAAATCCGTCCCGCTCTCCCGCAGATAATCAGTGAGACTATCAGCACTGTGCCCACAGCTCTATGTCTGTACATACCGCTCTGCCCTACCAGTGCCAGCTCACCTGCCCGGTGGTGCTCGTCATGTCTCACGTTGTACTCCGACACTGCGCCTGGACTCTGCCAGAACCTGTCCTCCCACTAGATGAGGCGCTATCCAGTGGCAGTCTCCGTGTGAGTGCGCCCCCTGCCACACGGAAGGACCCGAGCAGAAGATCATGCATGGCGCTTCCTAGAATAACATCCGGCCCGAGGGGGTAGGCAGGGCTAGGCGGAGCAGGGCGGAGGGTGGGCGGCGACGCAGGAGCTCCGTCTAGCCCCCCAGCCGTCTTCCTGGTCTTCTTAAAAATGGCGGCCGGCGGAGACAATGTCTCCGCCGGCCGCAGACCTCTAGCGGCGGCGGCAGTCGGCTGCGGAGAAAATTCGCGAGGAACCAGATTTCTCTGGACATTTCCCGGGAAACAAATAAATCGGGAATAGAGTCTAAATCCCGGGAATGTCCCGGGAAATCCGGGACAGTTGGTAACTATGGACATAGATTGTATTTTTTGCTGTCATGGTATATATGTAATATTATACACCGATCAGCCATAACTTTATGACCACCCACCTAATATTGAGTAGGTCCCCCTTTTGCTGCTGAACAGCCCTAACCCATCGAGGCATGGACTGAACTAGACCCCTGAGGGTATTCTGTGTTATCTGCCTATGCCAGCTTGCCTTCTTCCCATAGTGCATCCTGGTACCATCTTCTCCCCAGGTAAGCGACACACTTGCACCTAACCATCCACATGTAAAAGGGGAAATGTGATTCATCAAACCATGTCACCTTCTACCATTGTTCCAAGGTCCAGTTCTAATGCTTACATGCCCATTGTAGGTGCTTTCGGCTGTGGACACGGATCAGCATGGGCACCCTGACTGGTCTGCGGCTATGCAACCCCATACCCAACAAACAGTAAAGCCTGGAGCAAAAAAAATAAAAAAAGTGTAGGGCAGGCATGACAGGGTGAACAGGGGAACAGGACATGTAGAAGTGAGAAGAGAGGGCTTACCTGATTGGGAGGTAGCCCATTGGATGGGATGGGTTAGATGCCTTTAAGGAGGGGTGGTTCAGCCCTGGCGTCCAGTGGAACTCGACGGACGCAGGCAGCAAATTGAAACCCACCCACCCTCCCTGTTCTGGCCAATTCTCCCAGCGGGAGCAGCAGATTGAGGATGTCGCGGCAGCCGGCGGTTATTGGTCTTTGCTGGAAAATGGAAAATCCTCCAATAATGAAGGGTTCGGGAACCATCAGTGGTATGGGTCCCTCTGGTGTATTCCAGTTAACATGGTTTAGCTGGAATAGGTTAATGGGTGCACTACGGTTAGTGTGTTGTCTCCAAGCAAACTGTTGCGGCTGGAGGCCTAGTATGGTAAAGGTACCGCAGTGCATGGTGGAACATTATGAAAAGTTTGGGCGGTGCCTTCAAACACCAACACGATTAATGACTGATGGCTTTTTGTTCAACAAATGTTTTTATTGTTTATGTTAATTTAAATTTATTTGTTAAAAAAGAGGCTGCTACGGCCATTTTTTACTCCGTTCGTGGTGTGGTTTGCATTGATCTGTTCTACACTGGTCATGTGATGCACTGTGTGTTCTGACACCTTTCTATCAGAACCAGCATTACCTTTTCAGTAATTTCAACTACAGGAGCTCTTCTATTGGATCAACTACATGGACCAGCCTTCGCTCCCCACATGCATCAGTGGGCCTTGGCTGCCCGCCAGTTCGTCAGTTTTCCTTTTATGGACCATGTGTGTCCTGACCACTGCAGACCGAACATCCCACAAAAGTTGCAGTTTTGGAAATCTAGCTATTACAATTTGGTCCTTGTCAAAGTCACTCAAATCCTTATGCTTGCTGGTTTTTTTTCTGCTTTCAACGCATCAACTTCAGGGATATGATCACATGCTGCCGAATATATCCCACCCACTTTCAGATGCCGTTGAAGCAAGATAATCAATGGTATTCACTTTACTTGTCAATGGTATGGCTAATCTGTAGATATTAGTATTATTTAGCAATTATTTTTTTATGCTGTTGTAAGTGTTTATATATTTTTAGTGTAATATCTCAAAACTATGATCATGACGTCAGTATTTGGCTCTGCTCAGCTGGGACGGTGAAAACCTCCAGCAGATCCCAATATATTACTTGATCCGAACATTCCACTTTTGGTACTCTTGCGGATTAGAGTAGGTCAGCATTTGTGGTGTGGTGTGTGGCTTCTGCAATTTTACCAAATACCAGAAATATTTTTTATTTTTTCTTATAATTCTTTATGTAGAAGTTTTTAGAATTTTAAACAACACAGAAGGAGACAAGATTGTCGGTAGCACAGATAAAATCCAACAATCCAAGAAATGATACAAATGGTGTTCCAAGTCAAGAATACTGGCAAAGTACAATGAGAAATACTCAGTCTGGAGAATAGGCTCATTACTAATCAGTAACACAATTGGAAATACATAGTGTGAAAGTGACAAAGAAGGGTATATACTCCCATGGCCTGAAATAGGTTTTGATCAGTTACCTTCTTCCCTGGCCGTTAGAGAGAGACCTGGAGACTTTTTTGTGTGTTTCCTGTAACAAATCATCCTAGATGTTCCCCCTTCACCAGTCTCCATCTCTGCATTTCTATACGTACATCCAAACCAACTAAAAAACTGAATGTGGACAAGGTGGTGTGTGGAGGCACCAGAGGGCACTGCAGCACCACAGTACACAGTGGAGATCCACATAGGACCTGATTGAGCCATCACCACCCTGACAGCAAGCCACCAGCGGACCATCCAAAGCTGCATGTCTGCTCCACACACATCCACGTGAAGAATCTCATTTATAGTTCACGCCCTCCGTTATCACTGCATCTGCTCTTTGCAGAGTTCTGAAATAAAGCAGTGGAAGTCCCATCTGTAATATACTCTCATACAAAAAAATCCAATGTCACTAATACTTATTTCTAATAAATGTCATCAGTTCAAAAACACATTGCAGACCAGAAGTGCATTTTATAAGCAGTTCAGTTATGCCTCTTCCAGAAATCATCAGAAAAAAACTGCAAGAAATAGCATTTATTGAAAAGGAGCGGCTAGGCGACTGCAGCAGGGGCTGATCTGTGTCAGACACTTGTGAACACAGCCAAAAACTGTATAGGCACAATTATTTACACGCCTGTGTCGTCTCTGAGCCAGCATCTCAATCCAGGAAAATGACTCAGCATGATATCTGAACAAAGATGGTACTGTCCTTCTGGAGAGTCATGGGGAGTACTGTGATCTCAGTGAGAGGTAATAAATACCTGAAAGTGTTACATTACTGAGCATGAAAATATACCTTAGTCTTTTTTTTATTATGGCAGCACGGATGTGACTAGATTGCTGCCAGGAAAGCCCAGATATCACAGCGACCGATTCCCGACTCTGCTCTGCTGATTTCTGACCGTCTTGCCAGTACTAGATTAAGAAGCATTTTTCCTTTACAAAATATAAGGACAGGAGGTGACAGAAAAGAATTGCAGTCAGGAAACTGGACATTTTCTTTGTGTGTATTGTCCCTATATTAGGGAATATTTAAGTTTGTGCAAACTTCATTCAATTCTGTGTAATGAAGGTACAGTAAATAGCTGGCAGATTCTGTGCACAGTGAACAGCGGAGGGCAAAATGAAAGATGACAGCGGAGAATCATCTGCAGGGGACAGTATTTCTTATGGCCATATATTGGTCAATGGGTCCTATGATTCCAATATTGCAAAAAGATTAACACTAATTTCACACCTATACGTTTATTGGGTTTTTTTTTTAGCAGGTTTCTGCAAACAGTCCATTTAAAATGGTTTCCTATGGTACACATTCACATCTATGCATTCTTAAGGCGGTGCGTTTTTGGAAAGGGTCAGGGACTTTTTTTCCCGCTGCAGATTGTGTTTTGTGTGTAATAGACTTCAATGGAACCGCACCAAAAACGCAAGTGTTGTATTTATTATGTGTTTTTTCTTTCCCCACTATGTATAATGGTGTATAGCTGGTTGTTAAGGAGCAGGCCGGCAAGCTGGCTGCTGTGTCCTTAACAACCAATGAGTCATCAGCTGTCAGGGGGGTTGCCCGCTGACAGCTGAATGTAAAAACAAGAATTGTCCGTACCAGGCCTTTTTTTTTTTTTTTTTTTTAATGGCGTGGGGTCCCCCCCAAAATCCATACCAGACCCTTATCTGAGCATGCAGCCCGGCAGTTCAGGAAAGCGAGGAGACAAGTGCTCTGCCCCCCCCCCCAGCACCTTGTCTCCATGATGATGGGGACAAGGGCTTCTTCCCCACAATCCTGGCCTATGGTTGTGGGGGTCTGACAGGGGGCTTATTAGAATCTGGAAGCCCCCTTTAACCCCCAGATCCTGCCTCCCCCCCCCATGAGAATAAGTACTCCCCCTACTCATTCACAAAAAAAAGTGTTGTGTAAAAAATTACAGTAGACAAGTCCTTTATTTTAAAAAATAAAATAAAAAGCAATATCCCGCCATGTAGATCCATCATCAATTATGACACCCGCTTGTGCGGAAGGCTCCCGCCATCTGACAGTTCTTACATAGCTAAGGGGCAAAGCCACCTGGCAACATCACCTGGTGGCACTGCCCCGTGACGTCATTGACCGATGCATGCTGGGCCGCCGATGTTACAAGTGGGCAGGGCCACCACCTTGTTAAAGGTGGCTTCCAGATTTCAATAAGCCCCCTGCCCGCAGACCCCCACAACCACTGGTCACGGTTGTGAGAAAGAGTTCCTTGTGTCCATCAACATAGGGACAAGGTGCTTTGGGGGGGCGGAGCCCCAAAGCACCCTCCCAAGTTGAAGGCATGTGGCCTAGTATGGTTCAGGAGTGGGGGATTCGTCCCCTCCCTTTCCTGACCTGCCAGGCTGCATGCTCAATTAAGGGTCTGGTATTGATTAGGGGGGGGCCATGCTGTTTTTTCCCAATTATTTATTTTTATTTTTTCCATTCATCTGTCAGCAGGGAATCCTGCTGACAGCTGAGCTGATGACTCATCAGTTGTTAAGGATGCGGCGGCCGGCTTTCCGGTTCGCTTCTTAACAACCAGCTATTCACAGTTTGTTAAAGAGAAAAAAAACCTACAAAACAACCACAACCGCATAGATGTGATCCTAGGGTTAAACTAATCAATGCCGCCAACCACCAACAGATTCTGCTGAAACCACAAACTGAACTGAACTGAACTCGCACAATTTCATTCCTGCATGTCAGTCCCGACTTCAGGGACGATTTCAGAGACATCTGTGTATTGAAATCGCACCCCGAAGTCAACATAAGTAGTACAGAAACTACTTTTGGGAATCAATGGGGCATCGCACCGATTCAGACGGTGCTATGTCAAATTGCATGCCAAATCGCTCCAATGTGAACCAGGGCTGAAGATGAATTAAATTGCTGCAATTTGCCATGTGTGGCTTCCGTTATAGATGAACAGGATGATCAGTGCTGCACAGTCACAATCCCAATCACGAATCAAGCATCAATCCCAATCACGATTCATGGCATTTGTTCAGAAATTTTCCAGACGTTGCTGGTTAATTGATGATCTTGAGTGTAGTAGACATCCTCTGCCAATTGCCTCCCCACCGCCCTCCAGCCTCCTGTACTCTGCTCCAATCTGAATTGTTTCCAACATCTAAAAATACGTTTTTCCCGCGGTGGGGATTTTAGACAGATGCACCAAGAAGACTTTGTGGGTTTATCGCGAGGTGATTGAAAGGCCACCGCAAAGCGACAAAGTCTGCAAGAGATGTACAGCGAGTTAGGTAGTTAGGTTGAAAAAAGACACAAGTCCACCAAGTTCAACTGTATTGATGGGTTGTAAGAGCAGAGGTCTTCATTGGAGAACTGAGCAGAAGCCTGGGTTATCAGGGAGATGTAGTGGGTGAGAGGTCTAGAGCCTGGTGTAACATCATACAGGGAACCTCACCGACCACCCATAAGATGAGGCTGCAATTCTCAGCACAGACTGGGCTCACATTGAGCTGCATTTAGCACTGCTTGTCATGGCATTATTAAATTGAATGACCCCCTAGACATGCTGGTGAATCGTCATCTGTCTGGACGTCTGGTGACATTGAAAAGAGAGTGGATTAAGGGAGCATCCATTACTCATCTCCTCGTTTTCCACTTATTAGGGCCTGCAGGGTGTGCAACGTTAATGAAAGCCAGCGCACTATTACCATTCACCGCTACTTTAACGCTGACATTTGAGAAAGCCCAAGAGGCGTTTTCACCTATTTACAAACTGCGTTTTATCTCCCTTCCATAAATCTGTGCGCGGGCTGTCCATTAACTTTGTATGACTCCGCGCCATCAATTCCTTCCAGAGTGACATTCTGATACAAGGCGAACAGATGGAATCGCGGGATTGTTCCAGCAAATTTATCATAAAAAATGCATCCGACACCTGTGTAATTTGCCTAATCATTTTCCTAATAAGCTCCCGCCATTAATTATAGACGATTTCCACAATGCAATCGAGATAAAAGTAAATCTGATGACTTAATACCCTTCAAAATAATTGCTTCACCCAACGCCGGCCTCCTGTGCTGTTCTAACAGTTAATTAGGGGGAGGCTGCACCCTGTAGGAGGCGGCAGAGTCACGGCTGAGCCGGGCAGGAAGGACGCCTGATGCTCCGGGGTGCCGGACAGGGATATTAGCTAATAAAAGGAAAATCAAAATACTCTTCCCGTGCCAGCATCCGGTACACAGATGTGATTAGAGAGGCAGACAGCTGCGTTTGGTGAGGTCGCTGTCTTGTGGTGAGGCCCACCTGTCTCCTCATTAGGTGCTGATGGTGGAATGAGGTGGGCTATAGTCACGTTGTCAATAATAGTCTGCAGATGGGATGGAAGTTTTACTTTGAGTAAACTGGAGAAACCAGGGGTGCCAAAGGGAAACTAACCACATATCTAAAACCTGTCATATGTAAATGCAAATTTCCTACTCTCTCTGTCATCTCTATCAGCTAATTGTATATTTCCAGCATGACTATCACATGTAGAAAGAGCAGTGTGCAAAGTGCAGTAACCTATAGCAACCTGACATGACTTCAGAAAGGTGAATTCTGATTAGTTGCTGCAATTTACACACCTTCAATATCCATGCACAAACTTATTGAATAAGGATAATAGTTATACTATGTGCCTGCCCTCCCCCATATAACATGGGTCTTCAAAAGTGGCGTGCTCCGTGCCATCTAAACTGATAATTATTATTATTATTATTATTATACAGGATTTATATAGCGCCAACAGTTTACGTAGCGCTTTACAACTTGAGGGTAGACAGTACAAATACAATACACTTTGATACAGTAGGAATCAGAGGGCCCTGCTCCTTAGAGCTTACAATCTAAGAGAATAATATAATGCCAGAAATCTTCTCTATGAAAGGGGAAAGAATAAAAGAGTTTATAGAATTCTCACACTTTTAAAGTGGTTGTAAAGGCTGAAGCATTCTATGCATGAAGGTGAAAAACCTTGTGCAGCATCTCCTCCCCCCCCAGGTCTCTCCATCCTCATTGGTTGAAGCACAGCAGCAGGAGCTGTCAATCACAGGCAGTAAGAAACGAGTGGGGGGGCGGGGCTGATCCACCCACTGTGTGTCTTATGGATACCCAGAGGCGGCTCAGGAGCAAGCCTGCACGAGTGCCCCTATAGCAAGCGACTTGCTATGGGGGCACTCAGCGAGGAGGAGGAGAGGCCAGGAGCACCAGCGGGGGACCCGAGAAGAGGAGCCCGAAATCACGTACCTGTACCTGATTTCTTTGAAGGGCTCTGGGATGCACGCGTGCCACCAGAGCCACACTCCCGCTTTGATTGGCCGCAATGGCCACCGGGACCCGCTGATCGTTCCGAGGACAGGAAGAACGGTGGTCTGCCTATGTAAACAAGGCAGATCGCCTTTCTGTGAGGGAAGAAAATTGAGATCTTGTGTTTCTGCTAAGCGGAAACACGGATCTCCATTTTCCTTCTGTCACAGCATTCCCCTCACAGTTAGAAAGCACTCCCTAGGAGCACACCCATTTAAGAATCAGCAGCTACAAAAAGTGTAGCTGCTGACTTTTAATAAACATACACTAAGCCTAGGTTCACATTTAGAGCGATTTGTCATGTGATTTGAGAGATCAAATCGCATGACAAGTTGCAGCCTATTGGAGGCAATGACACTGTTCTAATCGGTGCGACACCGATTTTGCGGTGCCGCACCGATTTGCAAAAGTAGTTCCTGCACTACCTGGGCTGATTTCAGGTGCGACTTCAGTAGACATCTGTGCATTGAGCCACACAGATGTCTATCAAGTAGCACCTGAAGTCGTGCTGACCTTGCTACTTTGAAATCGTGCTACTTTAAGTGAAGTAGCGTGATTTCAAAGTAGCATCAATCTGAACCAGGGCTGATGTGTTCCAGAAGATTGCAGAGAGGGAGAGGTGAACTTCCACTCAGCGCTGTGGCTCCAGGAGAAGAATTGGGAGCTGGGTACCTGTGATAACTAGGTACCCGCTCCCCCCACAAAAAAAATGACATGCCAAATGTGGAATGTCAGGGGTTCACAAGTACTTAGTGAACTCAGTGGAGCTCTGCTTTAACCCTTTGATTGCCCCTGATGTTAACCCCTGCCAGTGTCATTTATACAGTGACAGTGCATCTTTTTTAGCACTGATCACTGTATTGGTGTCACTGGTCCCCAAAAAGTGTCACTTAGTGTCAGATTTGTCCACCGCTAAGTCGCAGTCCTGCAAAAGAAAAGAAATAAACGCAGCGCCATTACTAGTAAAAACAATTTTAAAAATGTAAAGTCCATAAATCTATCCCATAATTTGTAGACGATATAACTGTTGCGCAAACCAATCAATATACGCTTATTGGGATTTTTTTTTTTACCAAAAACATGTAGTAGAATACATATTGACCTAAACTGATGAAGAAATTATATTTTTTGAAATTTTTTTTATTGGATATGTTTTATAGCAGAAATTAAAAAATATAGGTTTTTTAATTTTTTTGTTTATAGTGCAAAAAATAAAAACCACAGATGTGATCGAGTACCACCGAAAGAAAGCTCTATTTGTGGGGAAAAAGAACAAAAATTTTATTTGAGTACAGTGTCGCATGACTGCGCAACTGTCAGTTAAAGCAACGCAGTGCCGTATCACAAAAAATGGCCTGGTCAGGAAGGGGGTAAAACCTTCCGGGGCTGAAGTGGTTAATAGTCATCCACGTGTGAAGGAATTAAAAAAATGGGTCACTCTTCCTCCCCAAGGAATCTGGCTGACCCTTGCGCTCCCACAATTCCCTTTTTTCTCTATTCTGATTCCAGTTGTTGTAATAACTTATCCCATCCTTAGGCTGGCTACGCACGGTTTGAATCTCAGGTGGTTTAGCAGGAACCGGCCGAGATTCGAGCCCTTAATGGGCAGGCTGAATGTACCAAGTTGATCGATCGATCAACTTGGGTACAATCACACTACCGAATTCTCTTACGATTATCGTTAGTGGCTGCTATTGCCGCTTTTGCGATAATCACTGTCTTCTCCCGGGGGGGGGGGGGGGGGGGGGGGAGACTTCCTCCCTGGGAGAAGACATTGGGGTTTATTTACTAAAGGAAAATCCACTTTGCACTACAAGTGCACTTGGAAGTGCGGTCATTGTAGATCTGAGGGGGGTAGGCAAGGAAAATAAAAAACAGCATTTTGGTTTGTACATGATTAGATGATTAAAATCAGCAGAGCTTCCCCTCATTTTCGATCTACAGTGACTGCATTTCCAAGTGCACTTGTAGTGCAAAGTGGATTTGCCTTTAGTAAATTAACCCCCAATGTCTCTGCAGGAGGGATTCCCCTGTCCATACTAAAATAGAAAAAAATGCGGCGCTAAAATGAAAATGTGATACTGTATGTTAACAGTATATACAAGATGAATAGAAATATTTAAAAAAAATTGTACTGTAGTTGTTTAAATCACCAAATGGCAAACAACAAAATAAAGTTCACCATCAGTGTTAATTTTGGCAGCAAATTTCCATTTAGTTTTAGTCTTAGGACTAAAATGGCATTTTAGTTTTAGTCCCATTTTAGTCTTCTGCAATTGTTTTAGTTTTAGTCGTATTTAGTCGACTAAATCTCCAGTACATTTTAGTCGACTAAAACTAATTTTAGTCGTCTAAAATCTAATGGGTGTAATTAAATTGTAATGCATTAGTTAAACATTTCTCTACAATTTCCAAATTCATTATATACTGCTGGAGTGAAAAATCTAATGTTATTATTTATGGTATTGGGTATGAACATGCACTACAGACCAGTGTTAATTTTGAAGTAAAATTTCAAAGTTTTAGTCTTAGTCTTTTGACTAAAATGACATTTTAGTTTTAGTCCCATTTTAGTCTTTTGACTAAAATGCCATTTTAGTTTTAGTCGTATTTTAGTCATCTCAGTTGTTTTAGTTTTAGTCGACTAAAATAGTATTCATTTATTCTACGAAATTAAGGCTTCATTCTCACGAGGCGGATCCACTGCCACAGAGTCTGCCTCGGTCCGCCAGCTCAGCGGGAGATTTCTTCAGATGATCTCCGCTGAGCCGGCGGATGACAGGTCCCTCTCTGCTCACTGAGTGGGGAGGGGATTGTCAAGCACCGCTCGTTACTCTGGAGAGATCGGACGAAAACGGACAGCATGATCTCACCCGATCTGATCCGCCAGGGACGGATGCGAACGTAGGGGCATCCGTCTGATTTTAGCGGATCGGACCGGGTCGGATGTCAGCAGACATGTCTCCGTCATGTCATCCGTCGCTCCATAAACTAGCATGGAGCGCCCGTTCAGGTCCACCGACAAAACTGACAGACGAACCTGAACGGTCCGACAGTGTGAAACGGGCCTAACACTGTCCACCATGTGAATGTTGATAAACATTGATTAATGATGAAACAGCATATCTAGAATGTCTTCAGGATATACATATTTGAAGTAAGTCAAAAATTGAAGGAAATCTTGTGAGGACACCACCACCAACTGTGTGAAGGCTTACAAGGAAAGGTGGACTTAAAGGGGTGCTGGTGTACACCTCTTAAGTCAAACAGGCTTGTAGTGATAAACACCATATGCAGTGCAAAACCATCAGCGATCTGGATATCACCACCACAATGGAGATGTAATAACGGCACAGGTCAGCAGTTTATTTTCATGGACAGGCAGGTAGGCTCGAAAGTAGAGAGGAACAACCAAAGGAATTTTCTCATGCCCACATGTTGAAACCAAGAGTTGAAACAAAGTTCCATATAGTGTGATAGCGTTTTTAAAACAAGGGGTTTATTTAAACAAAAGTAAAATCAAACACTCACATTTTCCATAGTATTCAAAGGCATGTAGCGGACATAAAAAAGGTGCAGTAGTGATGGCAGCATTCAACCCTACAGGTTTCGTCTAAAAAGACATCATCTGGGGTATGAACGTCCACCATCACCTCTGCGCTTATATAGGAAGAGTGGTCCCAAATTGAATCACATGTTGACCGGAAGTTCCAGAGGTCCCCTGTCAGTACTGTCTGTGTTGATGGGAGAATCATGCAAATGTCTTTCCTGGAAACTGTGGCTGCAGGAAAGACATTTTCACCATGTATGGCCTGCATAAGACCTCTATGCCTGGCCTGAATATACTGTAGTAGACAATCACTGCAGACAATCGTCATCAGCGTTAAAACTGCCAACACCAAGCTTTGGGCCACTTGTTTTTGTGGATTGCAGCACAACATTCCACATTTCAGAATAGGTAATATTTCAGTTCAGTGGAAAGAACTCCAGCCATCCTCTGGGTGCTAAACCTGGGTCTGCTGGTTTCATGTGGTAAAATCGGTGTGTCAGTCATATCCATCCTCACCTCACCCACAGTTAAAAGCTCAGCTCACCTTTTCAGGCTGAATTTTACTTTTGACAATAAATTGAAGCTTTTCTGCCCGAGCCATCCCAATGTGCTTATCTCTCACTTACCTTGTCCATGGCAGCTTTGAATCTTTACCTCTTGGTTCAAAATGTAAAAAATGCTTTCTGGGCCCCGACTTCCTGTATCAATATGTGACAATGCAGGAAACATCCCATCATGCACTGCCTTACTCCATCGCAGAGTAGGGTGTGTTTTACTTCTGTGGACCACACCTCCCTCATTACTATACCGACTCTTTTTTGAATTTCCACCTACTTCCCTACTTCTTCCTTTAGTCTGGGTTCACACTCTAGCGATGCGGGAACCAGCGTGATTCCAGCACCGGTTCCCGCATCGCATCTCTCCCGCAGGCAGTTCACACTGCCTTCTGCGAACCGCTGTGGGTGTAAATACAATGTGAATGACACCCCTGGATCTGTTCACAGATCGGAGTGCGAACTGTGGATTTGGACAGGAATGAAATCGCATGTCTCTGCAACTTTTTTGTGCAAATCCAATGCGAGTTAAGCCATACAACTGTATGGCTAAACTCGCATTGCACAGACATTGAACATGATCGGCACTGCAGTGCGAGTGCGATTCACATGCGATGTCTGTGTTCGCTACAGCATGAATGCAGGCTTAAGGTGGCCATACATCATACAATCTGATTGTATAATCTCCTGTAGATCCACCATCAACTATCAGGCAAGAGCCTACCTGATTTGACACAAATTGAATTGATTGTTCAGGTGGGTTCTCCTATTACATAGTTTTGGTAAATTTAAAGGAAATTGTACAGAGATTGCACAGATTGCGCAGTGTATGGCCACATTCATCTGTCAATGTTCTTGTAATACATATCCGGTTCAAGAAAGTTGAACTGGATTTCCCTTTCAGGTCCAATTCACACAGTGTAGTGGGAGCACACATACAGTATTTAGTGAATTTTTCCCACGACATGCATAGGGCAGCCCATTGATTTCCATGGTCTTTCCTTAGAACGACAAATGCAGCAAAGTAGCTCATGGGGCATTTTGGAGTATTGCGGTTTGCACATTTTTTTACAGCACGTTTGTCACACATTTTTGCACTCAACAGAATACATGTTTGCTTCTGCGTTTGGAGTGCCGTTGACAATTAATGACATGGAAAGCAAAACTATTTCATTTTAGGTGTATTAAGGTGGCCATACACTGTACAATCTCATTTTGTTTTTCCAAAACTGTATAATAGGAAGACACACCTATCTATCCAATCACTCTGTATCCAATCAGGCAGGCCATTGAACTACATAGTTGATTTAAAGGAGATTGTGCATTCAGATTGTATAGTGTATGGCTAGCTTTACAGACTTCCAAGGACACACTTCTCCTCAATACAACTCTGCTCCACATATGCTGTGTGATCGTTCAGTTCCTGCACATGCTACCAAATGAACGATCTATGCAAGATGAAGGTGACATAAAAAACGATTGATCAGTAGAGGAAGACACTGGCTGTGTATAGAGGAAGAACAGTGTTCAGTAACATTGCCTGCGTTGGATAAACATGAAACCGCAGAGGTGGCCAGGAACAGTCTCCTGGAGAGGGAGGTCAGGTGCAGGATGTGTGTTAATGAGGTCAGTTTCTGAACTATTCCTTAGTTTACTAAATATTTTCCCATCCCAAATAGTAGGACGAATACCAGGAATTAATGGGGGAGTTTTCTATTGAGTAACCTTGATGCTGAGGTAATACATGTCTTAAATTATAAAGAAAGCTTTTTCTTATTTGTAGCAGATGTACAATAAAGGTATATTAAGGAAGTACATAAGGAAGCTGGAATTTAGAAAAAAAAAGAAAAATGGTGAGCTTAGCCGTGAAGACACCACAGTATTGATGGCTCCCAGCATAAACATAAACCCAGGCCATCAAAATGTACCATCTTGGCTTATTCATCTTTATAATCCCAGACCGTACATCTGTACCATGCTGGACCATCCAACTGTGCCATCCTAGACCATCAGAATTCACCATCAAAACCCATCAAATTGTACCATTGTGTACCAACAAACTGTACCAACCCCAAACCTTCCAACTGTACCATCCTGTAACTTCAAGCGGTTCCATTGGGCCATCCAACTGTAAGATGCTGGACTTTCCATTTGTACTATTATAGCCTTTTCAAATGTACCATCTTGGACCATCCAGTTATGCCATCCTTGACTGTCTAACTGTACCATTTCAACCCATCCAATGGTACCATCATGGACATTTCAACTGTACTGACCACCCAACTGTGCATTGTGGACTGTCCAACTGTACCATTCTGGACCGCCCAGCTGTACCATTCTGGACTATCCAACTGTACCATTTTGGAACATTCAACTGACCCTTCCTTTACCATTCAATTGTACCAACCTGGATATTGCAACTGTTCCAAAGCAACCCACCCAACTTTACCATCCAACTATACTAACCTGGAGTGTCCAGCTGTACGATTTTGGACCTTCTAACTATACTATCCAAAGTTGTCCAACTATATAATTTCAAACTCTTCAAATGTATGATCATTTTCACCCTACCAGCCTGTCCAACCTGGACTATCCAGCTAAACCAGCCTGGACTGCCCAACTGTTACATTGCACAATTTCCAACTGTACGATTGCAGACCCTCTAACTTTACCACTATGGACTGTGCAACTGTACCATCTAGGATCCTCCAATTGTGCAATTCCAGATCATCCAACTATATCATCATGAACCATCCAACTGTACCATCCTGGATCCTCCAGTTCTTCCATTGCAGACCCTGCAACTGTACCATCATGGGCCATCCAGCTGTACCCTCCTGGACTGTCCAACTGTGTACTCCTGGACCTTTCAACTATACTACTACTTTTCAAGGCCTGTATGTCTCTGTACCAGATTTTACTTACACTATTTTATACAGAGCAGCTCTCCTGATTTAATCTGCAGCTTTGCTCTGTGTATAGAGAGCGCTGACAGCAGTTCCTGTGTAAATGGAATCACAGGAAAAAGGTTTTTTTTTAAAGTAAAAATGTATTTCCGTTGAACTCCTTAGCAACCCTAATTAGAGGTATTAATAGCTGAACACAATTGCAGCACTTAAAACATGTATAGACATGAATAAAAAAAAAAGGTTAAAGTCCAAACAATGATATAATAATGAAGTGAGGTGAAGTTGAAAAATGTCCACCACTTGCAGATGTCAGCATGTGCTTAAAGTCCTGTTTTACTATGCACTCGCCAGAATAGGATATCCCACATGCTTATCAATTATAATCTTGAAAAGAAAACTGTGCCACCAGATGTCGAGGAATCCAGTGATGTGAAACCTCAACCAGTTATACACTCACGAGACTACAGTCCACTCAGCTTCTACTGATCTGTGGTCTTCCTCTAAAACCTTCAGGCTAGGTTCACACATATGCAAATTGGATGCGTTTTGAACCGCATCCAAATCGCATGACATGTGAAAGAACATTGCTTTCTATTGTGCCTGTTCATATACACTATATTGTCAAAAGTATTGGGACTCCTGCCGTTACACGCACATGAAATTTAATGGCATCCCAGTCTTAGTCCGTAGGGTTCAATATTGAGTTGGCCCACCCTTTGCAGCTATAAGGCTGGATTCACACCTATGCAGTTTTGGTGCTTTTTGCATTTTGCAGATTTGCACTACAGTCCATTTAACATGATTTCCTATGGAACATGTTCTGTAGTGCAAATCTTCAAAATGCAAAAAGCACTAAAACTGCATAGGTGTGAATCGAGCCTAACAGCTTCAACTCTTCTGGGAAGGCTGTCCACAGGATTTAGGAGTGTGTCTATGGGAATGTTTGACCATTCTTCCAGAAGCGCATTTGTGAGGTCACTGATGTTGGACAAGAAGGCCTGGCTCGCTAATTCATGCCTCTAATTCATGCCAAAGGTGTTCTATCGAGTTGAGGTTTTGGCCAGTCAAACTCCTCCACCCCAAACTTCTAGAAGAATGGTCAAACATTCCCATAGACACACTCCTAAACCTTGTGGACATCCCTTCCCAGAAGGATTGAAACTGATATAGCTGCAAAGGGTGGGCTAACTCAATAACTCAATAATAATCCCTACGGACTAAGACTGGGATGCCATTAAAGTTCATGATCATGTAAAGGCAGGTGTCCCAATACTTTGGACAATATAGTATATATCTGGTGCAGCCGGAGTGCGGATTCAGTGCAAATTGAAAAAGTCTTGTCAGTTTTCTGAGCAGTACGGTATGGCTGAGGTGCGAATTCAGGCCCATTGACTTCTATGGGAACGCTTCATTCAGTTGTAAACAAGATAAAATCCTGAACTGATCCTGATGTAAACCTGACCTTATACTAATGCAATCCTGACCTGATCCCGATCAAAAACTGACCTGAAACTCTGACAAACTACTTACAACTACTACTTACAATTAGCTGTGAAAACGGAGCTTCAATTTGCACTGCACATGTGTGAACCCAGCCTCAGAGGTGATCAGTGGATGTGCCCTGACACACATAAGCCAGAGCCGGCAGATAGGAGGAGCTGAGCAGCCAGACAAGGAAGGAGCTTCTAAGGCTGGGTTCACACTAGAACACAGCAGGAGTCTGGTGCATCTCCATTCACCGTTTCAGGTCCGATTTCAGTCCAAGTTTTGGGATGCATTCTGACCTGAAACAGACCAAAAGACACAAAGGGCTCCTGTGCAATTCGCACCGGAGCCACTGCGCAGATGTGTGAACTGGCTCCATAGAGAGCCGGGCACAATCTCCTGCTATGCAAACTGGATGCATACTGTTCTATATTTCTGTTCTAAGGAATGTTGATATGTTGTTTATTTTTAATAAATGGTGCTACAGCCTATTTCACTCCAAAAGTGTGTCAGTCGTATCATTTTAGTGTTAAGTGGAAAGTGGGGTTTACTGGGCTGTAGTGGTCTATGGAAGAACATCCAGCACTACCTCTGGTATGCCTCAGTCAAGAACAAGAGCAAAATGAATAGAAGTGATTATAGTGGCCTAAACTATGGGCAGATTATGGCCCTTAGGGGAATGGGAGAGATGGAGGAATAAAGGCCCCAGCCGGGGGGGAGATCATGGCCCGAGGAAGTGGGAGAGACTGAGGGATAGTGGCCCCAGCTCTGGGCAGATTTTGGCCTAGCAAAATGGGGAAGCCAGAGGGACAGCAGCCCCAGCCATGGGTATATTGTGGCCCCAGAGAAGATGGAGCTTCCCTATCACACACCCATCACGTAACTTCTCTCACAATGGTCTCCTTAGACTTTGATGTTCCATTACAGAAGATGAGGATGTATCTTTATCATGGCTCTTTCATCTCGGTGATAATGTGACATACAATTATATAATTATCATAATCACTTTCAAAGGATAAAGTTCATTGTTAATATGTGTTCTGGTGATGAAATAATGGCTACTCTTTTGTTGTACAGAAATAAGATTCTTTCATATTGTGATTAGTCCCCAATAACCAATTATCAGCCATAGAAGCTTTTTGTTCTCTGGAGGAGCCAATTAAAATTGTGTTGCTACGACGTTTGCCGGAATCTGTTTCCAGTATCATGTTTTACACTTCATGAGAGCTAAATACATCAAATGTGGTTTTATTCTTCACCCACCATCAGCTCCGATAGCAGCTTGTACACCAGAACTAACCAGTATTCTCTAACCGGCGTTTCTTAACGTAATGCAAATATTAAATGTGTCTTACTCATAACTGATGACTTCACCAATATTCAAGTGCAAGGTTCTTTTATCTGTCGCCTTCCACGCATAATTTCTCCACCAATAGCATGCTGCAGCTAAAAACGCAAAAATCTGCAGTCAAATACTCTGCCTGCTCATAGCTGGTAAAATGTAATTGCCAAATTTTTAGCTGAGCTTGTTTGAGTTTTTTATTTGTGACAAAGCAATTGTCAATATGATATTTTTGGTAATATCATTGTGTGTGGTGTGAGCACGGAGTACCATTGTGTGTAGTGTGTGTGTGTGTGTGTGTGTATGTGTGCAAAGGATCATATTGTGTAGTGTAGTGTAGTGTGTGTGCAGATTATCTTTGTGTGTAGTGGGTGTTTGGAGTATCATTGCATGTAGTGTATGTGCAGAGTATCATTTTGTATAGTGGGTGATTTCTGAATATTGTTGTGTATAGTGTATGTGCAGAGTATCACTGTGAAATAGCATAGTATGTGCAAAGTATCATTGTGTCTAGGGGGTGTTTGGAGTATTATTTTGTGTAAAGCATGTGTGTAGAAGTATCAATTAGACATGTGCAGAACTGAAAAATTAGTTTTGTTTCGTATATATTCATTATGTTACTAATTTTGTTTTCGTTACAGAATTTGTTTAGTGTGGTTTCGGAATTCGTTAAATATTATTTTGTTTTTGGTAAATTTCATTTTGTTTTATTAATTTTCTAACAAATTCCAAATTTTTAGACCGATTCAAATTCTGTGTGAACAATAGCTGGTTGTTAAGCAGCGGGCCGGGAAGCCAGCCACCGCATCCTTAAAGCGGAGTTCCACACAAAAATGGAACTTCCGCTTTTCGGAACCCTCCCCCCCTCCGGTGTCACATTTGACACCTTTCAGGGGGGAGGGGGGTGCAGATACCTGTCTAAGACAGGTATTTGCACCCACTTCCGGCATAGACTCCCATGGGAGTCTACGCCTCTTCCCGTCCCCACCGCGCTGTTTCCTGGGAACACACAGCTCCCAGGAGAGAGCGGGGACCACTTGGGACGTGCAGTGCGACTCGCGCATGCGCAGTAGGGAACCGGGAAGTGAAGCCGCAACGCTTCACTTCCTGATTCCCTCACCTAGGATGGCGGCGGCAGCTGCCGAGAACCAAGCGGGTTCTCGGCGTCCCCTGCCGACATCGCTGGACCCTGGGACAGGTAAGTGGCCATGTATTAAAAGTCAGCAGCTGCAGTATTTGTAGCTGCTGGCTTTTAACCACCTCAATACTGGGCACTTTCACCCCCTTCCTTCCCAGACCAATTTTCAGCTTTCAGTGCTCTCTCACTTTGAATGACAATTACTCAGTCATGCTACACTGTACCCAAATGAAATTTTTATCATTTTGTTCACACAAATAGAGCTTTCTTTTGGTGGTATTTATTCACCACTTCATTTTTTATTTTTTGTGATATAAGCGAAAAAAGAGCGAATATTTTGAAAAAAAAACAAAATTTTCTACTTTCTCTTTTAAAAGAAACCAAAAAAATTTAATTTTGTCGAAAATTTAGGCAAAAATGTATTCTACCACATGTCTTTGGTAAAAAAAATCCTGATAATTGTATGATCATTGGTTTGTGTGAAAGTTATAGAGTCTACAAGCCATGCTACGCATTATTGAAAATGTATCAATCCTAATGCACTGATGGCCTAATGCACTGATCTCATTTCTTGAGGCCCTAAAATGTCAGGACAGTACAATAACCCCCCAAAAGACCCCTTTTTGGAAAGAAGACAGTCTGAGTTATTTAGTAAGAGGCATAGTGAATTTTTTGAAGTTGAAATTTTTTCCCCACAATGCTTTGGAAAATTAAGAAATATAGATTTTTTTTTTTCTTCACTAAATTGTCATATTTACAAGTTATTTCTCACACACGGTGCAGGCATAATTGCAATTACACCCCAAAATACATTCTGCTATTCGTCCTGAGTATGGCGATACCCCATGTGTGAGACTTTTCCACAGCCTGGCCACATACAGAGGCCCAACATCCATATAGCACCATCAGGCGTTCTAAAGGCATAAATTACACATTTCATTTTCTGAGTACCTATCACATTTTTGAAGGCCCTGGAGCACCAGGACAATGGAATTACCCACAAAATGACCCCATTTTGGAAAGAAAACAACACAATGTATATTCTATGAGGCATACTGAGTCTTTTGAACATGTCATTTCTTCCCACAAGTTTTTGGAAAATGTGGAAAGAAAATGAAAACCTATTTTTTTCTCACAAAGTTGTCAATTTAGAAGATCTTTCTAACACATAACATGTACATAGCCAAAATGACACCCCAAAATACATTCTGCTATTCGTCCTGAGGATGGCGATACCCCATGTGTGAGACTTTTCCACAGCCTGGCCACATACAGAGGCCCAACATCCATATACCACCATCAGGCGTTCTAAAGGCATAAATTACACATTTCATTTTCTGAGTACCTATCACATTTTTGAAGGCCCTGGAGCACCAGGACAATGGAATTACCCTCAAAATGACCCCATTTTGGAAAGAAAACAACACAATGTATATTCTATGAGGCATACTGAGTCTTTTGAACATGTCATTTCTTCCCACAAGTTTTTGGAAAATGTGGAAAGAAAATGAAAACCTATTTTTTTCTCACAAAGTTGTCAATTTAGAAGATCTTTCTAACACATAGCATGTACATAGCCAAAATGACACCCCAAAATACATTCTGCTATTCGTCCTGAGAATGGCGATACCCCATGTGTGAGACTTTTCCACAGCCTGGCCACATACAGAGACCCAACATCCATATAGCACCATCAGGCGTTCTAAAGGCATAAATTACACATTTCATTTCCTGAGTACCTATCACATTTTTGAAGGCCCTGGAGCATCAGGACAATGGAATTACCCACAAAATGACCCCATTTTGGAAAGAAAACAACCCAATGTATATTCTATGAGGCATACTGAGTCTTTTGAACATGTCATTTCTTTCCACAAGTTTTTGGAAATAGTGGAAAGAAAATGAAAACCTATTTTTTTCTCACAAAGTTGTCAATTTAGAAGATCTTTCTAACACATAGCATGTACATAGCCAAAATGACACCCCAAAATACATTCTGCTATTCGTCCTGAGTATGGTGATACCCCATGTGTGAGACTTTTCCACAGCTTGGCCACATACAGAGGCCCAACATCCATATAGCACCATCAGGCGTTCTAAAGGCATAAATTACACATTTCATTTCCTGAGTACCTATCACATTTTTGAAGGCCCTGGAGCACCAGGACAATGGAATTACCCTCAAAATGACCCCATTTTGGAAAGAAAACAACCCAATGTATATTCTATGAGGCATAATGAGTCTTTTGAACATGTCATTTCTTTCCACAAGTTTTTGGAAAATGTGGAAAGAAAATGAAAACCTATTTTTTTCTCACAAAATTGTCAATTTAGAAGATCTTTCTAACACATAGCATGTACATAGCCAAAATGACACCCCAAAATACATTCTGCTACTCGTCCTGAGTGTGACGATACCCCATGTGTGAGACTTTTCCACAGCCTGGCCACATACAGAGGCCCAACATCCATATAGCACCATCAGGCGTTCTAAAGGCATAAATTACACATTTCATTTCCTGAGTACCTATCACATTTTTGAAGGCCCTGGAGCACCAGGACAATGGAATTACCCACAAAATGACCCCATTTTGGAAAGAAAACAACCCAATGTATATTCTATGAGGCATAATGAGTCTTTTTAACATGTAATTTCTTTCCACAAGTTTTTGGAAAATGTGGAAAGAAAATGAAAACCTATTTTTTTTCTCACAAAGTTGTCAATTTAGAAGATCTTTCTTACACATAGCATGTACATAGCCAAAATGACATCCCAAAATACATTCTGCCACTCGTCCTGAGTATGGCGATACCCCATGTGTGAGACTTTTCCACTACCTGGCCACATACAGAGGCCCAACATGCAAGTAGCACCTCCAGGCTTCTAACACATAGCATGTACACACCAAGAATTACACCCCAAAATACATTCTGCTGAGCAAAAGGTAAAAAAAAAAAAAGCTCACCTGTGGTTTTAGCAGGCAACAGACAGATATGGAAAAGTATGAACATGGTTCAGTACAGTCCAAGGTTTAGCAGGCAGTTCAGGTAACAGGCATAGGCATGGCCAGTCCAGGTGGTAGGCAAAGGCATGGCAAGGTCATGTGGCAGGCAAATGCATGGCAAGGTCATGTGGCAGGCAAAAGGCATGGCCAGTTCAGGTGGCAGCAGGCAGCACTTTGTACATTGGGCCTTGGTCAGGTAAGACCTGAGGACAGGGGTAGAGGCTTCTTCCCACCCAAATCTCTACGAAGCCTCCGAGTCTCCAGACCCTAATCCGAGAAAACTAAAAACCCGGAGAAAAATGTTTTCTCCACTCGGAAAACCTTTTCTGGAGCCCCTCACATATGTGAGACCCCTGTGCTGTACAGTGGCAGGGCAAATGATCAGTTCAGGAGGCAGGCAAAAATCATGGTCATTTAACAGTCCGGGTCAATTCACGTTGAAGGCAGAAAGATGTTTGGCAGAGGCATAGTCGTTAACAGTCCGGGTCAATTTACGTTGAAGGCAGAAACATGTTTGGCAGAGGCATAGTCGTTAACAGTCCGGGTCATTCACAGAAATGGCAGATAGTGGAAAAAAATCACCTTCACTGTACTAATAGTGTAGTGAAGTATGATAGCTCCGATAGCATGTTCCAATACAGAGCCCTGGCTCGGAGGGACATTCGGGACAGTAGTATCGGGTGTCACGGCGAATTCCTCTACTTGCACATACACGACATTTTTTTGGGGGTTTGCGACCTGTTTGGGTAAGAGGGAGGATTTCGGGAAAGTGCCTTTCATGGAGTCTGGCTAACGCATCGGAGCGAATTAGTTGAGGGGCTTGGCCTTGGGGATAGAGAAGGGCTGTGAAAACTTCTTCTTGGAATTTTAGATAGGGTAGGGAACTTTGGGTGCACTTAGAAAAAATGATATAGGAATTAAATAGGGCAAGTTGCATCAAATAAATGGCGACTTTCTTGTACCAAAATAGTGATCTCCTGGTGGCCAAGTAGGGCTGCATCATCTGGTCGTTCATATCCACCCCCCCCATGTATAGGTTGTACTCATGCACACATTTTGGCTTCTGTATGGGGCCTCCTCTTCTCTGAAGTTCCACCAAGGTGTCGTCATGTATTGTTGAAAGGATGTAGACATCTCTTTTTTTATCTCTCCACTTCACCGCTAGTACTTCTTCAGTTCGCATACTGGCCATTTCACCCTTCCTTCATTTCTTGGTGACCAATCTTTGTGGGAAGCCTTTGCGGTTGGTCCGTGCTGTCCCACAGGCCACAGTGTTCTTCAGGTACAAATGGCGGAAAAGTGGGAGACTAGTGTAGAAATTGTCTACGTAAAGGTGGTAACCTTTCCCAAGTAATGGTTGGATCAGCTGCCAGACAATTTTCCCACTTGTTCCCATGTAGGTAGGGCATCCAGGGGGGTTTAGCTGTCTGTCTTTTCCCTCATAAATCATAAAATCATATGTGTAACCCGTGGCCCTGTCACACACCTTATAAAATTTTACCCCACGTCTGGCTCTTTTACTGGGGAGGTATTGTTTTATTCCCAGTCTTCCGGTGAAGTGCACCAGGGATTCATCCACACATATGTTTCTATCAGGGGTAAACATCTCCTTGAAGCTGGCGCAAAAAAAAATTGATTAGGGGCCGAATTTTGAATAACTTATCGTAACTGGGATGATTTCGAGGGAGGCATTGGGCATTGTTATTGAAGTGTAAAAATCTCATGATCATCTCATAACGGGTTCTGGGCATAAATGACGAATAGATCGGCATGTGGTGGATAGGTTGGGTAGACCAGTAGGAATGGAGTTCATTTTTTTTTGTCAGCCCCATGTTGAGGGTTAGGCCAAGGAAAATTTTAAATTCTTCTACGGTGAGGGGTTTCCAAACAAAAGGACGGGCATATGAGGAACTGGGATTGTTGGCTATGTGTTGGCTGGCGTATAGATTACATTGCTCCACAATGTAGGTTAGGAGTTCATTGGTAAAAAATAAATGAAAATAATAAAGTGGGGTTACATTTTCCGTCTGCATCTGAGGGCCTGGCTGGGCTGTGAAAAGGGGTATTACAGGTTCTACTGATGTATCGGGCAGCCATGTTGGATACAGTAGAACATCTGGGAGGCTAGTATGGGCACTGCCTCGTTGATGGGATCCGTTGCTAGCATCTGGCCTATCTTCTAGGAAGGTTGCAGAAGTGCTGGTGGATGCCCGCCTATCCCGAAGTGCTGCGCTGCTGGTGGATGCCTGCTGGTGGATGCCCTGGAGTGCTGCGCTACTGGTGGATGCCTGCATGTCATCCTGGAGTGCTGGGCTGCTGGTGGATGCCTGCATATCATCCTGGAGTGCTGCGCTGCTGGTGGATGCCTGCTGGTGGATGCCCTGGAGTGCTGCGCTGCTGGTGAATGCCTCCTCCTGCTCATTTCTCCTGATTCTCCTTGTTAGGATTGTATCTTCCTCTGTTTCCAACTCGGAGCCACTGCTTTCCACTGGCTCATAGTCACTATCCGAGTCTGACGGAGAGAATTCCCCGCTACTCTCGTCCGACATACTCTGGAGTATTTGGAGAGCCTCCTCTGCGCTGTAAGACCTTTTTGTCATGTTGGCGGGCAGATGTGTCAGATGGCAGGCGGCAGATGTGCCAGATGGTGGGCGGCTGTGCCAGATGGTGGGTGGCAGATGTGCCTGATCGTGGGCAGATGGCGGCTGGCAGATGTGCCTAATGGCGGGCGGGCAGATGTGCCTGA
The DNA here is from genome assembly GCF_042186555.1 of Aquarana catesbeiana. Lineage (NCBI taxonomy): Eukaryota > Metazoa > Chordata > Amphibia > Anura > Ranidae > Aquarana > Aquarana catesbeiana. The sequence goes on from NC_133326.1 coordinate 535,257,164, forward strand.
TGATGGTGGGCGGCTGATGTGTCAGCTGTTGACGGGCTGATGTGTCAGCTGATGACGGGCTGATGTGTCAGCTGATGACGGTGTCAGATGGCGGGCGACAGATGTGCCTGATGGCGGGCGGCAGATGTGCCTGATGACTGGCGGGCAGATGTGCCTGATGACTGGCGGGCAGATGTGCCTGATGACTGGCGGGCAGATGTGCCTGATGGCAGGCGGGCAGATGTGCCTGATGACTGGCGGGCAGATGTGCCTGATGGCAGGCGGGCAGATGTGCCTGATGACTGGCGGGCAGATGTGCCTGATGGCAGGCAGGCAGATGTGCCTGATGATGGTGGGCAGCTGATGTGTCAGCTGTTGACGGGCTGATGTGTCAGCTGATGACGGGCTGATGTGTTAGCTGTTGACGGTGTCAGATGTGCCTGATGGCGGGCGGCAGATGTGCCTGATGACTGGCGGGCAGATGTGCCTGATGACTGGCGGGCAGATGTGCCTGATGACTGGGGGCAGATGTGCCTGATGACTGGCGGGCAGATGTGCCTGATGGCAGGCGGGCAGATGTGCCTGATGGCAGGCGGGCAGATGTGCCTGATGGCGGGCAGATGTGCCTGATGGCAGGCGGGCAGATGTGCCTGATGACGACGGGCTGATGTGCCGGCTGTTGGCGGACAGATGTGCCCGCTGTTGGCGGACAGATGTGCCAGTTGTTGACGGGCAGATGTTCACTGACAGGTGTTTTCACTGTTTGGGGACACTGTGTTTTGGGGACACTAGCTGGGTGATCAGTGGGTAAACAGCAGACAAACAGCTTTATTACTCACTGATCTCCTGGCTGCAGCACAGATCTCTCTTCCTCTCCTAACTGACAGGCTCTGTGTGAGGAGAGGAAGAGATGAGAGCAGTTACTACGCTCTCTATTTACATTACATGACGACTGTGATTGGACACAGTCGTCATGTGATCAGGAGGGCCAATCACAGGGCCCTCCTGTGTTGTGCTGTCTCTGGGGGACACAGGCAGATCGGGATCGCGCCGCTGCGCGGGCACGTGGCGGCGCGATCTCCTGTCATCTGCCACCCCCTCCCCCTTGTTTACTATACGATGGCTGTGATTACACACAGCCATCGTGCGGATCAGGAGGGCAAATCACATTGCCCTCCTGCCGCTCTGAGATGCGGCGTGTCCGAGTGACACGCGCGCATCAGGATTGCGCGGCTGCGCGGGAGCGCGCCCGCGTGATCCCGCTCCTTCTGAAGGACGTTCGGGAACGTCCAGTCAGAAGGAGGGAGCTCCCACCCGGCTGTATATGTGCAGTGGCCGGGTGGGAAGTGGTTAATGTTTTTTTTTTTTGGCGGTGTGGGTGAACCCCCGCTTTAACAACCGATGAGTCAGCAGATGTCAGTTGGCTTCCCCACCGACAGCTGAAATGTAAACAAATCAATGCCGGCAATAAAAAAAAGTCAGAAAAAAAACACCAAAATGTAAAAAAAAACAGTGTGAGGTCCCCCCCCCCCAAATCCATTCCAGACCCTTATCTGAGCGTGCCGCCCTGCAGGTCAGAAAAAGGGGGGGTGCTCCCTCCCAACCATACAAGGCCAAATGCCCTCAACATTGGAGGCAGGGTGCTTTGGGACAGGGGGGCTCTTTTATTAAAAAATAAAAAGCAACGTCCCCCGATGTAGATCCATCTCACGCCGCCCGCTGTACTGCTGAACCCAAAAGAAGGGGAAAAAAAACTCTGGCCTCGTCATGTGCTTCCTGCAGACTGTCTGCTCCTTCGTCTGACCGGGGCATGTTGGGTCGATGATGTCACAAGGGGTGGGGTCATCAGGTGGTGTCACCAGGAGGCCCCGCCCCTTACCTATATATGAAATGTCAGACAGAGGAGCAGGCTGTCTACAAGGAACATTTGATGACGCCGGAGGGTTTTTTTTTCAGGTTTGGCAGGCGGCGTGAGATAGATCTACATTGTTTTTTATTTTTGAATAACGGAATTGTAAAAAACTTGTTTACTGTCTTTATTCACTTTTTACACATTTTTGGTAAATGGGTAGGTGTACTATATACCCAATACTCATTCACATGGGGGAGCGGGATCTAGGGGCCCCCTTCTTAAAGGGGGCTTTCAGATTACAATAAGCCCCCTGCCCACAGACCCCCCACAACCACCGCCCAGGGTTGTCAGGAATAGGCTCTTGTCCCCATCAACAGAGCCCCCCCTGCCCCAAAGAACCCACCCCCCCATGTTGAGGGCATGTGGCCCGAAAAAGGTTCAGGAGAGGGAGGGCGCTTGCTTGCCGCCCCGCCCTTTCCTGGGCCTGCCAGGCTGTGTGCTCAGATAAGGGTAACAAAGTAACAAGTAACAAATATTCCCCAAATAGAATAAGAAAGTAGCGTCTTCAGAGAAAGCCTGCTGTGCCTGCAAGTACGTTTAGAACTGCACAAGATCAATGAAAGCACTGCGCATGCGCAAACGGCTCTTGCCTCGTTCAAATGCGTTTGTTCACTGCGCGGCCAAAATCTTAGTAAATGTCAAGCAACGTACATGCAATTGCTTGGGTTGAACGGGCGCACCTCTAAACTTGACAATTTTGTTTTTTACGCTGGTTCACCTTTATGTATTTTTATTAAGGATATTTGCACACAGGTCATGTTAGCATGTTACGTTGTCAACATGTGACATGCACCTTGTTAAAATGTGTAATGTAAATGTGTGTAAATGTGTATATGTAAAAAGACTCTCACTCCTCTAGCTCCTCCTAAAAGGGCATTTAACCTTCCCCCTCTAATTCATATGATTTCCTTGGGCTAGCTTTTGCTTTTAAAGGGGAACTCTACACTCCATTCTACAATGCTCTTGTCTCCCCTTTCTAATGCATATGTTTTCTTTCAGCTAACTTTTGCTTTTAAAGGGGAACTACACACTCCATTTCATTCTCCAAAGGCTGGGAGCTGCCTTCACCAATCCAAACCACATCCTTTTTCAGAGCAAACAACAGGGCCAGCTAGGAAAGGGGCGAGAAGTGCGATAGCCCAACCCCCTCCCGAACCATACAAGGCCACATCCACTCAACATAGGTGGCTGCCTTTGGGGCATGTTGGGCTCAGCACAATACCAACCACAAAGCACCTTGTACCCACTATTTTAAAGGGGCTTTCCACATTTTGTAAAGCCCCCTGTATGCAGCCCCCACAACCCCAGCCTAGGATTGTGTGAAAGAGGCCATTGTCCCCCTGAATATAGGAACAAGGTGGTTGACTTTTGGTGTGCCCGAGCCCCTCCTGCCCCAAAGCATACACCCCCCTGGGCTGGCTTGCTGTGTGTTTGGGAGGGGCACAATATTTTTTTACTTTGGGGTGGAATTTTTCCATTGGGGGTTCTCTTTTTAAGCCTTAACAGGCCCAAATGACCTTGTATGTATTGGGGGGGGGGGGGCAGGCAATTTGTTTTTTTTTTTTTTTTAAATCTTGCAGCTGCAATTTAGAATTGTAACTTTTCTCTAAAGCCGTACATCTTTGAAGCAGCATTTTGGATACATGCTACAGATGGACCACTTTACAGGCAGAGTAAGCCCCCCCCCCCCCCCCCCGAAGTTACTAGCTTTTCATTAATTTTGCATTTTTAAAGGCACTTCACGTTGTTTCGTTTTTAGGGTTGTCCAAATTGGTGACATTGATAGGGTGGGCCCTGGGCCCCCATACCCATTTTAAGGCCAATAACTAGAAGATAAGCCAGCCAAGTGGGGACTAGCAAAATTAACAAGTCAATTCCCATAGACTTCAATTTTCTTTGCTTGTCCCCCTCGGATCTTCAGCAACTGCACTTCCAAGTGCACTTGTAGTGCAAAGTGGATTTGCCTTTAGGAAATAAACCCCAAGTCCAAGATACCAAATAATTTGGTGTGTACAGAGCAAAATGCTAGAGTGCAATTTACCTAATGGGGAAGCTATTTAGATTGACCTGTGTGTCCCCCAAGGAAAGACATTGGTAGGGTTTTACCCTCACTTCCTGTTTGGCCATGTGACAGGAAGTGAATAAACTTGAAGGAGAAAGTGGCAAAATTTGGGAGGTGTCTTCACCCTATCAGGGGTGCAGACATCCCCAAAAACTGACAATACTTCTAATCCATCTGCACTCTACCCCCAAGCAAAAATAAGAAAGGATTTCATTTAGTTTAACTTTGCAAAGACACATTCCTAAGTTCAACTGTGATGCATGTCAATGGTCCATTTAGACCTTGTTTAATAGAAAACACCCATTGCCTTTCACTAGAAACATTTGTTAGTCCAGTCCTGGAAATCTGCTTTACTATTAATTTCCCTAAAAATTAGGTTCCTGCATCTATATGCGTGACCGATGTGTATGTGAGATGTGCAACTGCTGTGTGCGCGGAGGTATGTACCCATGGCGCATATCTGGTCCCCAGCACACAGGAATGACATCACGCCCCTACAGGAAGTTGCTTGTACTGCTGCTAATTTCTTCCCACCACCATGCCCCGCTCACTGTTCTCTGAGGAAGTGATGATCCTTATTTGGAAATTTTTTTTTTTTTTTTTAACTTAGGGGGGTGTTTGTGTGGGTCCCTAACACACATTCATACATATTAGGGCCAATTTAGACAGGATCTGATTTACCTACCAACATGTTTTTAGAGTGTGGGAGTTAACCGGAGTACTTGGAGGAAACCCACGCAGGCACAGGGAGAACATGCAAACTCCAGGCAGATGGTGTCCCGGGCGGGAAATCGAACCAGTGACCCTTTTGCTGCTAGGTGAAAGTGCTAACCACTACACCACTGTGCTTCCCAAATATATAGCTATAGATGTAGGTTCTTGTGTCCACCAGCAGAGAGAAGTTAGGTAGATGCCACACTCCCAATTCTGGAGGCATAATAATGGTCTAGCACAGGGGTCTTCAAACTATGGCCCTCCAGTAGTTCAGGAACTACAATTCCCATCATGCCTAGTCATGTCTGTGAATGTCAGAGTTTTACAGTGCCTCATGGGATGTGTAGTTGCGCAACAGCTGGAGAACCGTAGTTTGGAGATTCCTGATCACTCTAGCATGTCATGAAAAAAGGTGGTTTTTCATGTGCCTTGTATAATGCCCAAGAAATATCGTTAAGAAAATAGTGGGTCATGGCACATATACATTCCAAATTTGGCACTTAAGATGGTCATGCACTATGCAATCTGATTGGCCAATCTCTGTACAACTCGATATTTTGGCAAAATAGGTAATAGGAAGACGCACTTGAACAATTAATTAACCACTTGAGCCCCGGACCATTATGCTGCCTAAGGACCAGAGGTCTTTTTCCAATTTGGCACTGCGTCGCTTTAACTGCTAATTGCGCGGTCATGCAATGCTGTACCCAAACGAAATTTGCGTCCTTTTCTTCCCACAAATAGAGCTTTCTTTTGATGGTATTTGATCACCTCTGCGGTTTTTATTTTTTGCGCTATAAACGGAAAAAGACCGAAAATTTTGAAAAAAAATGATATTTTCTACTTTTTGTTATAAAAAAAATCCAATAAACTAAATTTTAGTCATACATTTAGGCCAAAATGTATTTGGCCACATGTCTTTGGTAAAAAAAATGTCAATAAGCGTATATTTATTGGTTTGCGCAAAAGTTATAGCGTCTACAAACTAGGGTACATTTTCTGGAATTTACACAGCTTTTAGTTTATGACTGCCTATGTCATTTCTTGAGGTGCTAAAATGGCAGGGCAGTACAAAACCCCCCCAAATGACCCCATTTTGGAAAGTAGACACCCCAAGGAAATTGCTGAGAGGCATGTTGAACCCATTGAATATTTATTTTTTTTGTCCCAAGTGATTGAAAAATGACAAAAAAAAAAAAAAAAAAAAATATTTACAAAAAGTCGTCACTAAATGATATATTGCTCACACAGGCCATGGGCCTATGTGGAATTGCACCCCAAAATACATTCAGCTGCTTCTCCTGAGTATGGGGATACCACATGTGTGGGACTTTTTGGGAGCCTAGCCGCGTACGGGGCCCCGAAAACCAATCACCGCCTTCAGGATTTCTAAGGGTGTAAATTTTTGCTTTCACTCTTCACTGCCTATCACAGTTTCGGAGGCCATGGAATGCCCAGGTGGCACAAAACCCCCCAAAATGACCCCATTTTGGAAAGTAGACACCCCAAGCTATTTGCTGAAAGGCATGGTGAGTATTTTGCAGCTCTCATTTGTTTTTGAAAATGAAGAAAGACAAGAAAAAACATTTTTTTTTTTTCTTTTTTCAATTTTCAAAACTTTGTGACAAAAAGTGAGGTCTGCAAAATACTCACTATACCTCTCAGCAAATAGCTTGGGGTGTCTACTTTCCAAAATGGGGTCATTTGGGGGGGTTTTGTGCCACCTGGGCATTCCATGGCCTCCGAAACTGTGATAGGCAGTGAAGAGTGAAATCAAAAATTCACGCCCTTAGAAAGCCTGAAGGCGGTGCTTGGTTTTCGGGGTCCCGTACGCGGCTAGGCTCCCAAAAAGTCTCACACATGTGGTATCCCCGTACTCAGGAGAAGCAGCAGAATGTATTTTGGGGTGTAATTTCACATATTTCCATGGCATGTTTGAGCAATATATCATTTAGTGACAACTTTGTGCAAAAAAAAAAAAAAAAAAAAAAAATTTGTCTCTTTCCCGCAACTTGTGTCGCAATATAAAATATTCCATGGACTCGACATGCCTCTCAGCAAATAGCTTGGGGTGTCTACTTTCCAAAATGGGGTCATTTGGGGGGGTTTTGAACTGTCTTGGCATTTTATGCACAACATTTAGAAGCTTATGTCACACATCACCCACTCTTCTAACCACTTGAAGACAAAGCCCTTTCTGACACTTATTGTTTACATGAAAAAGTTTTTTTTTTTTGCAAAAAAATTACTTTGAACCCCCAAACATTATATATTTTTTTAAAGCAAATGCCCTACAGATTAAAATGGTGGGTGTTTCTTTTTTTTTTTTCACACAGTAATTGCGCAGCGATTTTTCAAACGCATTTTTTGGGGAAAAAACACACTTTTTTTAATTTTAATGGACTAAAACACGCTATATTGCCCAAATGTTTGATGAAATAAAAAAGATGATCTTAGGCCGAGTACATGGATACCAAACATGACATGCTTTAAAATTGCGCACAAACGTGCAGTGGCAACAAAATAAATACATGTTTAAAAGCCTTCAAAAGCCTTTACAGGTTACCACTTTAGATTTACAGAGGAGGTCTACTGGAAAAATTACTGCACTCGATCTGGCCTTCGCGGTGATACCTCACATGCATGGTGCAATTGCTGTTTATGTTTGACGACAGACCGCCGCTTGCGTTCGCCTTAGCGCGAGAGCAGGGGGCGACAGGGGTGTTTTTTTTTTTTTTTCTTTATTATTTTTTTGCTTTTTTAATCTTACTTTTAAACTGTTCCTTTCATATTTTTTTTTTTAATCATTTTTATTGTTATCTCGGGGAATGTAAATATCCCCTATGATAGCAATAGGTAGTGACAGGTACTCTTTTTTGAAAAAATTGTGGTCTATTAGACCCTAGATCTCTCCTCTGCCCTCAAAGCATCTGACCACACCAAGATCGGTGTGATAAAATGCTTCCCCAATTTCCCAATGGCGCTATTTACATCCGGCGAAATCTAAGTCATGAAATACTCGTAGCTTCCGGTTTCTTAGGCCATAGAGATGTTTGGAGCCACTCTGGTCTCTGATCAGCTCTATGGTCAGCTGGCTGAATCACCGGCTGCATTCTCAGGTTCCCTGTTGAGACAGGAGAGCCAGAGAAAAACACGGAAGACGGTGGGGGGGGGGGGGCATTCCCTCCCACGGCTTGTAAAAGCAGTCTAGAGGCTAATTAGCCGCTAGGATTGCTTTTACATGAAAGCCGACCGCTGGCTGAAAAGAATGATACCAAGATGATACCTAAACCTGCAGGCATCATTCTGGTATAACCACTCAAAGTCGTGAATGGCGTACCTGAAGACAAAAAAATGGTTAACAATGGTTAACAATAAAGCACAGTAAAGTGTAAATAATTACACACCTGAAAAACAAACATGATAAAACATAATAACAATAACAATAAAACATTGCAGAATAGAATACAGTAAAAAAGAGCAGAACAATAGAGAGAGAGAATAGAGAGAGAGAGAACAATAAAACAACAACTATTTTTTTTTATTTCATATTTTTTTTTTTTTTTACACTTTTTTTGTAACTAACTTTTATAACTGTAACCGGTTCCAGGTTCGGGTCTCTCAAAATGCGATGGCATCTTGGGAGACCCTGTGAAAGTGTGCCTAGTCTGTGCAATGCTGTACCCTACGCTAATACTCAACTAGGGAATGGTAGCGTTCAAAACATTCACCAATGCAAAGACCAGGATTGTCAGGACAGGAGGGACAATAATAGCGGGTGTCACGCCTATATCCGCGCTTGCTGCAGACACGACATCTTTTTTGGGGGGTTCGTTGGGTAGGGGTACTCGGGAGGACATAAAAATGCCTCTCATGCAGCCGACTGCATTTGGTTGGGGATGTGAATGGGGGAAGTACGGGCGCTGCAGAAGCGGTGGGTTCCCAATTAGGATTGGCGAATGCAGCAGGAAGTGCACTATGGGCACGACGGGCCTGTGTTTGTCTTTTTGGTGGCAGCGGGACACTACTTGTGCTTGCCACCTCACCAGCTTGAACTGCACTTATGGGACTCGCCACGTCACCAAGTGTTACTGCAGTGCTGGTTTGACTACGACCGGGGTGTACTAGGCCGCTGGCGCTTGCCAGTTCACCAAAACGCTACCAAAAAACGTTAGCGATCGCAGGGATCAGGCCTGACTCTGCGAACGCTGCAGTTATGCGTTTAGTGTTTTGTAAGTGTCAGTGATCGATCGATACTGCACTTGGGTGGGCTGGGCTGGGCCGGGCGGAGGGGCAAAACGCAGGTGCTAGCAGGTATCTGGGCTGATCCCGCTAACACTGCGTTTTTGGGAACCCTAAACTGCTGGTGACGCTAGTATAGATCTGATCGGATCAGATATTGATGCGATCAGATACTATACCACTAAGGGAGGTGTACGGTGCGTGCGTGGGTGTTAGCGGTACTGGCGCTAATCTGACGCTGCCTGGGGCTGGTGCTTGCCAGTTCACCAAAACGCTACAAAAAAAACTGTTAGCGATCGCAGGGATCAGGCCTGACTCTGCGAACGCTGCAGTTATGCGTTTAGTGTTTTGTAAGTGTCAGTGATCGATCGATACTGCACTTGGGTGGGCTGGGCTGGGCCGGGCGGAGGGGCAAAACGCAGGTGCTAGCAGGTATCTGGGCTGATTCCGCTAACACTGCGTTTTTGGGAACCCTAAACTGCTGGGGACGCTAGTATAGATCTGATCGGATCAGATATTGATCCGTTCAGATACTATACCACTAAGGGAGGCGTATGCTGCGTGCGTGGGTGTTAGCGGTACTGGCGCTAACCTGACGCCTGGGGCTGGTGCTTGCCAGTTCACCAAAATGCTACCAAAAAAACTGTTAGCGATCGCAGGGATCAGGCCTGACTCTGCGAACGCTGCAGTTATGCGTTTAGTGTTTTGTAAGTGACAGTGATCGATCGATACTGCACTTGGGTGGGCTGGGCGGAGGCACAAAACGCAGGTGCTAGCGGGTATCTGGGCTGATCCCGCTAACACTGCGTTTTTGGGAACCCTAAACTGCTGGGGACGCTAGTATAGATCTGATCGGATCAGATATTGATCCGTTCAGATACTATACCACTAAGGGAGGCGTATGCTGCATGCGTGGGTGTTAGCGGTACTGGCGCTAATCTGACGCTGCCTGGGGCGACGCATATCACCGCCGGGCGATCAGGGGGCTAAACCTTTATTTGGTAATAAACGGCGGGTGCCCTGACACTATAAAAAATAAACGAACTAACCAGCGTCACCCGTAACGGTTATACGGTGATCAGTGGTGAAAGGGTTAACTAGGGGGCAATCAAGGGGTTAAAACATTTATTAGGTAGTATATGGGGGTCCCTGACGCTATAAAACGCTGACGGCGAACCTAAATATTTACCTCACTAACTAGCGTCACCAGCGACACTAATACAGCGATCAGAAAAATGATCGCTTAGTGACACTGGTGACAGGGGGTGATCAAGGGGTTAAAACTTTATTAGGGGGGGTTAGGGGGGTACCCTAGACCTAAAGGGGGTAATACTCACTGTCCCAACACTGTAACTGTCACAAACTGACACTATGCAGTAATCAGAAAAAAAAAAAAAAAAAAACTGCTGGTGTCAGTTTGTGACAGGGGGGGGGGGTGATTGGGGGGCGATCGGGGGGGGGATCGGGGTGTTTTGTGTGCCTGGCATGTTCTACTGTGTGTGTGTGTGTTGGTGCACTCACATAGATGTCTTCTCTCCTCGGGCCGGAACGGAAAATACCGACCCGAGGGGAGATGACATCACTTCCTTTGCTGCTGTTTAGCATACAGCAGCAAAGGAGTGTTTTCATTGGCCGGCGGCGATCGCGAGGGGGGGGCCACGAACGGATGGTCTCCCCCTCATCACCGATCGCCGCTGGACAAAAGACGACCGCCTCGGGCACGGGGGGGGGGTCCGATCGGACCCCCCACCCGCGGAAGGCAAATCACGTACCCTGTACGTGATTTTGCCTGTCCGTGCCACTTTGCCGACGTACATCGGCGTGAGGCGGTCGTCAAGTGGTTAAAATTTTAGGAAATCAAACAGGCTCTTGCACTAAATCTAATTTTTGTAAGATCTAAGTGATTGCAGTGTATGGTCACCTTTAAAGATCAAGATTGGAAAATATTAATTCATTGGGTTTAGAAACAGTTCTCTGTTCTTTGTAATGTATTGAAAGATTTGGGTAAAAATAGAAAAAAAACACATTTCAAAGATATATTAGAAGTAATAGGAATGTGATTAGCATCAAAAGGGTTAATTAACTGAGAACTCCTACTAATTGCTTAACAAGACACATCAAATGAGATGAAATTAACCAATTGTATTGGACGTGCGCTATTATCAATGAGAAAACCGCAGTTACCCTAGCACCAGTTGTAAATATATTTATTATGGTTTTGTGCTTCAAATTGCGCCGGTTCGCACATTCGGTTAATGACTTTTCGGGCGCACCAATTAAGGTATGAACCAGCGCAGCAAATTCGTCTTAGTAAATCACCCCCTCAGTGTTTACAAGTTAAAATCTTTTTTTTTGCTAGAAAATTACTTGGAACCCCCAAACATTATATATATTTTTTTCAGACACCCTAGAGAATAAAATGGCGGACGTTGCAATACTTTATGTCACACCGTATTTGCGCAGCAGTCTTACAAGCCCAATTTTTGGGGAAAAAATACACTTTTTTAATTAAAAAAATAAGACAACAGTAAACTTAGCCCAACTTTTTTTATTATGTGAAAGATAATGTTACAGCGAGTAAATTGATACCCAACATGTCACGCTTCAAAATTGTGCCTGTTCGTGGAATGGCGACAAGCTTTGACCCTTAAAAATCTCCATAGGCGACGTTTAAAAATTTCTACAGGTTACCAGTTTTGAGTTACAGAGGATGTCTAGTGCTAGAATTATGGCTCTCGCTTTATTTTACTTTTTATTTTTATTTTGACACTGTCCTTTAAAAAAAAAAAAATTGGGTCACTTTTATTCCTTTTATAATGAATGTAAACATCCCTTATAATAGAAAAAGAGCACGACAGGACCTCTTTTATGTGACGTCAAAAAGACCTCAGATCTAACATTTACACTACAATGCAATAAAAGAAAAAAAATTAAACATCTTTTTTTTTTAATTTTGCAAAAAAAAAATTTCCCCTTTAAAAGACCATTGGGCGGAAGTGAAGTTTGACGTCGCTTTCGCCATCCAATGGTGTGGAGCCGAGTGGGGGCCATCTTTCCCTCATTCGGCATCCAGCCTGTAAGGGGAAAGGACCCGACCGTCTCCGCCGCTACCAACAGTTCTGGTAAGCAGCGGAGACCACCGGAGCGTGGGGGGGGGGCCCTCTCCCACACCCCGATAAAAGTGATCTTGCGGCAGATCCGCCACTGAGACCACTTTTATCTGAAAGCGAATCGCTCACTGTTGAAGAGGACACCGGGGGTTATGGCAGCTAGCTGCTGCCATAACAACTGTATTCCACTTCAAACAGCCGACGTACAACTGCGGCGGGCGGTCCTTATAAGTTAAAATGACTTTCACTGCTACAATAATGAATATTCAGTTTAACTCTGTCTACACTGCAGAAGGATAATACAGCGGCACTAAAGGAAAACGTTCCACAGCAGTTATCAGCTACAGTCCAGGTTCTTGTATCCAGAGTATCATTGTGTGTAGTGTATGTGCGGAATATAATTGTGTGTGTGTGTACTATCATTGTGTGTATTTATAGTTATTGGAGTATCTTGATTAATGTAACACTGATCAATGTAAGAATAAATCCCTTAGAATGTGTCCATTCTCCATAATCCTCAGCTTCATCTAGTAACAATGCAGACTCCAAGCAGTTCTTAATGTCAAGAGGCTGCTTAGAAGACAGACAATATCCTGTAAGTAGATACAGATTGTCCGTTTTATTGGAGGGAATGGTACATATTAGAGGGTTCAGAGGAGGACGATTATTTTCAAAACACCGGAGCAAATGGAAGACTTGTTGGGGATATTTCAATAGATGCATTTTACTGTAGTGCTGCTTTGTCATCTTATTCTACCCTCTTTCTGACCTTGAAAGCTGTGAAAATTTCAAAGTTTAAAAAGTGTTCAAAGCTGAAAATGTTTCTTGTCTATCAAGTGACATTAAGCAAATAGAAGGCCAAACATTTCATGTCAGTGCATCCGCCATAAATTGTTAATTTTTCTGTGAAATACCACTGCTGGCTGCTATTAAGTGTAGCCAGGTGCTGGGCTACAGCAATGTGGAGAAGGGGACATTGCCTTTTATTCATCTTTCCCTCTACTGAGATACTGCTAATATGCTGCACCATTCTCCTCCAGCCAGCAGGGGAGACCTAAAGCCAAGCAAGCCCATAGCCTTCTGTGTAGAGCTCTAAGAATTTTGTGAGTTATAGTTTGAGACGGCACCCATATAATGGGACGAATAAGCTCCTTACACTACCAATCCCAAATACCACTGTACAGTAGGAGGTGTGGAAAAAAGATTTTTTATTAAACTGCCTCAGACAGTTCTTCCTCTTGGCACTAAGGAAGTTGGAGAGAGAGCACCTCTGTCTGGATATTCGCCACCACTGATCACCTAAGACTTTTAGAAAGAGACCGATGGAGGCCCCCTTCTACAGTGATAGGTCACTGCAGCATCCTTTGAACTGGCAGGGACTGAACCAATCAGAGCAGGACACCTAATTCATACCGCAACCATACTGCATTCTATACCGCACTTATTCCAAATCTAGACTGCACCTATACCAACCCAATACTGCATTATACCAAACCTTTAACACACCCAGAAAATAATATCTCAAAGGACTACCTTTCCTGTAATAATTATTCTGCAAACCCCCTTTATCTCCCTGCCCCTCTGCAATCATACTCCTTTTTCTTTTTCAGTGTATACCCAGTTGGTCTAGGACTAGCATCACCACCATAAATGCGCTCTGGCAGTAAATATACAGCACTCAGTAGATTCAACTTTACTACTGCTCACTGCTGCACTTGAGGTGACCTTGCTACTGATTATGCTAATCTCGACACCAAATGTCATCTGATGCTTAATCCTTAATGTTAATTGCTTTGTATGCAAAATTGTGTTATTACTATTATTAAAATATAAGTTCACCCTTTGTAACATGTTATACCTATATTCGAGGTGTAACATGTTACAAATATCCCGGCTGCTGCACCGCCCCCCTCCCCCCGAATCTTCATATTGACACTGAGCGAGGGATCTTCTCTCCCCGCTCTCTGTCACGATCTAGAAAAAACGCAGCTGTGCGGGCCGGGGGTAGTGCTACATGTGCTTAATCAGCCAGGAGAAGTCAACATGGACCCCACTGCAGCTGTTAAATGGCGCCAAGAGCAAAATGGTCAACCAGAGCTGTGTCTAGTGCTTGGATGTGCCAGAAGATGAAAGAACTAAGGAGCAGATTTACCAAGTGGTAAAGACACTAACTCCTGAGCAGAGTGTTTGTTCTAGACATGAAAGCGGAGTTCCACTCAAATTTTTAACTTAATCTTACCCCCTTCAGTTAATTGCATAGATGTTCAAATGCCGCACGAAAAATTTATCACTGTAATTACCTTTATATTGTACTTTATTGTGGCACTTCCTGTCTCTCCTCCCATGGGAGTAGGTGTGTTTATTACCTTTCCTCGGCGCCGCACTGCCTCCTGGGAGCTTAGTGTCAGGCTTCCCAAGATTCAGTGCGGGAACAATGATCATGCTTGTGAACAAGCTGTGAATGAACAGCATTCACCGCATCCAGGAAATCAATGCTTGTGGACTTCACATGCCCACAAGCAAGATGGAAACAGCCAGCATCACATTTTTAAAGTTATTCTTCAGTACGAAAACAGACAGAGGCGGATATATTACACCCAAACTGTGAGTATTATTTTGGGATTAGCAAAATGTCTCAATGACCTAAAAAAAAAAAAAAAAAGATTGGTTGCCGGACTCCCACTTGAAGGTGGATCCAGCTGTTGCTTGTACCTATGTGCTATTAGAATGGAAAAGGGACATTCCCACTCATTTCCTGGGAGACAGGATACACCCAACAGAAGAAGTTGAAGCCTGCCTAATCCATTTACAAGTGTCAGACATTAACCCGTCGAGCCCAAGCCAGACTACACCAGGGACTGATGCAAACACCATCGCTCTTGCATCTACTTAAAGACTACCTCCTGCTTCCTTCTTCACCGATGTAGGGAAGCTAGTGGAGAACTGTCAGGAATGGTTCTGTCCCCATGAAACGTGGATATCAGAAGCCGCCACGATTTTTCTCAAAGACTTTCATTTCATCTGGGGAAGAGGACTTTGAAACGTGGTGGGACCAGTCTTCCCAAGCACTAGAAGAATGGGATATTCCTGAGGCTTTAAAGGAACAAAGAATTTGTGAGAATCTCAGGGGCCCTGCTGCTGAAATTATACTGTTCTGGAAATTTTATAGATAGGCAATTCCTATCCTCATATTGATTAGTGGTTCCAAATGAATAGCTACTGCAGTAGGGAACAGACAGAAAAAAAATACTCAGCATCTTTCCAAATACACCTGATTATGTAGGTATCATATTAATATTATAAATTCTACTTTTATGGTAACAGGAGGTGTAACTCCTGTTACAGAACTCAAAAGAATGCAACATGTAATCAAAACATTATTAGTGCCGTGTGCACAGTGAGTGCAGTATGCAATAAATAGGAAAATAATACAAAATAGTATACTATTTTATACTGAATTTACAAATTTCCTTTACAATCCTTAACTGAAAGCTGGAAAAGCAAGACTGTGTAGCTTTGGACTATTGAAGTGCTGTATGATGTGTTTGTATGAGTAGAGAAACTCCCAGATTTATTATACAAGTTCAAACACACTCACCAGCATAGAGGAGAGAAGCTTTCTGACTTCATAACTTAACTAGATAAGATCCTACATGAAATCCTGTAAAAGAAAGTAAAGATCCACAAGAGGCTTAGAAGGAGCCTACCTAAATCATCCTATAGTTCTTCTTCTCATAGGACCCAGTTCAGGTCCTGTCTATTCAGAACTAGTGAAGGAAATTAGGGAGGAAGAGGCTCTGTTAAACGAGAAAAACCAGGAACAAGCTACTCTGAGCAAGCCGTCACCTAAGAAAGAGATTGTCTTCGCCGGTGTGGATCAAAGGGGTGCTTATGTATAAGAATATGAGGATGAGTCAACAATAGAGTTGGAAGCTAAACAGCTGACTACAACCAACCCCAGAGCCTCAATAGAATCAGCAACACCTGATTTGCTGACCCAGGTGGCATAGGCACAGTTGAAAATGCAACAAACCATGATGCAAGCAATGGAGGCCCATGTGAGCATGCAAAAATCTATTATAGATATGAGCAGATTGTCTCTACTTTAACTTCAGAAAATGGAACGAAACAAGGGGACATGTTTCTACCAACTGGAAAAAATATTATCTTCGTGGGGAAGTTTGCTTTCAGGTAGACAGGCACAAAATGCCAATGCACACCATTCCATCAGGAATGCCATGGAACAGCGAGAAAAACTGAAGCAAATTAAGAGAAGCGCGCAAGTCCACTCCAAACATGTTCCCGGATCAGTTGGTGGGTCCCTTGTCTATAGTCCCAAATTAAGTAGAAGGCGTCTACACCCAGCCTCTTCTAGTTACAGGAGCACAAGTGACATTACTGTATCAAGACATTTATGATAAGTATCTGAAACATTTACCCCTACAGAAGTTGGAAAATTTAGGGTATCGGAATGCAGAAGTTTCCATACAATCCACCTGACATTCAATTCTTCTGCAGTCAGGAAAACAGAGACATTCGATCCTTTAGCAGTCATGTGTTCCTCCCTCTCCTGGGGCAAAACAGAACTCTTTGCTGACAGGGACAAACACCGATTTAGTGAGAAGACTACTCACCCCCCCCCCCCCCCCAGCAATGAAGAGTGACTCATTAGTCCAAGATGTTCACCCTCAGCTACATCGGGCCTATCAACGTGTTCTGCTGCAGCAGAAGGCCCCAATGGAAAGGGTAGGAAAGCTCTAGAGACTCGGCTCTGAAGAAAGAGTGCTGAAACCCAGGGAAACAGCTTGCTTGCAAGCCACTGTCAAATGAGCTGGGACCAGCCTGGGTCCTTTGTTGTCCTTGAAGCCAATTCTCGGGGAGAAGACATTGGGGTGGAGCTGTTTCCTGAGGTAGTGTCGACTAAGGTCTTGCAGCAAAATCATAGAAAGATTCCCTGTCAGTATCCGAAACAATACTGATCTCCCAGTCAGGCTTAAACCTATCAACTATATGTTGCTCAGGCAGGTGTCCCTGCTTCACTATATATCCTGTTGTTATTTGTTATTATGTGGCCAAGACCAAAGAGCTTGGTGGAGGACCCAGAAGTGTTGGATAGTGAGAGAGGCCCAGGTTCTGCAATCGAGCAAGGGTTTAACACAGCGCTCACTGTAAAGGTATTACATCTGTTCTTTCACAGTTGGCCTCTGTACTATTCGGACTAAAAACCTAAAACAACAGAAAATACCAAAAAAGTGAAAAACCTCAAAGAAAGACATTGCTAGCTATCTTTAAATTAGTTTTCCCTCTTTAATGTTTATTTTTAATTTTTTTTCCTATTTATATGTTTATTTTTGCATACTGTGTATACAAAAGATATATATTTTAATTTTTTATTTTTATCAATTTGCAAAATGGAAAGTGAGTGAACAGAAGAAAAATCTAAATTAAATCAATATTTGGTGTGACTACCTTTGACTTCAAACCAGCATCAATTCTTACAATTGACAAAGTCAAGAAGTGTGCAGGATTAGAGGCAGGTGTATGAAAAACCAATTACACCAAGCAGGTGCAAATGAGCATCAATTTCATATGGAGGCTGAAACGCGGTCATTAACTGAAACAAGAAACAGCTGAGTAGGAGGCTGAAGACAGGGTTCAGGCCGGGTTCACACTAGTGCGACAAACGCTCCGACATTGGGAGCTCATGTTGCATGACGTGTGAAAATCAATGTTTCCCTATGGGAGCCATCTTAACTGGTCCGACACAAGTCGGTCTGACTTTGAAAATGCTCCTTGTACTACTTTGGTCCGACTTTGATCCTACTTCAGCCCATTGACTATCATTGAAGTCGGATCGCCTTCTTGCATGATCCGACTTTGGCATGCGACTTGTGCTCAGATGATCTTGAGGGCAAACTCTGCGCCAAATTTTAAATAAAAAACTGGCATGGGTTCCCCCTCCAAGAGCATACCAGGCCCTTGGGTCTGGTATGGATTTTAAGGGGAACCCCCTATGCTGAAAAACAGGCGTGGGGGTCCCCCCCAAATCCATACCAGACCCTTATCCGAGCGAGCGCCCCCCCCTCCTGAACCGTACCAGGCCGCATGCCAGGGTTGTCGGGAAGAGGCCCTTGTCCTCATCAACATGGGGGGTGGGCGCTTTGGGGCAGGGGGCGCCCTGCGGCCCCCCACCCCAAAGCACCTTGTCCCCATGTTGATGAGGACAAGGGCCTCTTCCCGACAACCCTGGGCATTGGTTGTCGGGGTCTGCGGGCGGGGGGCTTATCAGAATCCGGGAGCCTCCTTTAATAAGGGGGCCCCCAGATCCCGGCTCCCAGCCTTATGTGAATGAGTATGGGGTACATCGTACCCCTACCCATTCACCTGGGGGAAAAAAAGTGTCAATAAAAAAAACACACTAGACAGGTTTTTAAAGTAATTTATTAGGCAGCTCCGGGAGTCTTCTTCTGACTTCGGGGGTCTCTTCCTTCTTCTCCGTGCTCTCCGGCCTCTTCTCCAGGTCTCCGGTTCTTCTCCCGCTCTCCGGTTCTTCTGCTCTTTTGCCGCTCTTTTGCTAGCAGTGGCCCGGTCTTCTCCGTCGTCTTCTTCCCTCCGGTCTTCTTCCGATGTTGACACGATGCTCTCTCCCGCTGTAATGCCGTGTGCAAGGTGCGCAACAACATATATAGGTATGGGGCATGGTCACCGGGTGATGTCAGCTGGTGACTCCGCCCATTATGACATCACCACCCGGGGCACGATGGAACAGTGACGTCGTAATGGGCGGAGACACCGAATGACATCACCCTGTGACCACGCCCCGTACCTATATAAGTCGTTGCGCACCTCGCACACGGCGTTGCAGTGGGAGAGAGCGTCGTGTCAACATCGGAAGAAGACCGGAGGGAAGAAGGCGACGGAGAAGACCGGGCCAACGCCAGCAAAAGAGCAGAAGATAGTGGAGGAGCCCTGCAGCAGACACCGGAGAGCCGGAGAAGAACCGGAAAGCGCAGAGAAGAGGCCAGAGAACGCGGAGAATTCGGAAGAGACCCCCCAAAGTCGGAAGAAGACCCCGGAGCTGCTTAATAAATTACTTTAAAAACCTGTCTAGTGTGTTTTTTTAGTGACACGTTTTTCCTAGGTGAATGGGTAGGGTTACGATGTACCCCATACTTATTCACATAGGGCGGGGGGCCCCTTTATTAAAGGGGGCTCCCGGATTTCGATAAACCCCCCACCCGCAGACCCTGACAACCAACGGCCAGTGTTGTCGGGAAGAGGCCCTTGTCCTCATCAACATGGGGACAAGGCGCCCCCCCTGCCCCAAAGCACCCACCCCCTCATGTTGAGGGCATGCTGCCTGGTACGGTTCAGGAGGGGGGGTGCTCGCTTGTCCCCACCCCTTTTCCTAACCGGCTGGGCTGCGTGCTCGGATAAGGGTCTGGTATGGATTTTGGGGGGCGTTTTTTTGGAGTAGGGGGTCCCCTTAAAATCCATATCAGACCGAAGGGCCTGGTATGCTCTTGGAGGGGGATCCCATGCTGTTTTTTTATTAAAAATTTGGCGCAGAGTTCCCCCTCAAGATTCATACCAAACACAGTGCCTAGTATTTGCGGGGATCCAAGTCGGATCCCTGTTCATTAAAAGTCGAACGTATGTCGGCTTAAAGTCGCAGGGCAAAGTCGGATCCAAAGTAGGACGGCTGTTGTGTCGCACCAGTGTGAACACGGCCTAAAACTGAGTAAACCCACGTTCACATGTCAAATCGCAAGCCAAATCAGCGGCTATTGCCAGCAATAGCACCGTCCAAATCGAAGCGGGGCCAACTTTGAGGTGCCGATTCCCAAAAGCAGTTCCTGTACTACTACTACTACTACTAATGTTTGGGAACTCTAAGTAATTTTCTAGCAAAAAATACGGATTTTAACTTGTAAACACCAAATTTCAAAAATAGGCTTAGTCATGAAAGGGTTATACTGCATCAGCAAGGTCTCCACCAGGCAAAGATTTCAAAGCAGACTGGGGTTTCAAAATGTTCTGTTCAAGTTCTTTTGAAAAAGCACAAAGAAACGGGCAACACTGAGGACCACACAGTGGTTGCCCAAGGAAACCTAATGCAACGGATAAAAAACACATCATGCTTACTTCCCTTTAACATCGGAAGATGTTATACTATATATCTATATATACAGCGGGTAAAATAAATATTGAACACGTCACCATTTTTCTAGGTAAATGCTGTGCATGTGTATTTTAATTTTTTAATTTTTTTAGACAATGAGAAGAAAAATAGGGGCCAAAATTTAAAGTGATAATATACAACTGTTTTCTTTTTTTCCATATTTTGTGCTGTTTCACTGTTATATGTTAAAAGATCAAGATCAAGTAACAGTAAAAAACACACACAAAAAAAAAATGCAGTTCATTTTTTTCAAGATAAAATGAACAAACGTCACCAAAAATGTGACCATCAAAATTCATTCCTCATTGACTTCAATGCAATTCAAGTTTAAAATTTAAGTTCGGATTTTTAAAAAAACTTTACCTAATTAGTGAAATTCACAAATTACTGTTAGTGGCGGATCCTTACTAATCTCTTTTCGGATTCCTCACGACTCTGAAACTTTCCCCTCAGACGTGTTGGAGTTCCTCTAAGTTTTATTTAGAAGGAGGTGGAGGCAGCTGTCTGTGTGATGTGGCCAGGATCCCGGCAGGACTCGGTCATAGTCATTTGATGCCAGGAGGCAAAGTGAAGCCTTTTCATGCCATCAGCCTCGAGGCTCCAATGGATGACTCTTCACAGAGCCAGAACCGCTGGGTGCCAGACAAAGCAGCTCCGAGCTCCTCAAACGGCTTCCTCCACCCACCACTGACTATTTTTACTCCTGGAACTCTTTATGTTTATAATTGGAGAGATTATCTTCTCTGAGTCCCTAACAATGTTAACCGCTAGAAGGCAGCCTGAAAACTATAATATGCAGAGAATGGTGACCGGTAACAAAGTGTCTGAAATAAGAACTGTTTTTTTGCTGCTTAGTTCAAAGGAATTTGCAACAGCTAATGGTGAGCGTGAAAGAATAATTTATTTATTTCAGGTACTTAGCACTGTCAATTTACACATCTCTTTACACATACTGTATATTGTACATTCACAGCAGCCCCTGCCCTCAAGGAGCTTACAGTCTAAGGTCCCTAACTCACATTCTAGGGCCAATTTAGACAGGAGCCAAGTAACCTACAAGCATGTCTTTGGAGCGTTGGAGGAAACAGGAGTACTCGGAGGAAACCAACCCAGGCACAGGGAGAACATGCAAACTCCAGGCAGGTAGTGTCATGTTTGGGATTCGAACCGTTGACCCAAATGCTGCTAAGCAGAGGTACTATGATGACAGGAATATGACAATGGATCGAGAATGGTGGGGACAGCAATATAGTGAAGATTGGGGAATAGTGAGGACAGCAGTATGGTGAAGGCATGTAAATGGTTAGGACAGGAGTATGGTGAGGCTGGTGGAATGGTGATAACAGTAGTAAAACGAGAGTGTGAGAATGGTGAGGACAGGAGTATAGTGAGGGTGTGAGAATAGTGAGGGTAGAAGAATGGTTAGGATGGGATAGTGGAATGCTGATAACAGGAGTATAGTGAGAATTGAAAAATGAGAATGTTGAGGACACGAGTATGGCAATGGATGGAGAATGGTCAGGACAGGAGTATGGTCAGGGTTGAAGGGTTAGGACGGGAGTATGGTTGAGGATGCTTAAACAGTGATGACCGGAGTATGGTCAAGGTAGGAAAATGGTTAGAACAGGAGTATAGTAAGGGTGGGAGAGTGGTAAGGACAGGAGTATGAGGGTTGAAGGACAATTGAGATGCTGAGGATGAGAGGACAATAATAGCAGGATCTCGGTGAGGATGTGAAAACGCTAAGGACAGGAGTATGGTGACGATGGGAGAATAGTGAAGATAGGAGTGTGGTAACACTTGGAGAAATGTAAAGACAAGAGTATGGTGAGGAAGAGAGAATGATGAGAGTGGAAGAATAATAAAGACTGGCTGTTAGGGACATTAAATACAGGATGGTAAAAATGGGGGAATGGTGAGGATAATAATGACAGCAGAAGGGAGAGGATGGTATCATTTTGGTCCTTTATTCTTTGCTAGGAGTGAGTTTCAAAAATTTTCTGTCTTCTTTACCTGTTTTCCTGGCAGGATAGCCAGGCAGCGATCTAATGAGCAGCACCTGCATGATTTGCATAATGAGCTCTGTGTGTGGGATTGGCACGGTTCGGCCATTGGATCTCCTTTTATCTATAATTTGGTTTAGTGAAGCGGCTGATGTGAATTATTGTTATCCGGGTAATGATGGGAAATGAATGTTTGTGAAATAGCAGGCTGAGAAGTGACAACAAACCGCACGCTGAGATCATTTACCACACCAATTGTTCCACCATTGCTTGAAGGATTCTTTGGAGATGTCACTTAACATTTAACTCCTTCCTTACATTTGCTACATGAGATTTGCTTTTCGCAATTTTGCAGTTGCAAAGGGTTTTCTATTGTGGCACATGTGCATCGACTTTAGTAAATTTGCCCCATGACTCACATAGTATGACAGTAAAAGGAACAGTGAATAGTATGTAAACTGCAGTGATCAGTTTTGAAAGTGCAGTGATCAGTGTGTAGAGTGCAGTGATCAGCATGTAGTGGGCAGTGATAAGTGTGCAGAATGCAGTAATCTGTGTGTACAGATCAGCGATCAGTGTGAAGAGTGCAGTGAACAATGTGCAGAGTGCAATGATCAGTGTGTAATATTACTGTAATTAAGAGCTTTTGGACTGCATTTCCCAGAGGGAGATTGCCAGGAGGAGGGGAAGATCTGCATTTTACAGACTGTAGAGAACACAGCTCCCTCTTGCTGTGAGGGAGACCTAAGAGTGTACATCATTATCCAGTGTGCAGCATCACTGATGCACAATGGCAGGCTGAGCAGGATCCAGAGTGCTGAGTCTGTGCTGACAGCTATATGCATTGTTTATTGCTGACTCTGCTGATTTATGTGTTGATTCAGTCTAGTGGTACAGAATTCTATTCTAAGTTACTTTGACATAGTGATTATACTGTCTAGCAGACTGCCTGAACCTACCTTCTGTATGTAGCGCACCACCTAAGAAAGGTGAAATGGTATCCCCCCACCCTGCACGGTCAGGCACACCAAATTTTACCGTCTCTCAGAGTCAGAAAACTGTCCAAAACTTAGTATTATGTGATGCCCACTTGACTTTAACAACTTCAGGGACAAAGTCTCCTATGTACAGTCTATATACACTCCTTACTTCCTCCAGCACACTTGCTTGCAGAAAAACTCAGTTGAGACACTTTAGTGGATCTGACAAGACACTCAGCTAGATCAAAGCAAAAGCCCTTTACAGGCAAGGACACAGGCCCCTTGGTTGTGTAGCAAAGTCCAGTATCCAGCTTACATCCCTGTGGCTACTGATACCAGCACCATCTCTTCAGGCACTGCCAGCCTGCCTGGCTGCAGCTGCCCATTTTACTAGCCCTCCTGGCTACATCTCCACAGTCCTCCCAAACTGACACACTCTCTCTCCACAGACCTTCCAGACTGTTCACTCGTGAGTCCACCTGGTAAACTTCTCAGGAGAACTACTGGACATGTTGAGCTTCTCCTGCTGTCCTCTCTTTGCTCCCGTGCCTCCAGGAAGGATTCCTCTGTGTGTTTTAGAGCAGTGGTCATCAACCCTGTCCTCAGGGCCCACTAACAGGCCAGGTTTTATGTATTACCTTGGGGAGATGCAGACTAGAATACTGCAATCACTGAGCAGCAAATTATATCACCTGTGATGTATTTCAGTTATCTTGCATACCTGGCCTGTTAGTGGGCCCTGAGGACAGGGTTGATGACCACTGTTGTAGAGGGTCCCTCCAGCACCCGAGCCCTAGGCCCAAGGTCACCCCCCCAGACTAGGGGGCATCCTCAAAGGGGCCACAAACACCCTCCTCAGTACTCCTCTCCATCTTCCACCCGACTGCCCCCTGCTGGCATGACTCAAGAGTATTTACGAGGTGGCCTTCCCCCTGCCATCCCATTTCGTTGGGGACTGGCTGGGGTCCTCATCAATACTCCAAGCAGCTCCTCCTATACTCCACCCTCTAGTTCTGGCAGCTTCTCCAAGGTTCCAGAAAGCAGGGGGAGTCACCAGAGATGCTGCTTGCTGGGTTAATTTATACCTAAATGGTCTTGTGTCTATTTCCTGATACCAATTCACAGTCGTTTTGCACACTTATGTACGTTTAGGGCACTTTGACACTGGGGGGGTGGGGCGTCGGCAGTAAAGTGCAGCCATTTTTAGCGGCGCTTTACCGTAGTTTTAGCTGGGCTTTTCGGCCACTAGCGGGGCACTTTTAACCTCCCGCTAGCAGCCGATGAAGGGGTTAATATCACCCGCAAATCGCCGCTGCCAAAGCGATTTGCAGGTGATTCGGGAGCGCTGCCCATTGATTTCAATGGGCAGGGCGTTTTAGGAGCGTTGTATACACTATTGTATACAATATTTTTAGCGTCTGTAAAGCACCTCAGTGTGAAAGTAGCCTAAAGAGCACACAGTAACTTTCACTCAACCAGGTGTGCCAGAGGGGCTCAGGTTGTTCTTAGTGTTAAGGCACAGAACAAAATTGCCAAGTGGCTCCTTCGGGGGTAGTGCTACACAGAAAGCAGGGGGTCAAGAGAGATGCCATCCAGCCTCCCTGAGTCACTCAGCCCTGACCCAGATTCAACCCACATTTTCCCACACTACAACTATATACACTAGCACACTAGAGGGTGCTACATATATACTCATTTATACTGAAACCACCATTTACCTGAAGAACCCTTGTCCCTATAACAGGGCTGCAGGTAAATTTAGTTGTGCTGGATGGTAACCAGTCTAGCTAATTTGTAGTGTTTAGTGATTACATGACTTCTGTTAATTCCATTTATTTGTGGCTTCTCCGTTCTGTCAGTAGGTGGTGCTGTGGCCTTTGACATTAGAGTGATGTGTTACAGTGAAGTTCAGGTTATGATGAACATACTTTTCTCAGCCAATCATATT
Source organism: Aquarana catesbeiana (assembly GCF_042186555.1). NCBI lineage: Eukaryota > Metazoa > Chordata > Amphibia > Anura > Ranidae > Aquarana > Aquarana catesbeiana. The sequence continues at coordinate 535,282,296 of NC_133326.1, forward strand.
TGCAGCTAAGCATGCTGGTAAAAGGTATTTAATGGAAAGAAGTCAGGTGATCAGGCAAAGTGTTCCCGCCCAGGGCCCAGCCTGGGTGGATGGTATATGTAGAGTTCCTGGCTGCTAGGCCCAAAGCCTGGAGTTCTAAGGAAGCACCAGAGGGGACTTTTCATGAGCTGGAGGCTATGAACTGGCTGAGAGGACTTCAGAGAGAACTCATCCAAGGGAATCAGTGCATGAATAAGTGAGTACAGCTCAGTTACTAGGTTAGACAGCTTGGCTTACAAAGTACAGATGTGCTGGTTCAGCTTAAATGCTCTTATTCCTGTACTGCTGTCTGCCTTATCTCACCTATTTTTTTTTCTAAGGAGTCTGCCAATCTGCCTGTTGCTGATCGCTACTAAGGGTGTCCTGTGCCCTATTCCCCTCTCTCCCACATTTTTCCTGTTTGAGAAATAAATGTCTCTATTGTTTAAAGCATAAAAGTGACTAGCACTCAACTTCTTTCTTGTTTATCACCCACCATGCCCACAAACCTGCACCCTGAGTATGTATGTCAGCCATCACTACACCCGGTAGTCACCATCAGGCTCCCGGAAAGTCGGGACCATGGCTACATACCCATACCAATACATTGAGTTCATCTCATACATCTAAATGGTCTTGTGTCTATTCCCTGATACCAATTCATAGTGGAGGTATCCACATTTATGTTCCAGAGTGCCAGAGGGGCTCAGGTTGTCGGATTCAGAACAAAAAACAAAATACCAAATGGCTCTTTCAGGGGTAGTGCTACACAGAGCTCAGTGTGCAGAGTGCAGTAATCAGTGTACAGAGATCAGTGTGAAAAGTGCAGTGATCAGTGTGTAGAGTACAGTAAACAGTGTGAAGAGTACAGTAATCAGTGTGAAGAGTGCGGTGATCAGTGTGTAGAGTACAGTAATCAGTGTGAAGAGTACAGTAATCAGTGTGAAGAGTACAGTAATCAGTGTGAAGAGTGCAGTGATCAGTGTGAAAAGTACAGTAATCAGTGTGCAGAGTACAGTAATCAGTGTGCAGAGATCAGTGTGAAGAGTGCAGTGATCACAGCTCCCAACTGTCCCTGATTTTGAGGGACTGTCCCTGATTTGGACAAATGTCCCTCTGTCCCTCTTTCCCTCTCATTTTGGTCTGATCTATATAGTTGTATATAAAAATCACTTTTTTTCTTATAAAAAGTGTTCCCCAGTGCTAAATATTTCATCCAATTTCTACATTGCTGCATTTGTACATTTCAAAAGCAAATATAAAGGAATAGTAGTGGTAAAAAAAATGCCTTGTGGATTTAATTAACCTTTTGTTGGGAGGTATGGCAGTGATCAGTGTGAAGAGTACAGTAATTAGTGTGCAGAGATCAGTGTGAAGAGATCAGTGTAAAGAGTGCAGTGATCAGTGTGCAGTGATCAGTGTGAAGAGATCAGTGTGAACAGCGCAGTGATCAGTGTGAAGAGATCAGTGTGCAGTGATCAGTGTGAACAATGCAGTGATCAGTGTGCAGTGATCAGTGTGAAGAGTGCAGAGATCAGTGTGCAGAGATCAATGTGAACAGCGCAGTGATCAGTGTGCAGAGATCAGTGTGAAAAGTGCAGTGATCAGTGTGCAGAGATCAGTGATCAGTGTGAAGAGTGCAGTGATCAGTGTGCAGAGATTAGTGTGAAGAGTACAGTAATCAGCGTGCAGAGATCAGTGTGAAGAGTGCAGTGATCAGTGTGTAGAGTACAGTAAACAGTGTGAAGAGTGTGGTGATCAGTGTGCAGAGATCAGTGTGAAAAGTGCAGTGATCAGTGTGTAGAGTACAGTAAACAGTGTGAAGAGTGCGGTGATCAGTGTGCAGTGATCAGTGTGTAGAGTACAGTAAACAGTGTGAAGAGTGCAGTGATCAGTGTGCAGTGATCAGTGTGTAGAGTACAGTAAACAGTGTGAAGAGTGCAGTGATCAGTGTGCAGAGATCAGTGTGAAAAGTGCAGTGATCAGTGTGTAGAGTACAGTAAACAGTGTGAAGAGTGCGGTGATCAGTGTGCAGTGATCAGTGTGTAGAGTACAGTAAACAGTGTGAAGAGTGCAGTGATCAGTGTGCAGAGATCAGTGTGAAAAGTGCAGTGATCAGTGTGTAGAGTACAGTAAACAGTGTGAAGAGTACAGTAATCAGTGTGCAGAGTACAGTAATCAGTGTGCAGAGATCAGTGTGAAGAGTGCAGTGATCACAGCTCCCAACTGTCCCTGATTTTGAGGGACTGTCCCTGATTTGGACCAATGTCCCTCTGTCCCTCTTTCCCTCTCATTTTGGTCTGATCTATATAGTTGTATATAAAAATCACTTTTTTTCTTATAAAAAGTGTTCCCCAGTGCTAAATATTTCATCTAATTTCTACATTGCTGCATTTGTACATTTCAAAAGCAAATATAAAGGAATAGTAGTGGTAAAAAAACACCTTGTGGATTTAATTAACCTTTTGTTGGGAGGTATGGCAGTGATCAGTGTGAAGAGTACAGTAATTAGTGTGAAGAGATCAGTGTGAAGAGTGCAGTGATCAGTGTGAACAGCGCAGTGATCAGTGTGCAGTGATCAGTGTGAAGAGTGCAGTGATCAGTGTGCAGAGATCAGTGTGAACAGCGCAGTGATCAGTGTGAAGAGTTCAGTGTGAAGAGTACAGTAATCAGCGTGCAGAGATCAGTGTGAAGAGTGCAGTGATCAGTGTGAAGAGATCAGTGTGAACAACGCAGTGATCAGTGTGCAGTGATCAGTGTGAAGAGTGCAGTGATCAGTGTGAAGAGTGCAGTGATCAGTGTGAAGTGTGCAGTGATCAGTGTGCAGAGATCAGTGATCAGTGTGCAGAGATCAGTGATCAGTGTGCAGAGATCAGTGTGAACAGCGCAGTGATCAGTGTGCAGTGATCAGTGTGAAGAGTGCAGTGATCAATGTGAAGAGTGCAGTGATCAGTGTGAAGAGTGCAGTGATCAGTGTGAAGAGTGCAGTGATCAATGTGAAGAGTGCAGTGATCAGTGTGAACTGCGCAGTGATTAGTGTGCAGAGATCAGTGTGAAGAGTGCAGTGATCAGTGTGCAGTGATCAGTGTGAAGAGTGCAGAGATCAGTGTGAAAAGTACAGTAATCAGCGTGCAGAGATCACTGTGAAGAGTGCAGTGATCAGCGTGCAGAGATCAGTGTGAAGAGTGCAGTGATCAGTGTGCAGAGATTAGTGTGAAGAGTACAGTAATCAGCGTGCAGAGATCAGTGTGAAGAGTGCAGTGATCAGTGTGAAGAGATCAGTGTGAACAACGCAGTGATCAGTGTGCAGAGATCAGTGTGAAGAGTGCAGTGATTAGTGTGAAGAGTGCAGTGATTAGTGTGAAGAGTGCAGTGATTAGTGTAAAGAGTGCAGTGATTAGTGTAAAGAGTGCAGTGATTAGTGTAAAGAGTGCAGTGATTAGTGTGCAGAGATCAGTGATCAGTGTGCAGAGATCAGTGATCAGTGTGCAGAGATCAGTGATCAGTGTGCAGAGATCAGTGTGAACAGCGCAGTGATCAGTGTGCAGAGATCAGTGTGAAGAGTGCAGTGATCAGTGTGAAGAGTGCAGTGATCAGTGTGAAGAGTGCAGTGATCAGTGTGAAGAGCGCAGTGATCAGTGTGAACAGCGCAGTGATCAGTGTGCAGAGATCAGTGTGAAGAGTGCAGTGATCAGTGTGCAGAGATCAGTGATCAGTGTGAAGAGTGCAGAGATCAGTGTGAAAAGTACAGTAATCAGCGTGCAGAGATCACTGTGAAGAGTGCGGTGATCAGCGTGCAGAGATCACTGTGAAGAGTGCAGTGATCAGCGTGCAGTGATCAGTGTGAAGAGTGCAGTGATCAGTGTGAAGAGTGCAGTGATCAGTGTGAAGAGTGCAGTGATCAGTGTGAACAGCGCAGTGATCAGTGTGCAGAGATCAGTGTGAAGAGTGCAGTGATCAGTGTGCAGAGATCAGTGATCAGTGTGAAGAGTGCAGAGATCAGTGTGAAAAGTACAGTAATCAGCGTGCAGAGATCACTGTGAAGAGTGCAGTGATCAGTGTGCAGAGATCAGTGTGAAGAGTGCAGAGATCAGTGTGAAGAGTGCAGTGATCAGTGTGAAGAGTGCAGTGTGCAGTGATCAGTGTGCAGAGATCAGTGTGCAGAGATCAGTGTGCAGAGATCAGTGTGAAGAGTGCAGTGATCAGTGTAAAGAGTGCAGTGATCAATGTGAAGAGTGCAGTGATCAGTGTGAAGAGTGCAGTGATCAGTGTGAAGAGTGCAGTGATCGGTGTGAACAGCGCAGTGATCAGTGTGCAGAGATCAGTGTGAAGAGTGCAGTGATCAGTGTGCAGAGATCAGTGATCAGTGTGAAGAGTGCAGAGATCAGTGTGAAAAGTACAGTAATCAGCGTGCAGAGATCACTGTGAAGAGTGCAGTGATCAGCGTGCAGAGATCAGTGTGAAGAGTGCAGTGATCAGTGTGCAGAGATCAGTGTGCAGAGTGCAGTGTGCAGAGTGCAGTGTGCAGAGATCAGTGTGAAGAGTGCAGTGATCAGTGTAAAGAGTGCAGTGATCAATGTGAAGAGTGCAGTGATCAGTGTGAAGAGTGCAGTGATCAGTGTGAACAGCGCAGTGATCAGTGTGAACAGCGCAGTGATCAGTGTGCAGAGATCAGTGTGAAGAGTGCAGTGATCAGTGTGCAGAGATCAGTGATCAGTGTGAAGAGTGCAGAGATCAGTGTGAAAAGTACAGTAATCAGCGTGCAGAGATCACTGTGAAGAGTGCAGTGATCAGCGTGCAGAGATCACTGTGAAGAGTGCAGTGATCAGCGTGCAGTGATCAGTGTGAAGAGTGCAGTGATCAGTGTGAAGAGTGCAGTGATCAGTGTGAACAGCGCAGTGATCAGTGTGCAGAGATCAGTGTGAAGAGTGCAGTGATCAGTGTGCAGAGATCAGTGATCAGTGTGAAGAGTGCAGAGATCAGTGTGAAAAGTACAGTAATCAGCGTGCAGAGATCACTGTGAAGAGTGCAGTGATCAGTGTGCAGAGATCAGTGTGAAGAGTGCAGAGATCAGTGTGAAGAGTGCAGTGATCAGTGTGCAGAGTGCAGTGTGCAGTGATCAGTGTGCAGAGATCAGTGTGCAGAGATCAGTGTGAAGAGTGCAGTGATCAGTGTAAAGAGTGCAGTGATCAATGTGAAGAGTGCAGTGATCAGTGTGAAGAGTGCAGTGATCGGTGTGAACAGCGCAGTGATCAGTGTGCAGAGATCAGTGTGAAGAGTGCAGTGATCAGTGTGCAGAGATCAGTGATCAGTGTGAAGAGTGCAGAGATCAGTGTGAAAAGTACAGTAATCAGCGTGCAGAGATCACTGTGAAGAGTGCAGTGATCAGTGTGCAGAGATCAGTGTGCAGAGTGCAGTGTGCAGAGTGCAGTGTGCAGAGATCAGTGTGAAGAGTGCAGTGATCAGTGTAAAGAGTGCAGTGATCAGTGTGAAGAGTGCAGTGATCAGTGTGAAGAGTGCAGTGATCAGTGTGAAGAGTGCAGTGATCAGTGTGAACAGCGCAGTGATCAGTGTGCAGAGATCAGTGTGAAGAGTGCAGTGATCAGTGTGCAGAGATCAGTGATCAGTGTGAAGAGTGCAGTAATCAGCGTGCAGAGATCACTGTGAAGAGTGCAGTGATCAGCGTGCAGAGATCAGTGTGAAGAGTGCAGTGATCAGTGTGAAGAGTGCAGTGATCAGTGTGCAGAGATCAGTGTGCAGAGTGCAGTGTGCAGAGATCAGTGTGAAGAGTGCAGTGTGAAGAGTGCAGTGATCAGTGTGCGGTGATCAGTGTGCAGAGATCAGTGTGCAGAGATCAGTGTGAAAAGTGCAGTGATCAGTGTGCAGAGATCAGTGATCAGTGTGAAGAGTGCAGAGATCAGTGTGAAAAGTACAGTAATCAGCGTGCAGAGATCAGTGTGAAGAGTGCAGTGATCAGTGTGCAAAATTCAGTGATAAGGAAGAGTTGCTGGTCATTTACCAAGCCACAGAACTATCATTGCTCATTATCAGTTTTATAGCACTTTATTGTTGCTTTTTGCATTGTCTTACTGGATGTAGCTGCACAGTTCAAAAACTGATTTCACTTGTTGGTGGAGTTTTCCCTCCCTTCCTTCCATCCATCCTTCCTTGCTTACTCTCTCCTTTCTTCTTCCCCTAGAATACATTTTATACAGTATTTTGCTTTCATTGAATCCTTCAGAATCTAAACAATTACTTTGCTGCCCACAGACTGAGATCTGCAGATTGTGAGATTGCTACAGATCAAATCTTTAATTCTGCATTTTGGATTCCCCTTTTTTGCCCGAAATCAGAAATATATTCAGCATTTTTTCCTTTTTTTAGGATGACGATGGATTGTACGAAGACGTCCCCGTAAACATAATCCACTTGTCGTAGGTTCACCTTGTGATTTACCGATCGTCTGCAATTACCAGCGTTCCACTAAACTGTGCTACAAAGTCTGCGCCGCCCGGGGCCATGAATACATTTCCTGTAATGACAGTAAATATGTCGGCGCTTTGTTTGGACAGTCGCTGTCAATAGGAAATGCACAGGGAGCGCCGCAGCTCACAACTGTCACGCTCCAGTTTGGTAATTGCCGTCTCAGGAGTTTTAATTATTTAACAAAAATTACTGTGATATGTCACCATATCATCCTTAATCCAGGGAGGCAATTGGTCACTCCTTATTAGATGAATGACATGTTTTCTGCCACAACAGACGGTCAGAAAATCTGCAGCCTCAAAGTAAAATCCCTGAACAGCACTGATGACATATCGGGCTCAAATTTTCCTGTTTCAGAAAAGTCTTTAGTGAGGCAGATGAGCCGAGGATGAGGAGAGACGGGAAGGTTGATAGTACATTTCTGGTGTGGTAACATAAGGCCAGAGGCATTCTCTAATTTCTTGTTTTATCATCCATTGGCTGGAAGGGCCCACCCATGATGAGTATTTGGAGTCTTCCTAGTCTCAGGATGACACTTCAATCTAGGTAATCATAAAGATAATAAAGACAAACTTTAATAAAATGGATTTGGAATAAAGAAGACAGAGGATAAAAAAAGTAAAAAATCTGACAATTTTAGACAAAAACAGATGCACAGCCTGGCTACTCTTATGCCCCGTACACACGGTCGGACATTGATCGGACATTCTGACAACAAAATCCTAGGATTTTTTCCGACGGATGTTGGCTCAAACTTGTCTTGCATACACACGGTCACACAAAGTTGTCGGAAAATCCGATCGTTCTAAACACGGTGACGTAAAACATGTACGTCGGGACTATAAGCTGGGCAGTAGCCAATAGCTTTCATCTCTTAATTTATTCCGAGCATGCGTGGCACTTTGTGCGTCAGATTTGTGTACACACGATCGGAATTTCCGACAACGGATTTTGTTGTCGCAAAATTTTATAGCAAGCTCTCAAACTTTGTGTGTCGTAAATTCCTATGGCAAATGTGTGATGGAGCCCACACACGGTCGGAATTTCCGACAACAAGGTCCTATCACACATTTTCCATCTGAAAAACCTATCGTGTGTACGGGGCATTACAGTAAAGAATCCATAACCTGACTGCCTTTAAAAAATCCACACTACTTATGCCAGTACAGTAAAAAGAAGTCACAGTCTGACTACCTTTACATTTAGAAAGTCACATCCTGACTGTCTACAGTAGAGAAACAAAAGCTTGACTCCTCTTAGAGTACAGTATCTACATCTTTACTGCTGGTACAGTAAAAAATACACAAACTGGATTAAAATAAAGAATCCAATTTCTTTTTGCCAGTTCAGTGAAAGGAGCCACAGTCTGACTGCCTTTACATTTAGGAATCCTCATCCTGATTGCCTTTACATTAAATAATTCATAGGCCAACTTATTTAAGAGTACAGCATCTACATCCTTACTGCTAGTACAGCAAACAGACTGATTGGATTTAATCACAAACAACGCCACATTATGCAATCTCGTACAGGTTAGCCACTTAAGGACCAAGCCTCTTTCTGAGATTTGTTGTTTACAAGTTAAAAACAGAAAATGCTAGAAAATGACTTAGAACCCCCAAACATTATACAATAAAATGGCGGTCATTGCAATACTTTCTGTTACACCGTATTTGCGCAGCGGTCTTACAAGCGCACTTTTTTGGGAAAAATACACTTTTTGAATTAAAAAATAAGACACCAGTAAGTTAGGCCAATTTTTTTTTTGATTGTGAAAGATAATGTTACACCGAGTAAATTGATACCCAACATGTCACGCTTCAAAATTGCGCCCGCTCGTGGAATGGCGACAAACTTTTACCCTTAAAAATCTCCATAGGCGACGTTTAAAAATTCTACAGGTTGCATGTTTTAAGTTACAGAGGAGGTCTAGGGCTAGAATTATTGCTCTCACTCTACCGATCGCGGCGGTACCTCACATGTGTGGTTTGAACACCATTTTCATATTCGGGTTCTAGTCACGTATACGTTCGCTTCTGCACGTGAGTTCGTCGGGACATGGCGCGTTTAATAAAAATTTTTTTCTTTTACCTTTTTTTTTTTTAACATTTTTACACTGTTTTTTTTTAAAAAAAATTGTGTCACTTTTATTCCTATTACAAGGAATGTAAACATTCCTTGTAATAGAAAAAAGCATGACAGGACCTCTTAAATATGAGATCTGGGATAAAAAAGACCTCAGATCTCATATTTACATTAAAATGCAATTAAAAAAAAAATGTTGTCATTTAAAAAAAATGAAAAAAAAAAAAAAAAGGCCCATTTAAGAGCTATGGACGGAAGTGACGTTTTGACATCACTTCCGCCCTGCAGTGATATGGAGACAGGTGGGAGCCATCTTCCCCTCACTCGTCTCCATACCCAGGCAGGGGACAGACGTGATCCAGAGCCGTCGGCAGTGGCGGTGGGCACCAGAGCATGGCGGGAGGGGGGGCCCTCTCCCGTCGCCGATAAAAGTGATCTTGCGGCGAATCCGCCGCAGAGACCATTTTTATCTTGAACCGGACCGCTCACTGAAGAAGAGGATACTGGGGTTATGGCAGCTAGCTGCCGCCATAACGATAGCCTACTTCAAAGTACCGACGTATAACGACGGTGGGCAGTCCGGAAGTGGTTAGCAGTGCATTTACAACTGAGCATGCATGCGCTGCTAATACATCGGTTGCAAAACAGACTCTCTGGTAGTTGTGAATTATCTGCTTAGTACACAAAAAGCCAATTTATACATTTTATATTTAATACCCCAAAAATGTGAAGCAGCACATGGAAATATATACAGAAGGAATAATTACAATAAAAAGGATAGAGAAAATGACATACAAAGATATTGGCTCTCTGCTATTAAATTCAAATGGGAGAAAAACAGAAGTAAATGATACTGTTTGGGTAGTATTGTTTTATCCAGTTGGTGGGAGCATACCAGGAAAATCCAGTAACTGCTTCGTTCAGGACAAGCTCCAAAAAATGACAGCGTTCTTTCATATAGCGCTCACCTACAAAGGGGCCGCTGAGACTATGCCCAGACCTTGCTTGTACAGTGGCTGCCAGCCCGAGACGTGGTTTCAAACACACCAACAAATATAGGCTCAGTCTAAGGCAGTGTTTCTCAACTCCAGTCCTTAAGGCGCCCCAACAGGTCATGTTTTTTCAGGCTTTCCATTATTTTGCACAGGTGATCAGTTTCACTGCCTTAGTAATTACCACAGCGGTTTCAGCTGGTCTAAGGCAGTGTTTCTCAATTCCAGTCCTCAAGGCGCCCCAACAGGTCATGTTTTCAGGATTTCCCTCAGATGAAACGACTGTGGTAATTACTAAGGCAGTGAAACTGATCAAATCACCTGTGTAAAATAATGGATATCCGACCTGACCTGTTGGGACACCTTGAGGACTGGAGTTGAGAAACATTGGTCTAAGGGATGTCTTTTTTTGGATTTTATGCAGAAAACTTGAGCAGGAGAGGGGTGTAGGTGCACTTAGGCTAAATTCATACAGCAATGCAGAGCTAACGGAGCGATTCACTGTTTCGGCAGCTCTCTGTTGCCGGCTGCAGTAGGGGGTAGTGTGGTGCACAATTCAGCACATCACATGGCTCCCTTTTTTTGTTTTGATTTGTGCACACTTTATTTGAAGTGCACAAAATGTACACTTCATTCACGGCTATGTACAGCAGTGGGATGCTCTGTGTTGCTGTATATTGGCATGCAATTTGGCATGGTGCACTGCGATAAAATGCAGCATGTTGGCATTTTATAGCAGTGCAGCTCTAGGTTGCGTTACAGTGTGAAAGGGATACATAAGAAACAATTGTTTCTTGTGTGTTACTGTTGTGACAGACATTTTCCCATGTGGTAAAACATCTGTCACAGCATATTGTGTAATTTAGCCCTTACATCCCTTAGGAACACCTGATCAACCCTAGAAAACATATTGCTGCTACGCTAGGTGCAGCAGAGCCAAAACCTAAATTTAGGCTAACTAGGGCAGGACACTACACCCATCCTACTTAATTTTATAGGTCTAGAGATGTGAGATGGACACTTACTGAGTGACTGATCATGTTTGCAGCCTAGCAGGTGTGAGGAAAGTTCTATGCCTCTGAAGTGGCTGTAGGTTATGGACCAGCTGGTTCTGATGTCCGGGTCAGGGTTAGGTTTTGCATTATCCCTATCGAGTCCAAGCACAACATGATTGCCATCAGCATGGTCCAAATAAGGCCCCTTTCTCACGGGGTGGACTTAGTTTTGATAAGCAAGGGATCTGTCTGCTGATCCCCTGCTGATCAAAGCAAAGCAGGTGGATGACAGGTCTGTGCCCGCTCAGTTTCTGCAGAGTGGACACAGACAGAGCCCGCTCTACTCTATAGTCTCCACTGTCTGTTTACACCTGACTTCCCTCTGATCTGATCAGCTTAGATGGAAGAGAACAGATCTCCTTCCCTTTTTTTTAGTGGCCAAGATCAGATCGAAGGTAGGTGGATGTAAACAGACACAAGTCCGTTTATACCAATCGGTTCATAGGGGTGGACCATATCAGAATGGTTGTGTGAAAGGGCCTAACTATTTAGTCATGGTTTTATATGGCCATAGCATGACATTTTGTATCCACATGCAGTTCATAGCTCATACTATCAGAAGAAATAACTCTCACCTCCCCACGACTAATGTTCTGGACTTTATTAGAGATAAAACATATTTCCTCTGATGTTTGGAAATTAGTAATGATCTTAGACAGAGTGAGTGTGGTGCCCCAAAGTGATATGACTATTCACTCATTTTCAGATTTGCAGTCTTTGAGGATTCTTTTGATGACTGGCCCCCAGTGAGGTGATAATTGGTTACCTTTAACCGTAGCCACAAACCTACAGGATACTTATCAGGGATTCTGCGGAGGTTCCCATAAGGGCTCATTTAGACTTGTGGTTGTCCCCTCCATATGCTGCAAATACAGCAGGCTGGGGGGGTTTACATCAGGGACGTGTGGTGAGGTCAGTGGCTGGTGAGGCACTGGCTAGTATCAGAGCCGGATACACACGGGTTACAACATACGCCGTGAACGTTAGAGTGAGAGCAATAATTCTAGCACTAGACCTCCTCTGTAACTCTAAATATGTAAGCTGTAAAAAAATGTAAAGCAACGCCTATGGAGATTTTTAAGTACTGAAGTTTGACGCCATTCCACGAGTGGGTGTAATTTTAAAGCGTGGCATGTTAGGTATCTATTTACTTGGCGAAACATCATCTTTCACATTATAAAAAAAAAAAATCGGGCTAACTTTAGTGTTTTTTTTTTTTTATTCATGAAACAGTTTTTTTCCAAAAGAAAAACACGTTTAAAAAATTGCTGCGCAAATACCATGTAACATAAAAAGTTGCAACAACCACCATTTTATTGCCTAGGGTGTCTGCTATATATATATATATATATATATATATATATATATATATATATATATGTGTTTGGGGGTTCTGAGTAATTTTCTAGCAAAAAAATGATGATTTTTACATGTAGGAGAGAAGTGTCAGAATTGGCCTGGGTGGCAAGTGGTTAATTACCATAAGTAAGTATTATACAAATAATTATTATATATTGTTTTTAGGGTAATTTAATATATTTTAAAAAACTGTACTCAAGCAGGTGGTTTAACGGACAAATTACTGAAGTTTTGAAGTTATAACTTCAAACCAGTAATTTAACAGTAAATAGATAAATAATACATGTATTATGTTATAACATATAGCATAATAATATATGATTTAGCTTGGTACCTTTTTAGCAGGCAGCAGATTCTCATTCTCCCTCTTAACTATGTGAGAAAAACATGGGATTATGGTTAAATCTAATACCCACAAACCCATGATTTGTCCTTCTAGTTAAGAGGGCTAGGCTGGAAGGGAGCATGTGTCTTTTAGACACATGCCCCCTTCTATGACACTACAGTGAGAAGACAGCCTCCACTGCAGCATTTTTATTGGACAGCTTGTTCCAATGGTACTTTACCATTCGTCCAAGGCTCCAAGCTGTCCATTAAGCTCAGTGCTTCTGACAAGAAGTGAGAGGCGCTGTAAACTCATCCTCTCAGTCTGCTGCAAACAGAGTGTGCCAGCTTGTATTTAAACTGGCCACTCTGTATGTAGCTTCTGACAGGCTGCGCAAGAAGCCCCGTATCCCCGGAACTATAGGTGGCAGGAGCTAAATACCCCCCAAAATCGGGGTCTCTGTGACCCCAGGTCGCCGAGCTACAACCCTCGAAGCCTGATCATTTTTTTGTATATTTTTCTATGTTCATGGCTATGCCTCCCCTGACAGCACGTCCATGGTTTACATGCTGCTGCCACAATGCTTTGCTTCGCACCTGCAGCAAAAACTATTTCTCCTGTTATGTTTAGTAGGCGCTATGCCCACCAGACATGATCCATTCAACTTAATAGGGAAGCGTGGCAAATGCCCTGCATCAGCTTGCGATGCACACAGTTTCAGCATCTTGGTGCAGCAATTGATATAGGTGGTAAGGAGCCTTTACATCTCCTCCAAAAAGTGATCTGCAATGTGGATTGCGTCAAAATGCTTCTGAAAGGTGTCATTCTGTGATCTGAACGTCAAGCGCCTCTGAACATTGATCTGAACATGGATTGCGTTTCACAGGCACAGTCTTAAGCCCAAACTTAGCTTACCTGCTTTCTGCCCGGCCTATAGACAAATGACAGTCGAGTGGGAGCTTTCTTGTTCTCGGTGGATGTCATATGACGTCTTTTCACTAACATGCCTTGCACAGATCATTGTACCGGGATGGCCCCATTACCATTTGACCGCTGTGATCAACCACAGGGATCACATGACAGTTGTACACAATGAATGGCTTTCATTTTTTTGCAAAAGATTTTATTGACAAATAGCATAAGTATACAGAGCCAACTGACTAGGGTAATACCTCGAGGTACAATTCCGGAATATGATGCAGTGCAGGAAAGTTACAGTTCGTAAATTATTGCAATAAGCAAACTTAATCACTGTGTTAAGTAATGTTCTGGTGTACTCAAAGGCGGAAGTGAATGGCTTTCTTTCATAGCCACTCATCGAGTACTATTGTGTTCCTCTCTGTGTTTGGTCACAGTGATCACATGGTACAGACATAGCCACAATGCATCTGTACCATGTGATAGCTGTGGACAATCGCAGCTTTCACAATAGTACACACTTAATGAATAGAGGCCAATTATTAACCACTTAAGCCCCGGAAGAATTTACCCCCCTTCCTGACCAGAGCACTTTTTGCAATATGGCACTGCGTTGCTTTAACTGACAATTGCACGGTCGTGCGACGTTGCACCCAAACAACATTGACGTCCTTTTTTTTTTTTCCATAAATAGAGCTTTTTTTTGGTGGTATTTGATCACCTCTGCGGTTTTTATTTTTTGTGCTATAAACAAAAAAAGAGCGACAATTTTGAAAAAAAGCAATATTTTTTACTTTTTGCTATAATAAATATCCCCAAAAAATATATCAAAAACAAATTTCTTTCTCAGTTTAGGCCGATATGTATTCTTCTACATATTTTTGGTAAATCACAATAAGGGTATATTGATTGGTTTGCGCAAAAGTTATAGCGTCTACAAAATAGGGGATAGATTTATGGCATTTTTATTATTGATTTTTTTTATTAGTAATGGCGGCAATCTGCGATTTTTATTGTGACTGCGACATTATGGCGGACACATCGGACACCTTTGACACTATTTTGGGACCATTGTCATTTATACAACGATCAGTGCTATAAAAATGCACTGATTACTGTGTAAATGACACTGGCAGGGAAGAGGTTAAACACTAGGGGGCGATCAAGGGGTTAAGTGTGTCCTAGTGAGTGATTCTAACTAGAGGTCGACCGATATGGGTTTTTCTCTGGCCGATGCCAATATTTAGAAATCGCGGTGGCCGATGGCCGATATATGATGCCGATTTTTTTGGGCCGATATATTAGGCCGATTTTTTTTTTTCCCTTCATCTCATAAAATCTAACAGTTAGACCCCTTTCACACTGGGGCGTTTTTCAGGCGCTTTTGGGCTAAAAATAGCGCCTGTAAAGTGCCTGTAAAACGGCTCCCCTGCAGTCTCAGTGTGAAAGCCTGAGTGCTTTCACACTGAGGCGATGCGCTGGCAGGATGTTAAAAAAAAGTCCTGCAAGCAGCATCTTTGGAGCGGTGTATACCGCTCCTCCACCACTCCTGCCCATTGAAATGAATGCGCACCGCTGCCGAAGCGCCTGCAAAGCGTTTCGGCAGCAGCGCTTCATGGGTGCATTTAACCCCTTCCTTGGCCGCTGGCTGGGTTATAAGCGCCCCGCTAGCAGCCGAATAGCGCCGCTAAAATGACGGTAAAGTGCCGCTAAAACTAACAGCGTTTTACCGTCAACGCATGCCCGCTCCAGTGTGAAGCAACCTTAAGTAATAAGTGATACAGAAAATTTTTTACATTTAAACATTTATTAAACAAAACAAACCTCCAATCAGTTCACTTCTATGTATAATTTAGATTTAAAAAAAATAACTATCTTAAATATTAAATACACAAAAACAGGTAATCAAAACTTTTGGACGAAAAAAATGGGCTAACTTTACTGCTTATTTTTTTTTTTTTTTATTTCATTAATTTTTTTTAAAAAAATTGCGTTTGAAAGACAGCTGCGCAAATACCGTGTGACATAAAATATTGCAACAACCTCTTTTTTATTCCCTAGGGTCTCTGCTAAAAAAAATATATATATAATGTTTGGGGGTTCTAAGTGAATTTCTAGCAGAAAATACAGGATTTTTACTTGTAAGCAACAAGTGTCAGAAAAGATTTAGTCTTTAAATGGTTAAACTGAGAGCTTCCACACACAGAGCTCAGTTCATTGATAAAAAGAACTTGAAAAGATACAATGTTTCTTCTTATCAGACTTGGCAGGCTGCCCAGGGGGGAGAGAGAATCCTCTCCACAGATAACCTCGGGAAACTTGCATTGACTTCTATTACAGAAGTCATTTGCAAGTCCCGATGAAGTTATAATCGGCTTTTTTTATCAGCACAATCTGCCGATGCCGATTAAGTAAAAAAAGCCAAATATCGGCCGATATCGGCTGGCCGATATATCGGTCGACCTCTAATTCTAACTGTGGGGGGGATGGGCTACCACTTATATGACAGCGATCACTGCTCCCGATGACAGGGAGCAGTAAATCCCTGTCATGTCAATAGACAGAACAGGGAAATGCCTTGTTTACAAAGGCATCTCCTCGTTTTTCCGCTCCGTGACACATTCGCGGGCCCCCGGTGGACATCGAGTCCACGGGACCCGCGGGCATGGTCACGGAGTACGCGTGCCCCGCTGGCGGCACGTGCGTGCCCACAATTCCACATCTTAAAGGGGACGTACAGGTACGCCCATTTGCGCAGCCGTGCCATTGTATCATCGTGCACTGGTCGGCAAGCGGTTAAAATTGACTGCTTATAACAATGATCATTACTGTTATAAGCAATCATAGTGTAAAAAAAATCCTGATCACTTCCTCAGAGTAGTATAGTGTCACTATAGTAACACTGTACTACTCTGGTCACAGTATGTAAAAAAAAAATGCAAAAAAATGTTTTTTTACATACTGTCACCAGTCAGTGTCCCTGATCAACGCCACACCAGTCATATGGTGCTCTGGTGACAGTATGAAAAACAAATTGTGAAAAAAAGTATATAATTTCTTTATTTTCCAAAACATTGTGACCAAAAAATGACAACTTCAACAAAACACACAAAACTCACCATGCCTCTTACTAAATACCTCAGACTGTCTACTTTCCAAAAAGGGGTCATTTGGGAGGTATTTATACTGTCCTGGTATTTTTGGGTCTCAAAAAATGAGACAGGCCGTAAGTACATCAGGTTTGACTGATTTTCAAATATGCTGTATATACCATAGATTTTAGACTCTATAACTTTCCCACAGACCAAATAATATACACATATTTGGGTTACTTTTACCAAGAAAATGTAGCCGCATACATTATGTCCTAAATTTATGAAGAAAGATTATTTATTTGCAAAATACTTTACAGAAGCAAATAAAAACTTTTCTTTTCAAAATTTTAAGTCTTTTTAGCTTATTTAGCAAAAAATAAAAAAAAAACAGCAGTTTTTTTAAGTTAAATACTTTAAAAAAAAAGTTCTACCTGTCTCAAAAAATAATAAAAAATGAATTTGGGTACAGAGATGCATGACTGAGTGTCATTCAGAGTGTGAAATATGAAAATTGGCCTGGACAGGAAAGGGGTGAAAGTGTCCAGTATTGAAGTTGTTAGGTCGAGAAAGGAATATTAACCTAACTGGACTTTAAAGGCACTGAAATTTCAAAATATGTAGAAAAATATACATTTTATTGTTAACAAAGATTCTTGCGTGAGATACAGAATTAAAAAAGCGGAATGTTAGCAACAATGCATATGTTTACTGACAGTCATATGATAATCGACAATTTTACTTGTAGTTCACCCTACGCGTTACGGAGTTTCCAAATTCTCCTTCTTCAGGGGTGCGTGAAAGAGTCAAATCATATGTATATTTCTGACACTGTCATATGCATGAACATTCCGAAAATATTAAAAACAACAGGAAGATTGAGCGGAGTTGTGTCCTGGATATGCCCGTCTGGGCTTTTTGAGATGTGGATGTGCTTTTTGAAAAATGGTCAGATCAACTCAGGGAGGAGTAGTCACCCAACATGCTGAAGTCGAGAAGTGGAGTGACCCTTATGACTGAAAGATGGATACTATTCATTCACAAGAAATTATGGTGTGACATCAAACAAGTTGCCACTTACTGATGTAGGAAGCTATGTGAGGACACAATCCGGCATCCATGTCATGTATTGAAGTGGTTAGGCAGCACATTAGCAGTTAGGTGTTAATTCCTAAAGTCTCCAGGTTCAAGATGCCTATTCAGATTCTGTTAACCCTCTTTCTAACCACATCTGTACAAAACTCCTTGGCTGTATTATGAGGATATCATCCAACTTTTCTGTATGTAATATTGCACCTAGGGAGGAACCTTCATGAGCGTTCCAGCAAACCAGACCTGGCGTTATGAAATTTTCCTGTCTCCTTGCTCCATCCATAATAATGGCATAAGCCGTTCCACTTGGTCAAGCCACGAGGTATTTGGACTCCATCTTGTTACTTCATCAGATCCCAGGAGCTGACTGACGTAGCTCACAAATTGCCACTCTGATTTATAGCTTCTGGAAGGCAGAGCGCATTGTCATCAGGAATTTGGAATGAGATACATTGTTACATGACATTATAGGAGATAATTATCAGTATTAACGTCTCTCTCATACAGAACAAAGCGCACCATTCCGCTTGGATAAAACACTTTTCCAGTAATTGTCTCCGCCAGAAGCAAACGCCGCACTGAAAAATGAATACAGCGGCCGATCTTGTGGAAAATAACGGCTTCTTTGAAGAAAAGGACAGATTTAATGAAGTTACATTTTCTAATTTCACATAATTAGTTTGGTCTGAAGATGATCACAGCCCAGCGGCCTGCGATCACAGCAAAGGATTTCCTATGAAGAGTTTGTAGAGAGTTGTGTTCTATGTGAGTATCCAGAATCTCAGAAATATTATTCAGGATATTAATGACTTCCTGCATCGAGCAGAATGAACACCATCTATATATACTGTATTTAAATGCAGTGATACAATATATAGGTACATGGAGTGGATATGTAATATAGATGTTATATACATTAAAATATATTTATCATATACTTTATACAGTGGGCTAAATCATTTTTTGATCCCCTGCAGATTTTATAAGTTTGCCCACTTACAAAGAAATGAAGGGTCTATCATTTTTATCATAAGTGTATTTTAAATGATAGAGACAGAATATCAACCAAAAATCCAGGAAACACATAAAACAATTGCTTGCAGTTCAGTGAGTAAAATAAGTATTTGATCCCCAAGCAAAACATGACTTAGTATTTGGTGGAGAAACCCTTGTTGGCAAGCACAGAGGTATGACGTTTCTTGTAGTTGGTTACCAGGTTTGCACACATCTCAGGAGGAATTTTGGTCCACCCTTCTTTACAGGGAGCCATGTGGTCAGAATTGTCTCTGTCACTTTCTGGTGTTTGCAGTCTTTTTCGCCACCAATGTTTGGGGAAATTTTCAGACATAAGCACTGCCTGCACTCCTCATTGTGATGTTCATTTCGGCGCTTCATCAGAAACTCATTAGATGACTGTCATCTCTGTGAATGATTCCTCTCTGAGAACAAAAAGGGGGAAATGAGCTCTATGGATCATCCGTCTCCCCTCACTTCCTAATAAAATCAATTTTAATGAAGAAAATGAGGACTGAAATGAAACATTCATGCAAAGTTTAACCTATAGCCAGAACACTCAATCTCAGATCCTGACGAGTCAATCCGCCAGAGGGGGCGGCTTTATAAAGAGATGGTGGGGAAAAATTTACAGGGTCATCATTGTGTACATAAATCACATCCAAGCACTAGCAGACAGCCAGGGAGTTGATGCAGGAGACTATGGACTGGTATCAGTGTTCAGTGATAACTTTCTGAATCTTACATACTCCTCTGAGAACCTATTCTCTGATAAAGAAGTGGACAGAGGTGTGACAAGAACACATGGTGAGGAAACCTATGTGCCTGTGCACCCAGTGTAGGTGCATTAAAGTGGACCTGTCATCAGACATATTTTTCATGTGAAGCGCAACATGCTAAGTAGCGTTTCAGTGTAACATTTCTAGGTATTTGGGGGGGGGGGGGGGTATACTGAGAAAATGCTTCCTCTTGCCTGCAGGATCCTGGTAGCATCATCTCAGCCTAGGCAAAGTCACTGATCAGGGCTCAACAAAACTGGGATTGGTGTAGATTTTTACCCACAAGATGGCCAACTGGATGGCCCTACAACTACCAGGAAGGAAGAACTGACTGCAGTGAGCAACAGTGATGCAACTTGTAGTAGCCAATCACATTCAACATTCACTTCTTGGATATTGTAAGTGTTATTTTATATTCTTAATAAATGATGGTCTGTCAGTATTACGCTATGGTGAACCTTCTAGGGAACATCTGAACGGCATTCATATTTGGCCACCTGATTGAATCCGTGACTGGGGTGACTTGGGCTGTATGCTGACCACTTCCGTAGGATTTGCTGGGACATCGTTCTCCCTAAATCTCCTCCGGATAAAGGCCCTGGCCGGGTAATAGATCGCAGGCTTACAGAGCTTGCCTTAGGGTAAGCGTGCATTCTGTGTGGTATCACTGTGGTTGCGGTGGAGGATTAATTCAAATTTTCTAAGAAGCTTTTATCCACACTTTGGTTATGGAATTTGAGCACAATCAATATATATGGAAGGACGTTTTCATCTTTATTTAACCTAACACATCAATGAGCTTTATAATAATAACATTGTCAATCACTACAGTTTATATTGGAGTATTGTCAAATACCACTGGTTCAGTCTATTATAGTAATATACTATTATTTAATATTGGTTTAATTTTTCTAGCGCTGCTACAAACTTTCCCAATTATTAGTGCAGCTTCGAAAAGACCTAGGGATAAATGTAGATTGCTGATTGGTTGCTGGGGGGGTTGTGCACTCATTCCTCTTTGCTGTGAAATTGGTTACATTGTGATAATCGTCTTATTTATAACTCATATAGCGCTCATTATCCATGTTTCTTCTGTGGATAACAGTGGAGTCACACAGAATCATCTTCCTGAAGTTTCAGCTTCGGCATCTGTTGTTTGCGCAGCTTGTTTGGTCATAATTACAGGGTAGGTAATGCACAGTGCTCGGTGACGAGACTCAGTTTGGTCAGACTTAGTCATCCGTACATTTCAGCCATCTATCAGACAAGGCCGGATAATAGAGGGGATCTATGCCAAGCCTGGCAGAGCTGGAGCCAACACTGTGCACAAACTATAGACCACAAACAGAGGGGAACACATGTCTGCAGATCCTGGCAGCGCCAACCTCCTTCCCGAGCAGCTGTGCCCAGCAGGACTCGAAAAGCAAGGCAGAGAATAGAAGCAGAGCTCTGTGCTGGCCCAGTACAGCAACAGATTGGAGGCGCCCATCTCTGCCAGGCCTTCCTTCACTCTAATAATTACATTCCGCCTGCCGAGACTTTTATCAAAGATCCCAGTTTACAGGAAAACGTGGAACTGCCTGTTTAGTCTTAATCCCTCACCAGCCACATCATTTAGGGTGGAGAAGGCCTAATGTAAACCCCCTGCCACTCTCACCAACTCAGAACTCTTCATCGGGAGAAAACAACACAACACTCACCCCAGGACATCTAGTACCAATATTCCTTTATCCTAGAGTATTTGTTCTCAATATTCCCTCATCTTGGGAATCTGAGCCAATGTTTTCCTCACCTTGGGTATCTGCCCAATATTCCCCCATCATGCGCATCTGTGTTCAGTACTTTTCCACCCTAGGTATCTTCTTCCCAATATTCCCTAATTCCTGAGTAACTATGGGGATTGTTCCCTCATCTCGGGTGTCTATGTCAAATATTTCATCATCCTGGGTATCCATGCTTAATATTCCCTTATCTCAAGGGTATCTATGCCTGGTATTACCCTCACTCAGGGCATTAGTGCCCAAAATCCTCTTATGTGAAGTATCTGTGCCCAATATTCCCTCATCCCACGTATCCGTACCCATTATTTCCCTATCCTGAGAATCAATGTCCAATATTCTATCATCTCAAATTATCTGTGCTCAATTTTCTCTTATTCCTGGTATCTGAGCCCAACATTCCTTCATCCTGGGTGTCTGTGCCTAACATTTTTTCATCTCAGGTATCTCTGCCTAATATTTCCTCATCCCTTGGTATATGCTCAGTAATTCCTTATCTCAGGTATCTGTGCCTAAAATTATCTCAGGTATTTGTGCCCAATATTCCCCCATCCCATAGTAACTATGCACAACAATTCTTCATCCGGGGGTCTCTGTGACCAAAATTCCCTTGTGGTAACTTTTTCCAGCATGCACTCGTTCCAAGAATCTATACTTAGTATTCTAAACCCTGAGGTATATGTGGCCAGTTATCCTTTGCCTTAGGGCAACTGTGGTTGACCTTCCCTTCCCCTGGAATAACTGGAATGGCTGATATTCTCTCACCCCATGGTAACGGACTTGCTCTTTAAAAAAAAAAAAAAGTCTCACTTTTAGGGCTGCATTCTTTATTAGGTAAAAAAAATATATCAAAAAGATATGTTTATTGTTTGAAGGACATGGATGAGTTTGTCCCGAGCTGTCTAAAATCTCCATCCGGAATTCTACTAGTTTCTGAGTCTGTCGTTAAATTTGTTTTGTCATCACATGAAACACACACACAATGATCATTGGTCAAATCCTGATCAGTTGGAGGATGCATTGTGTGGGGGATCTGAATGACAAATTGATGGTTGTAGTGGTAATGTGAGGGGAGGGGTCTCTTTCTGTGACACTTTGTGAAGTTAATCTGATGTAATTAACATTTAAATGGAAAGATCGCCAACTTTTAATGTGACTTGTAAATTCCAAGAGAAGGACCTTCCGGTGAGTCTTTAAATTGTCTGAAATGCGGATGGAGCGCCGAGTGGAGTCATATTTCACCGCCAAACGCCTCTGACTTATTACAGATTATAATAGGATGGAAGTGCAGCATCAGCAGTTTAGGGTTAATGTCTTCGCAACTTCATTGGAATTTCTCTGGTTGTCCGACGGGCTGATTAAATCATCGTCACTTTGTCAAGAAGAGTTTTATTTTTCTTTTGTCACTTCTCTCTGATCGTTTTATATCAGCTTAATGGAAGAAGCCAGCAGGTTCATCCACCAAAATCTTCCCATTCTGGAAAGACAAATGCTGCCTCCCAGGGGGCAAAAAGGGAAGTATCAGGAGGGTCGTGGGGGGGGTGTTTCTGGGGTCCGGGGGGACGATTACTGTAGGGGCATCAGGAGGAGTTCTGGGGTCTATGGGGAGAGTGCAAGGGTTTGCACATAAGTGCTGAGGTGAGCACCAGGGGTCTGTAGGGGGGATGTCAGGGAGTGACAGGGTTTGTGGGGAGAGTGTGCCGATTATTATTATCACATATACAGAACCATGATCATCAGATTTGCTACTTTTCACCATATAAGCCTCAGCTGCATTTTGTGCAGTTCATGTACAAGCAGTTCAGAAGTTTTATAAATACAGTTGTGTGAAAAAGTATTTGCCCCCTTTCTGATTTTTTATTTTTTTGCATATTTGTCACACTTAAATGACTCAAACAAATTTTATTACACAAATAATAACCTGAGTAAATACAAAATGCAGTTTTCAAATGATGGTTTCATTTATTAAGGCAAAAAAAAGCTGTCAAAACCTGCCTGGCTTTGTGTGAAAAAGTAATTGCCCCTAAACCTAATAACTGGGTGCGCTACCCTTGGCGGCAACAACTGCAATCAAGCGTTTACAATAACTGGCAATGAGTCTTTCACATTGCTTTTACATTGCTGTGGAGCAATTTTAATTCAGCCACATTGGAGGGTTTTACAGCATGAACGGCTTGTGTAAGGTCATGATACAGCATCTCAATTGGATTTAAGTCTGGGCTTTGACTAGGCCACTCCAAAACCTAAATTTTGCTTTGTTTGAACCATTTGGAGGTGGACTTGCTGTTGTGTTTCGGATCACTGTCCGGCTGCATAACCCACGTGCCCTTGAGCTTGAGGTCACGAACTGATGGCCGGACATTCTTCCTTTAGGATTTTTTGGTAGAGCTCAGAATTTATGGTTCCATCAATTATGGTAAGTCGTCCAGGTCCTGAACCACCATGTCTGACTGTTGGTTTGATGATCTTGTTATGAAATGCTGTATTAGTTTTAAGCCAGATGTAACGGGCCACACACCTTCCAAAAAGTTAAATTTTTGTCTCATCAGACCACAGAATATTTGCCTAAAGGTCTTGGGGATAATCAAGATGTTTTTTGGTAAATGTGAGATGAGCCTTTGTGTTCTCTTTGGTCAGCAGTGGCTTTGGCCTTGGAACTCTCCCATGGATGACATTTTTACCCAGTCTCTTTCTTATTGTTGACTCATGAACACTGATTTTACCTGAGGCAAGTGAGGCCTGCAGTTCTTTAAATGTTGTTCTGGGTTCTTTTATGACCACCTGGATGAGTCGTCGTCATGCTCTTGGAGTAATTTTTGTTCCAAGTTATCTACATTTGTGGATAATGGCTCTCCCCATGGTTCACTTGAGTTCCAAAGCCTTTGAAATGGCTTTGAAACCCTTCCTAGACCAATACCTGTACATTACTTTGTTTCTAATCTGTTCTTGAATTTGTTTAGATTGTGGCATGATGTGTGGCTTTTTGTGATCTGTTATGCCCCGTACACACGGTCGGATTTTCTGACGGAAAATGTGTGATAGGACCTTGTTGTCGGAAATTCCGACTGTGTGTAGGCTCCATCACACATTTTCCATCGGATTTTCCGACACACAAAGTTTGAGAGCAGGCTATAAAATTTTCCGACAACAAAATCCGTTGTCGGAATTTCCGATCGTGTGTACACAAATCCGACGCACAAAGTGCCACGCATGCTCAGAATAAATAAAGAGATGAAAGCTATTGGCTACTGCCCCGTTTATAGTCCCGTAGTACGTGTTTTATGTCACCGCATTCAGAATGATTGGATTTTCCGACAACTTTGTGTGACAGTGTGTATGCAAGACAAGTTTGAGCCAACATCCGTCGGAAAATCCTAGGATTTTGTTGTCGGAATGTCCGATCAATGTCCGACCGTGTGTACGGGGCATTAGCGCGCTTCACTTTGTCAGACAGCTTCTATCTGGGCTGGACTGGGACAAAAATTTGGCCCTGGACTTCATCCAGAACGGCCCACTTTAATTTTGCAAACACGCACAAAAACAGTATCCTGTGCACTTGCGCAAGAGTGACATCATCATAGGCCCAGCTATCCACACAGCAGGAGCACGCAAACCCAGAAGGAAGACTGGGTGAAGGGGGAAGCGCCTGCAGCAGTGACAGCATGCTGCTGGAGGGCTTCGCTTCTCTGGGTACTAGGTATTGTGATCCCATTTCCTTCCACCTTTCACTAGTGGGTTCGCAGTACCCAGAGTTTTTTCTTGCAGTGGGATACTTTACCCTTACTGCTTTGATTGCATATTTTGCACAGTTTTTTTTTTCTCTGCACATTCAAAGAGACTAATTTGGACATTTTTTTTGCACTCTTTTTGCACTTTAATACCATAAACATAGTTTGGCTATAATGGTTTTAATTATAAGCATGGTTTATATATGAATTTTTGCTGAAAATATTTTTATGCACTTATTTTTTGCACATTTCAATATTAATTGACACTTTTGATGAATTTTTAGCTATGTTGGATTTTGCATATTGTTTGAATTGTTATTTGCACCGATTGAATTTTTGATGTTATTTTAGTTAGCGCCACATCCTTTTGCTATATATTTAGTGGCTCTGCCTTATGCGGCTGTGCCGGGCCGGCCGGTTACCTGGATGTGATCCTCAGGGCTCAAAATTTCAAGTCCTGAGCTACTAGCCAGGCCTCAAGGGTTACTCGCCACCAGTTGCCCCACCCAACCCCTACCCTGCCCCGCCCCTAATTTCGCCCCTAAACACGCCCTCATGAATTATCTCATGAAATGACACTTAAATGTTTTATGCAGAATTAAGTTACAAAAATACATTTTAACAACAACTTTACTCTCAGCACAGCCTCACCAGTGCCCATCAAAGCAGGCTCACCTATGCCTGTCAATGCAGTGTGACCTGTGCCCACCATTGCAGCCTCACTGTGCTCACCATTGCAGCCTCACTGTGCCCACCATTGCAGCCCCACCGTGCCCACCATTGCAGCCCCACCGTGCCCACCATTGCAGCCCCACCGTGCCCACCATTGCAGCCCCACCATGTCCATGACTGCAGCCTCACCATAACCACCATTGCAGCCTCACCGTGCCCACCATTGCAGCCTCAGCGTGTCCACCATTGCAGCCTCACTTTGCCCACCATTGCAGCCTCACTGTGCCTACCATTGCAGCTTCGCCTGGGCAGAGGAAGAGAGAGGGCGGCTGGGAGAAGAGAAGAGCTGTTACAGCTTACATGACAATTTCCTCCGCTCGCCGTCATACACAGCCCCACCTCCACCTGACCCCGCGCCTGTGATAGACAGAACGCATCCCAGCATTGGACCCGCATTCTGTCTATCACAGGTGCGGGGCCAGGAGGAGGCGGGGCTGTGTATGATGGCGAGCGGAGCGGGGGCAATTGTAATGTAAGCTGTAACAGCGGGCTATCCTACTCTGTGATCCCGCAACTCTCCTCTTCCTCCATGCTCTCTTCCCCCTGGGCGATTGCTGGGAGAACGACCCCCGATCAACCCCGCCCGCCGGCGGTGCTCGCCCCCCACTCCCAGGCAGCCCAGGTCTGAGTCCGCTGTCACAGAAACTGGCCCACCGGGAAAGTCCTGGTAGTCCCGATAGCCAGTAATCCCTGGCTTCTATTTATGTGATTTCTTGATTCGACGGGTCTGGCAGTAATCAGGCCTGGGTGTGACAAGTGAAATATAACTCAGCTTTCCAAAAAATTGTGGTTAATCACAGTTCATTCATGATTCAGCATAGGAGGGGGCAATTACTTTTTCACACAGGGCTAGGCAGGTTTGAACAGCTTTTTTCACTTAATAAATGAAATAATAATTTAAAAACTGCATCTTGGATTTACTTGGGTTATCTTTGTGTAATATTAAAATTTGTTTGATGATCTGACTCATTTAGGTGTAAGAAATATGTAAAAAAAAAATCAAAAATTATGAAGAGGGCAAATACTTTTTCACACAACTGTACGTGAGATGGTCCAAAATTGCATATACTGCTGAGAGGTTCACACTGATCAGCTCTGCAGAGGAAAGCATTGCTACATGAAGCTCTGCCCACACTCATGTAACAGAGAACAGCAATGGATATGGTTCTATGTGTACAACTGACACGGAACAGGAGATGGGAAATACTGGACTTTGTGTGCGTGTGTGTATAAAGCGGCTTGTCCGACATCAGCCTGAACCTGCTCAGGATTTCCCCCTCTCCTTCCTGCCATAATTAATTTATCAGAGATGTCACTGCATTGTGCTCGTGTGACAAAGTCAGCAATCATAGTAAGACAAATGCAGCCGTTATGTGCATATGACACCTCTACAGGAAAGCAAGAATTTTATGCCAGAAACTTGTGACAGCTACCAGATAACATTTACTTGGGTGATGTAGGGTATTACAAAGCTGATGGAATTTGACAATTGTAGCAACCTGTGTGCATGGCTGGTGGACGAACACTATTGCTGTTGCTTAGTATTGTCGAAGTGACACGTTGGGTTATGGAGATGCTCATCACCTCAAACCGCATTATTATAAATATAAGAAGAGGGAGTGATGGATCGTGATTGAAGATATGATACAGACAAGTTTTGGACACAAGAATCCATATACACCCACCGGCCATTTTAATAGATACACCACCAGACGTGGTGAAGATGACTTGCTGAAGTTCAAACTGAGCATCTGAATGAGAGCCTCTTGAGCCCTCGGGAAAGAGAGCCCTGACTGATGGGGGCATGGCCAGGGAGGAGTTACACTGAACTTGGTCTAACTCAGGATTGGTACAAGGGGGGACAAAGGGTTGGGCCTGAGCTCAGGAGTTTGGCACCCCAGGGGATTATGGTCCCTTTCGGACGGAAGCATGGAAGAGCTCGGACCTGACCCTGCGGCTCCAGCCATGGACACGGATCACCTCCTAGCTAAGGTCCGTGAGCTGGCCCTCAGGGGTCAGGCTGACTGGCTCCTTGCCCTCTTATCCCCTGGGGTGCCCTCTCCTGCCCCTTCCCCTGTTCCTCCTCCTGAGTTAGATGGATGCAGGGCCCGCAGACGTGCCCGTCCACCTTCTCGCCTCAGCCCCAGCCCCTCTGCGGCCTCCTACTGCCCCCCCCTCCATTCCTCTCCGGTTCGGGTTCCCGGGGCTCCAGCAGCCAGGAAGCGGGGGTCGGCCGCCCGTTCTCGGCGTGCCCCCCCTCGTCGGTCCCCTTCTCCGGCCATCCGGAGCAACGTGCGCTCCCCCCCCCCCCGGTGTCCCCGTTCTCGCAGCCCCCGCTCGGCAGCCCCCCCTCGCCCCCCTCCCCTTCCCAGAGTATGGCGCGAGGCCTGGACGGAGCTGGAGCGCTCCAGCCCACGGCCTCGCGTTATGGAGTACCTGCTTCCGCCCCTGCAGACAGCGGGGGGGCGGCGGGTGTGCGGCCGCTCCGCTCCTTGGCCAGGCTGTCCTCTCGTAGGGCGGCTGGAAGGGGTCGGAGCTGCTTGCCTGCTCCGGCGGCTCCGGATCCCTCGCATGGCGTCTGCTGCGTCTCGGAATGGGACCGGCTCCCCCTAGCGACCAGTTCACTCCCTGCGCCTAGCCAGGTGGGAGTATTTGAACTGGCCCTGCACCAAACACAATATGCTTGTGCCCAGCACCCCTCTGCGCCCGGGAGGGCGGGGGGTGATCTGGCTGGCACTCACAGGGGAACATATGGGTGCGGGCTGCCTCATCCTGCGCCCTCCTGGGCGGGGTTGCAGCTGGCCCCTGACTCGTATGGCCAGGGCGCTTTGCCGAATATGGCCCTTTCAGCACCTGGCTGGGTGGGGGGTAATTCATCCCAAGACAGGCATCATACCGTCCCTGCCAGGTCGCAAGGTCCCTCTGCGCCCTCATGGGCGGGGTCCTCGGCGGCTTCTGGGCCATCAGTAGCGGGTGTATCACAGTGCAGGACCCCCTCTGCGCCCGGACGGGCGGGGGACAGGTCCCAGACCCAGGCCGCGCCACGCCATTTAACATCCCGGATGGGATGTGCCCCCTCCGCGCCCAGCAGGGCGGGTGCGGGTTTTCGGCCTTCGCGGATACCATTCCCCCCGTACTCTCGGCCGCCCTCCTGCGCCCAGACGGGCGAAGGTCTCGCGAACCCCCCCCTACAGTCACCGGGGTTTAACCCCCCTACGCGGTCAACATGGCGGGTAACGCCAGTCTCCCTGCGCCCGGCTGGGTGGGAGATTCCGGATCCGGGCTGGCGGCAGCTTCCGCCTCGGATCAGCCGGCCAGAGTCCATAGACACTCCTGTACCTGCACAGTTGCTGCCCTCGGCCAAGGGGACCCTTCAGTGGCGGTGGCAGGACCCCCGCCTTTGGATCTCTCCGTTGGCCGAGATGGCCCTAGCGTACACGGCCCCGTTGCTCCTCACGGTGCTGGCCGCTCCAGTCTGCAGTCTTCCGGAGTCACATGGGACACCGCCTCACCTGTTGATCGCCCGTCATCGGTGATGCCCCCAAGGATCAGTGAGTATGATTGTGAATTGATTTGGGGGAGGTCAGTTGATGATTCCGTATCGGGCCCCGAAGACCGCATAGAGTCGGTGGTTAGGTCGGTTCTCTCCAGTATGGGTGTTTCGGGCACGGCGACAAATCCTTCCCCTCCTCCCACATACCGGAGGAGACGAAGGAAAAAATCTGGCGACGGGAATTCGTTGATTTCCTCGCTCTAGTTCCGTCGGATAGGGAAACGGTTGACAAATCCCGGCGGATAGACATTACTACACAGGGTGAGAAAGTCAAACAGCTTCCTAGAACGTTCGGGAATTGTCTGCAGGGTTTCTGTGCCTACGCGGGAGTGCTCTGCGAGCGTTGCCCAGAGTTGGCGACTTCCTTGTTCTGCTACCTGGACCTTATTTGGGGGGCGTACAAGGTTTATGGGGGTCAGTGCTGGTTCCAGTATGACACCCAGTTTCGGCAGAAGATGGCGGCGCGCAAAGAGCTTCGCTTCGACTGTCAGGATGGTAGCCTGTGGTTGTTGCTCATGTGCCCTCACAGGCCATCGTCCTTTCAGTCTGCGGTCGGCGCTCCTCAATCCGGAGCGTCGGCCGCCTCCAAAAAAGGTGTCTGTTGGCCACTGTAAATGGTACTCTGCCTGTCGCTTCAGGCACGAGTGCTCTAGCTGTGGGGGTGCACACCCCGCCAGCCGGTGCTTCAGGAAGGGAAAACAGACACTTCCCAGAGCGGGAGCCAGGACCGACCTTCCTAAGCCGGAGGACGCCGGTGAACGTCCTAGAGATGCTTCCCTGGCTAGACCGGTACTCCCTTCATAGGGAGGCCCTGATCTTAAAGGAATGCCTGGATCGAGGTTTCTGGATACCTTTTTCCCCGTCGGACGCTCCTACCATGTCGGCAAATTTAAAATCGGCTGTAGAATTTGAATCCGTAGTGGCTGAAAAGCTCCAGAAGGAGCTGGAACTGGGGCGCATGGCGGGCCCCTTTGATCTTCCCCCATTCCACAACCTGCGGGTGTCCCCACTCGGCGTGGTCCCAAAAAAGGCGAGTGGTAAATTTCGTTTAATTCATCACTTATCCTACCCTTCTGGCTCCTCTGTCAACGACCGAATTGATCGCGAGGAATCGCGGGTGCATTATGCGTCATTTGATAAGGCTCTTCACCTCGTCAGGGCAGCAGGGCGTTCCGCTATTTTGGCAAAAGCGGACATTGAGTCCGCTTTTCGCCTTCTCCCTGTTCACCTGGACTGTTTCCATCTCCTGGGTTGCTACTTTCAAGGAAGCTATTTCTTCGATATGTGCCTGCCTATGGGTTGCGCCATTTCGTGTTATTTTTTTGAGTTGTTCAGTAGCTTCCTTGAGTGGGTAGTCACCCGGGAGGCTGGGTCTCAGTCCCTGCTGCACTACTTGGATGATTTCCTTTTTGTGGGCCCCGCGGACAGTGGGCAATGTCAATGCTTGCTCTCTGCTTTTCAAGATGTTTGTCGGCGTTTCGCCGTCCCACTTTCAGTGGACAAGACTGAGGGTCCGGCAACGGTAGTATCTTTTTTGGGAATTGAGATTGGCACGGTGGCCATGGTCTTTCGCCTGCTGAGGGAGAAGCTGACTAAGCTGCTATCCTTGGTTCGTTTGGCGAAAGGGTCCAAGAAACTGCAGCTGAAACAGCTACAATCTCTGCTGGGACACCTAGTATTCGCGTGCAGGGTCATACGCATGGGGAGGGCTTTCTGCAGGCGCCTGTCTTGGACCATGAAGGGCGTTACGGCCCCTCACCACTACATTCGAATCACCAAGCCCATGTGGGCTGATTTGGATATTTAGCTAACATTTTTGCAATCCTACAACGGACAGTCTTGTTGGTTGCAGGAGGAGGTACCGAACCCACAGCTGGAGTTGTACACTGATGCGGCAGGCTCCTGTGGTTTCGGCGCTTTCTTTCGAAGGGAGTGGTCTGCGGAATGTTGGCCGGCCTCATGGGCCCGCATGGACTTATTGCGCAATCTCACCCTTTTGGAGCTTTTTCCGATCATTGTAGCGGTGGAGCTTTGGGGTGAACAGTTGCGCAATCGTCAGGTGATTTTTTGGTCAGACAATATGAGTCTAGTGCAGGTAGTTAACAAGCAATCGGCCAGTTCCCCTCCAGTGGTTTCGCTGTTGCGTTTTTTTAGTTTTAAGATGTTTGCATTTTAACATTTATGTTAAGGCAAAACACGTTCCGGGAGTTTCTAATGACATTGCTGATGCTCTTTCCCGCCAACAGTTCCCTCGTTTTCATTCCTTGGCTCCGTCGGCTTCGCTGGAGGGCCTCCCCTGTCCAGGCCCACTTATGGAACCTCGTTTCCGGGGATTGTTAGTATTGCTTCGGTCGTCGCTTGCTCCGCGGACGTGGGCGTCGTATTTTCGGGTCTGGCACGAATGGTCCCAAGCGTCGGGTGGTGAGTTCTCTATTTCCTCTCCGGAGGATAGACGTTTGGTCTTATTTGCTTACCTGGTCCAGTTACAGGAAAAGGGCGTGTCGGGTTCCACTGTCTCTTCGGCCATGTCCGCCCTATCTTTTTGGTTTCAACTCCTGGGGTGGGGGGATGTCACAAAAGCCTTTCCAGTGCGTCGGATATTGAGGGGCTGGAAACGCATCACACATCTTCCAGATTCCAGGCGCCCCATTTCCCTTCAGATCTTATCGGATGTTTTGGCTATGTTGCCGGAGGTGTGCTCATCCGAGTTCGAGACTTTGCTTTTTCGAGTAGCTTTTTCATGGGCGTTTTTTGGGGCTTTTCGTATCGGGGAATTAGTCGCAAAATCCAAGTCGTCTCCTGGGGGTATTCGGTCGGAGGATGTTTCTTTGTCGGAGCGCAGTGTCACGATTTTCTTGCGCTCCTCAAAGACTGACAGTTTTGGCAGGGGCCACCGAGTGGTACTGCACCACTGTGGCGGCCCATTTTGCCCAGTGTCTCTGGCTTTTCCTTTTCTTTCCGCGCACCCCCCATCCCCCACGTTTTTTGTGCACGCTGACTCATCCTCGTTGAGTCGGTTTCAATCGTTTTTGCCTAGAGGCCTTAGGCCTACCCGCGAGCGATTTTTCGACTCATTCCTTTCGCATAGGCGCTGCCACCGCCGCTTCTGGCTTAGGGTTTTCCGATACGGAACTTCAGCGGCTGGGTAGATGGGAGTCGTCTTGTTTTTCGCTGTATGTTCGCCCTCATCTTTTGTGTTAATTTCAGGTTTTCCCCCGGCTCAAGTATGGATACTGGGTGATTCCTTTATCTTCTGGGTGGCTCGTCGTGCAGAGATCCGAAATTACGGGAGAAATTTGGGACTCTCATCAGATGTGGCAAGGATTCGCTGGCTGGGCCTGCGTGGGCTGCGTTGGCACCAGGTACTGTCGGAATGTTGGCAGCTCCGTACCCGTGTGTCCGGTCACATTGTCCTCGTGGTTCACGCCGGCGGAAATTATGTAGGTTACACCCGGTCCGTGGATCTAATTGCTGCCATAAAGGGCGATATTGCTCAGTGCCTTGCAATGTTTACCAGTGTGACTTTCATCTGGTCAGAAATTGTCCCTCGATCTATTTGGGCAAGAGAAGTCCCTGGTCCCTGTTTGGAAAATTTTCGCAGGAAGGTCAACGCCCAAGTGTCCAAATTTGTTTGGAGGATTGGGGGGGTCGTCGTCCGTCACAAAGATCTGGAGGGAAACAACACTGACTTGTTGAGGAGGGATGGTGTTCATCTCAACGAAATTGGCATGGACATTTTTAACCTGGGACTTCAGAGGGGGGTGGAACAGGCGCTGGCTGCGGTGGGGCGCCTGTCAGTGGATCACTGACTGGCTGGTGGCGGTTTTGGTGACCTTGCCAGCAAATATGGAACCCCTTTTTTATGCCCTGATGGTAATTGGGAGATTGACAGCCGGTCCGGCACTTATGGTAAGGACAGGCCCCTCCTTCATCTCCCTTTTACATTTGGAGTTGAGTGCTCATAGTGCAACTGTGACTGGCACGGTCTAAAGAGTTAATGTTATTTTTGAGTTAAATAAAGCTGTGGCCTTGCCCTTTCCAATGTTAATGGTTGTATGTGTTTTTATTGGATGGGAAGAAGGGGTAAGGTACGCTAAGTGGTATGGTTGGGACCTGGGCTTATTGCACCTCATCAGTCATGAGAGCCTCTTGAGCCCTCGGGAAAGAGAGCCCTGACTGATGGGGGCATGGCCAGGGAGGAGTTACACTGAACTTGGTCTAACTCAGGATTGGTACAAGGGGGGACAAAGGGTTGGGCCTGAGCTCAGGAGTTTGGCACCCCAGGGGATTATGGTCCCTTTCGGACGGAAGCATGGAAGAGCTGCCCACCCTCCCGCCCTAATTTTGATGGTATGTCACAGCGTGTTGCGGTTTTGGTGACCTTGCCAGCAAATATGGAACACCTTTTTTATGCCCTGATGGTAATTGGGAGATTGACGGCCGGTCCGGCACTTATGGTAAGGACAGGCCCCTCCTTCAACTCCCTTTTACATTTGGAGTTGAGTGCTCACAGTGCAACTGTGACTGGCACGGTCTAAAGAGTTAATGTTATTTTTGAGTTAAATAAAGCTGTGGCCTTGCCCTTTCCAACGTTAATGGTTGTATGTGTTTTTATTGGATGGGAAGAAGGAGTAAGGTACGCTAAGTGGTATGGTTGGGACCTGGGCTTATTGCACCTCATCAGTCATGGGGAAGAAAGGGGATTTAAGTGAGTTTGAACTTGGCATGGTTGTTGGTGCCAGACAGGCTGGTCTGAGCATTTAAAAAACTGCTGATCTACTGGGATTTTTACGCACAACCATCTCTAGGGTTTAGAGAGAATGGTCTGAAAAAGGAGAAAATATCTGGTGAACGGCAGTTGTGTGGACAAAAATGCCTTGTTGATGTCAGAGGAGAATGGACAGACTCGAGATGATAGAAAGGCAACAGTAACTAAAATAACCACTCGTTACAACCAAGGTATGCAGAATACCATCTCTAAACGCAAAACACACCGAACCTTAAAGCAGATGGGCTACAGCAGCAGAAGACCACACTGAGTGCCACTCCTGTCAGCTAAGAACAGGAAACTGAGGCTGCAATTCCCACAGGCTCACCAAAATAGGAGATTGGAAAAAATGTTGCCTGGTCTGATGAGTCTCGATTTCAACTGTGACATTCAGATGGTAGGGTCAGAATTTGCCGTAACAACATGAAAGCATGGATCCATCCTGCCTTGTATCGATGGGTCAGGCTGGTGGTGATGGTGTAATGGTGTGGGGGATATTTTCTTGGAACATTTTGGACCCCTTAGTACCAATTGAGCATCGTTTAAACGCCACGGCCTACCCGAGTATTGTTGCCTTTTATGACTACGGTGTACCCATCTTCTGATGACTCCTTCCAGCAGGATAATGCACCATGTCACAAAGCTCAAATTATCTCACCACTAGTTTCTTGAACATAAAAATGAGCTCACTGTACTCCAATGGCCTCCACAGTCACTAAATCTAAATCCAATAGAGCACCTTTGGTGTCACGGACCTGGCCGGAGCAGAGGCTGTTGGAGAGGACTGTATGCAAGCCTGTTGCCCACCGATTATGGGCCCTAGCATTTGAGGTGAATGAGAAATCCAGTCTGAACTGTATTAATCGGACTCAGTCATGTATATATTGTATGGGGACTCCTTACTGTAGATTTGTGTCCCTGAAGAGGGAGGGGGGGTTCCTCCAGCAGCCCCCTGCTGATAAGACTGATTCATTCTGCTGGGACACATCCTGTGAGGAGATGCTGGTGTTATCAACATGTGTTTATGTTAATTGAGAGAGCTGATCACATTAGCCACCAGCACTGGCTAATAGACGAATGGTCTAGGCTGAGGAGGGGGGAGATTGTTGTTTGTATTGTTAATTGTATTAATGTGTGAAGCTCGGTGCCCACAAGACTGTCATCTGGTCTGGGTACATTTTGTAGTAAATTAGGTCATGTTAATTAGGTTAGCTTTGAGTCATCCCTGCTGTATAAAGGTCTGTGAGATCTCAAAATAAAGGTAGTTCTGATGTACTCCAAGACTGGTGTTGTCTAGTTCTTGGGGTTCCTATAGCCAGATCCATTGGACTCCTGTTCCAGAACTTAGGAAGCGGTATGTGACGGAAGCACTCAAGCGGAGTGTGGGGCGTTCCGTGACATTGGTGGCAAGCAGCGGGAAAGCTTCCTGAAGTCTGAAGTCTGGGACATCCAAACCTCCAACTGGATCCAAGATCAGCATAGCAGACTTCAGTCACCCCAGCGGAGATATGGACCTGGCATCAGAATTCCCGGGGCTGCTGCGGATCATCCTTTCAACATACACCAGGACTGTGTCTGAGGATGAATACCTGGAGCTCAGGCAGCTGATTCGGGTGGAGCTCTGGATTGCAGCCCTCCGTCTCGCTGGTATAAAACAGGGCAAGTGCTTTCCAACCCAAGAGCAACGGGCCAGTGACCAACGGGCATTGCGGATGGCATTCCTGGGAGAGCAGCCCCAGGAGCAATGGGTGACTGAGTTGGACAGGTTGGTCCAGCAGGAGATAGAGCTGGACAATCGTTATCGGGCTCTGCAATGGCACGCAGAGGAGGGATATTTAGGGGAGACAACAGAATGCTCTCCGGAGGGATATGACTTTGGCGGCCCTGGATTGCTGTGGGAGAACCTTACAGATCTTTTTATGTTTGGCGATAAGGGGGAACCTGACCTTGAGGACATGAGGGACTATAGAGAGTCTATGCTCGGTCTTGCAGGGGTCTCAGAGCTCAAACCTGATCTGGACCATTTGCTAAGGAAGGAACAGCAATTGGAAAGGGCATACAGGAAACTGCTAGAACAAGTTCAGCAGCATGCCAGAGAATCGGCAGTGGAAAATCCGGAGATTGCCGTCCCCAAACCTGAAGTGCTGACAACAGGGCAGAGCTCTGCTAACCTCTGTCCAGAAATGATAACATCTTCTGGGTTCCATGGACAGGAGATGGTGAACCTCTATTCCCAGACATCAGTTGCAGAGACATGGGATTTGATAGACTTTTCTGCTGAGGAAGAACAACCTGATGAGCCTCCAGCAGAAGAGCTGCTATCATTGCCAAAGTTCACTGTGTTCTGCCCAGCACCAACAGTGGCTTCGGCCTTCCTGAGAGAAGAGGTAGTCGGCCTTTCTCCCACAACACTGACAGGGACATGTGATTTTCTGCCAGCAGCATCTATGGAGTTAAAACAAACTTCTCCAGCTGAAGATCTGGTAACTTAACAGAGGGTCCAAGACCTCTGTCCCACACTTTTACCAATTCCAGAGACTGGGGATTTAATAGACGTTTCTGTAGAGGAGGAACCACCTGGCAAACCCCCAGCAGAAGTGCTGGCAACCGGACAGAGGGTCCAAGACCTCTGCCCCACACCTGCAGCAATTGTGGAGGCCCAAGGTGAGGAGGTGGCAGTCTATCGCGAGCTGCAGATCAGGATCCAAGGAGAGAATGCAGTCATCACCTCACAACTGCAGCTTGATCTGGTGTTGGTTGATGGGGCTTCAGTCCCCACCTGTATACCCCAGGGATGCTGGGCAGTCGGCCCAGATCCCCAACAGCAGGATGGAGTGAGCCCAGTCCCCCTGTCTTCTCTCCAGCGGCAGAAAGGATTCCAGGGAGAAGGGCCAGTCTGGGCCTCTCCCCAGCGGCAGATATGTTCTCTGAGAGAGGCAGAGGATGGCTGGGTGAGTACTACACTGTTTGGAATAATTTGTTTGGGGTACTGTGTGGGTACAGGCAGTAGAGGACTGGAACTATGGACTAACTTCGGAGTCAACCCGTCTGGGGTCTCCTCCTGTGTTAGTCTCCTGCCGAAAGGGGAGAAATGTCACGGACCTGGCCGGAGCAGAGGCTGTTGGAGAGGACTGTATGCAAGCCTGTTGCCCACCGATTATGGGCCCTAGCATTTGAGGTGAATGAGAAATCCAGTCTGAACTGTATTAATCGGACTCAGTCATGTATATATTGTATGGGGACTCCTTACTGTAGATTTGTGTCCCTGAAGAGGGAGGGGGGGTTCCTCCAGCAGCCCCCTGCTGATAAGACTGATTCATTCTGCTGGGACACATCCTGTGAGGAGATGCTGGTGTTATCAACATGTGTTTATGTTAATTGAGAGAGCTGATCACATTAGCCACCAGCACTGGCTAATAGACGAATGGTCTAGGCTGAGGAGGGGGGAGATTGTTGTTTGTATTGTTAATTGTATTAATGTGTGAAGCTCGGTGCCCACAAGACTGTCATCTGGTCTGGGTACATTTTGTAGTAAATTAGGTCATGTTAATTAGGTTAGCTTTGAGTCATCCCTGCTGTATAAAGGTCTGTGAGATCTCAAAATAAAGGTAGTTCTGATGTACTCCAAGACTGGTGTTGTCTAGTTCTTGGGGTTCCTATAGCCAGATCCATTGGACTCGTGTTCCAGAACTTAGGAAGCGGTATGTGACGGAAGCACTCAAGCGGAGTGTGGGGCGTTCCGTGACATTTGGAATGTGGTGGAACAAGAGATTTGCATCATGGATGTGCAGCCCAAAAACATGTCAATGTGGACCAAAGTCTCTGAGGAATGTTTCCGACACCTTGTTGAATCTACAGTATGCCATGAAGAATTAAGGCCGTTCTGAAAGCAAAAGGAGGTGCAATCCTGTGCAAGCAAGGTGTACCTAATAAAGTGGCCGGTGAGTGTATATTTATTCTGTTGTCATAGAATGTCCACCGATCTCTGCCACAACTAAGGATGCAGGGGCGCACACTGTCCCATTGTTCTGTCACTTACTGGCGGTAAGTACACTGCAACTAGCCGAGTGCAATTCTTGAAGAGGAACTTCACCAGTACAGCATTGCTATGAGTCTTTCTCTCCAGGCAGGTCGCACAGGAAGCAGAAGAGATGCAATAAGAAAAAAATAGTTTCACCCTTCTTTCTCTTTTGTGTGGCATGGGTGTTGGGATCAGAAAACTGCCATAACGAACAAAGTTTGTAAAAAAGTTCAGAAACGTGTTTGCCAGGGGTTTTGCTTTCACATTTTATTGAGTTGCCAGCTATTCATTTTGATGTCATATACAGTGTGTTCCATATGTCGCAAAGACCTATGGGGTTGGCACAATAAAATTGTCAAGGTGGGCAGCACTGCATAAAGGTTCTACTTACAAAATCTGACAAGTTCAGATATTTCACTATCTATTGATACATCAAATTGATTATCTTCCTGTTAAGGAAAGCCAGGATATTTATCCAAGCATTGGCTGGAAACGTTTGATGTATGTAGTGAGCCACAGCCCTTGTTTATTGGCCCCTCTGTCAGCGCCGTGCGTCTCTCTGTCAGACACCTCGTTATGCGCTCATTAAAAGGTTTCCCCAGCACTGCTCCGGGATCGGCGACATTCTTAGTAGCCTATTCATCACTTTGCCATTTTGATTATGACAACAAAGTGACACAATATTGAAATCGATTCCTCATAGAAAGGCTAAGCGCCCACCCCGTGCCACACTCACTCTAATTAAAATGAGCCGCCAAGCCATAACCCTCATAACGGTATGACGGAAGTGATCGCAGACATCCTGGGCTCATTAGTGCCGTCCCTGTCAGTTATTTCCTTAACGAAGAGCGCCAAGCGCAGCGCCTGGCTCAGATTTTCTGTACATTTCACCTCTGTGACATTCGCCAACCTCTCTACTTATTTATCTCTTTAAGAGCTGCGGCCGCCGTGATATCGGTGTCTTAATTAACAAGATGGATGGGCTCGCGCCAAATTGACGTCTTTCATTGATTAAGGAGCAGCTGGACAAGCCATTGATTGCTGCAGCGGCTCTACATAAATGTAATTGTTTCTACA
The DNA here is from genome assembly GCF_042186555.1 of Aquarana catesbeiana. NCBI lineage: Eukaryota > Metazoa > Chordata > Amphibia > Anura > Ranidae > Aquarana > Aquarana catesbeiana. Next base: position 535,321,168 of record NC_133326.1, read on the forward strand.
CACAGAAGGATAATTATCCGGCTGTACGTTTGTCCTTTCCAACCTTCCTGGGAAGGACGTAGGTGAAAGAATAAAGAGAACCGGTCACGTTATGAAAGCACTTTCCGTATGCCAAATGATGTAAGTGTTTCTAGAAAATCCAGATCACAAATGTATTGCTATCCCCGTAGGAGCTGCTGATTAGGATGGGTCCTCCTCTGTTTTCTGTCTGGACCTTTTCCAAAAACCTCAGCCCCTTTAACACACCAGGTTGAGTGTACAAACATACAATATCACAGAAAATTACTGAAAGTAATACCTAGTACCCGGTAGTAGTGCTATATCAAAGAAAACCGGCATCAAGCCAGGTAGCAAAAGCAAACATAATATATTGTCACCCAATATGGTTGGTAACTAAAAGCAAGCATAAAATGGATTAACAATGAAAATAACATAATTTAGCATACAAAGTGATTAACAGTAAGGACTAGGCATAAGATGACATTTGGCATTCAGATCCGCATAAACAGTAGCAAGGCCACCTCAAATGCAGCAGTAGAAAAGTTTAGTCTATCAAATGCTGGAACTATACTGCCAGAGCGCATTTATGATGGAGATACTAGTCCTAGTCCGACAGAGTATGCACTGTTCAAAAGAGAAGGAGGATGGTAGAGGGGGAGAGTAGGGGAACAAAGGGGACTTGCAGGGTAATTGGAGGGGCAGTCCTATCAAATGTTCTTCTACTAGCTATCATTGTTGGTGCACTTAACAGTCCCAGTTAACCTGCATGCTGTATAGGGATGGTATAGTCTCGACACGTGCAAGATAGATGTGGTTTAGATCAGGGACGTGCCGTGAGGTCAGTGGCTGGTGAGGCACTGGCTAGTATCAGAGCCAGATACACACATATTACATGCGCTGTGAACGTTAGAGCGAGAACAATAATTCTAGCACTAGACCTCCTCTGTAACGCTAAACCTGTAAAAAATGTTAAAGCTCATAACTCTCTGCCTTTGTATTGGGTTGACTAGTCTCTCTTTAATCTGTATACTGATGGTACAGGGGCTAAGATATTATGTGCGGCCATTTTGCATTATGTTTTGTAGACTTTCACTTTTGCTGGCTCTGTCCAGACATGCATCACCAATGATGACCCATCCAAGGTCAAGACGTTGTGCAAATGGTGCATTGTGTGGCCCATTGTACTGCTCTCTGGGCTGGGCTCAGCCCTTCCATCTCAAAGCTGGCCACTCAGCTGTTGGCTAATTGCCAGCTCCTTCCTCTTCACAGTGACTCACCTGTTGATGATATCCTGCTCGTCAGTCCTGCCTACTTAAGCCGTCCAGCCCAGATGATCTCTGCCTTCGCCTTGGTCACATCTCTAGAGAATCTCTCCTGTGTTCCTGTTAAAGACTTGCTTGGCTGACATTCCTTCTGGCTCCAGATCCTGCTTGCTGTTCTGCTACGCTCATCTCTGGCTCCCTGACATTTTGGCTTGTCTGACTATCCGTTTGGGTTCCTGAACTCTGGATATGTTTTGACTACGTTTACTCTGTTTACCTTTTTTTTATTATTAAATAAGTGTGATTTAACTGTATTTCTGTCTCAGTCTGGTTCATGGTTTCTGACAGTAGGTGAAGGCCATGAATTCAGAAGATACAGTCAATCCACTTGTTGGTAATATTTTTTCCAGATTGGATAAGCAGGATCATCGCATGGATCAATTTGCCATGGCGTTACAAACGCTCCTGAGTCGCACGGCTCACCTGGAATCTCCCACTGTGGCTGCTCTGGTACAACCTGTGTTGCAGGCTGTCCCTGCTGCTGCTCCAGTTTCTGTGTAGGCACCCGCCTCAAGTATTACCTCTATAAGATGTATGTCTGGTTCCGCTTCGCTTCCCCATCGATTTGGGGAATGCAGACGGTTTCTCAACCAGGTTGAGATATACTTTGAGATGCTGCCCCAGGTGTTTCTCACGGAAGAAAAGTAGGTTTCGGGATATCTTTGCTTTCTGAAAGAGCCTTGGCCTGGGCAAACCCTCTATGGGAGACACAAAAACCTTTTGTCTTGAGTTACCCAAAGTTTGTGGCTTCTTTTAAAAGGGTATTTGACATTCCCGCATGCTCCGCTTCTGCTGCCAAGTGCTTCATGTCCATCAGAGTACGAGAACTGTTGCCGATTACGCCATTGAATTTCGTACTCTGGCAGCAGAGGTTGCTTAGAACAAAGAGGCCCTCGTGGCTGCTTTTTCTCATGGTCTCTCGGATACCATCAAGGATGAGATAGCAGCACGAGATATACCCACTGAGCTGGAGAAGTTGATCACGTTTGCCATCCTCATTGACTCCAGACTCCAAACACTTCCTTTTAAGGAGCTCTTGCGGAATCCTCCTGTACATTTATCTCTGAACTTTGCAGTCCCACTCTTGCCTCCCTCACCTCCCATGCCTCCTGATACAGAGTCGGTCTGTGAAAATGAACCCATGTACTCGGGTTCATGCGTCTCTCTGCGGATGAGAGAACCCTTAGGAGGAGGGAGAGATTGTGCCTTTATTGTGGCCAGGCAGGTCACTTTTTGAAGTCTTGTCCTACTCGTCCTGGGAACACCCGAACCTTGAAGTCCTGTCACGGATAGACCTTAGGTGGTGTTGTTTCGTCCCCAGTTATCCAGAAGGATAAGCCCCTGGTTTCAATTACCCTTTCTTGGGCTGAGTCGTCCTTCGAGATACAGGGTTTAATCGACTCTGGGGCTGGAGGCCTGTTCATTGATGCTGCTATTCGTATCAAAGCACTCGTCTCCGCTGCAGCTGCGTAACACTCCACTTGCCATTGAGGCTCTTGACGGGAGACCTCTACAGTCTGCCCATGTGACTCATGAGACTGTTCCGTTGACCATGGCCGTATCGGCTCTTCACCATGAGATAATCCAATTCCAAGTTATTTCCTCACCTAGGTTTCCGCTGGTTATTGGTTATCCTTGGTTACAGAGGCACAACCCCTCTTTTGATTGGCTCCATGCTGAGGTTTTCTCCTGGTCACCATAATGCAGTAAGATATGCTTCCAGAAGGTAGCCAAGGCCCTGTGCACCTCTTCACTCTCCTCCCAGCCGGAGGAGTACCGCGATTTTAGCGATGTCTTTAACCACTTGCTTACTGGGCACTTAAACCCCTCTACTGCCCAGACCAATTTTCAGCTTTCAGCGCTGTCGCACTTTGAATGACAATTGCGCGGTCATACAACACTGTACCCAAATGAAATTTTTATCATTTTTTTTCCCACAAATAGAGCTTTCTTTTGGTGGTATTTAATCACAGCTGGGATTTTTATTTTTTGCTAAACAAACAAAAAAAGATGGAAAATTTTGAAAAAAAAAATCATGTTTCATAGTTTGTTATAAAATTTTGCAAACAGGTAATTTTTCTCCTTCATTGATATGCGCTGATGAGGCGGCACTGGTGGGCACTGATAGGCTGCACTGATGGGCACGGATAGGCACAGTTAAGGCGGCACTGATAGGCACAGTTAAGGCGGCACTGGTAGGCACAGTTAAGGCAGCACTGATAGGCACAGTTAAGGCAGCACTGATGGGGACAGATAAGTTGGTACTGATGGGCACAGATAAGGCGCCACTGATGGGTGCTGATGGGTGGCACGGATAGGTGGCACTGATGGGCACTGATAGGTACCACTGATGGGGGGCACTGATGGGTGGCACTGATGGGCAGTGATGGGCGGCACTGATGGGCACTTATGGGCACTGGTAGGTGACACTGATGGGCACTGATAGGTGGTACTGATGTGCAGCACTGTTGTTGCACTGATGTGGGCGCTGATGGGTGGCACTGTGGGTGCTGATTGGAGGCACTGATGGGTGGCACTGTGGGCACTGATGGATGGCACTGTGGGCACTGATGGGTGACGCTGGTGGGCACTGGTAGGCGGCACTGCTGCCTATTGCTGTTGGGGCAGATGATCGCCGTGATCGGGACTGATGTCCCTCTCATGGCTGCCGGTGATAGGGGTTTTTTTTTCCTCCTCACGTTGTCAGCGCGAGGAGGAAAAATAGCCAATTACCAGCTCTGTTTACATCACATGATCAGCTGACAGCTGATCATGTGGTAAGGGGTCGGGACCGACCCCTTACTCTGATCTGGCTGGCCGCTCATGCACGGGATGACGTCAATAGACGTAGTCCCGGTAATGTAGATCTGCGCTGTTGCCGTCATTTGGCAATGGCCCAGCTCTGAAGTGGTTAACAAAGGTCAAGCCAGTAGTTTGCCTCAACACCGGTCGTATTATTATTATACACAATTTATATTGCAGCACTTTACAATGTAGAGGTGATTGCGCAATTGACCTTCAACCTGGTGCCATACCCTCTCGTGGCCGGGTTTACCCGTTGTCGGTCTTGGACGATAGGGCCATGGAGGAGTATGTTGCAGATGCACTTTCTCGAGGTTTCATGCGCAAATCCTCGTCTCCTGCTGGTGCTGGTTTCTTGTTTGTGAAGAAGAAGAGTGGTGAACTGAGACCTTGTACTGATTATAGGGGTATAAATCGTTTCACGATTAAGAATGCTTGATTTGAGAGAGGCATACAATCTCGTGAGGATTAAGGAGGGCAACGAGTGGAAAAGTGCATTTAATACCAGAACAGGCTATTATAAGTACCTCATAATGCCTTTTTGCCTTTGTAACACCACAGCAGTTTTCCAGGAATTTATTAACGATGTCCTCCGAGATTTATTGCAGTGGTTTATCTTGACGATATCCTCATAATTTCCAAGTCCCCAGAGTGCCACCACACGGATGTCTGTCGTTTTGCCTCAGAAACTAAGAGAGAACTATCTCTATTGTAAATTGGAGAAGCGTGAATTCCATTGTGAACAGGTTATGTCATTTCCACTGCTGGTTTTTCAATGGACCCAGAACAACTTTCAGCAGTCCTACAGTGGCCCCGACCCGTGGGTTTACGTCCTCTGCAGCGTTTTCTTGGCTTTGCCAACTATTATCAGAAGTTTATTTGTAACTTCTCGTCTCTGGTCCAGCCCCTGACTGATATGACCAGAAAGGACGGTAACTCACAGAGTTGGTCTCCGGAGTCCATAGGGCTTTGAGAGTGTCAAGGCTGCCTTTTGTTTCTGCTCCTATGTTACCCTTTATCCCTGAGGTTGATGCTTCTGAGACTGGAGTTGGTGCCCTTCTGTCTCAACGTCCTACCTCTAAGAGCACTATGCATCCTTGTGGCTACTTTTCAAGAAATTATCAACTGTGGAGTGCAATTACGAGATTGATGACAGAGAGCTGTAGGCAATGATTTTAGCCCTGAAAGAATGGAGACATCTCCTCAAAGGTACCACTGTGCCGGTACTCATCCTTAATGACCATAAGAATATCACATTCTTGTCTGACGCCCCTCTCCCAGAAGGGAGCAATAGGCTCTTTTCTTGTCTAGTTTCAATTACATTGTCTCATTCTTACCTTCTAAGAATGTAAGGGCTGACGCTTTGTCATGTCAATTTTCCTCCACTTCCAAGATGGAGTCGGTTCCGGTTCCTGTGATTCCTCCTGATCGTATTCTGGCTACGGTTCGCACCAGTCTCACTTCTCCTTTGGGTGACAAAATTCTTGCCGCTCAGGTCCATGCTCCCCCTGAGAAACCTTGTGACCACTGCTTTGTCCCAGAGAGTCTCCCTACTGCTGTGCTCCAGACTTACCATTCTCCCAAGGCTGCTGCCCACCCTGGGAAGAATAAACTCTTTTGGGCCATTTGCCAACAATTCCGAGTAAGACACCACGACACCTTCCAGTGGGCCTCCTGCAGCCCATACCCAATGGAGAGAGGCCCTGGACCCACGTGTCTATGGATTTCATTGTGGAGTTGCCCAACTCCCAAGGCAACACGGTTATCCTTATGGTGGTTGACCGGTTCTCAAAGATGTGTCATTGTATTCCACTAAAGAAGTAGCCCACGTCTAAGGAACTGGTCTCCATTTTTGCTCGGGAGATCTTTCGCTTACATGGGCTACCCAAGGTGATTGTCTCGGACAGGGGTAGTCAGTTTGTGTCCCGGTTCTGGCGAGCCTTTTGTGCACAGTTAGGAATTCAGCTTGCTTTCTCCTCTGTGTATCACCCGCAATCTAATGGGGCCACAGAACAAGCCAATCAGTCCTTGGAGCAATTCCTACATTGCTATATTTCTGACCATCATACAAACTGGTCAGAACTCTTACCATGGGCGGAGTTTGCTCACAATAGTGCCTTGAATTCTGCTTCCCGATTGTCCCCGATTATGGCAAACTATGGTTTCTAACCTTCAATGTTGCCTGACTTGTTTGTTACGCAGAGTATTCCTGCGTTAGAGGAGCATCTCCGTGGTCTTCGCTCCACTTGGGCACAAGTCCAGGAGGCTTTGCTACATGCTAATGATAGGTACAGACTCCATGCTGACCGCAGATGCCTGCCTGTGCCTTCCTACCAGGTTGGGGACAGGGTCTAGCTGTCATCTCGCAACCTCCAACTTCGTGTTCCATCCCTGAAGTTCGCACTTCGGTTTATTGGGCTTTTCAGGATTAACCCAGTGGCTTACGCATTAGACCTTCCTTCTAATATGCGTATCTTGAATGTATTTCATGTCTCCTTATTAAAACCTTTGGTCTACAACCGTTTTACCACCTCGGTGTCTTGGCCTCACCCTGTACAGTTTGAGAACCATGAGGAGTATGAAGTACAGTCCATTGTTGACTCCTGTAGGTTCCGTAGGCGCATACAGTACCTGGTGCATTGGAAAGGGTACGGTCCATAGGAACGCTCTTGGGTCTCATCCTCGGACGTACATGCCCCTGTCCTCCTCTGTGATTTCCATAGATGTTTTCCCCTCAAGCCTGGTGGTCCAGGGGGAGGGGTCATTGAGGAGGGGGTACTGTCAGGGCTGGGCTCAGCCCTTCCTTCTCAAAGCTGGCCGCTCAGCTGTCGGTTAATTGCCAGCTCCCTTCTCTCCACAGTGACTCACCTGTTGATATCCTGCTCGTCAGTCCTGCCTACTTAAGCCGTCCAGCCCAGATGATCTCAGCCTTCGCCTTGGTCACATCTCTAGAGACGCTCTCCTGTGTTCCTGTTAAAGACTTGCTTGGCTGACATTCCTTCTGGCTCCAGATCCTGCTTGCTGTTCTACTACGCTCATCTCTGGCTCCCTGACGTTTTGGCTTGACTGACTATCGAATGAATGAATGAATGAATGAACGAATGAATGATTTATAAAGCGCTGCAAATGCGAACTGAATCGCCTCAAGGCGCTGGATGCATTCTCTGATGTCCACTTCTCAGAAAAGGAAGGTCTTTAGTTTTTTTCTGAAGGCCTGGTGGTTTTCTTCCATGCGGATGTTGGTAGGAAGAGCGTTCCATAGTCGAGGTCCTTGGACTGCGAATCTTCGTTCTCCCTTTGCTTTGTAGCGGTATTTGGGAATGGTAAGGAGGTTTTGGTTAGCTGATCGAAGACTGCGATTCGGTGTATAGTGTTTTATTTTCTCGCGGAGATATGGTGGGGCGTTTCCTTGTACGCATTTGTAGGTGAGGCAGAGGGTCTTGAATGTGATCCGTTTCTTCACCGTTAGCCAGTGTAGGCTCTTTAGGGAGGGGGAGATGGATTCCCAGGGTTTTTTTCCTGTTAACAGTCTTGCCGCCGTGTTTTGGATGAGTTGTAAGCGCGCAAGCTGATATTGGGGTAGTCCTACGTAGAGCGAATTTGCGTAGTCGAGTCGGGAATTGATGATTGTTCCCACAACTGCCGCTTTGTCCTCTTCTGGGATGAAAGGGATGAATCTACGTAGTTGGCGGAGGAGATGGTGGGATCCGCTCACCACTGATCCTATTTGTGCATCCATTGTCATTCCTGAGTCAAAAATGACTCCGAGACTCTTGGCTTTGGTACTTGGGGAGATGGTCTGTCCAAGGATGGTGGGAGGTGTCCATGTAGTCTTTATTTTGGAATTTTTGTTAGCTTGTAGAAGAAGAAGTTCTGTTTTTGATCCGTTGAGTTTGAGGGAGCTAGTGGTCATCCAGTCGTCTATTAAGGAGAGGCATTTCTGTAATTGCTGATGAAGGTCTTTTTGTCCGTTGATACGAAGGTAGAGTTGGGTGTCGTCAGCGTATGAATGGAAACAAAGATCAGTTTTCCTGATGATATTGAGAAGTGGGCGGATGTATATGTTGAATAGTACTGGTGACAAGGGTGATCCTTGAGGGACTCCGCAGGAGACTGCCCGGGTTTCCGAGGTGAATGTACCTAGTTTCACTGTCTGGGAGCGATTCTCTAGGAAGGATGTAAACCATTTTAGAGCAGAACCTGTTGCTCCTGCTACTTCAGCGAGGCGGACGAGTAAAGTGTTGTGGTTTACTGTGTCGAATGCTGCGCTGAGGTCTAACAGTACCAGGAGACTCTGTTCTCCGTCGTCTGCTGCTTCAAGGGCATCATCCCATATTTTGAGAAGTGCTGTTTCTGTGCCATGGCCTGGGCGGAAGCCTGATTGCAGAGGGTCCAAGAGTTGGTGTGTGTCCAGGTGGCGTTGTAGCTGTTGTACTACCGCTTTCTCCATAATCTTGGAGATGGCGTTGAGGCTAGTTATTGGTCTGCGGCAGTTAGGGTCCTTAGGGTCGAGATTGGCTTTCTTTAGCAGAGGTTTGACGATGCCTTGCTTGAGGGAGGTTGGCACAGTCCCTTCTTTAAATGATTGATTTATGAGCTGTGTTAGGATAGGAGCCAAGATGTCGGAACATTCTTTAAGCAGTTTAGTGGGGATGATGTCGTTCGGTGATGTGCTGTCTCGAAGGCTTCTGATGATGTTTTTGGTTGTGTCTATGGTGATTGGGGACAAAATGAAATTCGGTGGTTGAGTGATGTTTGTGTCGATATCTTCTTTTTGCTTTGGTTCAGTGAGGGTGATCGTTGTTTTCTGATGGATTGATTTCCGAATGTTGTCTATTTTGTCGATGAAGAAATCTGATAACTCATTGCAGAATTCTTGAGTATCGTTTCCTGGGGGCTCTAAGCAGGTCGGGTTCATAGACTGAGCCACTATTTTGAACAGTTCCCGCGGACGGTTTAAGGCGGATGAGATGGTGTCTGAGAAGTGTTTTTTTTTGGCTTTGAAGATTGCCTTGTGGTATTTCCCCGTGAGTGCTTTGTAGTTAGCATGGTTTTCCTTGGTAGGATTTCTTCTCCATGCTCTTTCAGCTCTTCTACGTTCTTGCTTGAGTAGGATGAGAGTACCATTGAACCAGCTAGAGTTTTTTTTGCGGATGAGTGTTCTACTTTTTGGCGCCACGAAGTCTGCTGTTTGTAGTAATACATTGTTTAGGGAGTTGAGCGTTTGTTCTGTTGAGAGGTTTGAGTTTAGCAAGAGAATTTTGCTCGATAATGTAGTTTTGAAGAGATCAGAGTGGAGTTTCTTCTGCGATCTATTCCAGTGTGTTGCTGTTACGTGTTTCTGTTTTTGCAGGATGGTGTTGATGGTGATTTTAAATTTGATAGCATGGTGGTCCGTCCATGGTAGCGGTGTGTTGTCAAATACGTTGATGTCCATATTCTGTTTGAAGATGAGATCTAGGGTATGTCCTGAACCATGCGTGGGAGAGTTTATCAGTTGTTGAAGGCCAAGTTCTTCCATTTGGTTGACGCAGGCGGTTGCGGTGGGGTCTTGGGCCGAGTTTGCCCACAGGTTAAAATCCCCAAGTACCAGCAGGTTTTTGGTTTTCAGGGTGTGCATCGAGAAGAATTCAGTGAGCGGTGTGAGCAGATTGGTCTTAGGTCCTGGTGGTCTGTAGCATAGTAGTATGTGAACGGTGTCTTGAGGTGTTGTTCGGAGGTGCAGTGAGAGTGTTTCCATGAAAGGCACTGAGTTCTGTACATTTGGTTTGGTGAACCCAAGATGAGATTTGAAGATCACTGCTAGGCCTCCTCCTTTTTTTCCGATTCTATGCTCGGTTAGGATACTGTAGTTCTCGGGCACCAGTTCAGTTAGGATGGTGTTGCAGTCAGGTGTTAGCCAGCTTTCTGTAATGAAGAGGCAATCTAAGTTGTTTTCGATGACGAAATCGTGGATTTCCAGCCTGTGCTTGACTGCAGATCTGGTCTTGACTGCGGGCCCCCCACCCCAAAGCACCTTGTCCCCATGTTGATGAGGACAAGGGCTTCTTCCCGACAACCCTGGCCGTTGGTTGTCGGGGTCTGCGGGCAGGAGGCTTATCGGAATCCGGGAGCCCCCTTTAATAAGGGGGCCCCCAGATCCCAGCCCCCCACCCTATGTGAATGAGTATGGGGTACATCGTACCCCTACCCATTCACCTAGGGAAAAAAGTGTCAATAAAAAAACACACTGCACAGGTTTTTAAAGTAATTTTATTTGGCATCTCCGGGGGTCTTCTGAGAGCGTTGTGTCAACATCAGAAGAAGAAAAGGAGGGAAGAAGACGACGCAGAAGTCCGGGCCACCGCTAGCAAAAGAGCGGCAGAAGATAGGGGAGGGGGCGGCAGAAGAACCGGACACCGGGAGAAGAGGCCGGAAAGAGCGTCGAAGTCGGAAGAAGACCCCCGAAGTCGGAAGAAGACCCTGGAGCTACCTAATAAATTACTTTAAAAACCTTTGTAGTGTGTTTTTTTTTATTGACACTTTTTTCCCTAGGTGAATGGGTAGGGGTACGATGTACCCCATACTCATTCACATAGGGTGGGGGGCCGGGATCTGAGGCCTCCCCCCCCCGCAGACCCTGGCAACCAACGGCCAGGGTTGTCGGGAAGAGGCCCTTGTCCTCATCAACATGGGGACAAGGTGCTTTGGGGTGGGGGGGCCGCAGGGCGCCCCCTCCCCCAAAGCACCCACCCCCCATGTTGAGGGCATGCAGCCTGGAGGGGAACCCATGCCGGTTTTTTATTTATTTTTGGTGTGGAGTTCCCCCTCAAAATTCATACCAAACACAGTGCCTGGCATTGGCAGGGATCCAAGTCGGATCCCCGCACCAGTGTGAACTCGGCTCGCAAGGTGTCAATCTCGCCGATAAAAGCGGTGAGATTGACACAATATCAGACAACAATACAGAAGTTGACCAAAGGGTGGTGGTAAAGAGCTGAAAAACCACGTGATTTGGTGAAAGTTGGCTGAAAAAGTCCTGCCGTCTGTATGCAATACAAACTTATGGCCAACGCCCTTTGTACAAAAATCCACAGGAAAGTTTGTACAAAGTCCTATCGTGTGTATGGGGCTTTAGTATGTCTCTTCCTAGTAGAAGGATAATTGCATCCTCTGGGTCGCGTGCTGGACTCTTGTCTGTTATTTGCGTCAGATGAGGGTAGTGACATGCAATTTCAGGTGTGGGTTTCTCTGATCTATCATCTGGTATCATATCACATTTTATGAGAGTGGGGAGAGTCAGCTGTGTTTTCCCATCTAATGGCTCAATGATGTAGTTGATTGCTCTCCTCCCTGCTGTCTCCATAACTCCTGAACATATCTTCAAAGTATACAGAGTTGAACTTCCTCTGTCACCGAAAAGAGGTCAAAGAACTCTGTTCTTGCCAGAGATCTGTAACTTTGCTTGTCTAAGACTGCATACATTCTGATTGCCCTCTTTCTGAGGTCTGCAGGAAACACCTTGAGTAAACATATCTTGAAGCATGATCTAGAGCTAAATGTCTCTGTGCAGATCTCAGTGCACTTTGAGGTTATTGCTGGTGTTGCACTTTCTTATTGCTCCCCACCATGATCTTCTTGGATTGCCGGATTCTCTGTTGAATTGAATTTTTTGCATTGTATTGCTTTCACACAGTCTTTTGCAAGTGGTTGAGTTGAACCACAACATCTGAAACAAATGCGCTTGTCCTTAATGTTAGACTTGCGCTCCTCCTATTGTCTTGCTTCTGAAACTGCAACATTATCTTAGTGGATGAGGCTTGTTATGTAGCGGACATTGCTTGCCTGGGTCCTTAATTTTCATTCCTGAGCTTTTATTCTGGTTAGCTTCAAACTTAGATGGTACTTCTGTCTTCTATACAGACACCGTTGCTCTGCTTTCTTTATTATATGCTGATGGTTGTTTTTCTGTCTTTACACAGCTCGAGCCTCCCGTGTTCAAAAAGGCGAAGCTTGGGTGATTACGCATTTTAGCTTGATTCATGATGAACTTTGCGAGGAAGGATAAAGGTGGAAATGCCACTTGATGATCTTCCTTGTATTTTGATGCTCCATGATCCATCTTTCTTGTAAGTTGTAAGGAAGCTTCTCAATTACCGGGTTGACTCCAGAAGCTGTTTCCAAATATGAGAGGCCTGGCAGGTAGGGATGAGCTTCGAGTTCGAGTCAAACTCATGTTCGACTCGAACATTGGCTGTTCGCAAGTTCGCGGAACACCCTTTAAAAAGTCTATGGGAGAAATAAAAAGTGCTAATTTTAAAGGCTTATATGCAAGTTATTGTCATAAAAAGTGTTTGGGGACCTGGGTCCTGCCCCAGGGGACATGGATCAATGCAAAAAAAAGTTTTAAAAATGGCCGTTTTTTCAGGAGCAGTGATTTTAATAATGCTTAAAGTCAAACAATAAAAGTGTAATATCCCTTTAAATTTCGTAGCTGGGGGGTGTTATAGTATGCCTGTAAAGGGGCGCATGTTTCCCGTGTTTAGAACAGTCTGACAGCAAAATGACATTTCAAAGGAAAAAAGCCATTTAAAACTACTCGCGGCTATTGCATTGCCGGTCTGACAATACACATAGAAGTTTATTGGTAAAAACGGCATGGGAATTCCCCACAGGGGAACCCCTAACCAAAATTTACAAAAAAAATGACCTGGGGGTCCCCCTAAATTCCATACCAGGCCCTTCAGGTCTGGTATGGATATTAAGGGGAACCCCGGCCAAGATTAAAAAAAAAAATGACGTGGGGGTCCCCCTAAATTCCATACCAGACCCTTCAGGTCTGGTATGGATTTTAAGGGGAACCCCGCGCCAAAAAAAAAAAAAAAAAAACGGCGTGGGGTCCCCCCAAAAATCCATACCAGACCCTTATTCGAGCACGCAACCTGGCAGGCCGCAGGAAAAGAGGGGGGGGACGAGAGAGCGCCCCCCCCTCCTGAACCGTACCAGGAGACCCCACGCCGTTTTTTTGGCGCGGGGTTCCCCTTAAAATCAATACCAGACCTGAAGGGTCTGGTATGGAATTTAGGGGGACCCCCACGTCATTTTTTTTTTTTAATTTTGTCCGAGGTTCCCCTGTGGGGAATTCCCATGCCGTTTTTATCAATTAACTTCTATGTGTATTGTCGGACCGGCAATGCAATAGCCGCGAGTAGTTTTAGATGGCCTTTTTCCTTTGAAATGTCATTTTGCTGTCAGACTGTTCTAAACACGGGAAAGATGAGCCCCTTTACAGGCATACTATAGACACCCCCCAGCTACGAAATTTAAAGGGATATTATACTTTTATTGTTTGACTTTAAGCATTATTAAAATCACTGCTCCTGAAAAAACGGCCGTTTTTTTAAAGTTTTTTTTGCATTGATCCATGTCCCCTGGGGCAGGACCCAGGTCCCCAAACACTTTTTATGACAATAACTTGCATATAAGCCTTTAAAATTAGCACTTTTGATTATTCATGTTCGTGTCCCATAGACTTTAACGGTGTTCGCGTGTTCGAACGAACTTTTTTCCTGTTCGCATGTTCTAGTGCGAACCGAACAGGGGGGTGTTCGGCTCATTCCTACTGGCAGGTATCCACCAGCTTTTGCGGCCTCGAGCTCTAAAATTATGTCTCTAAGCTCTCTCAGCTTCTGATTGTCTTTGGTATTTTTGGATAATTTTCAACTTTCTTCAGAAGTGCATCTTCAATTACTTCAGGTGACCCATAGCAGTCTTCAAATCTCTGCCATATCATTGAAAGCCCTGCCATTGCATAAACATGTACTGACCTGATTCTTTTGGCTTGCTCAGAAGACTCTGGTCCGAGCCATTTGGAGAGTAGGTCAAGCTTTTCCTTGTCTGTCAGATTTAAGTCTCGGGTGCTGCTTAGAAAAGATGACTTCCAGGCCCAATAGTTTTCTGGATGGTCGTCAAACTTCAGGAGACTAGATCTTACCATTTCACGACGTATCAAGTATTTTGTCACATCTCCTGTTGCCTCAGGTGAGCATTTTATGGGGAACAAATACAGGGCATGTTTGTGGCTGATAAGACAGTGGGGGTGCTTGGTTAAATCCACTCTGGTTGTGTGGTTGTTCTCCCTTGCTGCAATTCTTTCTGCTATTTGCCGAGGAGGGATTACGTCACCATTCGTTTGGTTTCCTGAAGGACCATCAGATTGGTCTCTGAGTATGTAACCACTTGGCTTTTCATATTGACGTTCTGGTTCAGTCTTATAGCATCGAGTGATATCAAAGTTGTCTTCTGCGGGGCCTTTGACAATTTGATGAATCATTAGACTGTTGATTAGTGCACATGGTCATATGTAATTGTACATACTCACAGATATGTTGGATTGAATCGCCAGTAATACCTTCATGCCCTGTCTGCTTACCTCTGGTCTGTGAATCAGCCTTGGCCCTGCACTCTCACACCTGCATAGTTAAGTAATCTTCCCTCAGCGTGGCTCCAGCCTAGTCTCTACAGGATACAATATTTAACACTGCTTTCCAAGCCTGCCTTGCCCAATCAATATTGTGTGTTTGGTTTCCTGCCTGCTGCTTGCCGTGTGCTCTACGTCTTTTTCTGTTACCGATCTTGGCTTGTTCTTTGACTATCCCTGCCTGCTTGTTACCCTGACCTTTGGCGTGTTCTCTGTCTATCCTTGTGTGCTAGTTGCCTCGACCTTTGGCTTATCTTCTGACTATCCCTTGTCCTGGGCTGCTGCTTCCTCTCTATCCTCCTGTAGCCTACGTTGAGCATGAGCTGGGAGACCCTGGGGGCTGCGACCTGGAGCCAGTTGCAGCAAAGTCCATCCTCACCACTAAAGGCTCTGGTGAACATCTTCTGGCTCTTAGACTCTGCACTCGGGGAACCCTTTGCTCTAGCTCCCATTGGGATCCGTGTTGGTGCTCCAGTGGACCTGCTTTCCTGTACCACCCAGAGTTCCATCCGCAGCAGTCAGCCATAGGGTCCACTACCTTAGCGGTGCACTCCTGACCCCAACAGTGTGCATCTGTCACCTGGCCTCAGGTGACCTGACAGGTGTCATCTGGGTTTCTATCACAGAGTGTTCTCTGTACTGTTCTTTGGCAACTCTCATGAGAACCTCGGCTTCAGCTAAGGCTGCTGAAGCAGTTTTTTCTTGCTTGAGAATGTGTAAAGATGCTTTCACCTCTGCTTTTCAACTAAGTTTTTCAGCTTTACTTTTAGCTCTAATTATATAATGTTCTACATTTATGCAGCCCTGTTCTCTTATCATTTCAGCTTCACGTATTGCATAGAAAGCCAGTGCACGCATGGCTTCTGCTTTTGCATGGGCCCTGGCGGCTGCAGTACTGGTGGACGACAGGTTAGAGCAGCTGGAAAGTCTAGAGCTAGTGCACTTGGACCTGGCAGCTTCAGCACTAGCTGATGTCGGATCTGATTGACTAGAGACTCTAGAGCTTGTGCAGTGCGACCTTGTCCTTGGCACACTGTATGTGCTTTCCTCTGCTTATGTATGTTAATGTAGGATCTTGTCCACTCAAGTTTTGCATTCAGAAAGCTTCTCCCCTCTTCACTGGTGAGTGTGCTCGAACTTGTATAATAAATCTTGGAGTTTTTCTACTCGACCAAACACAGCATACAATGCCTCAATATAGTCTGAGGTTATACAGTCTTGCTTTCCCAGCTTTAAGTTACAAATCACATTTCAGCAGCAGGGCCCCTGAGACTCTCGCTAATTCCCTGTTTCTTTAAAGTTTCAGGGATGTCCTACTCTTCGAGTGTTTGTCGAGCCTGGTCCATCCATGTTTCAAAGTCCTATTTCCCAGATGGAACTGGGGTCTTCCCTGAAAAGAACCACAGCTTCCGATTATCCATGGTTGATGAGGACAGAACCATTTTTGACAAAGTTCTCAGCCAACTTCTCTACATCAGTGAAGAAGGATGCAGGAGGCAGGAATGAAGTAGATGCAGGAGTGAGGGTTTTTATTTCTGTCTCTACCACTGTCTAACTTGGACTTTCAGGATTAGTATCTCACACTTGTAGCTGAATTAAATGGGCTTCAACGTTATCTGTCAGATGGAAACAATAGCCCAGGAAATAGGTGGGGATGTCTCTTTTCCCCTCTAATAGCACATAGGTACAAACAGAAGATAGATCCACCTTCATGTCTAGCAAGAGCATCTTCTGCTTTGAAATTAGTGAATTTACTGCTTAGTGCATCTGCTTCTCAGTTTATTCATCTCCCCACACATCAAGCACTGCACATAGTTCTGATCAGCCATTTTGCTCTTGGTACTGTTCGACTGCTGCAGAGGGGTCCATGTCAACTTCGCCTGGCTCATTAGCTAGGTTACTGGCACTCAAAACAGAAATCCTCGGATGAACACCTGTAGCGCAATTCTTGAAGGAGCAGCTAATTACGATGGGTCTTCTGTTCTTTGTCTCAACCTTTTTCAAAAACCTCAGACCCGCTAACACACCAGGTTGAGTATACAAATATAGAATATCACAGGAAATCACAGAAGGTAATACTTAGTACCCAGTAGTAGTGCTATATCAATGAACACAGGCACCAAATCAGGTAGTGAAGGCAAACTTCTTAAAGTGGTTCTAAAGCCTAAATATTTTTTACCTTAATGCATTCTTTGTATTAGGGTAAAAAATGTTTAGGCATCAGTATCCCCCCTCACTCTCCTCCTTTTACTTACTTGAGCCCTTTATTTGATCCAGCACTGTGGACATCTGCAGCTCCTCTCTCCCCTCACTTCCAGGTTTTTACTGGCTTTGCTGGGGCAGTAATGAGGGAGTGGTGGTGGGTCCAAGTCCCACCATCTGTGTCAATAGATGCAGCAGCAGATCTCAGGAGCAAGCACGAACAAGTACCCATGGGAAGCAGCTTCCCGTGGGGGAACTGGACATAGAGGAGGAGCACCGGTGGGGGGACCTTTACAACCACTTTAATATATTGTGACCCAATATGGCTGGTAACTAGGCAAGCATAAAATGGATTAACAATGGTAATAACAAAATTTAGAATACAAAGTGATTTCCTGTAAGGACTAGTCATAGGATGCCATTTGGCATGAGTATAAACAGTAGCAGAGAAGTATGCACTGTCCAAAAGAAAAGGAGGATGTGTGGGTTAAGAAGGGAAACAAAAGGGATTTGCAGAGTAATTATTACGGGAGGAGTCATATCGGCTATCCTTGAGGTCCTTTACGAGGACTGGTGCACTTAATGACAGTCCCGGTTAACCTGCATACAGTATAGGTACAGTATAGGTATTGTATAGGCTTGACACAGCTGCAAGGTAGATGTGGTTCAGATGTAGTAAAGGTTTGATTTAATGATGTATAGGGTTGGTATAGATGCAGTCTAGGTTTGGAATAAGTGCAGTGTAGAGTACAGTATGGGTGTGGTATGGGTTGGGTATACTTGATGTCCTGCACTCAACGGCTCAGTCCATGCTAGCAGTATCAGCAGTGGGCGAATAGCCCTCTCATCAGTCCCTGGGATGCGTGGAGCTGGGATGTGGGCACTGCTGCACTGCTCCTGGATGACCTCACTTCCAGTCACTGGCTCTGATCTCCGCTGGTATGCTCTCCCGCTGGCAGGCGAATATCAAAACAGAGACATTCTCTCTCTAACTCCCTCAGTGCCAGGAGGAAGAACCCTCTCAGGCAGTTTAATAAAAAATCACCTGTGCACTGCTACTGCACAGTGCCTATTAGGATCTGCAGTATAAGCCCTCATGCACACAGGCTGTTAAAATAACATTATGAAAATGCCAGTATCTTTGCAGTGATTTTTTTTAAACTTTTTTCAGCGTTTTTGCAATAGCGTTTTTGAGCGTTTTTCCGCTTTAGCGTTTTTTAGCATTTTTTTTTTTTCAAAATTTTTTTTTTTTTTTTCAATGGATCAAAAACGTTAAACGTTGGTGAATGACGTTTTTGAGCGTTTTTCAGCGTTAGAGCGTTTTTACAGCTGAAAAACGTCTCTCAGAACCCACTGGTCCTGGGTTTTTTTTACAGCTTAAAAACGCCTATGCCACTTGCAGCTCAAAAACGCCTAGGTGGGCATGAAGCCATAGACTAACATAGACAGGCCTTTTTAAGCTGCAAAAAAAGCTCAAAAAAGCAGCTGTAAAAACGTCCGTGTGCATGAGGACTAAGGAGTCTATTTGTCTGATTATTTGGCTCTCATCTCAACTTACAACTCCCAGGAGTCTCAGCTCTTAGCATAGAAATCTATGGGCTTGCTTGGCTTTAGTTTTTCCCCTGCTGGCTGAAGGAGAATGGTGCAGCATAACATCAGTATCTCAGTAGAGGGAGAGAAGAAAAAAAGGCAATGTCTCCATCTCGCTGTAGCCCAGCACCTGGCTACAGCTAGCAGTGGTATTTTACTGAAAAATGAACAAGTTATGGAGGTTGCACTGACATAAAATGTGTGGCCTTCTATTTGCTTAAGGTGGAACTTTAGTCAGAAAATAAAATCCTGCTAGATCACTTCAAGCTGGACTCTTTTGCAGGTATAGCTATGTAAAAGTTTTAAAATAAGTGCCTATGCTGTTTAAAATCCAGCATTACACTGTCTCATCCTGCTCTGCACATGCTCAGTTGCTCTCTATTTTTAGGTATTTTTAGGCACTGCTGAATCTGTTGAAAATATTGGAAGAGGGCGAGAAAATGAGCATTGGTTATGTCTGCAAGTGTCTGTAGAAGGGATCAGTGACTGGCCAATCTGCAGCTGTTCATTTCAGAAAGCCTGTCCACACATAGTGGAAGAGAGTAAGGCCCCTTTCACACAGGCGGATGCTCCATACAGGTCTATGGAGCGACGGATGTCAGCAGTGACATGTCCGCTGACATCCGACCCGCTCCGATCCGCTAAAGTGTGACAGAGGAAAACCCTACTTTTTCATCTGTCTGCGGATCGGATGAAAACGGACTCTACGGTCCATCTTCATCCGATCCCCCATAGAGGAGAGCGGCGCTCTGACAGTTCAGTACCTGCACAGTGTGCAGAGACAGACCTGTCATCTGCCTGCTCAGCAGGGATCGACGGAGCAATCCCCCGCTGTGCAAAGCGGAGCCCGTACACAGACAGGTCCGTGTGAAAGGGCCCTAAAAAGAATCCCAACATTTTTTTTTTAATATACAGTATTTATAGTAAAAAAGCAAAGTCAGAGCATATTGCCTCCATAAAGAATGATCAATGTTAATTACAAGTGACAAGGAGAAGGCAACTGTACTAAATACATTCTTCTCCTCAGTTTATACTATGGAAAAGGAGGGGTATAATAGACAAGACCATATTGTTAGCAACACAGAAGGGAGTGTACCCTTGTGGCTAACAGAGGTGAGTGTTCTAAAAAGACTAGAAAAACCTTAATGTGAACAAATCACCAGGACGAGATGGTTTACACCTCACAGGTTCCTCAAAGAAGTCAGCCAGGTCATTGCTAGACCGCTATTTCTAATCTTTAAGGGAAGTTTACTGACCAGAATGGTGCCAGCAGATTGGTGAAAAGCTAATGTGGTACCAATATTCAAGAATGGTCCGTACCTGGAAACTACAGGCCAGTCAGCCTAACATCAATAGTTTGCAAACTATTGGAGGGGATGATGATAAGGGACCATATCCAAGCATGTGCTGTTAAGAATAGTATCATTAGTTGTAACCAGCATGGATTTATGAAAGATCATTGTTGCCAGACCAACCTATTAACATTCTGTGAGCTGTAATCTGGATAAAGGAAGGCTTGTGGATGTGGCATATCTAGACTTTGCCAAAGCATTTGACACAAGACCCCATAAACGCCCAATGCACAAATGGAGGTCTATTGGCACTGACAATAGTATATGTACCTGGATAGAAGACTGGTTACAGGGGCGGGTCCAGAGGGTGGTGATAAATAGCATATCTTCAGTTATAAGTGGGGTAAATAGTTCAATCTCAGTGTTTTACTTAACTTTAGCATGCATTAAAATGGGTATTTACTCAAGGGATAAAACTATAATTCTACCACTTGGTTAGGCCTCATCTTGAGTATGCTATCAAGTTGTGGTCACCAGTCCTCAAGAGGGACGTGCTGAAATTGGAGAGAGTCCAGAGAAGGGCAACAAAATTAATAAGGGGGCTGGGGGACCACAGTTACAAACATTACATTTATTCTTCTTGGAAAAGAGACGCTTAAAAGGGGATATGATAGTAATATACAAATATCTTAATGGTAATTCCAACATTGGGAGGAAACTATTCAGTCTCAGATCACTCAAGAAGACACATGTCCATGCAATAATTTTTTTACTGTTAGAACAGTAAGGATCTGGAAAACTCCTTTCCACAATTGGTGGTTTCAGCAGTAAGTGTCGCTAATTTAAAAAACTTTTAGATGGCATCATACTGAACACAATATACAGGGATATGGGAAGTGGTAGAGACTTACCAACCATGAAACATTGTCCCTCTGTTAGTGGTCCTTCCATTCCATTTTACCTTTAAAAGCGGCATCAGATCAGAGCTTGAGCAAAATTGACTTTTTGTGCTGTATGGTTTTAAAGTGGAATATGTTTCCGTTGTGTCCCACTTTCAGCGAATCTAGGGCCCCGCTGCTTCCACATCTCTCCACACATTTGCTATCTGTTCATGAATCAACAAGAAACTTCTGATGAACCATAGTTCGAATATGTGGATTTTTCCTCCTGTCAAGGTCCAACTTTTACAACCATAGGTAGCTAGGAGAAACACAAAAGTGCAGACTAAACTGCATTTGGTTGTAAGGTTAATATTCTTGCTTTTGCATTCAAATATGGTGCTAATTCTGGACTACAATTGCCACCTCAATCAATCCTCAATATCAGGAAAATTTTATCCTGCACAGATTCAACCTCCTCATTGTCAGTTGCTATTTTGACCTATACACCAGCTTGGTCTTTTTGATGTTCAAGTTGTGACCAAACTTCTTGCTTCCTTTGATCAGATATTTCAAGCCTTCTTCATTTTCTGAGAGATTGGTTGTGTCATCATCAGTATAGCAAAGATTACTGACGTTCCTTCCTGTTTCTGACCTGTCAAACACTTTACAAGTCATATTAAATTAATTCCCAACATCACAATATATAGCGGTATTATTTTTCAGAAAAGCACCATCTTTTATCAAAAAAAAAATATTGAACAATCTACTACAGGTTGACTCCTCCTTAATCCCCTCTCCCCTGTTTATCAAACTTCAACACTGTAAGGACCTATTTACACTTGCGGCAAGAACTGCTGCCTCTTACTGCCTGTTTTCTCCCCCTGAATTCCACAATACTGTGCCGCAACCACGTGCATCGCATGCAGCTGCAGATGGTTGCCGCACAGCCCGATTCACATGAATGGGTTGTGTTTGGCAGGCAGTTATACCCAACAAATGCAGCTGGGGGTAAAATTCCTGCAGCGGCCACAAAACATGGCATCCCGCCTGCAGCATGTGCAAATAGACTGTGCACTTTGCAAAGTGCAGTTGCACTCTGCAAGAGCAGTTGCTCCAGAGCTTAGTAAATGAGCAGAAGCTCAGCTGACTTCCATCATTCAATCATGTGCAAGCAAAAATGCTGTTTTTTAAATTTTCCTTGCATGTGATTGGGTATTCTTTACAACGTGAAGGTTTACCTCATTTACTAAGCTCTGGAACAACTGCTCTTGCAGAGTGCAACTGCACTTTGCAAAGTGCACAGTCGATTTGTCTTTAGTAAATAAACCCCATAGTGCCTGCTTGTAGTGGATGAAATGGATGCCAAAGTATTAATACAGTATTCGGGAGGAGGGGGACTACAGTAGTTGGTTTGGTTGGAGTAAGTGTTGCAGTATTTTATGGAGGCTGTAGTATTTGGGTGAAGTGTTTGGAGTGGAGGCTGCAGTAATTAAAATGAGACTTGGTTACAGTAGATGCTGACATAATTGGGTGGAGGTTGCAGTACATGGTTTAAATGTAGATAACATTATTTCGGTATAGCAGAGGATGTAGCAGATGGGTGGAGGTATTTGGGAAGGCTGTTTGCCGCACCTTATAACAATAATAATCAGGAGATCTTATGATTTCTAACATTTCAGTTTCCCTTTGCAATGTCCCAACTAGAGATGGGCCGAACACCCCCCTGTTCTATTCGCACTGAAACTCCCGAACAGAGAAAAAGTTCTGACCTGAACAGCGAACCCTATTAAATCTATAGGACCCCGAACTTGAAAAATCATCATTTTGAAGGCTTAAATGCAAGTAATTGGCCATAAAAAGGGTATGGGGGTCTGGGTACTGCCCCGTTGAACATGTATCATGGCAAAAAAAAGTTTTTAAAAAAGATAGTTTATACGGGAGCAGTGATATTAATGATGTTTAAAGTGCAACAATAAAAATGAAAAATTCCTTTAAATATAGTGCCTGGGGGGTCCACTTAGTCTGCCTGCAAAGCGGCGCATCTGTACCATGGATAGAACCTACTGCAGCAAAACTGAAATTTCTAAAGAAAAAAAAATGGATGAAATGACATTCAACTTGCCGGAAATATAATACCATTGCTGGCAATAGAAAAATGTAAAAAAAAAGACGTGGGGGTCCCTCCCAAAATCCATAGTAGACCCTTATCCGAGCATGCAGCCTGGCATGTCAGGAAAGGGGTGGACAAGCGAGCAGACCCTCCTGAACCATACTAGGCCACATGCCCTCAACATGGAGGGTGGGAGGGGACAAGGGCCTAATCCTCCCGCAACCCTGGGCTGTGGTTGTGGGGGTCTGTGGGCAAGGGGCTTTTTGGAATCTGGAAGTCCCCTGATGTAAATTCATCGTCAATCACGACACCACCACCGGACCTGAAAAAGAAAAAAGAAAAACACTCCACTGTCAACTAAGGCAAACCGCTGAATACCTGGCCTGGTAAACCTCCCCTTACCTATATAAGAACTGTCAAAAGGTAAGCAAGGCATTCAGCAGTTTTCCTTAGTTGACAGCAGAACGTTTTTTTTTTTTCTTTTTCGGGCCCAGTGTTGTGGTGGCGTCGTGATTGACGATGGATCTACATAGGGGGACTTTGTTTTTTTCATTTTTTAATAAAGGAATTGTCAAAAACAGTCTTTGTGTTTTTATTACTTTTTGACACTTTTTTGGTGAATGGGTAGGGGTGCTATGTACCCCATACTCATTCAAATTGGGAGGCGGAATCTTGGGGGCCAGATTCCGATAAGCCCCCTGCCCGCAGACAACCACAACCAGTGCCCCCCCTGCCCCAAAAGCACCCACCCCCCCATGTTGAGGGCATGTGGCCTGTTATGGTTCGGGGGGGGCGCTTGCTCATCCCCCCTTTCCTGGCCTGCCAGACTGCATGCTCCTTTAAGGGTCTGGTATAAATTTTGGGGGACCCCACGCGGTTTATTTTAAAATATTGTATTTTATTCAGCTGTCAGCGGGGAAGTCTATTGATAGCTGATGACTCATTGGTTGTTAAAGATACCGCAGCCGGCTTCCCGGCCCACTCCTTAACAACCAGCTATTCACTGCGCCCCGACAGGGCAAAGCTTTGCCCAATTAGGGCTTAGAATGCACTGTGCACTGCATTGCAGGACGTTTGACGCCCTGCAAATTCGGGTGTTCGCCAAACAGACGATGTTCAGGCCGAACTTTTGCTCGGCCCGAACCGTTCGCCCAACTCTAGTCCCAACTAATAATATTAATCCTTTCACAAATAACATGTAAGACACATGTGGCCAGCTAATCTGTGTACAGTAATGACTTTGCTGTACTTCAGGCTGTTGTAGACAAGCTCTAGAGGGATACAAAGTGCTCCACCACTAACTGTCAGCTAGGAGTGTTCCTGTAATAATTTATTCTGTAATTTCATGTTGGCTTGACCTCTTTCCCAAGTTAATGTGGTATTAGAAGCAGAGGGGCAATACTTGTTTATTAATGAATCGCGTCAATTGTTCCTCGTTCTTACACGGATTTCCTCATAGTCTGCAGAGACCTGGTCTCAGTCTAATTACAGCCGATCAGACAATGATTAACAGTCATGAATTCGCCACTAACATAACCGCAGCATTTCCCAATACAGTTACGAAGAGCACAGAAGGGTGGAGACTCTGGTCATTTCAACAACTGATAAAAGAAAATCTTCCACCTGAAAACATATCAGTCATTTGTAACCTCTGTGATCATCAAAAATGTTAAGACTATTGTTGTTGTTATTATTATTATTAACTATTATTATTATTATTATTGTTATTATTCCTCCTCACTTTCTGCCTTAGATGAAATCTACCTATAGTGTTGGAGTCCATAGTGTATGGCCTGCTTTAATGTTCACTATGATGGAGACAAATTCCTCCATTCCTGCCTTACCAGTGGCCCCACTTTTGGGTTTAGGCCTCATGCACACTGGACATTTTTGGACGTTTTTACAGCTGCTGTTTTTGGCTTCAGACAATTTTTTCTACAGTCAATAAACTCTCCAGCATGTTATCCTATGTGTCCATGCACACATAGGCTGTTTTCAACTGTTTTTGGCTGGGAAAAAAACCCCAAAACTAGTGGGTTCTGAGAGGTGTTTTTCAGCTGTGAGCCACTGAAAAAAAAAAAAATAACGCTAACGCTGAAATTTTTCCATTGTTTTTTTTTTTTATTTTTTTTCCTTACAGCTTTCAGAGATTGTAAAAGACCCCCCAAACCATATATTCTCTGAAAGAACATGACCAGTAGAATAAAAAGAAGGTGCTGCTGATTCTTAGGGACCCATAATATTTGCCCATATACGTATCTAATCAATATTTTTGCTAAAAATACACTAAAATCATTATGAGCAGATACGAACAGCACATTTTACTAAATTCCTGCTAAATTCCTACTATATAGAAAAGCTGAATCTGTATTGAGTTGATAAATAACAAATATTTGTAAATTTTAAATTGTGCCTTTTTGAGAAATGGTGAAAATCGAATGTGCACAAAACTGTAAATAATCAAATTTCTCTAAACAGCTGGAGGTTTTCATTTTTGATTTACAGCTTTCAGAGATTGTAAAAGACCCCCCCCCCCCCCAACCATATATTTTCTGAAAGCACATGACCAGTAGAATAAAAAGGACGGCTGCAAAGTGGTTTCAATATCCTGACTGGGCGTCATATGACGTCCTCAGGATATTAAGCCACTGCGCGCCCCCGGACAATCATGCCGCCCAGGACCACCAGGATGCCCATCCACACTGGACCACCAGGTATGCCCCCATAGACCCCCAGGGAAATACTAATTTGTGCCCAGGCAGCTCCCAATCAATGCCCAGGAGGCTGCCAATCAGTGCCCACTCACAATGCCTACCTCTGCCAGTGCCACCAGGGATGCCTATCAGTGCCTCATATCAGTGCAGCGTATCAATGCCCATCAGTGCCACATATCAATGCCCATCAGTGCCACCTATCAGTGCCCATCAGTGCCCATCAGTGCCGCCTATCAGTGCCACCCATAAGAACCCATTTTTTTTAGCCTTTCAGTGCCTATGTGTCGTCTATCAGTGCCACCCATGAGTGCCCATCAGTGCCGCCTATCAATGCCCATCAGTGCTGCATATCAGTGCCACCCATCAGTGCCGCCTACCAGTGCTGCATATTAGTGCCCATCGTCAATGCCCGCTCATTGGTGCCACCTCATCGGTGCTGCCTTATCAGTGCCCATCAGTGAAAGAGAACACTTACTTATTTACAAAATTATATAACAGAAACAAAAGCAAAACTTTTATTTTTTTCTAAATTTTCGGTCTTTTTTTATTTGTTTAGCAAAAAATAAAAAATGCAGATGGGATCAAATACAACCAAAAGAAAGCTCTATTTGTGGGAACAAAATGCTAAAAGTTTAATTTGGGTACAGTGATAGATGACCGTGCAATTGTCATTCAAACTGCGACAGCACTGAAAGCTGAAAATTGGTCTGGGCAGGAAGGTGTATAAATGCCCTGTATTGAAGTGGTTAAATTGCACTTTTTTGCAAAATGGTGAAAATCACAATTTAGATCACAGCAAAGGCATGTGAAGCAGCAGGTGACACAGCACACTGAAGCGGAAGTGGGGGGGGGGGGGGTGACATTTCAGGTACATAGCTCTGATCAGTGGCTTATCAACTTATCAGCATCTGCAGAACAATTTTGCTGAAGTGACCATGAGCTTACAACAGAGGAGGACAATAGGTCCGAAGTACGGACCTGGCCAGCTGGAAGCGGTGCTGTAGGTTCGTACGTCATTCATCCTGCTTTGGTTTCATGATAAATTGTGGGGCCTTCTTATCAGGCTTTTGCATTTGAATATGATTTGTGTAAGATCTTAACCCCTTTGCGCATAAGGATAAAACAAATGTTAATGCCTAAGCACAATTTTTCAACTTTGACATGTGTTAGTAAAACTGTACATATAATCACAACTACACCCAGGTGAATTATACCGCATTTTTTTTCCAGAATAAATTTGGCTTTCATTTGGTGGTAAATGGTAAAGGTAATCTGATTTTTTCTTTTTTATTATTATTATTATAAAAAAAAACTGCCCCAAAGTAGTAAAAAAAAATCTTTATTTTAATTGTAACTGTATATTCCTTGTTATTACCATAACCTACCACCAAAGTACAACCCAAAATAAATTATCCTGCTCTCTTGCTTGCAGTGATACCACATACACTCACCGGCCACTTTATTAGGTACACCTTGCTAGTACCATGTTGGACCCCCCATCACGCAGTTTCTACAGATTTGTCGGCTGCACATCCATGATGAGAATCTCCCGTTCCACCACATCCCAAAGGTGCTCTATTGGATTGAGATCTGGTGACTGTGGAGGCCATTGGAGTACAGTGAGCTCATTGTCATGTTCAAGAAACCAGTTTGAGATGATTTGAGCTTTGTGACATGGTGCATTATCCTGCTAAATCGGCATCAGAAGATGGGCACACTGTAGTCATAAAGGGATGGACATGGTCAGCAACAATACTCAGGTAGGCCGTGGTGTTATAACGATTCTCAATTGGTAGTAAGGGGCCCAAAGTGTGCCAAGAAAATATCCCCCACACCATTACACCACCACCACCAGCCTGAACCGTTGATACAAGGCAGGATGGATCCATGCTTTCATGCTGTTTATGCCAAATTCTGACCCTACCATCTGAATGTCACAGCTGAAATCGAGACTCATCAGACCAGGCAACATTTTACCAATCTTCACTTGTCCAATTTTGGTGATCCTGTGCTAATTATAGCCTCAGTTTCCTAATTTAAAGCCGTGTACACACGGGCGGACTTGACCAGACTGGTCCGACGGAACGAATCCGTCAGACAATCCAATCTGTGTGGGCTTCATCAGACCTGCAGCGGACTTTTACGGTCGAAAATCAGACGGACTTTAGATTTGGAACATGTTTCAAATCTTTCCGCCAGAACTCCGCCGGACCCAGTTCTTATTGAGAAATCCGCTTGTCTGTATGCCAGTCCGACGGACGAAAACCGACACTAGGGCAGCTATTGGCTACTGGCTATGAACTTCCTTGTTTTAGTTTGGTCGTACGTCATCACGTACGAATCCGTCGGACTTTGGTGTGATCGTGTGTAGCATAGTCCGTTCGTTCGAAAGTCCTTCGGAAGTCCGTCAGAAAGTCCGTCAGAAAGACCGTCGGACCTTTGATGCCGAAAAGTCCGCCCGTGTGTACACGGCGTTAGCTGACAGGACTGGCACCCAGTGTGGTCTTCTGCTGCTGAAGCCCATCTGCTTCAAGATTCCAGGTGTTGTGCAGTTTATTTATCACTTACAAATACTAGTCACTTTTTAAGCAAAGTGCCACATCAGAACCATTTACCCTTATGCCGCGTACACACGAGCGGACTTTCTATCCTACTTGGTCCGGCACACTTTCCGACGGACTTTGTCCGCCAGGTGCGCCGGACTTTAAAACAGACGGACTTGCCCACACACGCCGGGACTTTCCGGCGGGCTAAGTCCGCCCGTCTTTCCGACGGACTTTCGCCGGAGTTCCGGCGGACTTTCAGAATGAACGGACTTGCCCACACACGGACAAGTCCGTTCATTTTGAACGTGACTCAGGTGCGACGGGACTAGAGAAGGATGTCAATCTTGCCGCTTTTATCGGCGAGATTGACACCTTGCTAGCCCCGTCGCGGGGCATACCAGGCCCTTAGGTCTGGTATGGATTATAAAGGGGAACCCCGCTACGCCGAAAAAACGGCGTGGGGTCCCCCTAAAATCCATACCAGACCCCGATCCGAGCACGCAGCCTGGCCGGTCAGGAAAGGGGGTGGGGACGAGCGAGCGCCCCCCCCCCCCCTCCTGAACCGTACCAGGCCGCATGCCCTCAACATGGGGGGTGGGTGCTTTGGGGGAGGGGGGCGCCCTGCGCCCCCCCCCCCCAAAGCACCTTGTCCCCATGTTGATGAGGACAAGGGCCTCTTCCCGACAACCCTGGCCGTTGGTTGTCGGGGTCTGCGGGCGGGGGCTTATCGGAATCTGGGAGCCCCCTTTAATAAGGGGGCCCCCAGATCCCGGCCCCCCACCCTATGTAAATGAGTATGGGGTACATGGTACCCCTACCCATTTACCTAGGAAAAAAGTGTAAGTAATAAAACACACTACACAGGTTTTTAAAATATTTTATTAAACAGCTCCGGGGGGGGGATCTTCCTCCGGCTTCGGGGGTCTTCTTCCGGCTTCGGGGGTCCCTCCGCTTCATCTTCTCCCGGCGTCCGGTTGGTTCTTCTCCGCTCTCCGGCCTCTTCTCCCGGTGTCGCAGGTGTCGACCACGCCCCCTAAAACGTCACAGTCCCAGCATGCCCAGGGACTGTGACATCATATGGGGGCGGGGTCTCCGCCTATATAAGTCACAACGCAGCCCTCAGAGACCAGTCCAGCCGGAGAGAGCGTCGTGTCAACATCTGGGGGAAGAGAAGAGAAGAGAAGCCAAGAAGCCCAGAAGTCCGGACCTCCGCTCGCAATAGAGCTACATGAAGAGAGCGGAGGGGCCGGCCGAAGACCTGCGACACCGGGAGAAGAGGCCGGAGAGCGGAGAAGAACCAACCGGACGCCGGGAGAAGATGAAGCGGAGGGACCCCCGAAGCCGGAAGAAGACCCCCGAAGCCGGAGGAAGATCCCCCCCCCGGAGCTGTTTAATAAAATATTTTAAAAACCTGTGTAGTGTGTTTTATTACTTACACTTTTTTCCTAGGTAAATGGGTAGGGGTACCATGTACCCCATACTCATTTACATAGGGTGGGGGGCCGGGATCTGGGGGCCCCCTTATTAAAGGGGGCTCCCAGATTCCGATAAGCCCCCGCCCGCAGACCCCGACAACCAACGGCCAGGGTTGTCGGGAAGAGGCCCTTGTCCTCATCAACATGGGGACAAGGTGCTTTGGGGGGGGGGGCGCAGGGCGCCCCCCTCCCCCAAAGCACCCACCCCCCATGTTGAGGGCATGCGGCCTGGTACGGTTCAGGAGGGGGGGGGGGCGCTCGCTCGTCCCCACCCCCTTTCCTGACCGGCCAGGCTGCGTGCTCGGATCGGGGTCTGGTATGGATTTTAGGGGGACCCCACGCCGTTTTTTCGGCGTAGCGGGGTTCCCCTTTATAATCCATACCAGACCTAAGGGCCTGGTATGCCCCGCGCTCGCCGCAATAGGAAGATTTGTTTTTCCTATTGCAGCGAGCGCGAGATGCAATACCATCCCCTCGTGTCGTATTTGGTCTGTCGGACCAGCCTACACACGAGCGGGCTTTCCGTCGGACCAGCACACACACGAGCGGACTTTCCGCCCGAAACTGAGTCCGACGGAAAGATTTCAAACATGTTTAAAATCTAGGTCCGGCGGGCTTTTGGGAAGAAGTCCGCCGGAAAAGTCCGCCGCCGCCCACACACGGGCGGATTGTCCGGCACACTCTGGTCCGCCGGACCAAGTATGCCGGAAAGTCCGACCGTGTGTACGCGGCATTATCTGAGTTACTGTTGCCTTTCTGTTATTTCAAACCATTCTGCCCATTCTCCTCTGACATCAACAAGACATTTTCATCCACACGACTGCCACTCACTGGATATTTTCTATTTTTCAGGTCATTCTCTGTAAAGCCTAGAGATGGTTGTGCGTGAAAATCCCAGTAGATCAACAGTTTTTTAAATACTCAGACCAGCCTGTCTGGCAACAACAACCATGCCACGTTCAACGTCACTCTTCGCCATTCTGATTCTCGGTTTGAACTTCAACAAGTCATCTTCACCATATCTAGATGCCTAAATGCATTGAGTTGCTGTCATGTGATTTGCTGATTAGCAATTTGTGTTACTAAACAATTGAACAAGTGTACCTAATAAAGTGGCCGGTGAGTATATGTGGATGTTTTTTTAACTTTTGTCTGTAACCGTAGTACAGCCCAGAACCAATAGTGTGCATTTTGCCTTTTCATCCTTCCTAAAACACACTAAAGTGGAGGGCCACCCTAAACAAAAAAATTGCACCAAAAATCTGCAAAAAAATTTTTAAAAAACGTGAAAAAAAAAATGTACTTACCTGAAACCCTTGTTGCTAGGCAGTCTTCCTAATCTGCCTCTTCCTATTCCGCGGCGTGTCCTGCTCCTCGGTGAGTGGCCCCGTTGCCTTCTGGGAACTGTGCGTGTTCCCAGAAAACCACGGGGCCATTCACAGAGCGCCGCGCCGCTCGCACGTGCGCAGTAGGAAACTGAAAGTGAAGCCGCAAGGCTCCACTGCCTGTTTCCCTTAGTTAGGATGGCGGTGCCAGGACCCGAGAGCTGAGGGATGGGACGGCCTTGGGCGGCCGACATCGTGGGCACCCAGGACAGGTAAGTCTACTTATTTAAGTCAGCAGCTACAGTGTTTGTAGCTGCTGACTTTAAAAAAAAAATTTCGTGGCCGGAACCCCGCTTAATTTAAAAAAGTGTCCCGTCCAAAATATACTGACCATGACCTTTGACCAGGACATTTGACCCTTACTTGAGATAATCCCTAACCCTAGCACTGGGCTAGATCAAATCTTGATCTAGTTATTTTTTATTTATTTTTATTTATTTTTTTTTATTATTATTACTTTTTTTTTTTTTTTTTTTTTTTACACACACTTGTTTTTTTTTCTCTTTGCAAGGAGAGAGAAAGATGCAGTGTATCTTTCCTCTCTATTCACAAAGAGAGAAACACAGGAGTGGGCTTCACAGTGACTGATCACTGTGGTAGCCAATCAGAGGCTATCACAGTGATCAGGTGAATCGCAATCGGGAGTTCCAGGTCTGATCGTTAGTGAGACCCCGGCCTCTGTGCAGGGAGTGCACTGTGCAGATATGTGGCCCCACGGAAACAAAAGCTTGGTCCAGTGAGGCCTCATATCTGCGTATGTCAAGGGGTTAAGCTATGGCTGCTATAAGGTCTAATAAGTATGATGTCTTTCAGTTCTCACTGAACTGTTGGCTCACCAGGTGGAGGAGAGGGGATGCCCTAGTCTGGATAGTGAAAGGTGAAGAATGTTACTGTTACAAAGAGATTGGCTCCTTCTGCTGCTTTTCCTTCCCTCTACATGAGCTCTGCTGTTTAGACTGTACAGTACATTATAAGAGGCTGATACCAAGTAAAATTCAGTGAACTCAATGTTGGTGAGGAGAGGAGGAGCTGCTTGATCCTCTGCAGAGACCTGGGAGGGTAAAATCCATAAGCCTTTGGAGACTTTGTAGCTGAAAGGCACAAAGCCATAAAGTTCTGGTGAGTGTTATCACATACAGAGTGGTGAAGGAAGCACGATAAGCTCACAGATTGCACAGAAGCACTTTGTTGCATAGAACTTTTTGCACTGGAGTACTTTTGAATAAAGAATGCCATAAAAAGAATGTTCGCTGCAGTACTTTAATGGAACTTGATTAAATTGAATACATGTGGATTGCTTTCTATAGATGTGGACATGGCAAGCTTATAGAATGAATTGTAGTAGTTTATTTGGACTGGAGCACTTTAATGTATTTTTTGGAAGTACTTTACATGATGTGTTGAACTTTCCCAATATACTTGGATCACTTCATGTGACGAGCAATTAGACGAGCAAAGCACTTTTTCAGTTTTTCACTAATGCATTTAAGCATTTTCTGGCACAACAAAAGTAAAGGTTGGGACAGCGCTATGATTAGAGCTAAGATTAGGACCACATTTGTAGGTTGCTATTGAACAGCTGCAGTCCAAATAATATCTTAATAACCACTTAAAGTGACAGCACTGTGGTATTAGTATATATTGTAACACTTGGTGAGTAGGGGACCATAAGAGGGAGCACATTTGATGATTTAAAGTCTGAAGAGTGAAAGAACTCTTATTTATTTCATTAAAGTGGTTGTTAACCCTCTTCCATAACTTTATATAAGCCCCTCTGTGTTCTAATAACAAGTGCTCCTGTCTGTGTGTTTTATTTTAAAAAAAAAAGCCTCCTTTACCTTGTTTAACAGCGGGTTCCCTGCGATCACGTTACCGGCCGTGTCTTCTCTCCTCCCGGCTGACAGATGCAGTGGACAAGCCGTGATTACCCCGCTGACATCAGCCAAGACACGAGAAAGAAAGGAGAGAGAGAGCCGGCCGTCACGTTATCGCAGGGAACTGCTGTGATATATGGTAAAGGAGGCATTTTTTTAATAAAGCACACAGACAGGAGCACTTGTTATTAGAACACAGAGGAGCTTATATAACATTATAAAACTTATGAGAGCAGCAGGAGCCTGGCAGGCACTGACAGAGGGGTCTGGCACTGACAGAGGAGCACATAGGAGGACAGGAGGGCCGTGGATGATGGAGGCACATAAACGGACCACAGTGTTAGGGCTCAGCAGCCTTGATATACCGTGGTCAGTTTACAGATACAGACAATTGTATTCAACTATTTGCAACATGAACAGCTTTCACACTCACTCACTCACTCTCACTCACTGTGGGTCTTCACTCAACGAGCTCCCAGCCTTTCACTCGACTTCAAATCCACTAGCCACTGGATCCCCTGAGCGCTTCCACTTTAGCACTCAGTATCTTCCTCAAGTGTCACCCCCGCTTCCCTGCTGGGTCCCTGGCTTGGCACTCACTGATGCTCCACAAGCGTCACCTCTGCTGTCCAGTTGGGTTCCTGACTTGGCACTTGCTGAAGTTTTCCCACTTCTTCACCATCCCCGGCTGGTGAGAAGTCTGCTCTGGTACTGGCCTCAGCTTACTCACAATAGTCTCCAGTAGCAAGGTGGATGGTCCCTTAGTGGCAACAGCTTCCCCTCTACCTCTACCCATGACTGGTTCCCTGGCCGGTGGAACCAATACTTCTGATTGGACTACAAGCCCGCAGTCCCAACGCTACGCTGCCTCTCCTGCTTCTGGATAGGCCTTCAGACAGCCTAGCAGCCAGATGTCCCTGATATAGGCCTTAGGTTTCTGGCCTAACAGCCCGGGGCAGTACAACACACGTCCACCCAGTCAGCATTCCAGGTGGCACAGAACCCCAATCACCTGACTCCACCCAAATAAATAGGCTCTCCCAGCAGGCCAAGGGACCTAAGAAAATCCCTGCCCATTGGCTGAGACACCCCATTCATTCCTAATCTGTCCTTGCTATGCCCTTGTCTTATCTAATGTCACCAGCCACAATGCCACCTGGTGACAGAAGAGAAAATTGCAGCAATGCCAGAATTCAAGAGAAGTCAATTCATCTCCTAACAATTGGCCAAGGAAACTATCGCCTGGCAACTAAATTTAATAGCAGCCCTGCCTAAACATCAGGGTACTAAATGTGTATGGGAAGGATTTGGGTAGTGAGCAGTGCTGTTTATATATTCATTTCATTCTTGTGCAGGAGTAACTCTTATGATCTGTACACACGGTCGGATTTTCCGACGGAAAATGTGTGATAGGACCTTGTTGTCGGAAATTCCGACCGTGTGTGGGCTCCATCACACATTTTCCGACACACAAAGATTGAGAGCTTGCTATAAAATTTTCCGACAACAAAATCCGTTTTCGGAAATTCCGATCGTGTGTACACAAATCCGACGCACAAAGTGCCACGCCTGCTCAGAATAAATTAAGAGACGAAAGCTATTGGCTACTGCCCCGTGTATAGTCCCGACGTACGTGTGTTACGTCACCGCGTTCAGAACGATCGGATTTTCTGACAACTTTGTGCGACCGTGTTTATGCAAGACATGTTTGAGCCAACATCCGTCTGAAAAAATCCATGGATTTTGTTGTCGGGATGTCCGATCAATGTCCGACCGTATGTACGGGGCATAAGTTGTATTATGTAATTGGTTGTATTATGTCATGTAGGGACTTTCCCTGATTTGGAACAAAAGTCCCTCTGTCCCTCTTTCCTCCTCATTTGTCCCGCATTTTAGTCTAATCTACAGTATATAGTTGTATATAAAATGCACTTTTTACCTTTCAAAAATGTGTTTCCCAGTGCTAAACCATTCAACCAATTTCTAACTTGCTAGATTTGTAACTTTTAAAAGCCAGTATAAAGGAATAGTAGTGGTAAAAAAAAGCACTTGTGGGTTTAATTAATAATTGTTTTGTATAATTTACCTTTAAGGGGACATGGCTGGTCCTATGCCTACATATGTTTGCTAATAGGTGTCCCTCGTTCCCATCTCAAAAAAAGTTGGGATGTATGTATTAAGGGTCAGGGTTGGAATGGACCATGGGGATGGCATTGAGAGGAGAGGGTATGATTTCTCCTAGAGGTTTTTTCTTTTGTCTCTTCTATGGGTATGGCATTGTGAGGCTTTGAATATACTATCTGTACATGCAGTATGTAGAAAATGTGGGGTTGATTTACTAAAATTGGAGAGTGCAAAATCTGGTGCAGCTTTGTATAGCAACCAATTAGCTTCCAGGTTTTTTTTTTTTGTCAACGCTTAATTGGGCAAACTTAAACCTGATACCATGCACAGCTGCACCAGATCTTTGTCAGGGCTGTGCTCAGCCCTTCCTTCTCTGAGCTGCTGTCGGCTGTTGTTCATATCCTGCTCATCTGTCCTGCCTACTTAAGCCGTCCAGTCCAGAGGGTCTCTGCCTTCGCCTTGGTCAACATCACAAGAAACATTGCCTGCATTCCTGTTTAAAGACATGCTTTGCTGACATCCCTTCTGGCTCCAGATCCTGCTTGCTGTTCCACTACTTTGATCCTTGACTTC
The DNA here is from genome assembly GCF_042186555.1 of Aquarana catesbeiana. Taxonomy (NCBI): domain Eukaryota; kingdom Metazoa; phylum Chordata; class Amphibia; order Anura; family Ranidae; genus Aquarana; species Aquarana catesbeiana. The sequence goes on from NC_133326.1 coordinate 535,356,517, forward strand.
TGGCTTGGCTGACTATCCATTCCAGTTACTGAACTCTGGCTATGTTTTGATTACGTTTGTTCTTTTTACTTTTATTATTAAACAAGTGTGATTTAACTGTACTTTTGTCTCAGTCTGATTTGATGGTTTCTGACAATTTTGCGCTCTCCAGGTTTAGTAAATCAACCTCTATGGGTCTACAAGAGCTTTGGAGTGATTGCAGTACCGAGAAGGTGGTCCCTGGATAGCCCTTTATTCTGGTAGGCCCTAACAGAACAATGACAATGTGGGACAGCTAGGGTATAGCCTACAACCCGCTGTCTTCCCTCTCTCACCCCTGCTCTCTTTCTCTCTCCCCTTTCCTTCCTTCCTTTCCGATCTCAGTTTATCATTTCTTCTTTTCCTTTTTTCTTCTTTCCTTCTCTCCCTTCATTATTTCTTCCTTCCTTATTTTCTTCTATCATCTCTTTCTTCCTTCTTTCTCTCTCTGGAAGTTGAATGATTTTCCTCTCATCCTTGTCACATGACATAATCCAGCATCTCTCTTGATCTTATTGATTACTTGTCAATAGCACTTCAATGATAGCAAATTCTAAGCTTGGTTTATCCTGCGCTCAGGGAATTTTAGGCTCCCAGATTATGTCTGGAATTATTTTATATAATAGATGATTGGCTTTTTATGTACACATGTACAGATATTACAATGTACATGTGTCTGGAATATCTTTATTGTTAGTATAATTGTATATTGACCTAGTGAGCGAAAGATTTATAAATGCTGTAAATATTGTTCTCTATTTTTTGTGTATAAATACCTTGTTTGGTTTATTTATAACATTTTTGTGATTTTATTTAAACCCATGTTTATCATTGTCATCCTTGCAGTGAAATGTTTTATTGGAAAATCATTTCTGCGTCCTCATCAGTAGATCTGGGGAAAATCATACTTGTTTTATGTATCATATTATATTGTCTCTGATTTGATCTATGTTAATGCTCCACCCTTTTCAGAGTCCGCACTTAGCAGACTCCGCCTTGTAGAGCAACCTCTATAATATACAGTATGTATTGCCTCTTCTGTTGTATCAGTGAATAATGTCCATGTAAAATAGATTTAAATAAACAATTCTGCATTTATCGAAATGTGTTTTTTAAAATGTGCACAAATGTTTTCCAAGTGTCCCTCCGATGTTCTGAATAACGGCAACGGCATCCAGCCGGGTATAAATTTCTGAGCTGTCCTTGTCGCGGGTCCCATAAACGTCATCTGCGGCAAGAGACGGGATTTATGGTGACACTGAATCTTTATGACCCTATAAAAGGCGCTCGTCATAATGACACGGAGAGCTGAATTTTCACAAAAATATAGTAATTGTGTGCAGGAAAAGTGTCACATAACATTTTCGGGAGAAATAATGGCCAGTGACATCTCAGGGGCCCCTAAAACAAGTGAGAAAGTGCTGAGTCACATCTTATGAACTGATTGAGCAATTTCCCATGAAGGGAAAGAGAGAGCGACAAAATAATTCCCCCAAATTACCATCGTGCTGAGCGTGGGATCAAGAACTCAGGGATTTATATTTCTTTTTATCTTGTGTGGAACCTTGAATGTTAGACTGCCAAACAGTGCGTTTCCTGTAATGACGGTTGACGAGAGGATGGAGAATTCCATAAAGATGAATCTGAGGCCAAAAGCTGCTGAGAGAAACTTTTAGATCAGGTTGGGGAAGGAGCTGCAAGCTATAATGGTCTTGTCATCCTCTCAGGAACTGGACAACAACTTTCTTCAGGCCATTCTCTTCATTATAGGGACATCTGTTATGTACTCAGAAATATTTTATTGCAAACAGACAGTTGTAATAAAACCGTATTCATCCCAAAGTGCAACTGTGGAGGGGTGAGGCTGTCCCTGAGCCCCTGAGTTTAGATTGCCAGACATGGCTACTCCGCCCCTAGATTACACTCTGTACAAGATATTGCATAAATTCCTTCTCCTATCTGCCTCAACAAGCTTCCTACAAGTCATGGGCAATCGCATGACACTTCTGAGGCTGCTATACTATATGTGAGGGCCCTAGATCCCATCAAAACCGCCTGTATGCTCTTAAAGCCACGTACACACAATCGGATTTTCTGACAGGAAATGTGTGATGACAGGCTGTTGGTGGGAAATCCAACCGCTTATACGCTCCATTGGACAATTGTTGTCGGATTTTCCACAGACAAATGTCTTGGATGGCAGGTTTTAAAATTTTCCGCGGACAAATGTCTGTTGTCAGATTTTCCCAGCGTGTGTACACAAGTCCGTTGGACAAAAGTCCAAAGTACAAACACGCATGCTTGGCAGCAAGGACGAACCAGAAGCGCTCGGTCTTGAAAACTAGCGTTCGTATTGGAGAATTAATATTCGTGACGTGGCAAATTATGAAATCTCGAAATGCAGTGCACATTTTCTTCTTCTTTAATAGGATAATAATAAAGCTGCTTTACTGGTGATACTGATGGAGTTATTGCAAACAAATTTTCAAAGGCTTTTTTTTTCTAGTGATATCAAGAATAATATTAATATGCTTTTTTTTTGGGCAAGATACCACCATTATCCTGTAGTTTTTAAGATCAAAGATACTACTATGTTGATGTCCCTTGTCAATTTTACATTGTATTTTTTTTAAATGTAACTGCCTACTCCCAAACTGTCATTTGAAATAAAACACATAGCCAAGTATTATTCTCCTATTTTTTTTATTGTGCATTAAAAAAAAAAAGAAAACAAATAAAATTAGACATGCAATCTGACAATAGAACTTAACCAAAAAGTGCATTCTATGCATCCAAAAATATAGAAAATATAACAAATCAAATCATTATTATTCAACCAAAAAATAAAATAAAAGCCTCATGCATGTGTCCTGCTTCTTAATATAGGAGGTCAACAATGCCAAGAGTTGGTGAAAGCAGGGGTCCGTAATCCAGAGATAATTCAGAAAATCATCTGGATTATTCTTCTGGAGCTCCCGCAGCAAAGGCATATGACATAATTGGTCACGATTAATAAAGCAACCAATTTTTGGTCTAAGAACTCCTCCTCCTCCTCCTGTTCCTGGACTGGACTTGGGTCAAAGAAATTACTCCAAGGCTAATAATAAATAACACGTTATCTCCTCCGATTCCGCAACACGTGTGGTTGATGAACGGCCATTCAGAAATGAACTGAAAAGCACGAAATGAAAAGCGCAAACTGAAAAGTGCTAAACGAAAAGCGCGAAATGAAAAGCATGAATCAACACTCACCAAACTTCTAACACGAAATTTGCAGAAGGAGCCCAAAGACTGGCGCAAAAGAGCTGAAAAACCTCGTAGTACGTCACTACGTTCAAGTTTGTTGGCTGAAAATTCCTTGCCGTTTGTATGCAAGACAAAATCCAGACACACGCCTTCAGACAAAAGTCAGAGGTTTTGTCTGCGGAAAATCTGATTGTGTGTACGAGGCTTAAGGGCCATATCAGAATCAGAGTAATCCTGGATGTGGATGTATAATAAATATGTAAAACGCTGCGAAAATTGACATGTAAGTACCTGTAATAAATAATTAATATTAGTCCTGCCTCTAGTGACAACTCACTAGTGACTGGATCGCTAACAGATCATTTACCTTTTCCCAAAAAGTCTCTCCATTCCAATAATTGAAATTCTGCAACATTCCAGTCCAGCGAGAGAATGATTCAATTAGAGAAAATGGTTCTCCGCTGGGGTGATTATTTGGCCACAACACCAGCACTCCAAAATGTTGCCACCACCACAGAGGACACAGACATAGCTCCCAAGTGTCCCTGATTTTGAGGGACTGTCCTTGATTTGAAGCAATGTCCCCCTGTCCCTCTTTCCCCCTCATTTGTCCCTCATTCTGGTCTGATCTATATAGTTGTATATAAAATGCACTATTTATCGTTCAAAAAGTGTTTCCCAGTGCTAAACCTTTTAGCCAATTTCTAAACTGCTGCATTTGTACATTTTAAAAGCAAATGTAAAGGAATAGTAGTGGTAAAAAAATACCCTTGTGGATTTCAAGCGGGATTCCTACCTAAAAAAAAAAAATTAAAAGTCAGCAGCTACAAACACGCTGCTGACTTTAAATAAGTACTTACCTGTCCTGGGTGCCCGCGATGTCGGCCGCCCGAGGCCGACCCGTCCCTCGGCTCTCGGGTCCCGGCACCGCCATCCTAGGTAAGGGAAACAGGCAGTGGAGCCTTGCGGCTTCACTGCCAGTTTCCTACTGCGCACGCGCGAGTGGCGCGGCGCTCTGTGAATGGCCCGTGGTGTTCTGGGAACACACACAGTTCCCAGAAGACAACGGGGCCGTTCACCGAGGAGCAAAAGACACAGCGGAAAAGGAAGAGGCAGATTAGGAAGACTGCCTAGCAACAAGGGTTTAGGTAAGTTTTTAAATTTTTTTTTTTCAAATTTTTTTTCAAATTTTTTTTTTAGGATTTTTGGTGTAATTTTTTTTTTCAGGGTGGCCCTCCACTTTAATTCAACTTTTTTTTGGTTAATTCTCCTTTAAAGGGAGGGGGGGGCAGGGGGCGTGTCCTATGCCTACATACATTTGCTAGTAGGTGTCCCTCATTCCCATCTCAAAATGTTGGGAGGTATGGACACAGATGAGGTGTCATATTAGTCGACTGGAATGATCGGATTGGTGGGTGTGAGGTCATAGAATGTTAGTTCCGATATGCCTGGGGATCAACCACTTGTCAGGAAATCTTATTACAGACATATTGTGTTAAGACTTCAATCCCTGAACAGACAACAAATTAAATTGTTGTGCCCTGAGGTATCATCATATCTCCATATAGAAAGGAAACAAAAAATCAACAGGAGAAGGAAAGTCAGTTGAAAGATAAAGAACTTTCTGAAAAGATCAAACAAAAAAATGGACAGTGGAGACTCAGAACTATCCATTATATTCTATATAAATGTATTAGCTGTACTCCATCCAGACTCTGGGATAATTTAGTTGAGTGGAAATTATCAGATTTGTATGTGTTAAAAAAAAAAAATTTGCATAGTTCCACCCATGCAGAGAATGCCGAATGGTGATTATGCAATTCAGTTCTGGCAGTGATCTCAGCCGACTGATCATGCGATGTGTGTGTGTTCAGTTATCGTCCCTCCCTTGTCAGTGCTGCAGCACAGATTTTTGTCCGTCTGAAGTCTTGTAAGACACCAAAGACGAGGAAGATGCAGTAGATCAATTTTAAAGTTCCTGGGTCTGCACACTTGTTGTGTCCATTACGAGGGGCTCCCACCATCCCTGTGCTGAGTTCTCAGCTTTGCATACATATTTAGCCCATTATGAGTGATTCCCACCATCCCTTCCTAGCTCTGCACACCTGTTTCACCCATTATCATGGGTTACCACCACCTCTTTGCTGAGTTCTTGGGTCTGCACATCTGAGTGCGCATAATGAGGGTTTCCAACTATCCCTTGGCTGACTTACCAGGGACTGCACACATGATCTGCCCATCACAAGGTGTTCTCCTCACCATCTCTGGACTGTTTCTAGGTCTGTACTCCTACTGTGCCCATTATGATGGGTTCACACCATCCCTGCTCTGGGCTCCTTTCATCTCTCCTGGACCTGTTCTTGTACCCAAATGATAACCTAACTCTATGTTTATAAACAAAGTCAGTGTGTGATTTGGTGTAACACCTAGGAGTAACTTTTTTTTTTTTCTAATTTCACCTGGCAGTGGGATATGGCTAATCAAAGAGTAATTTTGTTGAAATGTTGACAAAAACAAAATTGCTGTTTTTCACAGTGTTTATCGCCTGCTTGTCCCTGGTGTCAATATCTTGCCATACTCCAATAACAGCGACTTTTGCTTTGTGACACAGTGACAAGCTTTGTCGTGGCTGCCACGTGGTCCAGTGACAATTCTCATCACATCTGGCAATCTGGGAGACTTTTGCCTTGTATCGTATATCTCTGTGATGGGTTCAGAACATCTCTGTTATGTATTTTTTTTTCTTTCCGGCACTTGTCATAAATTCGACCATTGTGTGAAGTTACAGTAATCGGCTTCGGATTTGATGTTTTGATCTAATATTCCCCTTGTGTCCCTGGATATTGCGACTAATATGAGAGGTGGGCCAGGAGGGGACAAATCTCTGTCATTAGCAGAAGACGGATGTGAGATGAGAGCCAGAGCGAATAGATTCCACATTAGGTAAATGATGGGTTATAATAAGAGAACGTCCTCCTCCAGCACCAACAAGTCATCTCTTTGTTTATCTCTGGAGAACCGTAGACACGTACGCCATACAAAGGATCGACTGATGAAAGGAGAGGCCCATAGCTTCCCCCAGGACCAATTAAAGTGGCTCCATGTCTTGTGGGCAGCCAGATAAAAAGAGGAGAGTGAGGAGAGGAAGATGAATTGGAAAGTACAAGATCTTCTCTATTCCTCCATGACTAATCTAGCGGATGGATTTTTTATCTCTAAACTAATCCTAATGTGTGTGCAGTGGGTGACGCTACTCTTCATACAAATGAGACTTTCCTCCTCCCCAATTATTACCTGATGCCGGAAACAAAATGTTAATCAATCGTATTAACACCTTCCACCCAGGACTGCGTACCACTATCCAGACGCCGTCTTTGTAGCCACACAACCTTTTGCTCCTCTTGTACCCCCCGCAAGCCAAAGGGCCTTTGAACCGCCGTCGAGAGGTACTTTGAAATACCAAGTTGAAAGTCTTCAACGTGGAATGGGGAGCATGAAAGTCGTGCGCTTTGAACTAGTTAATTCAAAGTTGTGATCCGACAGAAGGACAACAATGTGGAGGAGAGGGCACCTCCAGCCGTCTCACTAATTAGTGGACAAGTAGCGGCACTTCTTATCCAAGAGAGGGTGGAGAGGCCGCCATCTGAGGATGTGAAGGGATGGTTTGCAGTCAATGTATGAGTTACTTGCAATGGTCAATTATAGTCTAGCCAATGTGATGTCTAATTAGTAAAACAAGCTTCTAACCGTAAAAAATGATAGATTTATCTGAGAGCAAATATATGATATATAATATATGGAGAGGAAAATACATGATAAAATATATAGAATGGAAAATACATAATATACTGTAAAGCAGGGCTCATAGCCAGGCCTTAAGGGTTACTCGCCACCAGTTGCCCCACCCAATCCCTACCCTGCCCGCCCCTAATTCCGCCCCTAAACATGCCCTCATTAATTATCTCATGAATTGATACATAAATGTTTTATGCGCAATTAAGTTACAAAAGTAAAGATTAACAGGCACTGATAAAGTTGCTATCAATGCAGCCTCATCAGAGCCCATCAATGCAGCCTCGTCAGTGCCCATCATTGCAGCGTGACCTGTGCCCATCATTGCAGCCTCACCTGTGCCCAACATTGCAGCCTCACCTGTGCCCACCATTGCAGTCTCACCTCTGCACACCATTGCAGCCTAACCTGTGCACACCATTGCAGCGTGACCTGTGCCCATCATTGTAGCGTGCCCTGTGCCTACCATTGCAGCGTGACATGTGGTCACCATTGCAGTGTGACCTGTGCCCACCATTGCAGCCTCACCCATGCCCATAATTGCAGCGTGACCTGTGCCCACCATTGTAGCCTCCCCTGTGCCCTTCATTGCAGCGTGACCTGTTACCACCATTGCAGCGTGACCAGTGCCCATCATTGCAGCATGACCTGTGCCCATCATTGCAGCGTGACTTGTGCCCACCATTGCAGCGTGACCTGTGCCCATAATTGCATCGTGACCTGTGCCCATCATTGCAACCTCACCTGTGCCCATCATTGCAGCCTTACCTGTGCCCATCATTACAATGTGACCTGTGCCCACCATTGCAGCCTCACCTCTTCCGCGGAAGAGAGAGGACGGCCGGATCATGTACCTGTGGTAAACAGAACGCATCCCAGCATTGGATCGGCATTCTGTCTATCACAGGGGCAGGTCAGGAGGCGGAGCAGTGTGTAACCACGAGCAGACGGCAGTTGTAATGTAAGCTGTTACAGTGGGCTATATCTGCGCTCTGTGATCCAGCGGCTCTTCTCTTCCTCCACGCTCTCTCCCTGGGGCGATCGATGGGAGAACGTCTCTCTGCCAGCAGTGCTCGCCCCCCTCTCCCAGGCAGCCCACACTCGCAAGCCCTCGTTTTCCACTCTAATACCTTGCACAGTACATACACACTTGATTCTTTACATCAGCCCTCAAATGTTCATTTTGCGAGTAGGTGTGTGGAAAATTTGCTGGCTGCTGTAAAGAATCAAGTGTGTGTGTGTGTGTGTGTGTGTGTGTGTGTGTGTGTGTATACTGTGCAATGTTTTAGGCAGGTGTGAAGAATGCTGTAAAGAATGAATGCTTTCAAAAATATATATTTTAATTGTTTATAAGAATTTACAAAATTCAAAGTGAGCAAACAGAAAAAAAATTTAAATCAAATCATTATTTGGTGTGACTACAGTTTGGCTTCAAACCAGCATCAATTCTTACACTTGCACAAAATCAGGGATTTTGTAGGATTAAAGTCAGATGTATGATTAACCAGTTTTACCAAACAGGTGCTAATGATTGTCAATTTCAAATTTAGGTTGAAACAGTAACAGCTGTGTAAGAGGCTTAAAACTGGATGAGGAACAGCCAAACTCTGCTACTAGGGTGAGGTTGTGGCAGACAAGTCATACATCATGGTGAGACTGAGCACAGCAATAAGACTCAAGGTAGTAATACTATTACCGGTAGTAATAGAAAGGTCTCTCCCAGGCAAAGATTTCAAAGCAGACTGGGGTTTCAAGATGTTCTGTTCAAGCTCTTTTTAAGAAGCACAAAGAAATGGGTAACTTTGAGGACCGTAGACACAGTGACCAGGCAAGGATACTTGTAGGCAGTCTTGCCTGTTATTGTTTAGTCAGTCTACCCAGCTGCCCAGGTTGGGAGGGAAGGGGTTAATGCCTGTGCCGCTTTTCCTTGTGTGTTTGCAGGTTTTCCTCAGGGTCCAGCCTCCCTCCTGTGTGATATAAAGGGAAGAGGCCCGGATCCTTGGGATGGGCACATAGAACAAGTGGGGGAACCTAGAATAGGCTCAGGATGCATGCACGGAGACTCAGAATTATGTCCAAAGAAGCTTGTTGGTCAGTTTGGAATGTCGATCTATCGGAATACTCCCTAGAACATGTACTCCTTTGTCATCTCCAGTTTGGACCCAGACATGGTACACCCAGACAGGTAACCTGGGGCAGGCACAGTTCAATTTAGTTAGGGAAAGGACATTGCTGTATATTGTATATGTGCTGCCAAAAGTTCAGTAAAGTTGTGTACACTGCTTAAAGCCTGTTCTGAAGTTACTCAAGGGGTGCATGTGGGATCCTGATGTTTCTCCAAGGAACCAGGGTCTGAAATAGCACATCGGGGTCTGTGGAGAAGCAGCAGTACACTGATCTTCCTAGTGAATGGCTGTGCTGGGGGCATGTCAGCACAAGTCAACTGACCATGCTGAGATGGATGTGTTTCTATGCTCAGCGTGGTCAGTTTTAAAATAGGAAAGCAGGGGATCTGGCTGGAACATCAGGTATTTCACACAAAGGAAGCAATAAAAAGCGAACAAGATACTTTTTAACACAAGTACATGGTAGAAATTAATATAAAATATTGGGGTAGCATATTCTTTAATTCCAGCTGTGATGGAATGAACAAAACCCCTCACATTTTCCCTGTATAAGATTAAGACTCAGCTTCAGAAAATCTAAGTTTTACAATTTTTCCACAGTAAGAAAGAGTTAAGCAGGTCTGTAATTTGCTGTTGCAAATTTGTGTGGTAGGTAGACTGATTTTTTGTGCAACATTAGTATAATAATTCTTAAAGGGAAAAGTGGCAGCACCTAACTAATCTTAAAAATGCTCCTTCCCCCCATATAACACCTATGCTGAATAACCTGTGTAAGAAATATCTGTATACTTGCCTATTTTCTGGGTGCTTTGGTCCAATCAGATGATGTCCTCTGTGTCAGCCAGCACCGCTGAAGTGGAGATGAAAGAGCTGCTCTGTCACCAGCTAGTAAAAGCCGAAGCAGTCACATCCCCTATAGGGCTTCCTATGGCCCATCTATTGTCAGTGTTCCCTTCTCTTCCCAGAAGCCATGCTGGCTGACAATAGGGAGCTCGATCGCGTGACCGGACCAGAGTGGCCTGAAAATAGGTTAGTATACAAATAATTCTTACACAGGTTAGTCAGAATAGGTGTTAAGAGAAGTTAGTGAGTGCTTTTAAATTTAGCTAGGGGTGTCTGGAATTCCACTTCAAGATGTTGGTTGAGAGATTTTTCGGTCTGTTCAGTTTGAGTTTAACTCCCTTGCCTTTCCAGCTTTCCTTTTATTTAATTTGCCTCAGTCTTATTGTAACGCTGAGTGGGGAGAATGGACAGTTAGCATGTACAGGTGGATGAGAATGAGTAGGATGCAAGGGTGCAATCAATGGGTAGGATAGATGGATGGGTTGGATGGAGGATTAGGTAGGATGGATTAGAAGGATAGCTGGGTAGAAAAGATGAACGGGATGGAGGGGGAGAATGGATGGGGAGGCAAGTGTACCTAATGACAGTATTAAGTAGTATCAATAATAATAAAATCAGTGCTACAGCTGTTTGTAGTAGTTGATGTGTGTGTATATATATAATAAGATTATAGCCATGTGATAGCTATAAAATGGCCATCAACAAATGGAAGCCTCTACATGAGGATTAGAAGCAAAATCCAGCAGGAGGTACAGAGTATAAAAAAGAAGAGGGGCACCTCTAAGTGTAGCAATATGGTTACATTTAATGAAGGTACAACATTTAGCAACTCACATGGTTGATGACTAAAAGAGGCATATCTAAGTATGTAGGCATCCAGGGTAAAGCTGTCCACATAGACCCTCCTCCGCACTGCCGGCTCTCACCACTGTCAGTCTGCAATCGTGACCAGGAAGACTACCCTGCAGTAGAATGATCTGAAAGCGAAGCTTGAAGCGCTCGTGGAGTGCAGTGTGGAAGGGATGATGTCGATGGCGGTGCTGAGGATGGTCCATGTGGACAGCTTTACCCCGGATGCCTGCATACTTAGATGTGCCTCTTTTAATCATCAACCATGTGAGTTGCTAAATGTTGTACCTTCATTAAATGTAACCATTGCACACTTAGAGGTGCCTCTCTTGTCTTTTATACTCAGTTGTGACATGACGCTACTTGTATATCAAGACATCGCTTGTATATCAAGTCAAAATGTATTTAAAAATTCTTGCAAAACGCTCTCAAACCAAGTGATGCCGTGTACACATGAGCGGAATGTCCGACAGAAAAAGTCCGACGGGAGCTTTTCATCATATATTCCGAACGTGTGTATGCCCCATCGAACTTTTTATGTCGAGCATTCTGACGGACCTAGAAAGAGAACATGTTCTATATTTTTCCAATGGAACCAATTCCTATCGAGAAAACCGCTTGTCTGTATGCTGTTCCGACGTACCAAAAATGAAGAATGCTCTGAAGCAAGTACGAGACGGAAGCTATTGGATACTGGCTATTGAACTTCCTTTTTCTAGTCCCGTCGTACGTGTTGTATGTCACCGCGTTCTTGACGGTCGGAATTTGGTGTGATCGTGTGTACGCAAGACAGCTTCAGCAGGATTCCGCCGGAAAAACCTTCAGAGTTTATTCCGATGGGAAAACCAGTTGTGTGTACAGGGCATAAATCTCAAACCAAAGTTTTACTGTGTGTGTGTGTGTATATATATATATATATATATATATATATTTGTGTAGTAGGTAGACTGGCATGGTGGTGGGAGTGTTATGGTCTGGGGCTGCATGAGTGCTGCCAGCACGGGGAGCTACAGTTCATTGAGGGAACCACGAATGCCAACATGTACTGTGACATACTTAAGCAGAGCATGATCCCCTCCCTTCAGAGACTGGGCCGCAGGGCAGTATTTCAACATGATAGCGACCCCAAGCACACCTCCAAGACGACCACTGCCTTGCTAAAGAAGCTGAGGGGGAAGGTGATGGACTGGCCAAGTATGTCTCCAGACCTAAACCATATTGAGCATCTGTGGGGCATCCTCAAATGGAAGGTGGAAGAGAGAAAGGTCTCTAACATCCACCAGCTCGGTGAAGTCGTCATGGAGGAGTGGAAGAGGACTCCAGTGGCAACCTGTGAAGCTCTGGTGAACTCCATGCCCAAGAGGGTTAAGGCAGTGCTGGAAAACAATGGTGGCCACACAAAATATTGACACTTTGGGCCCAATTTGGACATTTTCACTTAGGGGTGTACTCACTTTTTTGCCAGTGGTTTAGACATTAATGGCAGTGAGTTGGGTTATTTTGAGGGGACAGCACGTTTACACTGTTATACAAGCTTTACACTCACTACTTTACATTGTAGCAAAGTGTCATTTCTTCTGTGTTGTCACATGAAAAGATATAATAAAATATTTTCAAAAATGTGAGGGGTGTACTCACTTTTGTGAGATACTGTGTGTGTATATATATATATATATATATATATATATATATATATATCTCTATATCTCAATATATATCAATATATATATTAATTATGTTTGTAGTATCATTGGTTAATGGTAGAAGTAGTAAAGCAACAGAAGTAACAGTTGTAGTATGTTTGTAGGTCTTTAAAGAGGAAGTAAACTCTGATGGGTTTTACTTCCTCTTTATTTCCCTGCAAAGGTAAAGCTATGTGATACATAGTATCCCATTATGTGTCACTTACCTGAAACCGAAGCCTGCGATTTCACCGATGTCCCCACTAGCAGCGAACGTCCATCTTCACCCCTCTTCCTTCCGGGGGCGTGAACTCCGGCTCTGTGACTGGCCGGAGTCACGTGACGTCACTCCTGCGCACTCCCTTTCTAAAGTGTGCATGCACTGTAGACATCGGCGCACGGCTTTATTGTAAATATCTTCTAAACCGTGGAGGTTTAGGAGATATTTCCAGCACCTACAGGTAAGTCTTAATATAGACTTACCTGTAGGTAAAAGTGGTTGTACAGGGTGTACAACCACTTTAATATCTGCAATAGTATAGCAATGTTTGTTGTGTGTAGTATAGTACTAGTATATTAGTATGAGTAACAGGTTAGCAATTGTAATATGGTTGCAAAATTGTACTGCTTGTTGTAAGATTAGTAATAGTTCAGTAGCAGTGGTAAAATAACACTAGGTGAGGTACAGTAACACTTATAAAGGATAATAGTGGGCTAGTATAGTGTAATAACTGTAGAAGTCTAGGATAATAATAGTATTATTATTCTTAGATTGTAAGCTATAACGATCAGGGCCCTATGATTCCTCCTGTACAAAATTGTATTGTAATGCCGAGTACACACGGTCGGACTTTTCAACCGGACTTGTCCGACGGACCAAATCCGGCGGACAATCCGATCGTGTGTGGGCTTCATCGGACCTTCAGTGGACTTTTCCAGTTGCAAATCTGACGGACTTTAGATTTGGAACAGGCTTCAAATCTTTACGTCGTAACTCCACCGGACCCAGAAATCCGCTCGTCTGTATGCTAGTTCGACGGAAAAAAACCCACGCTAGGGCAGCTTTTGGCTACTGGCTATCAACTTCCTTATTTTAGACCGGTGTACGTGATCATGTACGAATCCGTCGGACTTTGGTGTGATCGTGTGTAGGCAAGTCTGGTCGTTAGAAAGTCTGTTGAAAGTCCATCAAAAGTCTGTCGAAAGTCTGTCGGACGGGCTGTCAGACTTTTGTAGCTGAAAAGTCCGACCGTGTGTACGCGGCATAAGTGTACTGTCTGCCTTCATTTTGTAAAGCGTTGCGCAAACTGTTGGTACTATATAAATCCTGTATAGTAATAATAATAATATAGGGTAGTAGCTGCATAGCTCCCAACTGTCTCTGATTTTGAGGGACTGTCCCTGATTAGGAACAAAGTCCCTCTGTTCCTTTTTCCTCCTCATTTGTCCCTCATTTTGGTTTGATCTATATAGTTGTACAGTATATAAAATGCACTATATATCTTTCAAAAAGTGTTTCCCGATGCTAAACCTTTCATCCAATTTCTAAATTGCTGCATTTGTAAATTTCAAAGGCTAGTGTACAAAGAATAGTAGTGGTAAAAAAAGCACTTGTGGGTTTAGCTAATCATTTTTTTGTAAAATTCTTCTTTAAGGGGATGTGGCAGGGGGTGTGTCCTATACCTACATATGCCTTTGCTAATAGGTATCCCTTGTTCCCATCTCAAAAAGTTGTGCAGTATGGTAGCTGTAGTAGTACAGGGTATAGTAGTACAAGTATAGGGTAGTAGAGGTAGTAGTATAGGGCAGCCTTTTTCAAGCAGGGTGCCTTCAGGGGTGCCTTGACAAAATGCCTAAAAATTGCCTCCAAAATCAGGTGGATCAAGCCTGCCGTTTAATTACACAAAGCCACATGTTTTCATTATGCACCATTAAAACCTTCCAGTCGCCGGTGTCCTAACAACCGATGATGTCATCGGTTGATAAGGAGGAGGTCGGGCACCTGCACGGCATCCTTGTTTGCCCCTCCCCTGCCCTCTCCGTCAGCACCGGGGTCACATTGGCTGAGAGAGGTAGAGAAACAGAGAGAAGAGAAACACTGGAATACTAATGAGTACCAGTGTACAAAGATATATTTGCTTTGGAAGTATAGCCTGAACCAAAAAAAAAGTGTAGAGTTGCCATGATTGGGGGTACCGTGGAATCAGGGACATAAAGGGTTAACAAAAGTTCAGGATGTCAATAGGTAGTCACTTACTGGTTGGTGGGTTTTCAGTGGGGAGGAGGGGCTGAAATGGGGTCTTGTAGCAGCTCTGGCAAGTACCCGGCATCCGAAGAAGACATGTGGAGGGAGAACATTCCCGCCCGCCCGCCCCGATGCTGAAACGACTTTTCTTTAAGTGGTCATGTTGGCCAAGGGGTTGGGGTCTTTGGAGGCACTGGTAAAATCTGATGTGCTTACCATTTTAGGGACCCATCTAAGGTATGGAGTCCCCTGTGGAATGCCAGTTAATTGTGGGTTAACTGGTAAATTAAACGGTGAGGTATTTGCAGAAAGTTGAGGTTGTCCCCTGAGCCGGTGTTGTGCGGCTGGGGACCGTGTAACTGTTACGCAGATACAAAAGTGGATACGTGATACGTATTGGCAACCTTATGTTTATTGTGATTGTATTATCATTTTGGTTCCAGTTTTAAGGAAATGTCTGTTCTACTTAGGTATTGGTTAATAAATGGGCGTTTCGGACAATTTGCTCCAAAATGTGGTCATGGTTTTATTTCAGTTTAAGTGGGGTAAAAGGCAGGGCAAGATAACGGTCATTATTCAGGTGGGTACTGATTACATCGGTGGTACCTTAGTCAAGAATAAATCACCTCCAGCCTTAGGCATAGCTCCCAATCATAAATATATAAAGCGCTACGGAAATTGACATGTACCTGTAATAAATCATTAATATTAGTCCTGCCTCTAGTGACAACTCACTAGTGACTGGATCGCTAACAGATCATTTACCTTTTCCCAAAAAGTCTCTCCTTTCCAATAATTGAAATTCTGCAACATTCCAGTCCAGCGAGAGAATGATTCAATTATGCCCCGTACACACGGTCAGATTTTCCGACGGAAAATGTTCGATGGGAGCTTGTTGGCGGAAATTCCAACTGTGTGTAGGCTCCATCGGACATTTACCATCGGAATTTCCGTCACACAAAATTTGAGATCTAGATCTCAAGTTTTCCAACTTCCGATCGTGTGTACAAAATTCCAACGCACAAAGTTCCACGCATGCTCGGAATCAAGCACTGGCTATTAAACTTAACTTTTCTCGGTTTGTTGTACGTCACCGCATTCTTGACGTTCGGAATTTCCGACAAGATTTGTGTGACCGTGTGTATGCAAGACAAGTTTGAGCCAACATCCGTCGGAAAAAATCCATGAATTTTGTTGTCGGAATGTCTGATCGCGTGTACGGGGCATTAGAGAAAATGTTTCTCCGCTGGGGTGATTCTTTGGCCATGACACCAGCACTATAAATGTTGCCACCACCACAGAGGACACAGACATAGCTCCCAACTGTCCTGGTTTTGAGGCACTGTCCCTGATTTGGAACAAAGTCCTTCTGTCCCTCTTTCCTCCTCATTTGTGCCTCATATTTTATCATGATTACTGTTGATGGCTTTATATTAGGGGCCAGTTCACACCACAATTTCAGCGTTCTGGGTGCATTTCTGCATGTGCATTTTTGATGCATTCCAGACAGAAAAAATGCAGCATCTACTTTTCTTGACTGCACCGGAACACATTGCAATGGTGTGAACCTGAGCCATTGGAATACATGAAAAACACTGTCCATGCGTTTTTGAGGTAGATTAAAAAGCACTGGACTACATTTGGTGTGAACCCGCCCTAACAAAAGATCTCCCTGACATTTCCTAGAATATACAGTAGTTGAATGAACAGACACAGACAGATGATTGGTTAGGCCTCTTGCACACCGATACCTCCGCCTGTTTAGAGGATGATCTCTCCACTGATCCCCATCAGTGTTAATTTAGTCGACTAAAACATTTTAGTCGACTAAATGAATATTATTTTAGTCGACTAAAATAAGACTAAAATTAAAACAACTGAGATGACTAAAATACGACTAAAACTAAAATGGCATTTTAGTCAAAAGACTAAAATGGGACTAAAACTAAAATGCCATTTTAGTCAAAAGACTAATGCAGGCCATACACGGTCGAATTTCGAACAAATTTTCTTTTCAAAATCAGAAAGTTCGTTTTTTTTGTGATCCGATGATGCCACCATTGATTTTCGAAATTCAAGCCTTCAATTTCACCGCATGTTGCTACAGAAAAGAATTTTCTTGGCTGGGATTAGAAAATCGTTCATTTTTCTAAAAATTTCCGACATGTCCGATTCCTCAAATTTGATTGCCGCACGAAAATCGGCCGTTGTTGCAGCCCACTAACAGTGCGAAATTCATACGAAAATTCTTTCATATGATTTTCGAAAGAAAAATTCTTACGAAATTCGTGTATGGCCGGCATAAGACTAAAACTAAATTGAAATTTGACTTCAAAATTAACACTGGTCTGTAGTGCATGTTCATACCTCAATACCATAATAAATATCATATTAGATTTTTCACTTCAGCAGTATATAATGAGTTTGGAAATTGTAGAGAAATGTTAACTAACACATTACAATTCAATTACACCCATTAGATTTTAGACGACTAAAATGAGTTTTAGTCGACTAAAATGTACTGGAGATTTAGTCGACTAAATACGACTAAAACTAAAACAATTGCAGAAGACTAAAATGGGACTAAAACTAAAATGCCATTTTAGTCCTAAGACTAAAACTAAATCGAAATTTGCTGCCAAAATTAACACTGATCCCCACCGGGCAGGCGGATGACAGGTCCATGCCCATTCCGCTATGCAGAGCAGAGACAGACACAGCCCTGCATGTCCGTTTCCACTTGATTGTCATCTGATCCGATCCACTGGACCGATGGCGAGTGTATCCCCATCTGTCTGTTTTTAGTGGATCAGATGCCAGCATGTGACAGCCGACACATGTCCGCTGACATCCGCCGCCCCATAGAGAACAATGGGTGGACCGATTGGGTCTGCCTGAAAAACGGACAGTCTGCCGAAAGGGGCCTTGGGCATATAGGCATTTGTATTTTTTTGTTTTTTTTTTACAGATGTAAATGCAGCCCATTGCTTTTAATTGTACACACAGGCATGTAAACATATGCTGCATTTGGATCAGTAAAAAAAAATCTGCATTGCTGGATGGCATTTTATGTGTGTACACACGTATATGCACAAATATGTACGTACGATAAATCCCAACAGAAGCTAGAATTTTTTCACACGTGTACACGTATGTGCAACCACGCACATGTACTATACTGCCCATCCTCGCGTTTTTTGCAGGAATCTTCTGCCAGGAATTTGATGTTCATACATCAGTACCAGGTGCAAGTACCCTCATTCACAATATCAATCTCATCGTTCCAATCTTTCCTCTCAGGGAGGAAATGGGACTCGTTTGGCTTTAAGCAAAGTTTGGCGGTTGTCACAGAAGTGGCGGACAGCGGTTCCTCTTTTGCCTTTGTGTGCGGCGCCTTCCTGGTAATTACCTCATCAACTGCATATAAAGGAAAGGTTAATTTGATAGATGAAATGTCATCTTTCAACTCTGTGAACTATGTAAAGATTGGGATGAACAACTTAAATGTTTTGCGGTCAGCGTTCGCAATGTGAACTCAGCACGTTGTCCCCCTGACTTTTATGATAATGTGCGGTTCACTGTTCAATGGCGAAAAATCAAGAAATATTACTGAACTCATCACACTGTATTTTACTTCTCCAGCTAAATCCGCCACAAATCATCGTCGCTAAATCATGCGGCTGCCGCTGCCCACGCTGAGAGGACCAGGGAATCTTTTTTTCTTTTCTTTTTTTTTTTTTTCCCTATAAAGTTCTGACCCTTAATATGAAGATGAATTGAAAGAGCAATGTGATTTAATATGGCACTGCATTTCACCAATGACAGAGCCGATTTCAAATTCACAAAACCTTTAATATTTTCACTTAAAGTATTTTGAAAAAAAAGGGAGAACTGGAACATTATTCTGTTATAGGTTACCAAGGCACAGCAATCTGCCAATCTGCAATAAGTAATTATATATTTGTTTTCATTTCAATTTATCCTAGAAATAAAACCAGAAGCATCCTTGTAGCTATGGAGCCCCTTTAGACACGCGGCGGGACAAGGTCATCCAGTGTCCAGGGTGAAGATGGCAAACTGTGCCCCCCCCCCCCCCCAACGGGCGGAGGAGGGGGTGGAGCTAATAGTGATATGCAGAGTAAAATGTATGTCATGTTTGTGGCATGTGCTGAAATAGTATCAATAGTTACAGCAGACTGGAGAGTTTAAAACTGATGTACATGTGTGGATTTAACAGTGAAGAAAAAAATGTCCGTGCATCAGTGCTGTCACTGAAAGGAAAAAATGTCCATGTATCATTGGCATCACTGAAAGGAAAAAATGTCCGTGTATCATTGGCATCACTGAAAGGAAAAAATGTCCGTGTATCAGTGCTGTCACTAACAGGAAAAAATGTCCGTGCATCAGTGCTGTCACTGAAAGGAAAAAATGTCCGTGCATCAGTGGTGTCACTGAAAGGAAAAAATGTCCGTGTATCATTGGCATCACTGAAAGGAAAAAATGTCCGTGCATCAGTGGTGTCACTAACAGGAAAAAATGTCTGTGCATCAGTGGTGTCACTGAAAGGAAAAAAATGTCCGTGCATCAGTGGTGTCACTGAAAAGAAAAAATGTCTGTGCATCAGTGGTGTCACTGAAAGGAAAAAATGTCCATGTATCATTGGCATCACTGAAAGGAAAAAATGTCCGTGTATCAGTGCTGTCACTAACAGGAAAAAATGTCCGTGCATCAGTGCTGTCACTGAAAGGAAAAAATGTCCGTGCATCAGTGGTGTCACTGAAAGGAAAAAATGTCCGTGTATCATTGGCATCACTGAAAGGAAAAAATGTCCGTGCATCAGTGGTGTCACTAACAGGAAAAAATGTCTGTGCATCAGTGGTGTCACTGAAAGGAAAAAAATGTCCGTGCATCAGTGGTGTCACTGAAAAGAAAAAATGTCTGTGCATCAGTGGTGTCACTGAAAGGAAAAAAATGTCCGTGCATCAGTGGTGTCACTGAAAGGAAAAAATGTCCGTGCATCAGTGCTGTCACTGAAAGGAAAAAATGTCCGTGCATCAGTGGTGTCACTGAAAGGAAAAAATGTCCGTGCATCATTGGCATCACTGAAAGGAAAAAATGTCCGTGCATCAGTGGTGTCACTGAAAGGAAAAAAATGTCCGTGCATCAGTGGTGTCACTGAAAAGAAAAAAATGTCTGTGCATCAGTGGTGTCACTGAAAGGAAAAAATGTCCATGTATCATTGGCATCACTGAAAGGAAAAAATGTCCGTGTATCAGTGCTGTCACTAACAGGAAAAAATGTCCGTGCATCAGTGCTGTCACTGAAAGGAAAAAATGTCCGTGCATCAGTGGTGTCACTGAAAGGAAAAAATGTCCGTGTATCATTGGCATCACTGAAAGGAAAAAATGTCCGTGCATCAGTGGTGTCACTGAAAGGAAAAAAATGTCCGTGCATCAGTGGTGTCACTGAAAAGAAAAAATGTCTGTGCATCAGTGGTGTCACTGAAAGGAAAAAATGTCCGTGTATCATTGGCATCACTGAAAGGAAAAAATGTCCGTGTATCAGTGCTGTCACTAACAGGAAAAAATGTCCGTGCATCAGTGCTGTCACTGAAAGGAAAAAATGTCTGTGCATCATTGGCATAACTGAAAGGAAAAAATGTCCGTCCATCAGTGGTGTCTCTGAAAGGAAAAAATGTCTGTACATCAGTGGTTTCACTGAAAGGAAAAAATGTCTGTACATCAGTGGTTTCACTGAAAGGAAAAAATGTCCGTGCATCAGTGGTGTCACTGAAAGGAAAAAATGACCATCCATCCATGGTGTCACTGAAAGGAAAAAAATTCTGTGCAACAGTGGCGTCACTGCAAAAAAAAAAAATGACCATCCATCAGTGGTGTCACTGAAAGGAAAAAATGTCCGTGCATCAGTGGTGTCACTGAAAGCAAAAAATGTCCGTGCATCAGTGGTGTCACTGAAAGGAAAAAATGTCTGTGCATCAGTGGCATCACTGCAAAGAAAAAATGTCCGTGCATCAGTGGTGTCACTGAAAGGAAAAAATGTCCGTGCATCAGTGGTGTCACTAAAAGGAAAAAATGTCCATGCATCAGTGGTGTCACTGAAAGGAAAACATTTCTGTGCATCAGTGGCGTCACTAAAAGGAAAACATTTCTGTGCATCAGTGGCGTCACTGAAAGGAAAAAATTTCTGTGCATCAGTGGTGTCACTGCAAAGAAAAAATGACCATCCATCAGTGGTGTCACTGAAAGCAAAAAATGTCCGTGCATCAGTGGTGTCACTGAAAGCAAAAAATGTCTGTGCATCAGTGGCATCACTGCAAAGAAAAAATGTCCGTGCATCAGTGGTGTCACTGAAAGGAAAAAATGTCCGTGCATCAGTGGTGTCACTAAAAGGAAAAAATGTCCATGCATCAGTGGTGTCACTGAAAGGAAAACATTTCTGTGCATCAGTGGCGTCACTAAAAGGAAAACATTTCTGTGCATCAGTGGCGTCACTGAAAGGAAAAAATTTCTGTGCATCAGTGGTGTCACTGCAAAGAAAAAATGACCATCCATCAGTGGTGTCACTGAAAGGAAAAAATGTCTGTGCATCAGTGGTGTCACTGAATGAAAAAAAATTCCAGTGTCAGTGGTGTTGCTAAGAGGCTGCATAAGAGTCAGTGGGGGAAAAATGCTGCTGCATCCCTGGTCTCAGTCTGAGGAGGACTGTCAGTGGGATGAAGAAGGAATGGGGAGGTGGGCTCTTAGGGGTGCATAAGACTAAAGAGATCTAGAGGGGGATTTGAGGAAGGAAGGGCTCTAAGGACTTGTTCAGGTATGCTGCCCCTCTAAAAAACAATCCATGGCAGATGACTTTTCAGAGGGTATTTGACAGGTGGTGAAGAGGCAATATGTCACCTCCTCACTGCCTGTTTTAACACACTGACCCACTGCACTGCAGCTGTGGCATTCTATGCATGGCTGTAGTCAAAAGAATTTTTGCTGTTGCTGTGAACAAAGGATTGCAGCCATAACATGTGTACAGTGTAGAGCAGCTGCATCTCCTTGTTAAGATGGGTGGTAAAAAAGCAGATCAACTGCTAACTTTTACTGCCCCTATGAATAAAACCTAAGGCTTTGTTTAGAATTGTTATTAGGGGAGAGGTAGGTGATAAAAAGGCAGTTGATTTGTGTTTTTACTGCCTCACCTTTGCCCTTCCCTTGGGAGCTGAAAAGGCAGCCATAAGGGGGCATACACATGCATGGCAAAAATTAACCCCTGTCATTTTTGACAAGCAGTACCACCCGCAGAAACCAAACCTTGTAAGTGAATGGCGCTGAGCTGCAACTGCCTCACAAACATGTGCAATGCATGCAGTCTTGGCGCAGTGGTGCGGGATTTTAGGGGGTTAAAAAAGCTGGTGAGGAGGTGACATAACACCTTCTCACCACCTGTTAAATTCCCTCTAAAAAGCAATCCAATGTGAATTTCTCGTCAGAGAAAGTTAGCCCTAAGGCTTTGTTCACACCTATGAGGGTGACACACAGTGCATGTGTTTTTGGGCATTTAGGGCAGACCATTCGTTTCCATTGGTTGTGCTGTGCGCAAAAAAAATGTACAAAAGAAGCGCATGACCCTTTTTCAAAAATCATTCCACATAAAAACTCATGGTACTTTGTTACCAAGCATTTTGGAGCAGGCGAATGAGTGCACATGTTAGCAAAGATGTGTGGGGATGCCATTAAGAATTAATGGCACCATTGCATACCTACAAAAGAGCTGTGTGTTGTTATGCATTGCAAGAATGCATACAATTTTGCACACTTTTCTGTAATGCACAAAAAATAATGCAGACAAAGAGAGGGAGGAGGCTAAGTCTGAGGAGGAAAGGGGAGGCCTGGGACTGAGTTCTTTTTCCACTACCCTTTCCTTGTACTCACAAATGACTGTGCCCGCCTGGAGCTTAAAGCCAACGTCTCCTTCTTTCACTCTCTGGTCATGTGATATGTCACATGACAAGAGGAAAGAGAAGGAAGATCAGTCTGCCCTCACTCTTCTGCAGCACTGTGCTAATACTAAGGTGAGTTCTCTCTATGCCCCCTGCAGGTAGGAGGAAGGAAAAAGCCGAATCCTCTTCCCAGCAGCTATGGCTGCTGCTCCTTCTGACAGGAGTGATGCTGCAGTCACTCCTGTATGTAAGGACCGGGATAAGTGGCCACAACAGCAGAGCGCCCACCCCTCAACATGGTGCCCGGGGCACGTGTCCCATTTGCCCCCCCCCCTCCTTTGTCCCAGCCCTAGGTGAAAATCAATCCTTTTTTTTTTTTGTCAATCCCAACCATCTCTCTAATATTTAGAATTGTTCTGGGTGATCTGAATATCTGCAGAATTTTATCCTCAGCTCTTAGTGATGGAATTTATCAGCTAACACAGGGTTTTTCAACTTACAAGGTTTAGGGGGCCTCAACTGTGTCTCCTGAGAGCTCCAAAAGGCCATACATAATATTCAGTATATGACAGAAGACTGTCAAGAGACTTCAGACATACTAGAAGAGACGACCAGAGGCTGCAATCATGCAACGGGAGTGTCTGGAGACAGAAGACACTGCAGGAGATGATCAGAAATTGAGGACATACTACATGAGATCAACATCATTATAGACTCTTTACGAATCATTGATTCCACTGCTGGGGTCTTCAAATGGCTACACAGCAAATATCAATTTGTTGCATGTGGCCCTTGGGTCACAGGTTGGGCAACTAGGATCTAACATGTTTTGGATTTGTTTTCCATAATGTGCAACTAAATGCAGCTGAGCAGGGGCAGCCTCCATACTGTATCAGCTTACCTTCATCAGACCTATTTATTGTAAGCTTTTTTAACTGTTCCTAAGGTTTCTGTGTAACACATTGTGCGCATACACTTGGTTCTTGTAGCTGAGAAGTAACACCAGTCATTATGGTCCTGCCATGTGTGGGCAGATATGGAAACTTTAGTGACAGGTGATAACAGTTGTTTCTAGCCATGTGACTGTTACCTTCACCTCTCATTGGTTGTCAGTACTGAAAATAGCGATTGTTATAGTAAATTGCACCTAATGAAAGAAGCGCAGCTAGGACACATCTTGCCAGCATTGCTTTCCTGCTATGCCTCATCATTTCTGCTGCCTTAGGCCAGGGCCTATATGGCCTTCCCACAGATTTATGTATGTGCATAGTAGCTCCGGTCATCACAGATCCATCAACTTAAACCGCTGGCACCGCCATTGATTTCCACTCACAATGTAAATCAATACGGTTTATTTGTGGTTTGTATCAGTTCTTGGCATTCAGGAAGATAAACGACAAACACAGATCCGATTTCACTAGCAATTTACAGGAAGATGACACAGATTTCCATATTTCACAATGTTTATAAGAAGACATTGAAACTTGATCCTGTCAGCAATCTCCACGTCCATTCATCAATGTCGCTACAGAAAGGTGATCCGCTCACGAGGTCAGAGAGACTAAAATAATGAATGGAGACAAGCATCATGGGAAGTTGTCCTGAACTTATGTCTGCCTGTCTGTGGTATCAGATGGAATTATTCCTCCACGACACCAATAAGCCGCCATTATGAGCAACATTGAGATTTTTCACTTCTTAGAAATTTTGGCAAAGAATGGTATGGGGTGGTATGGGGTGGTTGGATATAAAATAGCTCCACAGCATCAGACCTCCTGGTTGAGGATTCCTTTTGTGGCGAGCAGTGGGATCTGTGTAGGCCTTGATGTGCACCAAATACAATCTCTTTTAGTAAGGCTGGGGGGATATTGTATTGTTTACAGTGAATATATACTGTATGTACCCTTTTCACTATATTTTTTTTCATTGTACACTGGTGCTGTTGAATTGCAGCGCTGAATGTTGAATACGTTTCTAAGTTTGTAACTTTTATGTGAAAAACTTTTAATAAAAAGAATAATTAAAAAAAAAAGGGATATTATGGTGAAATACATTGGAGTAAATAGGAAGGTGAAATTAGGGTGGTTTGTGGTGGAGTTTAAGGGAGAAATTGACTTTAATTGACTTCTGAGGGTTGAGGAACCCTCTTTAATTTTTGTAAGTTTATGTTTAAAACTGAACTTCAGACTTTTTTCTTCACACTTGTAGTAAGTCTTTTTTTGTGTTAAAATGCAATATAAATACAATACAACCACTTGAAGCTGCAGCAACTGTCTTGAGCCCTTCTTCATTTCCTGTTTGAACAACTTCAATCATCATCAAAGCCCTCTTCTCCTGATCTGTACTATCCTTGGCTCACCTCTCACAGCTGTTAGCTTTCTCAGCCATCAATCATTTCTGCTCTTCCTCACAGGTGGACGTGATCATCAGGGCTGGAGTCAGTCGCTGCACCTTTCTTTCTGAGTAATGCCGGCCATACACGGTTCGAATTTCAAAAGATTTTTCTTTTGAAAATCATATCAAAGAATTTCCGTACGAATTTCGCACCATTAGTGGGCTGCAGCAATGGCCGATTTTCGTGCGGCAATCAAATTTGAGGAATCGGACATGTTGGAAATTTTTTGAAAAACAAACAATTTTCTAATCAATGATGGGAGAATCGTGCGAGAAATGTAATAAGAAAAGAAAATTTACGGAGAGAAAAGAAGATTCCCGGCCACAAAAATTCTTTTCTGTAGCAACATGCGGTGAAATTGAAGGCTTGGTCGGCCGAATTTCGAAAATCAATGGTGGCATCATCGGATCACAAAAAAAGAACTTTCTGATTTTGAAAAGAAAATTTGTTCGAAATTCGACCGTGTATGGCCTGCTTAAGGATGAGCTCCAGCGTGTTCGTACACTCTACGTGCAGAGCCCGCCAGGAAGTCGGCACGACGCTGCGCTAATCACAGGCAGTGAGACATTTCCCGATCTCTGCAGCCGCACATCAGGAAAATGTCTCACTGCCTGTGATTAGCGCTGTGCAGTGCCGACTTCCTGGCGGGCTCTGCATGTGGAGTGTGTGAACACGCCGGAGCTCATCCTTATTTCTGAGTATTACATGAAAATGCACATCCCTTTAGACGTGCATGTATCTCCCTGCTTGCCACTTGGTGATGCAGAGTTTAGCTGTGCATTGTGCTGGTTAAGAGTGTATACAAGCAAGTGATCATCAGATTACACAATTAAAGTCTGCAGTATCCAATGGCCAGCTGTCAAGGGATCGTGAACCTCTAAAAAAGGGATGTGATCTTTCCTATAACACTGGGGCTCTTGAAATAAGATCCAAGGCAGGAGCCTACCACTCCCACCAACACAGAGCAAAGACCAGCAGACATACCCAATGGTGATGGCAATGTTCTCAAAAGAGGTATTTCCTAAAAACAAAGGAGAGAATCAAGGGAAGGTATTATATGTGTACGTTATACAATTTTTTTACTTTCTTTTTTTTTAACAACTATTACAATAAGTATTTTTTTTTTTTTTTGGGTAGCACACAGAGTTGCAGTTACTGACATGGATTTGTTAATAAACAAAGCCATGTGAGTAGCACTGACATGGTGATGAATAGTGTTGTTAGGGATAGTATTAAGCTGCATTCATACTATAGTGTTTCATGAATGCAGGGAAACTTTTCATTAGTATTAGCATTTTTAAAAAAGGTATTGATATCCATGTTGCCACTGAACTGTTAGAAAACAAAGCCATGCAATTTTCTTATATCAGGGCTTTTTTGTCAAAGGATAGGTGCAAGAATTACACACACACACACACACACACACACACACACACACACACACACACACACACACACACACACACCTGCCACATGGGTGTAGGTGGCCAAATTGCATTTACAGTGGGAGGGTCTTAAAGCTACATTGTTAAACAAAACCAAGAGCACATAAAGGACAGAGTGGTAGGGTTCAGGAATGCGTAACACACAGAGCGGCAGGGTTCAGGAGTACATTATGCGCAGGGTTCAGGAGTGTATAATACAAAGAGTGGAAGGGTTTAGGAGTGTATTATGCACAGGTTGCTGGATTTAGGAGTGCATTACGCACAGGGTGCAAGGTTCAGGAATGCATTACGCACGGAGTGCAGGGTTCAAGAGTGAATTACACACAGGGTGCTGGGTTCAGGCTTGTATTAGGCACAGGGTGCAAGGTTCAGGGGTGCATTAAACACAAAGAGTGGAAGGGTTCAGAAGTGCGTTAAACACAGGATGCATGGTTGAGGGATGAATAACACACAAGGTGCAAGGTTCAGGAGTGCAACACACGCAGGGTTCAGGGTTTATGAGTAAATTACCAACAAAAAACCCTCCACCAAATTCTCCACAAACACCCCACCCCACCCCCACCCCAGTACAAAGCTCTCCCACCAAACTTCCCTCCTCATAACAGAGCTCTCTTCCCACCCCAAAAATCCCCCCTTTCCCCTTCACCACCTACAGAGTAGCAAAGGGAGGAGCTGCTGCAGAGAAACAGCTACAACTTACAGCAGGAAAGTGGAGAGGGCAGGCTAGGGACAGGGGCTTCAGGATGAGTTGCTGCCACGAGACTAGTGCAGCTGTGTAAATCCTCCACCCTCTCCCCTGCTCTCAGGGATAGTGCAGGGAAGACAATCCATAGGTCATGAATTTTTATCTCATGCAGTTCTATTTCTCATGGTGTTCTTCAGAGTTATGGCTTGGGGAGATGATACATGTTTGGTAGCACCCTTCCTTAACTCTCCCCTGGGACTTCTCCCTGGGAGAAGACTGGTGTGAAGGGCCTGGCCTCAACATGAGCCATGTCCTGAGGACCCTGGATCCTAAGCCACTTGCTGAAGTGCATGCCTGAAAGGAGTTGGGCTAAACAGAAATACTTTTGCCTGGAAAAAAGGTTGCAGTAGCACTGAGTAGAAGCTGGCATATGGACCTAGAAAGAGTGATCTTTGCTCATGGGCTCAAGTAGTTTTATCTGCTTACAGAAGGACAGAAGTCAGATTCAAGCCCTGTCCACTTCTCCCTCCTCTGAGTGCCCCCTCAGCAAGCCGGGTGTTAAGGGGGCACCCATGCATACGCACTCCCAAGCGGGGCTGTGTGCATTCATAGACACACACACAACACCTGCAAGCTACATCCCCACTCCCTCCTCAAAAGATTTTGACTGACA
Source organism: Aquarana catesbeiana (assembly GCF_042186555.1). Classification (NCBI taxonomy): domain Eukaryota; kingdom Metazoa; phylum Chordata; class Amphibia; order Anura; family Ranidae; genus Aquarana; species Aquarana catesbeiana. Next base: position 535,384,461 of record NC_133326.1, read on the forward strand.
GCAGCAGGATCCATGGCTCCCGCTGCCCTCAATGTATTCTGTGAGACCAGGAAGTGAAGAGAGAGTTGCTGCAGCCAGGGACGGCACTGGATTGGTGGCAGGATCTAGGTAAGTGTTTAGGGACAGGGGTAGAACAGGTAGTGGGGTGTTTTTCGCCCCAAAAAAAGATCAGGTTTCAAACAAAGCTTTTCGGTAGGACTGCAGGCTCTTGTCACATGACTGTATGCTGTGCAACCTTCATCCAAAGTGTATGTGTGTGGGAGGGGCTGCAGAGGGTGAAGCTGGAACGCCACAACACAGAAAAAGGATGAAACTGACAGCCCCGAGGGTTCAACACAGAAATTTCTCAGGCCTGCCAACTGAAGTTCATCTGTTCCACACTCCTCCCACCACCAATTAAGACCTTTTCATTACAGCACAGTTGTAATTGTAGCATCGACTTTTCTGTCTGCCTCAAACTTTCAGAAGATCAGTTAAATCCGGCAAACAGATCCGGCGCAGCTGACAGCAAGGAGGCTGGCCCGTCCCTCTCCGTCGCCATCTCACTTACGCCGCCGGCTTCTTCTAATTGAACGAATCGCCGTTTCATTATCCTATTATCCTATAAAACAAAAGGGCCGTCTGGATCACATTAGCGGTCATTTCTCATAAAGACACATTATTGATCCAACTTCCACCCGTAAGCATTAAAAATCGCCCGGCGCAGCTCCAGTCACACACGCCGCGGCCTGAAGAATTAAAGGTGAATTAAATGTGACAGCGGTGAATTCGCAGCCACAAAACGAGCGGCAATTTATATGCAAAATGAAATGCTTTATGAAAATTTCCTCTATTTTCTCGTGGAGATTTGGGGAAGAGATCGCGCTACACGCCGCTTCTGCTAATATGGCTCTTCTTAAATATTAGAGAGTAGCGGCAGAAGAGAAGCTTTGATGTATAAGTAATCTCATTAAGTGATGAGCGTCGAGTAGAGACTTCTGCTCTTCTATTCTTATTTTACAAAGTAATTTCCACCCCAGAGGGTCAAATTTCCCCGACAAATTCTTAATTACCGAGCTGCAACACAAGACGACGGTATTTGTGCATAATTCTGGTGTATTCCCGCGAGACGGCTAACTAGTCTTAGTGAGCGTTTCGTTTGGCCCCGCTCGCTGAACTCTGTAATTAGATAATACTTTTGATGATCGTACATTTGAAGTCTTAATCCGTTTCATTTTCCGGGTCTCTTGTATTTCCCAGGAAAATGACCGCCGCTTATTAAATAACCCCCCCCCCCCCCCCCCCCATAATCTGCACAGCCACCACGCTCTTATAGTTTCTCTCTTTTGTGAAATATTCCAAGGATCAAAGCCACCATCAATGAAAGAGCTTGTTAAATGCAATTTAATATTCGCCATCCGCCGTGCAGACTGCGTTGCTAATTAATTGTGTAATAAATGCAGCGTTACGTGACAATCAAATGGCGTTGTTTTTATTCTAGCCGAAATGGCTGTTCACCTCTTCTATAATTAATTCTCAGTTGGGGCATCTGCTGGTGGCACTGTATACACTACTTATAGGTGACAAGAGCTGCGATTTTATCTTTGTCACGTAGGAAGAAATCAGAGACTGGAAGAAAAGTGTGAAACAAATTTAATTAGCTCGATCTTGTCATCTTTTCTTATAGAGCGATGATAGTATACTAATTATCCTACCAACATCAGCCACTTTCTACAAGTGTTGTTTAAGGAAACATCACAATATCACTATCTTATACAATATTAGCAATATCACAAGACAGCATCCAGCGATGACAGTCTGTCTGTAGATATAAAGGTTCAGTATACAATGTAATATTCACAAATCACAGAATGACTAAAGTGGAACTCCACTCAGCTATGCTTGCAGTATTATTATATGATACAAACAACAAAACATTGCAAGCTTACTGCTGTCCTCCATGGGTCAGTCAGACACACCTCAAAGAATTCAAGTGTTATGCTGCGTACACACGACCGGACTTTCCGTCAGTTTTTCCTATCGGGAAAACTGCTCTTTTGTATGCTATTCCAACGGTCCAAAAACGACGCAAGGGCAGCTATTGGCTACTGGCTATTGAACTTCCTTTTTCTAGTCCCGTCGTACTTCATCGCGTTCTAAACAATCAGACTTTGGTGTGATCGCGTGTAGGCAAGTCCGTTTCAGCGGAACTCAGTCGGAAAGACCGTCGGAGTCTATTCTGACGGAAAGTCCAGTCATGTGTACGTGGCATTACTAAACCCAGGACCCTGCATTCACTATACCTGGTCTCTCTTCTCATCAGCAGTATATAGCAGTCTTGTGACTTTTATCCAGCGACGGCCAGTCCATAAGGGGTGCAGGGGCGCCATGCAGGGCGATGAACGCATATATTTCTACGAGTTTTTTTTTTTTTTTGAAGCACATGATTAGAGCCTGAGGCTCTAATTGGCTTCAAAATGGGTGGGCACGAGGCACAGAGCACTGCGCCCTGAGCCCACCCACTTGAATCAACGTTCGCTATTGTCTTCCTGCTTCCCCTCCCGGCCAATCAGGGCAGGAAGTGAGTCCTAAGACAAGATTGGAGAGACGACCGGATTGGCTGGAAGGGGAAGCCGCTGAGGCCGTCCACGACCAGGGCGGGCGAGCGAGCAGGTGGGTGGGTTTGGGGGGGAGGGTTTGTTTCCCGCCCCCCCCCCAAAATGGAGCATCAGCCGCCACTGCTTCTATCAGTGTCTGGTTAAAGCTTGTACAGTAGGAGAGGAGGAGTTTTCATTCTACTCTGACTGTCCTATGTGGAACTGGGCCCCTGACCCTCTGTCTGGACAGCGCTGATTGGCCCTGTGCCGATCACATGCACCCTTCCAAAAAAAAAAAAATACAAATCTGTAGCAATACACACCAAACTAAGCATGTGCAGAGTGACTCCTGTTTTTATCAGGAAATTAATTGGGGGCAGTAGAAGAAGGGGAGGATCAGAGAAGTCAGGATCAAACAGCCTTTTTACACAATGCGGAGTATTAACTCCTTAGGTTCCACAGTAATCATGCTTTACTGCATATACCGACTGATTTTACTGTTTTGGGTTTAGTAACACTTAATGGCTTTTATGTATATGCCTCATCAGAATCTGTATTTAGGAATAAACATTTTTTTTTATCCTATGTACCAACAGAAGCATTCCTTTCTGGGCTCCTTGTGTCACACGGTGATCGCATGGCTTTGTTTTTAAAGAAAGCCATGTCACAGAGATGGGGCCTTCAAGCTATGAGCACTGAGCAGTCTTAGCTTTAAGAACTCATTCAGAGGGGCGCTGGCACCTATAGTTAGTGAATGAGCTCCTTGTTTATGTGGCCTCAGCCGCCAGGTGCTGTGTGCAAGCAACCTATTCGGATGCAAGTGAGTTGGCCAAAAGCAGCCAGTTTTTGACTGGGGCCGCTTACCAGTACGGCTGTCAAACTGGGACGAGCGGCTCTGTTTGCGCAGACACTGCATCCCAATAGACACAAATGGGTTTCCTGTATGAAGCACCTGGCGGTTAAAGACATATAAACAAGGTGCTAATTTACAGACTTCTGGTGACCGCACCTATCTGAAGGCCTAAAGGGGAATTCATCCCCAATGCTTTGTAAAATTAGGGTGAACATAAAATAGCACTCCAAACCTCCCTATTTCCCTGGCAGTAAAGCAATGTCCACCACAGAAAATACATTTTTCCTAACAGACTCCATGGCAGCCTACGTGTGGGTTAACCCCGCCTCCTCTCCAATGCTATAGGACCCCATTCCCATAAATGAGCACTCACCACTAGATACTGTGTTCCTTTATTGTCCTCCTCCAATGAACCTACACATGCTGTTCTTGTCTGTGGATCCAAGATGTTGGCATACCTCAAGAGGCTGGAGAAATACCCCTATGGTGGAGGGATGGTCGCCTCTGTATGCCGGATGGACGGACGCATCAACGGCTGGCAAGGTCTGCGACTATCTTCGTTCTTCCTCCATGGCAGTTGTTTCTGTGTAGTATTTTTGTCTGTCTCCCCTCTAAAGCTTTACAATTTGCTTATTTGCTGTTTTATCCCTCATGGCGGCTGGAGCACCAGCTCGCCATGGCACTTCCAGGTTGCGGCCGTCCCCGCTATTCGTGCATGTGCAGTGGCCTCCTCGGGATTGAGGCTTGACTCTCGCGTGCGCAGAACGGCGAATCGCTCGGCGGCCGCGCATGCGCCGTACAGCCACAGCGCAGGCGCGAGGTGGGGGCGATGACGTCACAGGCGGGGAATTTACAATCTGCTCCCAGCTCCTGCCTAAATGGGATTCGCCCTGGCAGTGAGAGGGAGCAAAGCGGTTTCCCACAGCCCTGGTCTGTGATCTGCTCAGGTGAGTGCATATGAAACATATATTTATTTATTTTTTTTGAAGAATGTATGTTTGCTCTATCTGTGACATGATTTCTTGTTTAAAAAAAAAAAAAAGGGAATATAATATATAGTGTGTGTGTGTGTGTGTGTGTGTGTGTGTGTGTGTGTGTGTGTGTGTGTGTGTGTGTGTGTGTGTGTGTGTGTGTGTGTGTGTGTGTGTAATATATATATATATATATATATATATATATATATATATATATATATATATATATATATATATAATATGTGTATGTATATGTAGCGCTGGTAGATTTACAATCTACCGCAGGTTAGGTAAATTTAGTAAATTGTGTGATAGGAAGGTTAAAAGTTCGCCTCTGTTCCAGCTTGGCTGACGTTGTGGGTGTCGCTGTTACCACTGGTTGGTGTTGGAAAGGCAACGTGTCGAAGTGTATAGATGCTCCTCTGTCTCGGAGACAAGCTCGGTGGAGGTGGTCCTCCGAGTTGCATTCTGGGAAGAGGGCATTTATGGGACAGACGCCAAGTTCTGGGTTTTTTTTTTTTTTTACAGCCACCTGCTGGCCCTCCTGGCCGACAGGTATGCGTTAAGGAGCTACCTTGTGGTCCTCCGATCGGGAGGCCCACGATGCTGCAGTGCAGGGGTGGGCCCAGAGGCTTGTCTGGGGCTTACCACCGCGGCCGAGGAATGGTCCTGAGCTGTCGGTCCTGTGTGACGAAGCTGGACGACCGGGGAGAGCCCAGGGGAGGACCCGTCTCGGAGGGATCACGCAGCGTGCTGGTCTATAGTGGGGCCTAGTGACTCGGTCGAAGGATGTATCCGAAAGAAGTAACCATACAGCATAGTGTTGCCGGTTCGGCTTAAAGGTTCAAGCACTGTGACTGACTTTCACTGCAGAGAAAATCTGATACATCCTGTGGCAGAGGATCGTACGGATTTACCCCCCAAACAAGTCTGTGGCAGAGACTTTTGATTATTGTTGCGTGCTGGCTGCTAGACCGGTGAGAGGGGCCTATCCAGATGAGCAAGGAGTGTGTCCCACGAGGGGAGCGCATTCCACCTAATTATCTAAATTCTACCGGGACATTAGTTACTAAGATTCTATAAGAAGATATTTGAGCTTCTCCTGAAAGTTTCCTTTTCCGCCTCTTTCCTGCTACTTCCTAAAGTTTGTTTGTTCAATAAAGCATTGAAAACATACTCCAGTGTTGGTGCGTGTGTCGTCCAGAGGTGAACTCAACGGAACCCCTAGACCCGGTGCCGGTGAAACCAAGGGAAGCAAGGTGAAGGTAACAGACCCGCTTAAACCAGCAGCTCCACCGTGAGTTAGTGCTACATGTGGGGGTGTCGTCTGGGATTTGTTGACCGACAGTTGTTGCAACCCAGTGGAGTGTTTTACCGGGAGTTTACAGAGAGAGCTGGACTTTGAGAAAAAAAATCTTTTCAGGAAGAGGAAAGGTTAAACTGTGGGACTTTGCTTTTGAGTGCGTAGACGCTGGGCGCCAGAAGAGGCCCAGGAGCTACGTGACTGAAAGAACAAGTGGGAGGAGTTACCCTACTTGCTACCGCGTGGGACGCGTGTAGTGTGCTTGGCGCCAGAAGAAAGGCCTCGTGATCGTGCTGAAGGATCAGAGTGTGGCCATGTCTTTTCCGGCGTTGCAATCGGTTGTGGGACCCAGAGTGTTCCCTGCAAGCACCGTGATGAATATTGTGCAATCTGGAACTCTGCTCACGGATACTGGAGTTCGAATTAAGCTGCAGGGGAGGTTTGTCCTGTATACCTCGGGAGATGTTGAGGGACTGGGCATGACCTGCCATCGATGTGGAGGATTGGCCGTACATCTTCGTCCATTCGGCCGATGTCCGCAGTGTGGAGAGTACTTATTTGTGGTGGAGCCATCTACTATGCCACCCTGTGCCTATCGGATGGATTGGGTGACAGGTATCGCTACAGTAGAAGCTGCTACCGTTGCAGAGAGAGAGCGACGGGCCGCTACTTTGCCTGTTGCTACCGAAAATGTTTCAGAGAGAGACACTGCTGCTGCCATCTCATCAGGAGACATTACTTTGATTTCTGAGTCCACTACGCCTGTTCTTGTAGTACCTACTCAGAAGAAGGTGGGCTATGTGAAGGCTTCCCGCGGCCGTCGTCGAGGCCTACCCCAGAGGTTACCTGAGCCGGAGCTACCAAAATCTACGCCTGGGACGGGTAAGCCACTGTTGGGGACTGTAAATAAATATTTGCCAGCGGAAGAATTAAGGGACTCGTAAATAGAATCCATGTCGGATCTTTCCGGGGATGATGACTTGTTCGAAACCATGTCGCAAGAGCTATTGTGGTCACAAGGCGAGGATGTTGCCTCCACAATGACCCTTTCTGAATGGACTGCCATGGGTTCTGGGAAGATGTCACCCTGTGTGGAGACGCACGGTACCGTTGCTGGCACTTTGTCAAAAGTTATTGATTCGCTACAGACATCGGCTGGGTCTATGGTGAAAAAGTCAATGGATTCCTGTGTACCGCCTGGTATGGGAAGAGACAGACCTTTGCCAAAACTTGCTCGCTTGCAAAGGATGTTAAACAAGCGTGTGGCTGCAAAGTATGGACTGGAGTTCCCCTATGTGCCCCAGGATGTAATGCGGGAGATTGAAGCTAATCGGGAACTTTGGTATAGTGACGCTATTTGGGACTACTTGTCTGTGCCTAAGCCCTTTAGAAAGACTGGATGTTCTGTCCGGATGGATGAATGTTTCAACAGATGCTTTGTACATTGGAACTATGGTCGGCATATCTATGCTGATAAAGTGGTAATCTGCAGACCGGGAAAGGACAATGCTGTGTATTTTATTACCACTGTGGATAAAGAAGGAAAATATGTGACTTTGCCAGATCCTCGGTTTTACTGGTAATTATGGACACTATCACTTTGAAGTTACCTAGTTAGATAGCGACAGGGTAAAGAGATCTGCGTGGTCAAGATTTACAGATCCTTTTCTGTGTTTAAATCCAAGGACTTCTGTTTGCTAGCCGGATTTTTCTTTAAAAAAAAAAAGTTCTTATGCAGGGATGGACTTCAAAAGTATATATTTTTTCTGATATAAATAATAGGAAGAGAGTCTCATTCTAAATGAGGCTTTGCTCCTGGTGTTGCGCAGGATGTATACACGTGTGTTTAAATATGTTTTCTTTTCAGGGATCATTGGATCATATGTATAGCTGGGAGGCTTTTCAGCTAGTTAGTTAGTGAGGATGTGTAAAATTATATTGTGGTTTTGTTCGCGGCTGTGAACATAATGTTTTATAAGATATAAGTCTCATAATGTCTTTAAACTGTCCTTTCTCTCTCTCTTTGCCTATCTAAAGTTATGAGAAACTCAAATGCTACTCTCAGGCTTGAGAGTTACTGTTACTGTGTTGAGATAGACGTTAGGGACAACGTCTATTATAGTGGGGGGAGTATGTAGCACTGGTAGATTTACAATCTACCACAAGTTAGGTAAATTTAGTAAATTGTGTGATAGGAAGGTTAAAAGTTCGCCTCTGTTCCAGCTTGGCTGACGTTGTGTGTGCTTCCGTGCTGACCGGTGGGTGTCGCTGTTACCACTGGTTGGTGTTGGAAAGGCAACGTGTCGAAGTGTATAGATGCTCCTCTGTCTCGGAGACAAGCTCGGTGGAGGTGGTCCTCCGAGTTGCATTCTGGGAAGAGGGTATTTATGGGACAGACGCCATGTTCTGGGTTTATTTTTACAGCCACCTGCTGACCCTCCTGGCCGACAGGTATGCGTTAAGGAGCTACCTCGTGGTCCTCCGATCGGGAGGCCCACAATGCTGTGGCGCAGGGGTGGGCCCAGAGGCTTGTCTGGTGCTTACCACCGCGGCCGAGGAATGGTCCTGAGCTGTCGGTCCTGTGTGACGAAGCTGGACGACCGGGGAGAGCCCAGGGGAGGACCCGTCTCAGAGGGATCACACAGCGTGCTGGTCTATAGAGGGGCCTGGTGACTGCAGAGAAAATCTGATACATCCTGTGGCAGAGGATCGTACGGATTTACCCCCCAAACAAGTCTGTGGCAGAGACTTTTGATTATTGTTGCGTGCTGGCTGCTAGACCGGTGAGAGGGGCCTATCCAGATGAGCAAGGAGTGTGTCCCACGAGGGGAGCGCATTCCACCTAATTATCTAAATTCTACCGGGACATTAGTTACTAAGATTCTATAAGAAGATATTTGAGTTTCTCCTGAAAGTTTCCTTTTCCGCCTCTTTCCTGCTACTTCCTAAAGTTTGTTTGTTCAATAAAGCATTGAAAACGTACTCCAGTGTTGGTGTGTGTGTCGTCCAGAGGTAAACTCAACGGAACCCCTAGACCCGGTGCCGGTGAAACCAAGGGAAGCAAGGTGAAGGTAACAGACCCGCTTAAGCCAGCAGCTCCACCGTTATTTAGTGCTATATATATATATATATATATATATATATATATATATATATATATATATATATATATATATATATATTTATTTCAGGGGGCAAGATTGTTTTTAAAATCTCCTCACTGGTGCCTTGGCTTTTATAGGCCACTGTTGTCTGCAGACCACCCGTATTGTGTCTCTCTTTGTCCAGAGATCATGGACAAGTCACCGCCTTTAAGTGGCCAGCCCTCATGCACATGGTATGTGCCTGTGAGGGGAGGGGTTGAGGTACAGTCGCAAATACTTGCGCTTTCTGATATCATATCTATCCTCCCCCCCCCTTGTTTTCTTTCTCCAGCCCTTCTAGATCGGACCCTCAGATCATGGTCCAGAATGACAGAGACCTTGCCAGGCCACAATATCACTCATCATCTAGATCCAGACGAGACTCACCGTCTGGAACTCACCACCAGAGGAGATGTTCTCATTCCTCCTCCAGACACCGCTCCCACCACCATGACAGCCGCTCTGATCGAAGAGCCTGCTGGGGATGTGGAACACGAGTTCCAGAGGGCAAGTCACTGTGTGACCATTGCTATGCCCGTGCGGTTGGGGAAAAAGAGACGGAAAACCAGCGTTTGGAGTCTCTCGTGAAACGTGTGGTGCAACAATCCCTGAAAGAGATGGATACACCCCACATGTTGAGCCAGTCTACCACTTTGTCTGGCCCTCTGGCTGATGAGGCCCGTGATGGTCCGGGCACTTCCCAGTACTACGTTGCCATGACTCTTCGGATGATGAACCTGAAGGAGAAGAGGACATCGGAGGCTTTGACTTCAGTATGGTTTCGCCATTAATCAAAGCAATTAAGGAGGCCCTTAAGTGGGAAGACTCCTCGACCCCCCCAGCTAAACAGAAAAAGTTCTTTAAACATCTGGGGAAAGAACGCTCAAACTTTCCGCTCCTTTCTGAATTAAAGTACATCATTGATCAGGAATGGAGTAAGATGGACAAGAAGTCCTCCATGTCAAATAAAACCTCCAGATTATACCCCTTCAAGTCAGAAGAAGTAAAGTATCTGGAAAATGATCCCCTTGTGGACGCAGCCCTAATGCGTCTGGCCAAACACGTTACTCTCCCTTTGGAAGATGCGGTGTCCTTCAAGGATGGTCTTGAGAGAAAGATAGATCAGGATTTGAAGAAAATTTACGGGCTTGCTGGCATGGCCTGTAAACCGGCCCTTGCACTAGCAACCAAGTCGAAGGCCAGGGAGGCCTGGACGGAGAATGTAGATTCCTTCCTCAGGGGTGTTTCGGAGGAGCTGGCCCGAAGTTCAGCAGCTGCAGAACTAAAGCTGGCGGCAGTCTTCCTGGGGGAGGCGTCTATCGATTTGATCCGCCTACTGGCATGAATTATGTTATCATCAGTCACGGCCAAGCGGGCTTTATGGGTGCGTCCTTGGCTCGCCAACCCGGTCTCCAAGCATGCCTGGTGTGAAATCCCCTTTGAGGGGTCCTCACTGTTTGGCAACAAATTGGATGATGTCATAACACGGGCCACGGGCGGTAAGTCAGGCTTCCTCCCCCAGGACAGGCGTCTGCTTGGATGGAAGAAACCCCAGTATAGAAGACGCAGCCCGGAGCACTCCAGAAAAGCACGCTCCTACAAGCCTGGCCGAGACTTCCTAGTTCAAAAGAGGAGTGGTTCTTGGCGCCCGATCATAGACTTGACCTACCTCAACAAGTTCATAAAGCATGGAAAGTTCAAAATGGAAACCCTGTCAACTATCCAGCAAGCCATACAACCAGGCGATTGGATGATTTCAATCGACTTAAAGGACGCTTATTTCCACGTCCCGGTGGAAAAGGAATTTTACAAATATCTCTGATTCCAAGTTGGGCAAGATCACCTACAATTTATCTGCCTCCCCTTCGGGCTGACAACATCCCCCCCGGGTCTTTTCAAAGGTTCTCTTAGCCATAGTGGCTCTCATCATATTAGAAGGGGTACGTCTTTACCATTACCTCGACGACCTCCTAGTGTTGTCTCAAAACAGAGAGCAGTTGCTGGTCCACCGGGAGCAAGTGATCTCCACCCTGTCCAGCTTTGGGTGGCTTCTGAACTTGGGAAAAAGTCATCTAGACCCAGTTCAACGTCCTAATATACTTAGAGGCTCAGTTCGATACAGTGGAAAACACCATCTCCCTTCCAATAGAGATCCCGACTATTCGAGACAGAATTTCTCGGGCCCTACACGCCCCACGTCTGAAAGCCTCCCAGTGCCTGGAGATTGTCGGTACGATGGTCTCCACGACTCCCATGATCAAATGGGCCTTGTGGAGGTTACGCCCTTTCCAGTCAGGTTTCCTCAGGCAATGGAAGTCAGGAGACAAGAACCAAATTATCCACATAACTACGACCATGAGGAACAGCCTCTTCTGGTGGCTTCAGCGCAAAAACCTTCTAACTTGCCACTCCTGGGTCACGGTCACGACCGACGCCAGCGGTACTGGTTGGGGAGTCCTCTGCGGATCAAACCTTGCTCAGGGCAAGTGGGACACTCACCTCCCCAATCCGGGCTCGAACGTCCTGGAACTTCGAGCAGCCTGGTGTGCCCTCCAGTCCTTCTCTCACCTTCTGAAAGGGGAGTCGGTGTTATTAAGGATGCACAACACCACGGCGGTCTCCTATGTGAAAAGGCAAGGGGGTACTCGGAGCTCCACACTCCTTTGAGAAGTCGAACCCATTCTATCATGGGCACAGAAGAATCTATCCAACATCTCAGCAGTCTTCGTCCCAGGAGTCCAGAACACTCAAGCAGACTTCCTATCACGTACTCAGTTGGACAACAACGAGTGGTCCCTTAATGCACAGACATTCAGGTGGATCCTGTCGCTGGGAATCGATCCCGAAGTAGATCTGTTCGCTTCCCCCTGCAATTTCAAGGTGAAGAAATTTTACACCCAAGGCTGTTGCAGCCAGGCCTTCGGAACAGATGACCTGATGGATCAATGGAGGTTCAGGAGGGCTTATGCCTTTCCCCCACTTCCAGTTATCCTAAGATTCCCGTAGAGGCTCCAGGCGGAAGCAGTCGAAGTGGTGACAATAGCACCCTATTGGCCGAACAGGCCTTGTTTCCCCCTCCTTATCCAACTCAGTTTCCGGGACCTGGTGCCTCTCCCTCTCAGGCTGGACCTTCTTTCTCAGGGGACAGTCCTACACCCTTGTCCGGCAGTACTGAGACTGATGGTCTGGTTTTTGAGAGGGAGAGGAAGAATCCCTTGGGTGTGCCAAAAGTGATCTCCACCCTTATGAGCTCAAGAAGATCAAGCACAAATAAAGTTTATGGGAGAATCTGGACCATATTTGTGGAATTTTGCTCTTCTACGGATAAGTCTTGCAGACATCCAGAAGTCCAGGATATTCTCAGCCTGCTTCAAACTGGACTAGATCTACCCATATCTATCAGCTCTCTTAGAGTCCAAGTATCTGCTTTGTCGGCCTTCTCCGGTACTTCATGGGCAGTTCATCCCTTGATTCTGCAATTTTTCCACGGAGCGTCAAGGCTCAAGCCCCAAAGAAAACCCAGATTTCAAAAGTGGGACCTTCCACTTGTCCTCGACTCAATCTCTGGATTTAGTACCACGGGGCCCTCCCCGCTTTCCATCAAGTACTTTTCAGCAAAAGTAGCCTTTTTAGTAGCCGTCACCTCGGCTAAAATGGTCTCCGAGATCGGATCACTGGGTCATGAAGAACCCTTCCTGACGTTTTTCCCGGACTGAGTAGTCCTCATCCCCATGCTGGGTTCAAACCCAAAAGTGTCTTCGGTGTTCCACGAGAATCAGGAGATCGTCTTACCTACATTCAGGTCCCCGGGGTCCACTGAAACTCACCCCCTGGACGTAGGTGAAGCTTTAAAAGAATATCTACAAATTACTTCTCTCTTTAGACGTTCTGATCACCTCTTTCTGATTCCTATTCTGGTGGCAATAAAGGGAAGAAAGCCTCAACCAGGACACTCATGGCCTGGATCGTGCAGACCATCCAGCAAGCACACAGGGCTAAGGGCTTGGCTCCTCCAGAGGCGGTGACAGCTTACTCCACCAGGGGAAAGGCAGCCTCGTGGGCGGCGGCCTGACATGTGGCTCCAGACACCATTTGCCAAGCGGCCTCCTAGGCCTCTATTAATACATTCATGTCTCATTACTGCATAGAGCCTGCTTCACTGTCTTCTGTAAACTTTGGTTTGAAAATCCTATCAGTTGATAGGACAAATTTAAAATTATGTTTTGTTCAGCATACCCACCCGTGTGGTTGGCTAGTTATTTCCCACACGTAGGCTGCCATGGAGTCTGTTAGGAAAAAGGAAAATTGGACTCCATGGCAGATGGAGTTCCCACCCATTGGTCAAAGAGTAGGCTAGTTACGGAACACGGTATCTAGTGGTGAGTGCTCATTTATGGGAATGGGGTCCTATAGCATTGGAGAGGAGGCGGGGTTAATCCACACGTAGGCTGCCATGGAGTCCATCAGGAAAGGAAAATTACGGTAAGTATTTGATAATAATTTTCCTTTTTTTCTGGTTGGAGTTCAGGAGTTTTACCTTTTTGCAAACTATCACTGCCTCCAGTTCCAGAGAACAAATGCACAATTGTTGTTGCTTTAAAATGAACGGTCTGCTTGAATGTAACACATATTAACTAGAGATGTGCACAAAGAAAAAATTTGTTTTGGATTCATTCGTTAAGTTAATCATTTGGATTCGTCATATACATTATGTTAGAATGATTCGTTTTCAGAATTTGTTTCATATATTCAGATTTATTTTGTTTATTTGTTATTCCAAATAGATTCATATTTTTAGCAGTTATTTCAGAAGATTCGGATTAGTTTGTTATGTTATAATTTGGAGCTTTTTAATGGATCCACCCCCATCCAACCCAAACACAATAAGTAAGAATCATCTTATTTCACTTTTATACCTTACTGTAACTATTTATTCACTCTAAAATACAAAGATAACCTGTGCTAGAAAATAACCATTTTTTAACTAATGAATGGATCTGAATCAATTTGGATCAATCGTTATGTCATTGCATTATTTCGGATGCTTTAAACATTAACAAAAGTCCCAAACTATTGCATTCTGTCATCCGAATGAAACAATTGAATACAAATTAATTTGATGTTTTTTATTATAATTTATTTTGAATTTACTGAAAATCTTTATCTATTATGATTCGGAGATTCGGATACATCCAAATCTCTGAATAACGGAAATTTCGTCCGAATTTTGATTCATAATTAAACAAATCACACATGTCTAACGTTAACTCGTGGCATAATGTGCCTAAATGTGTGTGAGCTAAAGTAGTGCAACAAAGCAGAGCTCCAGTTTTAGTTCTCTCCATGGCCCAGCACCCGCTCCCTGTGAGTCCAGAATGTCATGGACTTGCCCCCCAAGGGTGTGTCATATTATTGGTCTGAGCTCAGGGTGAATTTGGCAGAGAACAATGCTGATATCAATACATAATCACAGTTCTATGTAGGGTTAGGGACTGTCTACCACCAATGACAGACAAAAAAAGGAATTGCTGGGATCAAGGTAAGTTAGAAATGGTGGCGGTGGTGGCTTTAATAGGTTCTAGAGATCTAGGAAGTTCTGGCATTCCAATTTAAAAATATATTTCTACTGATCCCAGAGTTCTTCTAATTCATCCCCAGTACAGTGAGTGTATTGAAAAAAATGTTTTTTTCATCTTCACAGCTGTCAGATGGCATTATTTTACTATTGTACGTTTTCTAAGGACTCGGTGATGTTGGTGACATTATATAGTTAGATCTGTAACAGATCAAAGACCCTTTATTCACACAAGTGAGTGGAGCATTAATAGTGTGATAATTGTAAGTGGATTATCAGGACATTAATGTAAATAATTGCATCTTAGTGTGTAAATTTGGAATGTGCTGCCTGCCAGGAATAATAGGTACTGATTTGCCCTTGGTCAGTGGTACAATAACTGATGTTGGTATGTGAATTACACACTGTCTCATCTGTCACCATCTCCCTGCAGGACAGCGGTGCTCTGGCAGGTCTTGCTCACCTGAGTGGTCACCTCGTACCTCGACTTTTCAGAAAGCAGCGCTATGACCCTGTCAGAACAGTTATGGCGGCAGCGACCCCTGGAATAGTCGCCCTAAAACTGCCGAGCGGAGTCGGTCACTGTTCACTGATTAAACTTTTAACAATATCCCCGGCACGATAAAGGGCAAAATGACAAGTCGCCCATCGCCAAGGTGTCTGTATAATAAACTAATTAGTAAAACGCGCAGCCTGTGGAGCTTTTAATGAGCGCTATCCACTGCTATCTGTAATAATAACCCAGTCTGCCCCCTTTTGGGATTCAATTAAGGCGCAGACTGTCATATGCTCGGCCTGGCTGATCAATGAACACATCACGACCTTTGTCAGCGCTGTTTGCAAGGTCGCCTCCAGTAGCAAGGAGGAACGTCCGACTACAGCGAAGTAAGACGAAGGAAGGAGACAGATGGCCCAACTTTACAGAATTCTCTGCCAGTGACATCAGCAGAATGTTCTGTCACTCCGAGGTCACCTGCCAAAAATCTTTTAACAGAAACTTTCCTCACTACGCAAAAAATCTTCAAATTCCAAAAATTCTGATTTATTTAATGGATTTTTTTAATGGATGGATTTCTGCCTTCAAGCTGACAATATTTTTTGTCTTTTATATGAGTTCCTCGCTTGTAGTAAAGCAGGACAGAAGATTTCTCCACAATTGTTTTTTTGCCCCATGCTGGTCACAATTCCCAGGGATATCCTAATCTGTCTCTTCTGGCAGATGCTATCCAGGTGATCTGCTGTCATTGCTAGGCTCAGAATTACTATTTACAAAAAAAAGTTCCTCATCCCAAAAAAGTCCTCATCCCAAACTTCATCACCCATGTAACCCAAGCTGGGGCTTCTAAAGATGTTTCTTTCAGAAATTAGAATTGTCTAACCGAAATCTCTTGAAACTTTGCTCTAGCACCTCCTCTGCAGGAGCTGCTGGTGATGGCGGGTTCTCTGTTCTGCCATTGCTCATTCCCCACTGACACACATAGTTGTGGCTTGAGAAACGCTCACACCTGTGTGACTTAAAGTGGTTGTAAAGGCAGAAGATTTTTTTTTTATCTTAATACATTCTATGCATTAAAATAAAAAAGCCTTCTGTGTGCAACAGCCCCCTCATCCCCCCTAATACTTACCTGAGCTCCCTCTCTGTCCAGCGATGTCCAGGAATGTCTCAGCCGTCCGAGATTCTCCTTCCTGATTGGCTAAGGCACAGCAGTGGTGCCACTGGCTCCCGCTGCTGTCAGTCAAAGTCAGTCAGCTAATCAAGGGAGAGAGAGGGCGGGGCCGGGTCGTGGCTCTGTGTCTGAATGGACACAGGGAGCTGTGACTCAGCTCGGGTGCCCCCATAGCAAGCTGCTTGCTGTGGGGGCACTGAACAGGAGGGAGGGGCCAGGATCATAGAAGAGGGGCCCAAGAAGAGGAGGATCCAGCCTGCTCTGTGCAAATCCACTGCAACAGAGCAGGTAATTATAACCTGTTTATTATTTTTATATGAAAAAAAGAGACTTTACAATCACTTCAAGAATTAATACTGTATGCCTGCACTCAATACCAGCAAACAGAATGTAAGCCACAATAAATGAAAGGTAGATTAAAGGGGTTGTAAACCCTCACCATTTTTCACCTTAATGCATTATATGCATTGAGGTGATAAACCTATTGTGCACCAGCCCCACAGCTCCCCTGTTTTACTGACCTAAGCCCGTTCCTTCCCACAATGGAGAAGCGCACACCCTCTCTGGCCAGAGTCTCGGCTCTTGATTGGATAGATTGATAGCAGCGCAGCCATTGGCTCCTGCTGTTGTCAATCAAATCCAATGATGTGGGCTCTAGGAGGCGGTGCCAAGTACTGCTGTCTATGTCTACAGACGCAGCAGCAGGACACGGAAGCGTGCCCGCATGGGTGTCCACGAACGGAGAGCTCTTCTCCGACGGGGCGCTCGAGAAGAGGAGGGACCCCAGAAGAGGAGGATCGGGGCCACTCTGTGCAAAACCAACTGCACAGCGGAGGTAAGTATGACATATTTTGTTTTTTTTGTTTTTTAAAAACAAACTTTTACAACCACTTTACCTATTCTCCCAGGTTCCGCAACATACCCATACGTCGCTGTGCACATGTGCACTGGCGCGCTCCCTGGGGTGCACAGTGGCGCACGTTCTATGATCTGCTGTGTCCAGCAGATTCTGGTGCTCGGTATATGTGAGCAGCCCAGATAACACATGATCCCTGTGCGATTATATGACACCTAGTACACAATAGTCATGAACGGAATCCATTCATGACATTATGGTTTACTACTGTGTGTGATCTGTGATTGGTCACCAGTGATCACATGGTACCTGGGCCAATCACAGCACCCTGTACCATGTGATAGCTTTGGGCCAATCCCAGAATCACAATAGTAAACAATGAGTCATGAATGAAAGCCATTCATCCCAATTTAAATGATTGTTGTTACAGTGATCATCACTGTAACAAGCAATCACAGTGTTAAAAAAAAATCCCTCATCACCCCACCACAGTAGTACAGTGGCACTATGGTGACAATTAACTACTCTGATGAGAGTATGTAAAAAAAAAATGTTTTAAAAAGAAAAACAATCTTTTAAAAATTTTTAACCACCCGCCGGCCACCGAGGAACGGAGGGGACCCAAAATATCCCACTATTTTCTGAGGCAGCAGCAGATCTCCTCACCGGCTGGATGGAGCAAGATGGCGCCGCCACGAGTCTCCATGGCGAACACCGCAGCCACAAGTAAGAAGGGCACGCAGGCAGCAACCTCCGCAGCGGAGGAGGACTTTCCCCCTTTACCACACAGGGCACCTTCACCCATACTGTCCCCTGCTATCATGTCCGCGAACGCTCCATTACCATCAGATGGCACAGGGGACCTGAGCGGCCTAGTTGAGGGCTCACTGAGGGACATAGTGTCAGGCCTGCCCACCAAACAGGACTTAAATGCAATGGCCACCTCCATTGTTAATGCCCTCACTAGAGAACTGCATGATTTGAAACAACAAGTTGACACAGTGGAGGAAATGGTAACTGTTATTGAGTCCTCTCAAACAGTTACAGAAGCCCGTATCACATCACTAGAGTCAGAGCACAAGGCCTTCCGCCGCCATCTTGTGGATGTCCACCTACGGCTTGATGACGGCAAAAACAGGAGCAGACGGAACAACCTGCGCCTCAGAGGTATTCCGGAGGCCACCATGGGCCCAGACCTACGGTCCACTGTTGTCGCCATTCTAAACCAGGTCCTAGGCAAACCACCGACCGCTGACATGGAACTAGATAGGGTGCATCGCATACCGGGGCCCAGAGCCCCTCCTTCCGCCCAGCGGTCATCAGCTGAACCTGATCTCCCTCGAGATGTACTGTGCAGGGTGCACTTCTTTACAATAAAGGAGGACATTTTGCGCCTAGCATGGGAGAGGGGCCCGATAGATTTTGATGGGGCCACCATCCGGATTTTTCCAGATATCTCAAGGCAAACACGAGTCATGCGGGGGTTAATGCGACCTCTGTTAGAGGTAATCCGTGAGGCAGATGCCACCTACCGCTGGGGTCTACCCTTCCACCTCATCGTCAAGAAGCAAGGATCTGAATTTCAACTCCGCACACCGGATCAACTTCCTGCCCTGTTTCATTTCATTGCCAGACCCGCGATTGACGTACCCAATTGGCTTGACTATTTGCTCTCTCAGGACACACAAGGCCCAGCTGTCCCTCGGCAACAGAGGATCAGACGCTCACGATCTCGCCCGCCAAACCGAGAGGCCGTCAGATCGCATCCGACATCCTCCGAGGACTAAGCGCTTTCCAATCCGCGGGTACTGGTAAGGCCTACAGCACTCCATGTTTACAGACTCCCCCACCTCCCCCCTATTTGGGCGACCCACCCAGGAACATTTCAACCGATGTTCAAGAACCGGACTTTGTCCAGGAGACATGTTTGTATGGGTTCCCTATCATATTCTCCAATACTGCCTGGCCCTATATGTTTCCCATTTTTTTTTATTCTTATTTTTGTTTTTCCTTCTGGGTCTTGCTGGATTGGGGGGGGGGGGGGGTGCATTTCTTGTGACGAATCTTGCAGGTCGTGACAGGACTTGACAAGCTACTGATAGGGGATGTATGCTGATCTGCAGGAATCCTGTTGTTATGGGGTCGAATCACCAGGGATACATTCTCAGGATGCAAAGTCTCTTACGTGTGTTTTTTATAGATATTACATTCTCTCCTTCCATGTTAAGTTTGGGTAATATTTATGTAAGTGGGGTGCTAGCGCCCTTGCTCTTTTTCACCCGGCCCTGGGAAATATTTTATATGCTGAGAAACTGATGTCATGGTCTTGATGCACTGGGAAATGGGTCGTGGAGGTCCCTGCTCGGTTTTGATCCAGAGGTGTGCGAGATGAGTTTGGGATCCTCCTGCTAAAATGCCACCCCAGCAGTGCATCAACGCCGGGTGGCTCTAGAGAATAGATATCATTATGTCTCACAGATATGCCAGTAATACATTGGAGCACTGGGGTTTTTGTCTATTTTTATCCTTTTTCTTTCTTAAGATGGTTATAACGTTATACTCACTTTATATGGTTCTCAATGTCTCTACCTAGTGCATCTCCTCCTTACAGGAAATTTCCTTGTATTTTTCTATAGGTTATATAAATTCTTGATATACAGCGGTCCTCGCTGCACTGTCCACCCCCCATTTAGGGCGGCCTCCCGGTTTTTGTGCTAACCGGGAGTTCACAGAGTAATTTTATTACTAGTTAGTTTTTCCCCTTCAATTTCCTCTTCTCCTCCTCTTCTCTCCTCCAACACTCTGCTCCTCCCGTTTTCTCGCCTTATTCCTAACCTCTTCCCCTTCCCCCTCCCCCCCCTCTCTTTTCTCTCTCGGTGGTGTTGTCCCCCGGCTGGCCGGGTGAGTGGGCTAAAAGTGATTGCCCTCTTTCTCCTGTTGACAGTGTCTGTCGGAGTATTAGACGCCGCGATGGGTCTACTGAAGGTAACCTCCCTTAATGTTCATGGCCTTAATGTCCCGGAAAAGCGCTCTCAACTTCTAGCTGAATTACGCAGAAGCAAAACCCAAATTGCCTTCTTACAGGAAACTCACTTTCACGGTGACCGTATTCCTAAACTGACTAACAGATCATTCCCGACGGCCTACCACAGTATATCGCCCATCTCCAAGTCTAAGGGAGTAAGCATTCTAGTGGCAAAGTCTGTACCGTGGACGTTTGAGGCGCAGCGGGTGGACCCACAGGGCCGCTATCTCCTGATTAAGGGAAGGGTCTTCGACATGCGGGTCACCTTTGCCAATGTATACTTCCCCAATATAGACCATACACAATTCTTACGCGGGCTGTTACCACAGCTGCTGGAGTTTTCAGAGGGGATGCTTGTTTTTGGGGGTGATATGAATTTTGCGATGGACCCCCTGCTGGACACCTCTCGGGGCGCTTCCCATCTTTCATATGCCCGCCTGAAACGGTTGAAATCCGACCTTCACACCTTGCAACTGGTAGACCCCCGGCGTTTGCTGCACCCCCAAGACAGAGACTATTCCTACTTTTCACAAGTCCATCATTCATATTCACGAGTGGACTATCTGCTTTTGTCCCATAAGGACTTGACAAGGGTGGTGGACTCTTCTATAGATGTCATCTCCTTCTTGGATCATGCTCCAATCCACCTGACGCTTCAATTGGGGCCAGTGACCAAACCCCCACCCTCGTGGAGACTAAATGAGGCTTTGTTGCAATCGGAAGAGATACGCGCGGAGGTACAGGCTAAGCTACAGGAATATTTCTCCTTAAACGAAGCCTCGGTCCCCAATCCCTTAGTGATGTGGGAGGCACATAAGACGGTTATCAGGGGCATCCTAATCAGTATCGGGACCCGTCTTAAACGGGAGAGAACTCGTAGATTTGATGAACTCCTCCTCCAGATCCAGATCCTAGAGTGCTCCCACAAGGCTAGTCTAGCTCGCTTCACTTACCAGGAGTTACTCAAAGCACGCGAAGAACTTCGTTCACTCCTACTACACAAAACGAAAGAGAAATTGGCATGGGCACGACGCACGATGTATGAGTACTCCAATAAACCTGGTTCCCTTTTGGCTAGAGCACTACGAGGCCCTAGTACCAAAACCTATATCTCCCACATTATGTCCTCATTCGGCCGGAGGGTGTTTACATCCTCCGACATGGCAGAGGAGTTTCGATCGTTTTATAGTGGCCTTTACAATTTAGACAGGCCCCCTCCCGAGGATCCTAACTCTGCCGGGGGTTTCACTCCCGGCACATACCTAGCTTCCTCGGGCATGCCTTTCCTCCCGGCCGTTGCTTTGGAGGAAATGGAGGAACCCATTACGGTGGAGGAACTAGGTGTAGCGCTGGCAAACTCTAAACAAAAGAAAGCCCCGAGTCCTGATGGCCTTACACCAGTCTACTATAAGACCTTCTTTGAGACGCTCTCTAAACCGTTAGTATCTGCACTTAACTCGATCACTAAAGGCAATTCTTTCCCCATAGACACCCTCAGAGCCTATATATCCCTCATCCCAAAGGAGGGGAAGGATTTGCTGCGATGCGGGAGCTATCGGCCGATAGCTCTACTGAACACCGACTTGAAATTATTTGCCAAGATATTGGCAAACAGGTTACTTCCACATATACCAAGCCTAATCCACAAAGACCAAGCAGGCTTTGTGCCACAGCGAGAACCCCGCGACAACACTATTAGGGTGATTAACCTTGTCCACGCTGCCAGGACATCACGGCGTCCCCTTATCCTGCTGTCCACAGACGCGGAGAAGGCCTTCGACCGTGTGGATTGGACCTTTGTGAGGGCCACTTTAGAGCATATCGGTCTTCGCGCCTTGATGCTCAGCTGGATATCGTCACTCTACTCCTGTCCAACAGCCACGGTCAAGGTTAATGAGACTAGATCGGGTTATTTCAGTATCCGAAACGGTACCCGTCAGGGCTGTCCCCTGTCCCCGTTGATCTTTATACTCACCCTGGAACCACTGCTGTGTAAGATACGGGCAAACCCGCACATTATTGGCTATCGCAAATCCTCCGGGGCGCACAAGGTTGCCGCCTTTGCGGATGACCTCATCTACTTCCTGACAGACCCTCTTGCCTCACTCCCCATATTGCTTCATTCCCTGCAGGAATATGGGGCCCTGTCACTTTTTCAAATAAATATGACCAAATCCTCCCTGCTTAACATCACATTGGGTTCCAACATAACTCGGCAATTGCGCTCAGAATACCAATTCCATTGGGCAACCAATAGCATCCCCTACCTAGGAGTAGCTATTACCGCTGACCCCACCAATCTCTATCAAGCGAATTTCACCCCATTGCTTCATAGTCTCAAAACTGACCTACATCACTGGCACTCCCTCACTTTAAAGTGGTTTGGTCGTTGTAATGCCATTAAGATGACCGCACTGCCGAGGGTGCTCTACCTGTTGCAAGCACTTCCCATCCGCCTTCCACCCCCTTTCTTCAAGCGAATTGACGCATTATTCCAGGAGTTTGTCTGGTCTCACCGGCAGCCACGCATCAAACTGCAATTACTCCATATGGCAAAACAAAGGGGAGGGGTTGGACTCCCAGACATGAAAGCCTACTGCAGGGCAACGCATCTTACCAGACTAATTGACTGGCACTGCCATGCGGAGGCAAAACAATGGGTAACAATGGAGTTGGAGGACTCCAACGGCACAGCCAAGAGCTGGCCTTGGATCGCCACCCCCATTCCGAGGGCCCTTATCGATCATCCTACCCTAGGAAGCACATTGCAGGTCGCTAGAGAAACCTTTCACAAATCCTCGGTATCCCCCATGCCATCCCCCATGGTGCCGATCTTGGGTAATCCAGACTTCCCTCCTGGCTGCCATGGTCCAATTTACAGGTCCCTGTCAGCAGAGGGAAGGTGGCCACACCTTCACGACTTTCTCGGACCAAATGGCCAGCTTAATGTGGCTGCCGGATTGGTTGTTCCAACCGGCCACTGGACTTTTTGAGTGGACTCCAACTGCGTAACTATTTACGCCGATGCGCACGGATTCTGGGCAGTTCACGCCCGCTTACTGAGTTGGAACAAATATGTCACCGCAGGGAACCCATACGCCACTCTCTGTCCTTAATTTACTCCTCTCTGATTTCCCCGGCAGAAGGGTTTACTCCCCCTTTCCTCTCTAAATGGGAAGACGATCTAGGAGTTAGCTTTGATGAACCACAGAGGGAGAAGATTTTACATTTTGCCCAAAAATCCTCTCTGGCATCCAGGGTCCAGGAGACCTGTTACAAAATTGTGACTAGATGGTACAGAATGCCATCCACTTTACATCGGTTTTTCCCGCAGGTCTCAAGTATGTGTTGGCGTTGTGGGACAGGGGAAGGAACAATGTTCCACATTTTTTGGGACTGTTCCAAAATTAAACCCTTTTGGCGGGAGGTGACGCGCACGATCGAACATCTGACGGGTGCCACCTTGGAGGGGGATCCTGGGGCGTGTCTGCTGCACCTTTCTAGACGACCAATTAAGAAATATAAAGCCTCCCTTACTATACAGCTACTAAATGCTGCCAAGGCTTGCATTCCCTTATCTTGGAGATCGGAGACCCCACCAACGAAAATCCAGTGGTATGCCAAGGTCAATGAGCTGCGCGATATGGAAGATCTTACTGCCACTTTATACGGCAGGGAGGAGGCCTTTCGGGAGACGTGGCGCCCCTGGCAATGCTTTATCTACTCCTAGGCATACCTCCGTGAGGTGGCATAGACTAAACGGTACCTGGTTTGGGGGCCCCGCCTGGCCGGGGGGCCCCGCCGCCGTTCTTGGCCTCCACCTTTCTCTCTTCTTGTCTCTACTGCTTTTTCTACCCTTGTTCCTATCTTGTATACCCTTTTTTCTTCTGTCCCTTACTGTTCCTTTCCCCACACCTCTCCCCTCTTTTTAGTTTCACTTTATCCCCCTTTATAATTCTCCAGCTATGGGAAGGTTTAGTAAGATATGTTGTATATCATGGTCTGCATCACATTTTGTTAGTATCCCACGGTTGGACTCCGCTGGCTGTCTAGGGAGTTTCACCCCTGGCCAGTGGAAAATATTCTATTCACCGTTTGGTTATGATAGTTATACGATCTAAATGCTTAAAAGGGATATTCTCAGGAAACTTCCCTGGTTGGACACTCAGTTATTGTGTATGATTCTTCTTTATGTCCCATATATGTTTTCACAGATCGTGTAACCTAGAGAAATATTACTATACACTTTTGTATTGGCAACTGACTTTGTCGATGATGTATCTCAATCCTTGTTTTATTATATACATATAAGCTGTATGACAGTTCTTTGTTGTGTCTACTGAATTGTAACACTTATTTTTGGAAAATAAAGGAATTACAAAAAAAAAATTTTCAGCTTTCAGCGCTGTCCCACTTCGAATGACAATTACGCGGTCATGCTTCCCAAACTACATTTTTATCATTTTGTTCACACAAATAGAGCTTTCGTTTGGTGGTATTTAATCTAGCAGACTACATTTTGACCTAGACTTATGAAGAAAGATTATTTGTTTGCAAAAATTTTATAACAGAAACTTTAAAAAAAAGTTTTTTTCAAAATGTTTGGTATTTTTTCGTTTACAGGTAAATAGAAAACAATATAGCAAAAAACAATGGTGATTAAATACCACCGTAAAAAAGCTCTATTTGTGTGACAAAAATGAAATAATTTTTGTTTTGGGTACAGTGTTGCATGACCAAGCAATTACCAGTTAAAGTAGCACAGTGCTGAATAGCAAAAAATGTCCTGACCATGAAGGGGGTAAAATCTTCCGAAGGTTAATTAGTTAAATGTATTATATCAAGGCAGTTAAACAGTTTGTAAATTGGCAAACAAGAGAACACTTTCAAAAACTTTCAAAAACTAGATAAGTGAATAATGGCCTATATCAGGGTGATTTACCTAAACTCCAGCACTGTTAAGTTCTAACTGAGGTAATTAGTAATGCGTGGGAGCAGACCCAGTTAAAGCAATAATAATGTTCTTGAGTGCACTCTATACTGATATTCCAGATGTGAGTATCTGTAAGTCTTCCTGAATAGGGTACCCCTAAAAGGTGATTGCAAAGTACCTAGTATGTAATGTAAGTGTTAGGCCGGTTTCACACTGGGGCGGCAGGTGCGTCGGCGGTAAAACGCCGCTATCTTTAGCGGCGCTTTACCATCATGTATACACCACTCCTTCACTGCTCCAAAGATGCTACTAGCAGGACTTTTTTCAGCGTCCTGCCAGCGCACCGCTCCAGTGTGAAAGCCCCGAGGCTTTCACACTGGAGACACAGCAGCAGCTGTTTAAGGTCGGTTTGCAGGTGCTATTTTTAGCGCAATAGCGCCTGCAAAACGACCCAGTGTGAAAGGGGTTTTAGTGTTGGCTTGCTTGCGGTGGGGCCTTTCCGTAGGTGTTACACATAAAGCTGTCTCTT
Source organism: Aquarana catesbeiana (assembly GCF_042186555.1). Lineage (NCBI taxonomy): Eukaryota > Metazoa > Chordata > Amphibia > Anura > Ranidae > Aquarana > Aquarana catesbeiana. Next base: position 535,409,895 of record NC_133326.1, read on the forward strand.
ATTTTTTTTTGTAAACTCTTTCTATTAGTTTTGCAATATAAAGAAAAAAGAAAGCGTAAGTTCACAAAACAGAGCATCTGGGCATTAACCGGTTTGGCACATTCTTAAACATAGAAGGTGAAATGCATGGCAGCTAGCTACCAACTAGAAAACAAGAGCTAAAGACTAAGACTTCTATACTGCTGATATCCACAAATTGAAGATGTATGTCAGAATACCCAAATAGCGGATAGAGGAGGTCCAGGGCAGAGGAAGTGAAGGGTCAGCCGCTGAGCGGGCCTGTGGATTAATAGGCAGAATTTGGGATTTATCCCAATTGACCTTTAAACCCGGTAACTCTGTAAAACAGGAAAAAAATATTGAGAGCCTCGCGGAGGGAAGGTCCAGGATTGTTCAAGAAAAGATTTAGATCAGGGACAGTTTTTCAATTATGGAACCCACTCGGATGCCACAGACTGCATCAGACTGCCTTAGGCACAGGCAAGGGGCTCCATCACAAGAGCAAACAGGGCCGGGGACAGAGGACAGAGGGAAGGTATCAGAGAGCATACCACCTAAATGAATCTGTGCCACCAGAGACCTGTATAATATAATGACCCATCTGCAAAAAACAGGACAAGCTGTCTCTTTAAGAGTATATAGTGGAAAGCTGCAGCACTACTAAGTAATGAGCAAACTCTGTGGAACTGTGTGTAGCAATGGGTTAATTGTTGCATCTCCTTTCGCCACTCCTAGCAAGTAATCTATCTGGTTGCACACGTTTGGCGGTTAGCAGTTCCAGACGTCTTGAAGGATCAGTCTCTCAGCTTTGGTTAACAGACATGGCCCAGTGTCTGACAAGCTGTGGCAGACTCAGCAGCAGGTCTGTCCTCCCTCTGATATATACAGTCAGTCACCAGCAGTAAGTCCCGTCTGTGTGACGCTCTCTCTCTGATACAGCTGTAGTATGTCCTGCAGAAGTTCCTCTCGGCTCGCCTTCTTCTAGGCAAAAATGAGAGGCTCCCATCATACCACATAGAGCAAGGTGGTCTCATCCCTATTTATGAGAACAAAAAAGCGGTAACCCCCTCAATTGGGACTTTAAATAGACCACCCACTCACAAAAATCCATAAAATAGAAACTTTAATGATGAAAAAACATAAAATAACCACAATTGACAAAAATGCACAGCATAAATTACATGGAATGTCATTAAAATGCTATATACATATTCGTATGAGATATGAATGCCCAGATGCCCGACGCGTTTCCGGATATGAGATATTCAAATACCTTCATCAGGGGTCAGGGGTTCAAACAATTTTTAGCATTCAAATATGTTCTAAAATTACAAAGAGATATGTCAGAGAACACATATATGCAGAGCGTAAATATGTCAAACAGTACAAACAGAGAGAATAAAACGGAGTAATACCAAGAAAAAGGGGTTGTAGTTGGATCAAAAATGAACAAGCATAAAGGTACATAGACCTATATGTGAAGGGTATTCATCAACAAGAAAATAAATAAACAGACAATGCAAAAAATGGTCCATGGACATACCCAGTGTGATGATTCCATATAAGCCAGCACTAAGGACCGAAGAGTCCGAAATGATATAGAGTGCACAGGTTGAAAATATTATATGTGTGAGGCACAATCTTAAGGTGCATAATATCTGCGACATCTGCATAATAAGAAAAATTGGAAATGTAAGATTTCTATCAGACCAGATTGTTATCTCGTCTAGAGAAGGACTGAATAGAAAAGTTTCTATAGCCAGGACCGGAGACCACCAAGGTACAAGAAACACATATACAAACAAAGAAACTATGGGTGAAGCAGGGTAGAGTAAGTGCATTGAATATGAAAGAAAGCACCAAAAAAGCCAAAAATGTGCAAGAAAGAGAAGAAAACCACATGATGGAGAAAGGGGAGGGAACTATAAGTGGATGAAGAGCCCCTCTAAGGTATAGGCCTAAAACACAACCGCAGGTGACGAGTGACCCTTAGCATGCATTAATGGGGAGGAGGAAAAGAGGATGTATACCTGTTGAATAACATATGTCCATATACTTAACGTCTGAACAAGAGGGACAACCAGTTTGCTGAGACTAGTGGTGTAGGCTAAATAGCCCCGGAATAAATGTCCGGATGTTCCACTACAAACGGGTCCTATATGTGTACAAATTCAAGGGATGAACAGTCAGTCTAATAAGGTAAGGTAAGAAAGCGTGTGTACCCCAAATGTATGAAGCCTACCTGTGGCTTAAGTTATCCGCCGTATGGCGTGTGGTGCCTGGATGATGCCCTGGACAGAAATGGCCGGCTAGCTGGCTATATATATATATATATATATATATATATATATATATATATATATATATATATATATATATAGCGCCGGTATAAGACGCCGGCGCATGCGTCCAAGGCAGCCCAGCGGTGATTAAGGTAAACAAGGGATCACCGCCGGTGCGTGCCTACGTCACTTCCCTTGTATTTCCATGGTGACCTACATCATCACGTCTCCACCCCCTTCGGCGCCATCGGAACTAAGCCGCGGCGTCAATAGGGGGTGTGGGGAGTAAACCCTGCTAGAAGGAATAGCAGCTGCTTGGGAGATGAAAAATCAGTGTAAATGCCACTGAAAGAGACGTTTTGTTCTCTCTGTTTGTACTGTTTGACATATTTACGCTCTGCATATATGTGTTCTCTGACATATCTCTTTGTAATTTTAGAACATATTTGAATGCTAAAAATTGTTTGAACCCCTGACCCAGGTATTTGAACAGCTCATACCGGAAACACGTCGGGCATCTGGGCATTCATATCTCATACCAATATGTATATAGCATTTTAATGACATTCCATGTAATTTATGCTGTGCATTTTTGTCAATTGTGGATTTTATATGTTTTTTCATCATTAAAGTTTCTATTTTATGGATTTTTGTGAGTGGGTGGTCTGTTTAAAGTCCCAATTGAGGGGGTTACCATTTTTTTGTTCTTCTAGGCAAAAGACCACTAGTATCTCAATTTTGCCCAAGAAAAGCAGTCCTGTCTCTCTTCCTCTGTGTGCAGGGATCAGGGCTCTTGTAGTTTAGAGTCCATACGCCCCAATTCGCTTGTATTGTGCTGCACCCTCTAGGGAATTACAAGTCCAAGTGTCCTTTGTGGTTGTTGAATCCTCCTGGTGATTGGATCCGATCCGTCACTGCAGGAGGGAGAGGGAGAAGTAAGCAGGGAATCACATAGACACACTTTTACACAGATCTCGGGAGGGAAAGGCGAGCAGAGGATCGAACCCACACATTGATCGCAACTCACAGCACAGAATGGGGAAGAGCCGGTGCCAACATTCATAACGCGGTCATGTCTCACTCTGCAGCGTTTAATAGAGGACAGCTGGCAGCATAGTGGCAGGGGAGGAGTGAGTGGGGGACAAGCGAGCCAGCACACACAGCATGCAGCTTCCAGCTCTGCGCACCTAATTCAGCAGTCTACCTGGTAGGGGAGCGAGCAGGGGACACAACACCTGGCTACTCACTCCCCCCACCCAAAAACCTTTGGTCCCCTAAAGGAGGGACTGAGTCCAGTAATATACTGTGTATAAATGTCCACAACCTGGACTTTTCAAGTACAATGAGAGGCACTCTCAAGTACAATGAGAGGCAAAATTAGGTCAGTAAACATAGGAAAACAAACCGTTGGCATTCAAATAGGAATCTGGCAAGGGAACCTCCCACCATTTGTCAGAAGGGGAGGGGTTGCCTAGACCATACACTATTGTGCAAACATTTTAGGCAAGTGTGGAAAATGCTGTAAATTAAGAATGTTTTCAGAAATAGAAGTGTTAATAATTTTAAAAAATGGAAAGTAAATGAACAGAAGAGAAATTCAAATCAAATCAATATTTGATGTGACCATCCTTTGCCATTAAAACAGCATCAATTTCTCTAGGTACACTTGCACACAGTTTTTGAAGGAACTCGGCAGGCAGGTTGTTTCAAACATCTTGAAGAACTAACTACAGATATTCTGTGGCTGTAGGCTGCGTCAAATCATTCTGTCTCTTTATGTAATCACAGACAGATGCGGTGATGTTGAGATCAAGACTCTGTGGGAGCCAAGCCATCACTTCCAGGACTCCTTGTTCTTCTTTAGACTGAAGATAGTTCTTCACTGTATCCCCAGAGATTGGCTAGAGCATGGCAAATATCCAGCCAAGGTATTAGAATTTCCTGTCCTAAGCTCTGGAAGGTTCCTCACAGAGACAGGGGAAACAATCAAATACTCAGGCTGTGGAGCTATGGTAAATCTCAGCTCCTCTGAAACCAACAACCTATGCCTAGCATCCTATCCTAGGAGGCTGCTATATCTATTTAAAGTGTTACTAAACCTAAAAACATTGTTTGCATTAAGGTAAAAAACTTTTTCAGTTTCTCTTTGCATCTCTTCCCCTGTGGGGAAGAGAGGTGAGAAGAGATCAGCGCTGTGCACAGCTGCATCTATTCTCCCCTCTTTTCCTCTTTACACAGCACTTGAGCAGCTGTCAATCAGATGCAGTGAAGAGGAAGTGAGGGGTGGACCTAAGTCCCGCTGAGTAAGTCTACAGGGCCACTCTGTGCAATATCACTGCACAGAGCAGGTAAGTATAACATGTTTATTATTTAAAAAAAACTTTTTGACTTTAGTAACACTTTAACAAAGACATCGGCAATTCACAATAATATTTCCAGTCTGCATTTACAAAGAAGAGGGTTTGTGCAAGAAAAAAATGAAAGAGACACTTTATGACTTTTATTCACAATTAAAATTTCTCCTTCAGTTCTCTCAGCCCAGCACCACCTGCTCTTCTAAATGAACCATAAACTTCACTTAGCACTTCATTAGCAGACACCATCACCTGTCTGCAGAATTCTCAGATATAAATATATCCTTTATAAATGATATCAAATAACAATAGGGTCACCTACAAATGTTTCTTTTATACTTAGGCCTCATGCACACTTGGCATTTTTACAGCTGCTGTTTTGGGCGTCAGGCATTTTTTTTCTACAGACAGTAAACCCCCCAGCATGTTATCATGTGTCCATGTACACATAGGCTGTTATCAATTTTTTTTTTTTGGCAGGGGTGTTTTCAGGCTGGAAAAAAACCCAGAACTACTGCATTTGAAGAGGAGTTTTTCAGCTGTAAAAACGCTCTAATGCCCCGTGGCTCAAACTTGTCTTGCATACACACGGTCACACAAAGTTGTCGGAAAATCCGATCGTTCTAAACGCGGTGACGTACAACACGTACGTCGTGACTATAAACGGGGCAGTAGCCAATAGCTTTCGTCTCTTTATTCGGAGCATGCATGGAACTTTGTATGTCGAATTTGTGTACACACGATCGGAATTTCCGACAACGGATTTTGTTGTCGGAAAATTTTATAGCCTGCTCTCAAACTTTGTGTGTCAGAAAATCCGATGGAAAATGTCCGATGGAGCCCACACAAGGTCGGAATTTCCGTCAACAAGCTCCGATCGCACATTTTCTGTCGGAAAGTCCGACCGTGTGTACGGGGCATAACTCTAAAAATTGCTAAAAAAAAGTGGCAAAATGTGGCTATCCAGCGTTTATTAGCATTTTTGAGCCTCAGGGCTTTGTAGGAATATAGTTTTGCTAATAATTTGGTAAAAATGCTAATAAAAACCCCACCAAAAACGCGAATGCAAAATGCTGCAAAACTCGTGTTTTAATGCGGGTTTCTACAGCTAAAGCTACTGGCGTTTTTTTAACTTCCAGTGTGCATGAGGCCTTAGAGTTCGTCTGGTGGAGAGGGTGTGTACTGTTTAGGTGTCTATGTTTTGGTTTTATTGCAACTTCTAAGTCATTTATATAGGATGTGGTGGAAAACATCATCAATTTTAGGTCTTTAAAATCGTTTTCAGTTAATATCTGGTTTACAGAGTGACCCCCATGTGAAGGTAACAACTGCCAACCCTCTAAAATTCCTCTGCTCACCTTGATCATTGGCTCTTAGTGCCTGGTAGAGTTTAATCATTTTCCTCACTTATTTTGGAACATCGATTACACAAGTGGATGAAAGACAGAAACATGCCATAAATCTTTATGATAATCTTTATCATCTCTGCCAGGAAGACATCTGAGCTGTTATCTGATGCACTGTCAGGCGGTAAACATAAACATCTCATTTTGATAATAATGCAAAGCTATGAAGTTATTTAAAGCTTTTCAGGAGTCAATGAAACATGAGATTGTTTCGGCTCAATTTCACAACATTTTACAGGAAGATAAAAAAAAAAAAAAAATCCTAATTATATACCAATGAGGTCTGGCCACAGGGAGGACTGAATGTTAGGAGCACTGCTATATTCTGGTCACAGTGCCTTTCAATCAGTGGAACAGTTCCCATACTCTCAGTAGTTCCAGTGATGACCCCTGCACTGTAAAACATCTCTCTGAATTCCTGCAGCATGGACAGAAATGGACCCTAAGTTCTGATAATCTTATAGGTTCACAAATTGAGTTCTCCAGAGGCTGCTTGGACAACAGAGGCCAGGATATTCTTCTAGTCTCTCTAGAAATCTCTTGGATTTAGGCACTTTATTCTCCAAAAAGCTTTCTTTATTTACATTGAGCGACCAGCCTGGTCTGGTCTGATGTGACAGTCCTCTCTTATCCAGTGACAGATGACGTCACCTGGAGAACCCACCCCTTGTGATGACATGTGACATCACAAGGGGCGGTTCTCCGGGTGACATAATCAAATGGCCACGCCCCATGGCTATATAAGAAAAGGCAGACAGCGGGAGACAACACAACGGAGGCAGACAGCGTTAGAAGAAGATCATTTCTTTTTGTTTTTAGCGGGTAAGTTGCGGCGAGGAAGGAAACAGCACAAGGAGAAGACAGCACCAGGGGGAGAAGACTGTACTAGAGAGAGAAGACATCTGTACCGGAAAAAAGAAGACACATTGGAGCAACGACAGGGGACAATTTTCATTTTTAATAAAGGACTTGCAAAAAAACATCTCTTGTTTTTTTTAACCCTTCAATGCTTTTTGGGGTGAATGGGTAGGGGTATAATGTATTCATACTCATTCACATGGGGGGCTGGGATCCAGGGGGGTTTGTTAAGGACATGGTGGCCGGCTTCCCGGCCTGCTCCTTAGCAACCAGCTATATACGGTGTTTAAACAGAAAAATAAAAACCACAAAACACATCAAAAATCGCATCACAAACACAACACTTGCAGTTCTGGTGGGATTCCATTGAAGTCTATTATATGCAAAATGCAGGAAAAAAGTCCCCGACCCTTTCCAAAAATGCTGCTGCAAAATGCATAGATGTGAACGTGAATCATAGGAAACCATGTTAAATGCACAAAAAATGCATTGGTGTGAATCTAGGGTAAAAGTGTATTTCCACTTTTGCAGCCAAATTGAGATAATACTTACTTTATATTTGTTACGTGTTCCCAATCACATAGTATAACTTAAACAAATATTTAAAACACAAATGTTTTGCCTTTCTTTTTTATTTTAAATGGAATGGGTTGTTTTACAAGGTGAGGGTTTACAATCACTTTAAGCATCAAAAGTTTAGCTGCAATCATGCTGTCTCCACCCAAAAGAAACCAACAGCTCCTTAAGGCCCCTTTCACACTGGGGCGGTGGGGGTGTCGGCGGTACAACAGCGCTATTTTTAGCGCTGCTGACCCATTGATTTCAATGGGCAAGAGCGGTGAAGAAGCGGTGAATACACCGCTCCTTCACCGCTCCAAAAAAGCGGTTTGCAGGACTTTTTTCACCGTCCTGCCTGCGCACCGCTTCAGTGTGAAAGCCCTCGGGCTTTCACACTGAACAAACAGTGGAGGCTGTTTAGGGGCGGTTTGCAGGCGGTATTTTTAGCGCAATACCGCCTGCAAACCGCCCCAGTGTGAAAGGGGTCTAACACATTTCACCACAAAGAGCTTGATCACAAGGCTAGGGCCAGGGATAGCCCCTATCCTTGTAATCAAGCCACTCATGGTGAAACATGTTCAGGAGGTGGTTTATTTGAGTGGAGACATCATGATTGCAGCTATACTGTTCATGCTCAAATAAAGGTATTTGTAAGAGTAGAGATTGCAGTGCGATAGGGCGTACACAAGGTCGGACTTTGTTCGGACATTCCGACAACAAAATCCTAGGATTTTTTCCGACGGATGTTGGCTCAAACTTGTCTTGCATACACACAGTCACACAAAGTTGTCGGAAAATCCGATCGTTCTGAACGCGGTGACGTAAAACACGTACGTCGGGACTATAAACGGGGCAGTGGCCAATAGCTTTCATCTCTTTATTTATTCTGAGCATGCGTGGCACTTTGTCCGTTGGATTTGTGTACACACGATCGGAATTTCCGACAACGGATTTTGTTGTCGGAAAATTTTATCTCCTGCTCTCCAACTTTGTGTGTCGGAAAATCCGATGGAAAATGTTCGATGGAGCCCACACATAGTTACATAGTAGGTGAGGTTGAAAAAAGACACAAGTCCATCAAGTCCAACCTATGTGTGTGATTATGTGTCAGTATTACATTACATATCCCTGTATATTGCGGTCATTCAGGTGATTATCTAATAGTTTCTTGAAGCTATCAATGCTCCCCGCTGAGACCACCGCCTGTGGAAGGGAATTCCACATCCTTGCCGCTCTTACAGTAAAGAACCCTCTACGTAGTTTAAGGTTAAACCTCTTTTCTTCTAATTGTAATGAGTGGCCACGAGTCTTATTAAACTCTCTTCTGCGAAAAAGTTTTATCCCTATTGTGGGGTCACCAGTACAGTATTTGTAAATTGAAATCATATCCCCTCTCAAGCGTCTCTTCTCCAGAGAGAATAAGTTCAGTGCTCGCAACCTTTCCTCATAACTAAGATCCTAAGATCCCACACACGGTCGGAATTTCCGACAACAAGCTCCGATCGGACATTTTCCATCGGAAAATCCGACCGTGTGTACGGGGCATTACTCTATTTATCTATTCTCTACAATGGTGAGCCAGGACAGGCTTCTTTGACCTGACACACTATTTATCTATGGACAGATGAGAGAAGCAGGTCTGGGATGTTTCAACAAGAATACTACCTTTTTATCTGCCTGAAAATCCTCATTAGCATTCCCATTCTATGTAATATTAAGGAGGGGGGATGGGGAGGTATGTTTAACATAATTAACCCTGTCTGTACCGTGCTGGTAGATCTTTATTATCGGTTGAAAACTAGATGAGTAGATGAGTGTCACATGGCATGCTAATGCACTTAAAAAAAAAACACACAATTCTTAAATGTGATGGCTATATTAGTTTTCTTTTTTGGGTCTTCTTTATTTTTTATCTGGTGAACCAGCCAGTAAGTCTATTGTTTTTCAAAAGAACAAGCCCTCTTGAATTGTGGTATGCTTCTCCATGCAGACTTCGCTAACAAAACGCTATAAACCAAAAAAGCCTGACAATGTAAAAAAACAAATTAAACAAATTTCTTCATCAATTTAGTCCAATATGTATTCTGCTGCATATTTTTGGTAAAAAAAATCCCAATAAGCGTATATTGATTTGTTTCGCGAAAGTTATAACGCCTAAAACTGATATAGGGCGGACCTTAACCACTTAAGGACCAGAAGGATTTGCCCCCTTAATGACAGGCCATTTTTTGCGATACGGCACTGCGTCGCTTTAACTGACAATTGCATGGTCGTGCGACACAGTACCCAAACAAAATTTACGTCCTTTTTTTCCCCCACAAATAGAGCTTTCTTTTGGTGGTATTTGATCACCTCTGCGGTTTTTATTTTTTGCGCTATAAACAAACAAAAAGCAAGAGATTTAATTAATTAATTAATTAATTTAATATTAAATTCAATTTTTTTTTTTTTGTGCTTTATGTCTTGTTTCTGTGTTCCTCAGTAATTTTTTGGGGTCTTCTGAATATAAAATTGTATAATGATGATCTTTGCTGTAAACCTGTATATTTTAATTTAGATGTGAGTATAGATTGAACCTTACCTCAAGCTGCTAAATTTAAATTGATCATGCTGAATTCTTTCAGTTGATCACAGTATTCGAAAACTATATCATTACAAATTGATTATAATCAATTGTTACTAAATTATCCCTTGTGCTTTTTATCTATTCCCATTGTTGTTTGTCACTATCCAGTTGTTTGCACGGATGCCCTGGGCACCCATCGGCCGAATTTAGAATCAATGATCTGACTGATTCGAGCCCAAGGAGTATTATTCCCGGTTCTGCCCACTAGGCTAGAGATCTGTTTTTTCATCTTTCTGTCCCTGAGCAGGGTAGATTTGGGTATGCAAATAAATGTTGCTGCTCCACTCTGCCTGCGCTGGCCATGTCCTCAATTATCCATCATTTAAGGGCATCAGATTTTCCAAAATGGCGGCCGTATGCTTGACGTGCTCTTGCGTTGTAGGATATTCGCCGCCAGTAGCCACAATCTGTCAGAGAGGGAGAGGAAACATCTCTCCTACTCCTCTCTTTTTGTTTCGTCCTCCCCACGCTGGTAAGTGTGTTCTTTCGCTTATGAATATTGTACTCTTGTTTATTCGATACCACCTTCATGAGGCTGCATACCTCATGGTGATCTATTATGTTTTCAGGTTTTCCTTTGGGAATATTAGTCTTTCAACTACCGTACTTTACTTTGCCTTGAGTCCATCTTGCTGTGTATGTATAAACTGCATTCCAGTGGGATATTCACACTTTCTGGATTTGATACCTCATGCTGGACATTTTGTCATCAATTAATTAAATTTTCTCCAGCTCCATTAAGGTAACCCATATATATAATTTTTTATTTTATTTTTCCTGTTTCCTTTTCAGAAATCTTTTTCTTTTAGCTCATATTCCTTTTGCAGACACTGGAGGACAATTCTATAATGGGACGCTTTGCGCATATATGGGACATGTACTTCTCTATCTAAATTTAAATTCCAAGCTATATATTGATCTACAGCAGTCTTGGTATGGTTCATCTTTCTCTATATCTATACATCTTTAATGCCCTTTCATGATATTGATCATATTATTGTTGAATATTTGCATATTTATTCTATGCCAACATAATTGTTAAATATGTTTTGTGCATCAAAACAAATTAACATGAGTACTTATTCCAATCCTTTTGTTGTCTATAGCATATAACACGTCACACCGGAATCTCCTAAAGAAGCTTTGGTTAAAGCGAAACATGTTGAGTGGTAGTGTCTGTACATATGCCTTTCTATAGAACAATTGATTTTGGATATGGATGAAACTGCGTTCTCATGTTTTTTATTTTTGTAATAAATATTAAATGTTATCTATTGTGTAATTGTTTACCATATTTTTCATACTACAAACACCTTAAAAGTCCTGAGGTTTGTCACCTCCATTTCCCCCTCATATTTTCTACTTTATTGGGATGTGGTGTTCAATTTGATTCCTTTGTCTCGTTCTGTACAAACAAAAAGCAACAATTTTGAATTTTTTTTTTTTTAACTTTTTGCTATAATACATAAAAAAACAAATTTCTTCATCAGTTTAGGCCGATACATATTCTTCTACATAGTTTTGGTAAAAAAAAGTTATTGTGTCTACAAACTATGGGATAGATGACTTTTATTTTTTTTATTGTTTTTACTAGTAATGGTGGCGATCTGCAATTTTTAGCGGGACTGCGACATTGTGGCGGACAAATTTGACCCTAAATGACACTTTTTGCTATAACAATGCACTGATCAATGTAAAAATGACACTGGCAGGGAAGGGGTTAACACTAGGAGGCGATCAAGGGGTTAACTGTGTTCCTTAGATGTGTTCTAACTGTACTGGGGATGGGCTGCCAGGGACATGATAGAGATCACTGTTCCTGATGACTGGGAACAGTAGATCTGTCATGTCCCCTGTCAGATCCCAATTCTGCCTCTGTACTAGGCGATCGCGGTTTCCCGGCGGACATCGAGTTCGTCTAACCTGTGGGCATGCTGCACGCGCCCACCCGCAACTACGCCTGCACGAGCCGCCGTACAGCTACAGTGATTCACGCAGAAGAGCCAATCTGCCGCCATATAGTGACAGCGGCTGGTCGGCTAGTAGTTAAGTGGTTAAACAATTTAAGTTCATTCATCTGAAGTAAGTCACAAGGTGAGAGGCTGTGTCAGATATTTGTTAACACAGCCAATAACTACACATGCACCTGGATTTTTATACAGTGGAGTTATCTCCTAACCAGCATCCCAGTCCAGGAAATAAATGGTGAGCTGAGATGATGCTTGAACAAAGATGGCTCCATCTTTCTGGGGAGAAAAACAGGTGAAGGCATTGTCAGGAGGAATACTGTGATCTCTGTAAGAGGTAATATATACAGTGGGGACGGAAAGTATTCAGATCCCCTTAAATTTTTCACTCTTTGTTATTTTGCAGCAATTTGCTAAAATCATTTAAGTTCATTTTTTTCCTCATTAATTGTACTTATTCTTTTTTAATAAATCTGCAAAAATGTCAACAATTCTGTGTTTTTCTGTCAATATGGGGTGCTGTGTGTACATTAATGAGAAAAAAAAATTAACTTAAATGATTTTAGCAAATGGCTGCAATATAACAAAGAGTGAAAATTTAAGGGGGTCCGAATACTTTCCGTCCCCACTGTACCTGAAAGTGTTACACTGACACATTGCTGAGTGTGCTGCACTTAAGAGAACACATATATCTGATGACAGGTACACTTTAAATGATATTCTTTTCTGTTTTATTGTTGGTTTAATATTTGCAAAGTAGAATCATACTTTTTTTTTTGTACATTTTGATATCATAGATTCCACTATGGTTGCTTCATTGCGGTTGCATAGGGCACTCTGTGCTCCCATTCCGCAGTTGAGAGGTTAAGGATCACAAGAAGTAACAGAGCTAGAGAAAAGTTCATTTCAAGTCATAAAATATGTTAGTGTGCTCGGCAGAATTTCATGAGCACCAGGCACAGGAAGCCGAGACTTCTGTATAATAAGGAACGCCATTCGCACTTACAAAGTTTCGTGCAGGAAGAAAGGCGAGTGATGAAAGCGTAGAAGATTTTTTGTATGTGCTGCGGGTTTTCATCTGTTCTCTCCTGCCTGCAGAATGAGGGACTACAGGGGACCAGGCCACAAACCTTCAGTCCCTGTGCTCCATCCTGAAAGGAGAATGCCACAATCAAAGGGAATGGCGGTGACAGAAGATCCCCAGCTGAAAGCCATTGTATATTCTCGCTTCGGGTCACATGCACACGCTGTACTTTGCATCACAGAGACAAGGGCTTCTAATGTAACATTTATGACTTGGATCAACTTCTCTTCCATGCAAGCAGAAATATTTGATATTTCTTTACTTTCAATATTATTGTTGGGGCTCAGTCATCTACAGGAACCCAATTTAAACATATTTACGTTGAACAAGCTGACACATTGTCACTTGTTGGCGTACAATTCTGAGTAATGTGATAAGGGTTTTAATATAAATTCACGAGAGATTGTGATTCTTTTTCTTTTTTATTCTATTTTGAGGCAAAATATTTATATTAAAGCTGAACTCCAAGATAAGTAAATATTGGCTAAATACAAAAGACGTGTGTATTCTTATTTGAATCTTGGTTGGTGTGCTTTGTGTATTTATTCCACATCTGTGCATGAAACTTTGCCTTTGTGCAGGAGCTTCCTTTAATAAAGACCAGTCACTGGGAGGAGCTCTACCTGCTGACATCACGCCGCTGTATCTGGGTTCTGGATCAGCGGCCATCTTGTTATGTTCGGCCGTTTTGTATTACTTTGATTCCACATGGATTTTATATGCTGTATGTTTTATCAACTTTAAAATAAATATACTACACTATTATACCACTTTTGGTGAGCTCTTTTCCTCCCAGGACGAGTCACCCAACCATATCTGATTGGTACAAGAGAACCTATCGTGGGGATCAAGGAGGAGGCTTTGTGTGTTGGCCAAGTCATAACAGGCGGATTTTGTTGATTGTTCTGGTGGTGGCAGAACTAAGAACGTTTCGACTTCTGTAGTTTTCCAATGTTTCTCTTCTCCCTCAGTTTTTCTCCATCGCTCAGCTAATGTGACCCCAACGCTGATGGAGAGGGGCAGGGAAGGGTCAAACAAGGATTGTATGCTAGCCACTGTCATCTTCCTTATCAATTGATGATACCATTGGTCATTAGGATGCCAACAGCTAGAAGTTTGTAATGGTGCACAATGAAAACCTGTGATTTAGTGTAACTAAAAAGGCAGCCTTCATCTACACCTAGGCTTGTATACAATTGGCTTGTATACAGTTTTTGGGCAATTTTTAGGTATTTTGCTAAGGCACCCCTGAAGAAACCTTAAGGCACCCTGGTTGAAAAAGGCTGCTCTATGGAGATGGTTCACATCTCCACTCCAAGTCGTCTGAAGCCAAACGCCTGAAACTCAAAAAAGTTCTGGAGCTTTTTTTGTAGCTCGAATCGGGCAAATTTGAGCATTTATGGCGCGTTTTTAGTCCCATAAAAATGCGTTTTTGGGCGCGATTTTCTGCTCAAATTTAAAAATTGAAAACATAAAATAGCAATAATATATGAATAAATAAATCAGAAATAAATAAAATAAATTAATATTATATAATAATACATAAATGATAACCCCTAATCTTAAAAAAATATTAAATAACTTATTATAAATAATAATAATAAACACCCAAACCTGAACCAAAAAAAAAATATTAATAATAATAATAATAATAATAGTCATGTATTTTTTTATTTTGTGTTAGGGTGTTTAGTTATTTCTTATTATTATTTTATTGACATTTTTGAAGGGTTAGGGGTTAATTATTTATTTACTATTTCTTAGTATTAAGTTATTAAATTTATTTATGTATGATTATTTTTATTTATTTGTGTATTTATTTTACATTTATTTATTCATTTATTATTATTATTATTATTATTAGTAGTAGTAGTTTTAACAACCTAAACCTAGCAAAAAAATAAATAACCCTATGTCAGAAAGCTAGTTCAGCTAATACTAATTCCCATACAGCTAATGCAAATTCTTCTGCAACTAATGCTAATTCTTCTGCAGCTACTGCTCATTCCCAAACAGCTAATGCACGTGCATGTGTACCAGCACACAGATGAGCTCAGGCTAATATCCAGTGTGATCCAAAAAAACAAGCGCGCATCCGCTAATTAATTCTTGAACATAACCAAATATAAACATAAAAACACCTTGATGGCATGTATTACTATATATGGCTGTAAAGAAACAGCGATATATTCCAGTGAGAATTTTTTTTTTTTTTAGTGCCGCTTACCAGATCAGTTGGACCTCAAGTTATAGAGATCATGGGAGCCTGTTGCATCAACCTGCCGGCACCAATAGCCTCCACCCGTCCTTCAATCCAGGGAATGCACTCTCAGTCAGCCCCAACGACCAAAGGTAACTTCTCTCTTCTCTTGAATGCCACACTCCAGAAAAATAAACCACCCCTAATCCGGATCTCTTTGCAAAGATGGTCCCAGAGGTTTATTAATTTAACCTGGCTATAGGCTACTACCAGGGAATAGACACAAACCCATTTACTGGTAGCTTGCTCCGCTTGCCAAGGGGTGCAAACTTTAAACTTTAGAAAACATCCGTAAACAATCGCCTTCCCACGAGGTACTGCTGGCTTGCCTGTGAATGCTGAATTAAATCAAGAGAAGAAACCTCTGGGACCATCATTACAAAGAGATCCAGATTAGGGGTCCCTCTCAGGTAGTTTTTCGTTTATATTTTTATACAAATCAGATTTTAAAATTAGCACCAATTTAATACATATACAGATAATAGCGAAACCGAGCCGTTGCCCCCAGCAACCAACATCCAGCTGTTATATTTTTGTAGTTATGGCAGCTAAGAGCAGTGTGAGCAGGAATCTGTCCAGTGGTAATAAATCTCCTGGGGGATGCAAGTGGCGGACTATCACAGACACATGAATGATGTATGGTGGCTGTCCCACCATACAGTGACTGGCGAATTATGTATGACAACCATCCCACCATACGATGGTTGACACTACCTTGGCTCAGTGAGTTAGTGCACTCATAGAGATTGATTCCATGTGACACTAATATCATGTGACTTCCTGCATTAAATGTAAATTGTGGAGTTCGGTTCTACAGAACAATTTCATCCAATTAAACGGCTCTTCCTCAAATTAGTAGCAGGGCATCTAAATTTATATTCTCAGATTGTCTTGGTATTCGCTAAAATTATTAATGCAGTATTAAACGCAAAATCAAAAAATGTAATATATTGCAGCCTACCAATCTTTAGAAGTGGTGGTTGCTTTAGGTTTTTTTTTTTTTTTGTTTAGGCTTCTTTCCCTGAGTTTTCACCGGTGTTAATTTCATAAATGAAAACGTTTTCGTCATAATTTTTGTCAGCGGCATTTTTACAGTGACAAAAACGAAAAGTACACCACATTTTCATCCACTGACGAAAACTATGACGAAAATCAAGTCTGTTCTCGTTAACGAACGAAAACTAAACGAAAATGTTAGGCAGGGACATTTACCCTCAGAACTTCTGGTTTCCATGGAGCTCCTGCTTCCTTTGGATGGAGCCCGGCATTTGTAGATAGGAGGCTGTCCAAGAGGAAGGTTAGAAAATCAATGGCTGTTATCTGAAGTCTAAAGGGGGATGTTCTATGGCAGGGGGCTTGGCTAAGTAGTTAACCCTCTCACACACTGCCACACTTCATACTGATATATAGAGGCCCCCTGAAGGAGACCTGCTCCTTGTCAGTTGGCTTCACAGCTTGTCCACTACGGGAGAGCAGCACACTCTCTGATCTGTGCAGGATTAACCCTTTTGCTGCCAGAGCTGTTTTTGCACCCCTGCTTAAAAAATCTATTTAGGCCTGAAGATTACATAAACCCCCAACTAAGATGTACTGGAGATTTAGTCGACTAAATACAACTAAAACTAAAACACTTGCAGAAGACTAAAATGGGACTAAAACTAAAATGCCATCTTAGTCCTAAGACTAAAAATAAATCAAAATATGCTGCCAAAATTAACACTGATTTTCACCTGGTGATTTGGACAGTAACACTCTTCCTGTCTTAGGGTGCCTACACTCTGAATGAAGGAACAACAGAGACACCTTTGGCCAGCAGAAATTTTAATCTTGGGGGAGGGGGGTGTCAGATGTACTAACACAGCCCTCAACATTTCCGCTCTCATTTGGCGAGTGGAAATTAGCAGAGGGTGAGTGTGGAGCAGGGGCAGACTGGGCTGACAGTTTCCTAGCTGATAACTTCTGGCAGAAGCGGTGCGGCCATCAGAGCTGCCCGGAGGGGGGCTCCCTGCCCCTCTGGCCGCTCTGATGTCCTGTAAAAAAGGCAGCACCGCTTCTGCCAGAAGTGATCAGCCAGCAAACTGTCAGGAGGGGAGCCGGTCGGATCACACAGCTTAGGGATCTCCTGATGTGACACAGCTTGGAGATGAAATGCCCGCCGCTGTCAAAAAAAATTCCCACCTCCTGGCCTGGCTTCCATGATAGCACACTGGTCAAATGCTGGTCCAGGTGGGACTTTGACAGCGGCTGGCTCTCCTCCCAATTCTTCCCTGCTGCATTGATGGGCACTGATGAGGCTGCACTTATGGGCAAGGATAGGCTGCACTGATCAGCTCTGATGAAGCTGCACTGATGGGCACTAAGGATGCACTAATGGCCACTGATGAGGCGGCACTGATGGCCACTGATGAGGCGCCAATGATACGCAAAACTGATGGGGCTGCACTGATAAGGCAGCACTGATATGCTGCACTAATGGGCACTAATAGGCTGCACTGATGGACACTAATAGGCTGCACTGATGAGGCTGCACTGATAGCCACTGTTGAGGCAGGACTGATGGCCACTGTTGAGGCAGCACTATTAAGCTGCACTGATGGGGCTACACTGATATGCTGCACTGATGGGCACTGATAGACTGCACTGGTAGCCACTGATATGCTGCACTGATGGGCACTAATAGGCTGCATTGATGGCCACTGATGGGGCTGCACTGATGGCCACTGATGAGGAGGCACTAATAAGCCGCACTGATAAGACAGCACTGATATGCTGCACTGATGGCCACTGATGAGGCTGCACTGATGGCCACTGATGAGGCTGCACTGATGGCCACTGTTGAGGCAGGACTGATGGCCACTGATGAGGCGGCACTGATAAGCTGCACTGATAGGCTGCACTGGTGGCCACTGATATGTTGCACTGATGGGCACTAATAGACTGCATTGATGGCCACTGATGGGGCTGCACTGATGGCCACTGATGAGGCAGCACTAATGGCCATTGATGAGGCGGCACTGATAAGCTGTACTGATATGCTGCACTGATGGGCACTGATAGCCTGCACTAATGGCCACTGATGAGACGGTACTGATAAGCTGCACTAATAAGGCAGCACTGATATGCTGCACTGATGGGCACTAATAGGCTGCACCGATGGACACTAATAGGCTGCACTGTTGGCCACTGATGAGGCTGCACTGATGGCCACTGATAAGGCTGCACTGATGGCCACTGTTGAGGCAGGACTGATGGCCACTGATGAGGTGGTACTGATGAGGCAGCACTGATGGGGCTACACTGATAAGGCAGCACTGATATGCTGCACTGATGGCCACTGATATGCTGCACTGATGGGCACTAATAGGCTGCATTGATGGCCACTGATGAGGCGGCACTGATAAGCTGCACTAATGGGCACTGATAGGCTGCACAGGTGGCCACTGATGAGGCCACTCTGATGGCCACTGATGAGGCAGCAATGATGGGCACTAATGAGGTGGCAATGATGGGCACTGATGGGAACTGATGAGGCTGCACTGATGGGCACTGTTAGGATGCACTGATGGGACCTGATAGACTGCACTGATGGACACTAATGAGGCTGCACTGATGGGCACTGATAGGCTGCACTGATGTGAGATGATATGCTTTATGTATAATATTGGTAAAGTTGTTGTTGTTAATATTTATTTTTGTAACTTAATTCTGCATAAAACATTTAAAGTGTAATTTCATGAGATAATTTGCAAGGGCGTGTTTAGGGGAGGAATTAGGGGCGGGGCAGGGTAGGGGTTGGGTGGGGCAACTGGTGGTGAGTAACTCTTATGCCGCGTACACACGGTCGGACTTTTCGTCTACAAAAGTCCGACAGCCTGTCCGACAGACTTCCTGCGGACTTTCGGCGGACTTGCAGCAGACTTTCTAACGAACGGACTTGCCTACACACGACCACACAAAAGTCCGACGGATTCGTACGTGATGACGTACACCGGACTAAAATAAGGAAGTTCATAGCCAGTAGCCAATAGCTGCCCTAGCATGGGTTTTTGTCCGTCGGACTAGCACACAGACGAGCGGATTTCGGGGTCCGTCGTAGTTACGACGTAAAGATTTGAAGCATGTTTCAAATCTAAAGTCCGTCGGATTTGAGGCTGAAAAAGTCTGCTGAAAGTCCGGAGAAGCCCACACACGATCGGATTACCAGCCAGCTTTAGTCCGTCGGCGTCCGTTGGACTTTTGTAGACGAAAAGTCCGACCGTGTGTACGCGGCATTAGGCCTGGCTAGTGGCTCAGGCCTTGAAATTTTGAGCCCTGGATGCAATAAAAAACTGAAGCCAAACTTCAGCTCAAACTTTTTAAAGCGGAGCTTTGCCACGGCGAACTTATCCAGAAGTTCAGCCCCCCTCCTCCTTCCCCCGCTGCCAGGGCTGGACTTTCCATTGGGCTTGACTGGGCTCAAGCCCATGGGCCCCAGCCAGTAGGGGGCCCCGTCGGCCCTGCCCATGCCGAGAGCGGCCAAAAGCCGCCAAGAGCGGCCGAAAATCGCCGAGATACACAGGACATCCGTGTCTGTATCTCGGCGGCGCCATTTTTAAACTGAAAGACTACACTGACAAGTCTGCAAATGACACTGGGGCAAGGCTACACTGACATTGACAAGGCTGCAATGACACTGACAAGGCTGCAGATGGACACTGATAAGGCTGCATTGATGGGCATTTAAACGTAAATTTTTTTTCCTTAAACTTCCCTGCTAAAAGTTTTTCTCCTTAAAATTACCTCCTAAACTTGGGGTGCGTGTTATACGCTGGCGCGTGTTATACGCCGATAAATACGGTAATTGTCATTTTATCCATTTTTATTGCTTTTATTAATCGTGGACCCAGGACGAATACCAGTACAGTATCCCCCACTTATACGCTCATATATTATCTACTTTTGTGAGTAGCCATTTGGCTGTTTTGTCTTGTCCAATTAAACAGAAGTTCTTTAATACTGCACTGAGTCTGGCGCACCTTGTCCTTTTCTATTTCTGTTTTATAGAGCTGTGCATTTGTATAGAAGGGTAGGGCCCGAAAGTGACTCAAGCCCAGGGGCCCCCACCTACCTAAGTCCGGCCTTGCCCGCTGCCGGGCCATTCACAAAGCGTAGCGTGCATGCGCAGTAGGGAACCGGCTGTGATGCCCCAGGGCTTCACTGCTTGTCTCCCTTACCCGAGACCCCCAGAACCTGAGAGCGATTGAAAATGTGGCTCGGGTGAAGACACTGCTGGATTCGTGGACAGGTAAGTGCCCTAATATTAAAAGTCAGCAGCTACAGTATTTGTAGCTGCTGACTTTTAATTTTTTTCTGAAGGAGCCTGAAGCTCCGTTTTAAGCACTTACACCAACAGTTTTTTTTTCATTCGGGATAAAGATTTTTATAAATAAACAAAATCTGATCTTTGTAAGTACAGCTGCCAGTGGTAAATGGTTTTCTCAACGCTCTAACTGTTACATTTGTAGGACAGCTTGTTTAGTTGAAAACTAACAGACATACTGCCTGGATCATAAGGTTAAAATATAAGAAAGAAAAAAGAAAATTGGAGAACTGATAAGCTGCACTATAACAAATATTTGCTTTTGGGTTAAAAGCCATTTTAAGGGAGTGTTTCATGAACCTTTGGCCTGAAATCACCAATGCAGTTCCACTTGTGACCAGAAGATAAGATGTTTTGAGTTCTGTGATTTATTCTAGCAATGTTTTGTGAAGTAGTCTAGATTCAGGTGAATGTACACTTGACTATTGGATAACAGATGCCATATTAACCATTACCCAACCTTTATACTCCTATTCCCAATAATGAGACCACACCAGTTTCTGGAGTATAAAAACAAAGGCCGTAGCAGCCTACTTTATTAACTTAATATAAAAGTATATCAAAAATATAAAACTTCCGTCATCGAGAAAAACAGACATCTGTTATGCAACCTGGATCAAAAAAGAACGTTGGTCTGGGCAATAGCTTTAGCAAATCCATCTGATGGCCATAACAACTATGGCACTGCAGCCCTAAACCAAAACTCTCCAATAGGCCTCAAGCCGACAAGCTGGCTCAGAGACTGCCGTGACTGCAGTGCCCCATATCACTTCCCGGCTAACCGGGAACCAAAAAACCTCCGGACCCATATCAACGTTGGATCCCCACTCTTACTTTTTAGCCATCTTCCTTCCCTTGCCCAGACCAACGCCCGCCGCTGCCACGACAATCTCTCTTCTTACACCTGTTGACATAAGAAAAAAACACAAACCCTTCGACAATAACATATTCTATTCCTAGGGAGGGTGGGCGGGAACTTTCCAAAATCTTCTGCTGTCCCTCCCAGAGCGGGAAGCCCTTTTAACTGTCCCCTCCCCTAAACCTCCCTCCCCCTCGGCTCCACTATAACCCTTTAACATTAACCCTTACCCTGTTCCCACTGTCATGGGCGCCCTTTGCCTACAGCATTGCATGCTGTTGCTCCAGGCTTTTCTTGACTATTGGATAACAGATGCCATATTAACCATTACCCAACCTTTATACTCCTATTCCCAATAATGAGACCACACCAGTTTCTGGAGTATAAAAACAAAGGCCGTAGCAGCCTACTTTATTAACTTAATATAAAAGTATATCAAAAATATAAAACTTCCGTCATCGAGAAAAACAGACATCTGTTATGCAACCTGGATCAAAAAAGAACGTTGGTCTGGGCAATAGCTTTAGCAAATCCATCTGATGGCCATAACAACTATGGCACTGCAGCCCTAAACCAAAACTCTCCAATAGGCCTCAAGCCGACAAGCTGGCTCAGAGACTGCCGTGACTGCAGTGCCCCATATCACTTCCCGGCTAACCGGGAACCAAAAAACCTCCGGACCCATATCAACGTTGGATCTCCACTCTTACTTT
Organism: Aquarana catesbeiana; assembly: GCF_042186555.1. Taxonomy (NCBI): domain Eukaryota; kingdom Metazoa; phylum Chordata; class Amphibia; order Anura; family Ranidae; genus Aquarana; species Aquarana catesbeiana. The sequence continues at coordinate 535,432,221 of NC_133326.1, forward strand.
TTAGCCATCTTCCTTCCCTTGCCCAGACCAACGCCCGCCACAGCATCCCAATAGTAATACCTTACTCTTGGGTGCTCCTCCACACCCGAATAGCTCGCTGTATACCATCTTGTAAGCCCAAAGCCCACAAATCCGTCCCTACCTCATTAAGATGTACCCCATCACGTCTTAAGTACCTCCATGTCTCGAATTCCAGTTCGCTATGCCTGATTGCCAACCCTCCACAACTAACCACAAATTTACTCACTTCCCTATTGATCTTCCTCCTTGCCCTATTTACCCCCTCCACGGACCTGGCCATTCTCCAACACATGCGGGCAACCATGTCCGACCAGACAATGATCATTTTCGGAAATTCCTTCATCAAGCGCCAGACGTCAAATTTAATGTCTCGCGTAATGTCTATCATTGACCGAATACCAAGATCATTGCCGCCCACATGTATTACCAGCACATCCGGAGGGCCCTCCCTATTTGCATATCGTTGTACCTCCTGAACCAACCTGCCCCACAACATCCCTGGTATACCAAACCATTTTATATACACTTCCCGTCTATCAAAGCCTAACTGCCTACCCTCAGGTCGAGCGTCTCCCCTCCGAGCCCCCCAACATACATAAGAATGGCCCATAATCCAGACCACACTTGGAGCTGCACCTGAAATTAGAAGAAAACAAAACCATGCTCAACATTGACCAATTAACTACTGTCCCACCGGCCATAAAAACCACAAAACAAACCTGACCCCTTACAATTTTACCGCCAGTTGCGGTCGCACATAAGATTGGAATCTGTTAGATTCCCACCGCCCAATCCGTTTTATTAATTCCACATCCATACCCAATCTGGCCGCTTCTGTCGCGGCTCCTATCCGGAATGAATGTGATGAAAAATCCCGCTCCTCCAGTCCCAGCCCAAGCAAACATTTCCTAAAAACAGCTATAAACTGAAAACGCGATAACATATCTCCATTTGAATGTACTAATAAAGGGCCCTGACAGTCCGGCCTAACTTTCAGAAATTCCCTGACTGCACCCACTGGGCACTGAGGGGATCCCTGGATGGAATAAACTCGCACCATCCTGCCTCTTCCGTCCTGATCCGTCTTAGACTTCCTTAGGAATATCGATACCCCGTCCTCTTCCAGTGTAACCTCCTTCAACCCAACTCCCCCTTGCACTGTTTTTGAAGGGCTAACCAACTCCCCTATCCTGAATGCACCAAAAAATGCTAATACAAAAGCTACCTTAAACAAACTAACTTCGTAAGCAGACGAACAAACCCCCACCAGTTGTTCCACAATACCCCCCCAGTATCTCAAAAGTTACTGGTCTCCTTGAATCGCGCTGGACCACCGCCCTCCAATAACCCTTCAACGCCTGTCTCACCCAAAAATCCTTGGTGACGTCGGGCTGCCCTTGTAGCTTAAAAAGGAAAGCCAAACCAGCTAGCTGTTTATTGATCGCTGATACCGACGCACCCTCGTTCAATTTTCTTGCCAGATAATACAGTAACAGCGAACGCACTCCCTGCCCTATAAGCTCCTCCCCCAAAACTCGCACAAAGGACATCCACTCCTGCCATACCTTATTGTATGCTGCCCAAGTAGCCCCACTTACCGACCGCTTAATCCATCCCTCGACGACACCAGTGCAATCTCCCACAGCCAGTCTGGACAAGGCACCCCCTGTTGCTCCGCTTCCGGCGCCAACTCTCTGAACCTGTCCCACTGGAAGCGAGACAACGCATCAGCAATCACGTTCTCCACCCCCGGTAAGTGAACAGCATGAATGAAGACATTCAGTTGTAAGCATCTTAACACTAAGTGCTGCAGCATCCTGATCACCGGCGGAGATGACGCCGTGACCCTGTTTATCACTTGTACCACCCCCATGTTGTCCCCATGAAAGCGCACTTTCAGATCCCTGAACGATGCGCCCCATAACTCCACCGCCAGCACCACTGGAAACAGTTCCAGCAAAACCAGATTCTTCGTGAAACCTTCCTTTACCCACGATTGTGGCCATGGACCTGCGCTCCATTGCCCTTGAAAGAACGCCCCAAAACCTGTTGATCCAGCGGCATCGGTGAATAGTTCCAAGTCAAAGTTACTGACTGGACCTGACATCCACATTGCCCTACCGTTAAAGGATTCCAGAAAGGTATGCCAAACCCTGAGATCCTCCCTATGTGTTTTAACTAAACGTACAAAATGTTTTGGGGATTTGATCCCACTCGTGCTGGCCGCCAGCCGGCGACTAAACACTCTCCCCATCGGTAGTATGCGGCAAGCAAAATTCAGCTTGCCCAAAACCGATTGTAACCTTCGCAATTGTACCTTTTTCAGGCCTATCAAACCTGCCACTTCCCTCCTCAAATCTTCCAATTTCTCCTCCGGTAATCTGCATTCCATCGCATCCGAATCTAATACGATACCCAAGAACGTGATGACCGAGCAGGGTCCCTCCGTCTTTTCAGCTGCCAATGGAATGCCAAATTTTTCTGCTATGTGCTGCAATGACGCTAGTAGCACTGCACAAACTCTAGAATCCGCCGGGCCAATGCATAAAAAATCATCCAAGTAGTGAATTATCAAATTCACTCCGGATACATCCCTTACCACCCATTCCACGAAGGAGCTGAATTGTTCGAACATCGCACACGACACCGAACAACCCATCGGTAGGCATTGATCAATGTAGAATCCACCATTCCAATGACACCCCAGCAGCCGAAAACTCTCCGGGTGCACTGGCAGCAGTCGAAAGGCCGACTCCACATCTGCCTTTGCCATCAATGCCCCTTTTCCATAGCGGCGCACCCACCTCACAGCGGCATCAAACGACGTATACGTCACTGAGCACGCTTCTTGGTCAATGGCATCATTCACGGATCCCCCTTTCGGGAAGGATAAGTGGTGAATGAGCCTGAATTTATTGGGCTCTTTTTTGGGCACCACGCCTAAAGGTGACACCACCAAATCCGCCACTGGCGCCACTGGAAAAGGACCGCTCATTCTACCCAATGCAACCTCCTTCTGTAGTTTTTCCGAAACAACTTCCGGATGTTGCAAGGCTGACTTTAAATTTTTGGGTATTGGGGGGACAGCTGATAAATTGCATGGAATCCTAAATCCTACCGTAAAACCTTCTTCTAATAGCCGTGCTGCTTGTTTGTCGGGGTACTTACCGAGAAACGGTCGCATCCTTTCCACCATCACCGGAGTCCTCCCTTTTGTTCCCAGCTTCTCCATGACGACCTTTTCCCTGCTTAAAACACCTGGATGACGGATGTGTTCCCCCGCAGCCGGAGCATTCGTGTTTAAACTTACATGATCCTCCGAACCTGCAAGCCCCTGAGTTATACTGCCAACAGACACCCTTCTTGTTTCCAGCCGAATGTCCCTGGGTTGACGGTCCACCGGCTCCCCCCTGAAAAAACGGATTCGGTGCCCTCGCCGTCGTCATCAAACGCATCCACAGACTGATGTCTTTATGATCCCAACGTAGTTCCGGGCGTACTGCTCTCCGCTGCCTGAACTGTTCATCGTACCTCAACCATGCCGTACCATACTCTATACGCTTCCCCTATCGCGTCCTGATAGCAGAAAAGCGCCGAACAGTGTTCCGGCTGTTTCTCTCCTATCACGCTAGCCATAATTGCAAATGCTTGCAACCAATTCGTAAATGTCCTAGGTATCAGCCTATACCTCCTCTTTTCCTCATCCTCCTTCTTGGAATCATCCGGCTTGACTCTGTCAAGGTTGAATTTTTCCAAGGGCAGTAATGAAAATATTTCTACATACTCACCCTTCCATAATTTTTCCCGAACCTCATGTTTCAGGTGAGCTCCTAACGGTCCTTCGTAGCACACATACACTTCACAGCGAGCTGCATCCGCCAGCCTAACTATATCTTTTCTCCCCGCAGCCTCCCCTGACGATGCCGCTTTGTCCTTCCCCTGCGCCGCAACACTCGCCACGGCCTCCTGCGCTGGCAACATGACCTCCGCTGTAACTGTAGTTGTGGCGGCCCCCCGCCCTGTGTTATCCAATTCCTTCCCAGACTGCTGCACCCAGGCGGCTATCGGGCCCCCTGCCGGCTTCTCAGCAGCCTCCAGCCTCTGCACTAGCTCCTTAATTCCTGTTAAAAAACCCAAAAACCCCGGAGCTCCTCCCCCCATGTCGGTTCTTACCCTACTTTCTCCCGACCCTCCAGCCCCATCTCCTGCTACTGTTACATTATTTAAACTAGCATTTGCAATATCTTGTGGTAACTCACCGGGCTGCATAGGTGTCGCCCCATCAGCCGACCGTCTGCTTTCTCCTGGCCCCATCCTCCCGGGCAGCTGGGCCGTCTCTTCTTCCGATCCGGACATCTCTTCTCTCCCGCTCCGACCCGATTCCTCCCCCTCGTCCGATGCTGGCCCGCCCGGGATATTGACCGCGGCTGCCGTACTATACGCCATCCTTCCCTTCCTCCGCGCAGCGAATCCACCTGTGGATTTCTGGACAGCCTTCCCAGGACCGGTGTGGGCTACCGCATTCCTGCCGGCCTCCGCTCTTGTTGTTGTTAAGCCAGTCCTGTCCCTTCCTCTACTCTGCCTGTCCCCTGCCGAAGCGATGGAAGGCCCAGGGACCCCTCTTGGCATTGCAGCGGCAGCGATGGCGGAGCTCCCCGCCGTCTTCCTGGGGGCGGGGCTCGCGCTCCCCGCGCGTCTACCGCTATTAGGCCTCTCTCCTGTCCGTCCTCCTGCTGGGCTCCTCTCCTGTCCTGTCGGGGCCGCCCGCCCGCTGACCCGCTCTCCTCCCGCCGATCGTTTAGCTGGTGGGCCCCCCTGGACACTGGCCACCATGTTGCCCGGGTGCCGCTGGGAATAAATAACCCGGTCCGGTGAGAACCGCTCAGGCGGTCGGGAGCGGCGCGCTCTGGTACTGCCTCTCTCTCCCTCACTAGCTTGCGCATTGGGAACCCGGATCGCTGCCGAGATCGTCTCCTGCAGCCATTCCGCCCCCCGCACTGCCGCTTCCTCCCTTAACTGGGCCATGAGCCCTTCTAAATCCGACATGATGTGGCACTGACCTGCTCCTGAACTTTCCAAAATCTTCTGCTGTCCCTCCCAGAGCGGGAAGCCCTTTTAACTGTCCCCTCCCCTAAACCTCCCTCCCCCTCGGCTCCACTATAACCCTTTAACATTAACCCTTACCCTGTTCTCACTGTCATGGGCGCCCTTTGCCTACATTGCATGCTGTTGCTCCAGGCTTTTCTAACTTGCTGCACTTTATGAATTCACATACTTGAATTTCTTTATCTTCAGTGTGAGTATACTAATGCCGTGTACACACGACTGGACTTTCCGGCAGAAAAGGTCTGACGGAATAATTTCATCGGACATTCCGATCATGTGTGGGCTTCATCAGACTTTTTCTTTCAAAAATTCTGACGGACCTAGAAATAGAACATGTTTTAAATGTTCGTCCCTATCAGGAAAACTGTTTGTCTATATGCTATTCCGACGGACCAAAAATGACGCAAGGGCAGCTATTGGCTACTGGCTATTAAACTTCCTTTTTCTAGTCCTGTCGTACGTCATTGCGTTCTAAACGATCGGACTTTGGTGTGATCGTCTGTACGCAAGTCCGTTTCAGCGAAACTCCGTCGGAAAAACCGTCAAAGTTTATTCTGATGGAAAAACCGGTCATGTGTACGCGGCATAAGAGTTTATTGTTTCTTCTATAGAGGTTTCTTTACTCTGAACTTTTGCCCCTTTATAATGGGGTACTTACACCGCCTTTATTCTTGGGTTGTATTACATCTTCTTCCTGTAAATATTCACAAAGTTTGTTGAAGTAAGTTTCCCATACTGCAGATCTCTCTGGAATATTCCACAGGTATATGAAGAGATTCGGAAAGTGTTTCCACCGGGGGCCGTTAATGACGGATAATTCTGACTGTCAATAATGAAGCAGATGGTCCGAGCGATTCCTTTAATGTCACCATATTTTAAAGATTTGGTAATTTACAGATCCTGCAATGTGATGTGAGCTATTTTGATGTTGCTTTGATTAAAATTCACTTGAATTATTTACTATAAAGAATGAAGTGGAATATTAATATGTCATTTCAATATTAATTAAGGGCTGGTTAAGCCGGGGGATTTTCTTGTTCTCTCAATCAGGAAAGATTTGCTCATACCAAGTCTGTTTCAGACTGGGGAGCCACCTAGTGAAGGACAAAATTTTATGTTTTGTAGAAAATCTGCAGCCAGAATGACATGGGGGATAGTACATGGATGATGGGAGACGAGCTAGATATGTGATAGATGTGTGACAAAGGAGTCATAGATCTAAGATAGAATAAGATAGAAACAGTACATGATAGATATGTTATAGATAATAAATGTATGATAGATATATGACAGACGATAGATGCATAAATCATGGTAGATCTGTGATAAATGTATAAAAGGTTTTTGATAGATATGTGAAAGATGTATAATAGATATATGGATGATAGATGATAGCTGTATTAAAGATGTGTAACAGATAAATGATAGTTGATAGATGTATCATAGATAATAAATATATGATAGATGTACTGCATATGACATTTATATTAGACATGTGATAGATGTATAAAAGATGTATGATATATGATAGATATTTTATAGATAATAAATGTTTGTTAGATATGTGACAGATGATAGATGTATACATGATGGTAGATCTGTGATAGATGTATAAAAGGTTTATGATAGATATGTGAAAGATGTATGAAAGATATATAGATGAACTAAGATGTGTAATAGATAAATGAAAGTTGATAGTTGTATCATAGATAATAAATATATGATTGATATGTGATATATGATAGTTGTACTGTATATGACATTTAAAATAGACATGTGATAGATGTATAAAAGATGTATGATATACAGTATTTGTGCAATTTGCATATAATATCTCTAGGGTTGTCTGCATCTTGAGAAGGGGGTCTCAGAGCGCGGTGAGCTTGATCGATCTCAATGGCCACTATGTCAGAGAGTTCCAGGATTTCCCTGAATATCCCTTGTAATGAGGGTATCTTTGGGTGCAGTGGCTTCAGGCAGCCACGGATGCAAATATTCGCCCGTCTGCTGCGGTTTTCAAAATCATCAAGTTGGGACAGTAATGATTTCAACTTCTGATCTTGGGCAGCACATCTCATCTGCAAAGCTGATATGGTGGGGAGGGCCTCATCCAACCTTTGTTCCAGTGTCTCTACCCTTGTACCTAGATGTGTAGTGTCCTCTTTAAGCTGGGCAATGTCTACTTTTAAAGGCTTTTTCTACCCTGGATGTGAACCTTCTCAGGTCTTCTCTGGTTGGGAGAGACCATATGTGGCGCTTTATGTCCCCCATCATCCATGCGGTCTGCTATATCAGAACCCTCAGCACGGGAGGCAGTGAACCCAAGGGAGGCCAGGGGTGCAGAGTCACTCACCGATCCGGGGGATGGCTGCAGTGAAGTTGCCAGCTGTGTAGGCTGCGTCAGCAGCGCTGCCTGCTGCTTGGAGGCTTTGCTGGTCAGCGCCATCTTGGATTTTTCCGGGGCCTTGCCGTGGGTCCCGGGGAAATTATGTATCCAGCTGTCCCTGACAGGATTTATCTGGGTCTTGAGACGTGTTACGCCACCTTTGGGACATTCTTTTTAAATTTGTGTATAAATAAAAGTTTACATTGATTTTTATGATTGGTGCCTACAAAGTCCATCTGTTTCGTTCTCCTGGGTATTTTTACCCCCCCCCTTCCTTTTTTCTAAGACTTAAAATAGGACGTTGGCACTGCTCTACATATGAGACCTCCACAGTCCATCCTGTGATGAGATCTAATAACCCTCCAATCTTTCACCTTTGGGACATGTCCTGAGCCGTCTTTCCTGAGCTGCTGCTGTGGCTGCGGTGTTTGCGAAGCTGGGACCAGGCACGTCCTTACTGTTCCATGTCCAGGACATGCCCCCCCCAGATGTATGATATATGATAGATATTTTATAGATAATAGATGTATTAAACATGTGTAATAGATATGTGACAGGTGATAGAGGTATAATAGATGTGCAAAAGATTGATATATGGCAGATGAGATATGTATGATAGATGTATGACAGATGATAGGTCTGGGAAGTAGATAGATAGATAGATACTGTAGATCAGGGGTGTCCATCTTTTGACCTTCTTGGGCCACATTGGAAGAAGAGGAATTGTCTTGGGCCGCACCAACAAAATACACCAACAAAAAGGATATTTGATGAGCAGAAAAATTCAGGCAAATCACAAGGTAACAGTCCCTGATATAGATAATGTATCTGAGTAATAAAACTTCATTTTTTTGTTATATTTTTTCTTGTAAAAGAGGGCAACATAAACCTAGTGCGATATTTGACGTCGTTTTTCAGAAATGAACACATAAATATCTGGTTGGATGGAGAAGCAATTCTCATTGAATTCTCAAAGTGCTCATCAAATATTTTGGTTTGCCCTTTGTGTCCTTCATCCCTGAAAATAGTTGCTCACAAATATAGGTGGGAGATTTTTCTTTGGGAAAATAAAAGTCCTGCAAATAGACACTGTCAAATTTCTCTTTGTCCGCATGTGTTCAAGCAGTGTAAACGCATTTAAAAAAAAAAAAAAATCAACATTTTTAAGCAAGTTTATGGTTTTGGGTTTGGCCGCAGGTTGGACACCCCTGCTATAGATTGATAGATGTCAGATGTGTGATAGATGATAGCTGTGTGATTGATGTATGACATGTGATAGAGGTATGACAGATGTATAATACATGTATGATAGATAATAGATAATAGATGTAAGATAGGTTTATGAAACATGTATAATCAGGAATAGATGATAGATGGATGAAATATATATGATAGGTACTGTATGTGATAGATGTTACTACAGTGCCTTGAAAAAGTATTTACACCCCTTGACATTTTCCCCATTTTGTCATGTTACAACCAAAAGCGTAAATGTATTTTATTGGGATCGTATGTAATAGACCAATACAAAGTGTCACATAATTGTGAAGTGGAAGGAAAATGATAAATGTTTTTCAGAATTTTTTACAAACAAATATCTGAAAAGTGTGGCGTTCATCCTCCTTTAGGCCTCAGATCTCACCCGATCCGATCCGCCAGCAGACGTAGGGCCATCCATCTGCTTTTTGCGGATAGGACCGGGTCGGATGTCAGCGGAGAGTTAATGCAGAGTCCTGGGTTTAGTAACTCTTTAATCCTTAAAATAAACTCCTCAGAGTTAAAGTGGTTGTAAAGGCTTAACATTTTTTACCTAAAGCATTTCCCTGTAATAAAGTACTAAAGGAAAAACTTTTTTTTAAAGTTTTGGATAGAATGGAGATGGATTAGAACACCTGTCGGGTTTGTATTGCTGTCTGAACCCTCGTTAGGGAGAGTCACCCTCTCTAGTCGTCCTGTTTATTGTTATCAGCAAAAATGAAAGTAAAAGAAATACCAAATTTTGGGTTGACATGAGAACACTAAGCCCTCATGCACACAGGCTGTTAAAAAAACGTTATGAAAACGCCAGTATCTTTGCAGTGATTTTTTTTTAACTTTTTTCAGCGTTTTTGCAATAGCGTTTTTTAGCGTTTTTGAGCGTTTTTCCGCGTTAGCGTTTTTCCGCGTTTTTTTTTTTTTTTTCAAATTTTTTTTTTTTTTTTTTCAATGGATCAAAAACGCTAAAAAACGTTGGTGAATGACGTTTTTGAGCGTTTTTGAGTGTTAGAGCGTTTTTACAGCTGAAAAACGTCTTTCAGAACCCACTGGTCCTGGGTTTTTTTTACAGCTTAAAAACGCCTATGCCACTTGCAGCTCAAAACCGCTTAGGTGGGACTAACATAGACAGGCCTTTTTAAGCTGCAAAAAAAGCTCAAAAAAGCAGCTGTAAAAACGTCCGTGTGCATGAGGACTTATAGAGGGGAAATCTTCCAATAGGGACACTAGTTCTGCTGACCCTGGTGACACACTGGGATTTCCACTCACTTTCTGTTTTGGCCATGGACTGGAAGTGAAGGGAAATCTCCCCAATGAGACACAGATGGCAAAAAAAAAAAAAAAAAACCTGATGGGCGCTATAACCCTTCCTTACTCTTTCCAAATGAAAAATAAAAATAACAAAAGTTTTTTCTTTAGTTACACTTTAAGGTAAAAAATGTCCCAGTGGATGTAGTGCTCCCTCACCCCCCTATCTCCATCCAGCACTGAGCCCAAGTGCACTCTTCCTCTCCTCACAGGACTCAGTAAAAGCAGCAGTAGCCATTCGTTTTTTCTGCTGTCAATCAAACCCTATGAGAGGTAAGCGGGGAAAGTCCGCAGGTGTGCCACCATAGAAGTAGGGGAGAAGCTGAGAGTGGCAGCGGGGGAACTCCAGAAGAAGAGGTTTGGACCACTCTGTGCAATATCATTGAACAGTGCAGGTAAGGATAACAGAAAAATAAAAAATAAGTCCTAACAATCACTTTAACCTTACCCTAAACAGAAATTAAAGTCTAGCTACACTTTGATGTAAATCGGCCAAATACATTCCTGGTGTCCAAAATCAAAAGATGTGTAAAACTGTACTGTTTGTTTTCTTTAGAAAGTAGCCACAGCCTGAGTAGAAAAGAGGGGAGCATGTGCTTTGCAAATTGGAGAGCTTGAGCTGTGTCTCAGCAGGGGATGTTTGGCCTCTGCAGAGAGACCACTGCTTCCACACAAAGAGCAAGGGTTCTTCTCTTTAGCATGCTGGCAGGGTATAGGCTTTTCAACTTGGGCTGTGGTTCTAAAGAAAACAATCTATAAGATTTTGCACACATTTTATTTAGATGCACCTGGAATGTATTTAGCAGCTTTAAACTGAAGGTTCAGTTTGGCTTTCATCCCTAAAACTGTGTTCTTCCTTTACTAGTGCCGATATATCAGTCCTTTCAGCTCTTACAGTGCTGAGGTCTTGACAACAGTAAGAAGTGATGTGGCCTGCACACAGCTTGTCTGTTTTGAGAATTGTCCTGATCCTGGTTTCAGGGTTGCAGTGACTGTATCCAGAGTCTGAGATTTTACTGGTTCTTGTTATTTCATTCCAGTTGTCTTAATAAACAACATCTATTCTTCTAATTAATATGAACAGACAATTAGGAAAATCTGGTCCAGGAAGAGGAATCGTGTCCCTTCACATTAGTGCATCTTCACTGTCTCCAGGATTGTATATGAATGAGGATGTGACAGTTGTCTGCCAATTAATTTGCCAACATTTACAATAGTCTCATTTTGTCCGTGATGGGGTGCCACCTGTTCCTTACTAAAATTACAGGAGATCAAGACTGACAGGGAGATCCACAAAACAGAACACCACTAACTGGAAGACTCATGTCCGTGTAATTTGTGAGCCTTGAGTGGCTGCTGACTCTGAAATGTCTACTGGTGGAGGTTTGTACATACACACATACAGTATGGAGGAGACCACACAGATCGCAGAGGACCACCTGTACAGAGAGCAGGCACTGGCTCCCATCATTGTTCTACCTTTTGCTCTTTGCAGTGACAGCCTGTTATAATTTTCATGTCACCTTGGCATAACACATCTTATGATTATCGATGAGCTAAATTTACCTTATTTTGGTTTGAGGCAGGTCCACTAAACATTAGCGAAGTTCGGATGCTGAATCTGAACCCCACTGGATTCAATCGGAGCAAAAATTTAGAAATGGGGCATATATCAAAACAAAACGAAAAAATGACAAAAATTCTGGCAGGGAGCTGCGATTCTAATAATACTTAAAGTGAAACAACAAAAACACACATTTTCATTAAATAACAATGTCTGGGGGATGCCCCCAACCTGCTTGTAAAATGGTGCATACAGTATCTCGCACAAGTGAGTACACCCCTCACATTTTTGTAAATATTTTATTATATCTTTTCATGTGACACTACTGAAGAGATCACACTTTGCTACAATGTAAAGTAGTGAGTGTACAGCTTGTATAATAACAGTGTAAATTTGCTGTCCCCTCAAAATAACGCAACTCACAGCCATTAATATCTAAACCGCTGGCAACAAAAGTGAGTACACCCCTAAGTGAAAATGTCCAAATTGGGCCCAATTAGCCATTTTCTCTCCGTCATGTGACTCATTAGTGTTACAAGGTCTCAGGTGTGAATGGGGAGCAGGTGTGTTACATTTGGTGTTATCGATCTTACTCTCTCATATTGGTCACTGGAAGTTCAACATGGTACCTCATGGCAAATAACTATCTGAGGATCTGAAAAAAAGAATTGTTGCTCTACATAAAGGCTATAAGAAGGTTGCCAAGACCCTGAAACTGAGCTGCAGCAGGGTGGCCAAGACCATACAGTGGTTTAACAGGACAGGTTCCACTCAGAACACGCCTCGCCATGGTCGACCAAAGAAATTGAGTGCACGTACTCAACGTCATATCCAGAGGTTGTCTTTGGGAAATAGACGTATGAGTGCTGCCAGCATTGCTGCAGAGGTTGAAGGGGTGGGGGGGTCAGCATGTCAGTGCTCAGACCATACGCCGCACACTACATCAAATTGGTCTGCCTGGTTGTCGTCCCAGAAGGAAGGCTCTTCTAAAGATGATGCACAAGAAAGCTCGCAAACAGTTTGTGTGTGTGTGTGGCGGCGACCAGGTGAGGAGTACAAAGAAAAGTGTGTCTTGCCTACAGTCAAGCATGGTGGTGGGAGTGTCATGGTCTGGTGCTGCATGAGTGCTGCCGGCACTGGGGAGCTACAGTTCACTGAGGGAACCATGAATGCCAACATGTACTGTGACATACTGTAGCAGAGCATGATCCCCTTCCTTCAGAGACTGGGCCGCATGGGCAGTATTTTAATATGATAACGACCTCAAACACACCTCCCGGACAACCACTGCCTTGCTAAAGAAGCTGAGGGTAAAGGTGATGGACTGGCCACGCATATATCCAGACCTAAACCCTATTGAGCATCTGTGGGGCATCCTCAAACGGAAGATGGAGGAGCGCAAGGTCTCTAACATCCACCAGCTCTGTGATGTCGTCATGAAGGAGTGGAAGAGGACTCCAGTGGCAACCTGTGAAGCTCTGGTGAACTCCATGCCCAAGAGGGTTAAGGCAGTGTTGGAAAATAACGGTGGTTACACAAAATATTGACACTTTGGGCCCAATTTGGACATTTTCACTTAGGGGTGTACTCACTTTTGTTGCCAGCGGTTTAGACATTAATGGCTGTGTGTTTAGTTATTTTGAGGGGACAGCAAATTTACACTGTTATACAAGCTGTACACTCACTACTTTACATTGTAGCAAAGTGTCATTTTTTTCAGTATTGTCACATGAAAAGATACAGTATAATAAAATATTTACAAAAATGTGAGGGGTGTACTCACTTTTGAGAGATACTGTATGTGTGATGTATACAACCTACTACAGTAAACCTGACATTTATAAAGAAAAAAAATTACATTTAAATTGTGGTAAATGACAGCTCCGGGCTGCTTCATTCCATTTGTAAACAAAGTAGCTGAGGATTCTTTTATTCTAGATGAGGGTCTGGTATAGATGTTAATGGGAACCACACGAAAAATGATGTGGGGTTCCCTGTAAAATACATACAAGAACCGTATACTTGTAGGGGGACCTCACAAAAAAATGGCATTGGGTCCCTCAGAATTCTATATCAGACACTCTATGGATGGATTTTGAAGGGAGAACCCAATACTAAATACAGGAAAAAAAGCACAACGCCCTCCCAAAATGTATACTAGACCCTTTTCTGAGCATGAAGCCTGGCTGACTATAAAGGGGGAGCAAGAACCATACCAGACCACATGCCCTCAACGTGGGGAAGTTACCTTGCCAGCAGAGACCATGTTGATAAGGACAGTTGTGGGAGTCTGCAGTTGGATGGTTTATCATAATATAGAAGCCCACTTCAAAAATATTATTATGTAAATCCATCCCCAGTCACATTGATGCAGATCCTTGTCAATCACAATTATTAGCGTCCACTGAAACATGAAAGAAAGAACCCATCGATACATCCGATTTCATAACTTCCCCTCAGCGAGTGGCAGCTAAATGTAAACAAAGGGACATAATTGACCAAACGTGTAATGCCCCGTACACACGAACGGACATTCTGACAACAAAATCCATGGATTTTTTCTGACGGATGTTGGCTCAAACTTGTCTTGCATACACACGGTCACACAAATCTTGTCGGAAATTCCGAACGTCAAGAACGCGGTGACGTACAACACGTACGATGAGCCGAGAAAAATGAAGTTCAATAGCCAGTGCACCTGTTGTGGGCGAAATTGTCACCACAACAGGTGAGTGTCTGAGACCACAGCTTCAGGTAATAGATGTATGCCTGCATATTTATAATACATGGTGTGTTTTTTTAGTTTAGGTGATGTGGATGTTGTGGAAGAAGAAACTCATTTCAAAAGTGAAAGTGCCCAGATCCTCATCGGGGAGAGAATGGGGTGCAATCGTGATTTAGAAAATATAAAGGAAAACATCAATGATGTTCAACAAAAAATGAAGAGCATCATTGATGTTTTAGGCACAATATAAAACACACAAAAATTGTACTTTTTTCTCGTGTATTTTTGATTTAAAAAAACGTTTTAAAGTATTTTAAAAGCCAAATTTAGAATCTGCACACAGTGTGTCAACATGTGCCATATGCCATCACGGGATATTAATGTACGCATTTTGTGGGTGCAACCCCTTCCTCGCAACTCAAGTAGGTGAGAGGAAGGGGTTTCACCCCCTAAACACGTTCATTGATCCCCCATGATGGGAGCTAGCACATGTTGACATTAGGCATGGGATCAGAGGGAAATCTCCAGTTTGAATCACAATTTGTATGCATCTTAAAAATTTGGCTTTCACAGGGGTGACATCACCCCATCTGATGAAGGCAATATCAACACAGTTTGGAAATACTCATGTCTGATATTGCTTTCACTTTATCAAAGTTGAACTTTGTAAGTTTCTGAGTTGTGTATGTTATGCATAGAAACATGCCTGTTTAACCAAAAAAAGGATATTTACAATGTGAAAAAAAGTTATACACCAAAGATGTTGGTTTGTTCAAAAACCCTTTTCTAACGCACATGTGAATGTGCTTTGAGTAAAATGTTTTCTACTCAAAAATGTGTGACTTCTTCTTTCAATGCTTAATAGCAATTTTTGAAGTAAGTTGGTTTTTACAGTGACCATGGGGATTATTTACTAAAGGCAAATCCAGTTTGCACTACAAGTGCAGTTTCAGTGCAATTTCAAGTGCACTTTTGTAGTGCACTTGGAGTGCAAAGTGGATTTTCATTTAGTAAATAACACCCACAGTGCTTTATAATTTGCCACAATCACGCCATTTTCGTGACTCCACAAAATTCATTCATGGTGCTGAAAATGATGAATATTTTTCTCAGTAATGCATTACATACATTAACAACAAAAACAAGGTGTGTGTAGCAGACCCACAACATAATAATATTTCACTGAAGAAGAGATTGTCACCTCATGTATCAAATAAATTACATTTGAACTATTGAAGAAAATGTCCAAAAAGAAAAAAACATTGGTGAACCTATGAGACAGCTAAAAGAAAGCCAGGCAGTAAATCAAAGGAAATTTTGTTTCAGATTAAGTTAAAAATGTTTTGATAAAATGTTTCTTAAACAGTTTCTGGCATATGAATGGCCCCCCTACCCGCAAAGTACTCAACATGCTTCTGTCTTACTTCGCGGGTGCTTTGAGGGGGCAAGCCAGGACGGTCAGCTTCAAGTGCCGTCAGGGTTTCTTGTTGAAGTCCGGCCTCAGGCCCAACTGAGGCCACATAGTTAATTGAATTTCTCCTTAAATAGTTCTGGAGAATGCAGCATGCAAGCATTATATGGTTAAGTTTATATTCCGCTATGTTGATTGGCGTAAGGAATAGGCCGAACCGGCTGGCCATTATCCCGAAAGCGTTCTCCACCACTCTTCTGGCACTGGCCAGGTGGTAGTAATAAACCCTCTGGTCCGGGGTGAGGTTCCTCATGGCTTCAAAACGGTTGGCTGGTCAGAACGAACTAACAGAAAGCAATGAAAAACAGTAATGCCGGAGGTGAAAATCAGAAACGAGCGGACAAGTAGGCAATATTAATCAAATACGTAATAGAAATACAAACCCACAAGCACAAACTGAAGAAGAGCAGTAACGATCGGAAAAGCACGAGGCTGAAAAGCGCGAATCGTCTGTCACCAAACTTCTACTAACACGAGATTAGCAGAAGGAGCCCAAAGGGTGGTGCACTTGGTATTGAATTTCCACTTTCGAGTGCTGTTGTACGTGTTGTACGTCACCGCGTTCTTGACGTTCGCAAATTCCGACCAACTTTGTGTGACCGTGTGTATGCAAGACAAGTTTGAGCCAACATCCGTCGGAAAAAAAACATGGATTTTTTGTCGGAATGTGCGATCGTGTGTACTGGGAAGGAGTACTGAGGTTGTACGCACGGCCTGGCCACCGCAGTGGCTTGACACTTGTCATCCTTTTTTTGTTTTTTTTTCTTTTTTACTCCAGGATTGAGTGTGCTACATACCCTAAGTCTGGAAAGGAGTACTGGGGTTGTACGCGTGGCCTGGCCACTGCAGTGGCTTGACACTTGTCATCCTTTTTTGTGGTCCAGGATTGTTTGTGCTACATACCCTAAGTCTGGAAAGGAGTACTTGGGTTATACGCACGGCCTGGCCACTGCAGCGGCTTGACACTTGTCATACTTTTTTTTGGTCTACGATTGAGTATGCTACATACCCTAAGTCTGGAAAGGAGTACTGGGGTTGTACGCACGGCCTGGCCACTGCAGCGGCTTGAAACTTGTGATCCTTTTTCCTTTTTTACTCCAGGATTGAGTGTGCTACATACCCTATGTCTGGAAAGGAGTACTGGGGTTGTATCCATGGCCTGGCCACCGCAGCGGCTTGACACTTGTCACCCTTTTTATTTTTTTACTCCAGGATCGAGTGTGCTACATACCCTAAGTCTGTAAAGGAGTAGTGGGGTTGTACGAACAGCCTGGCCACCATAGTGGCTTGACACTTGTCACCCTTTTTCTTTGGTCCAGTATTGAGTGTACTACATACCCTAAGTCTGGAAAGGAGTACTGTGGTTGTTACGCATGCCCTCGCCACCGCAGTGGCTTGACACTTGTCATACTCTTTTTTTGGTCCAGGATTAAGTGTGCTACATACCCTAAGTCTAGAAAGAAGTACTGGGGTTGTACGCACGGCCTGGCCACCGCAGCGGTTTAATACTGGTCATCTTTTTTTTTTGGTCTAGGATTGAGTGTGCTACACACGTCTGGAAAAGAATACTGGGGCTGTACACATGGCCTGGCTAGCGGCTTGACACTTATCATACTTTTTTTTTGGTCTAGGATTGAGTGTGCTACATACCCTAAGTCTGGAAAGGAGTACTGGGGCTGTACGCACGGTCTGGCCACTGCAGCGGCTTGACACTTGTCATCCTTTTTTTTTTTTTTGGTCCAGGATTGAATGTGCTACATACCCTAAGTCTGGAGAGAAGTACTGGGGTTGTACTGTTGTAGACATTTTTTGAAGATGTATTTAATATGTATTGTTATAGTGTCTCCCAGTGTTAGTACTCCTGCAACCCGCTCGAAAGAGCTGACTGGGGTAGACTGACGCTGGTTGAGATCCGTTTGGTAGTGAAAAGCTCCCTGGGGATGTAGAGAAGTGTTTGCAGAGTGGGGATATGTCCACCAGCGAAGGGCCCCTGTGCAATGCACAGAATGATCGTCTGGGTGAATGTGTTCGCTCTGCAAAGAAATTATCGGTTTAGCGGATGTACGCTCGTGTTACCCCTGTGTGCCTGATCAACACATTTGGGGAGGCCGTGGCGTGCACCTGCAGATAATTTCCCACCCACACTAGACGGTAGTATAATCCGGGTATGCTTTGTTCTCTAAACAAAGCAGAATAAGGATTCACACAAACGGTAAAAACTGGAGTCTTTGGGTGCGTTATGGTCGGACAGCGTCCATGATTCTGAGACCAGCCATGCGGCTTCCATTGTCTAGCTGAGGATGATAGCTTACAGAGATAGCGGGCAAAAAATCATTCACGCTGCCCATGCCCAGACACGGCCATAAGATTCCCCTAGTCATTGTTTATTGGTTGTTGTATAACCCCTCCTGTTTGAAAGAATGCCTGTGTTTGATTGGTCGATTGTGAATGGTGATGGTAAACAGATGGGGAGGTACTGTAAATATACAGAGGTGACGATATATAGGCGGGGGAGGTAAATATACAGAGTTGATGGTATATAGATGGGGAGGGGATGGTATATAAATGGGGGAGGGGAGATATATATACAGTATCTCACAAAAGTGAGTACATCCCTCACATTTTTGTAAATATTTTATTCTATCTTTTCATGTGACAACACTGAAGAAATTACACTTTGCTACAATGTAAAGTAGTGAGTGTACAGCTTGTATAATAGTGTAAATTTGCTGTCCCCTCAAAATAACTCAACACACAGCCATTAATGGCTAAACCGCTGGCAACAAAAGTGAGTACACACCCAAGTGAAAATGTCCAAATTGGGCCAAAAGCGTCAATATTTTGTGTGGCCACCATTATTTTCCAGCACTGCCTTAACCCTCTTGGGCATGGAGTTCACCAGAGCTTCACAGGTTGCCACTGGAATCCTCTTCCACTCCTCCATGACGACATCGCGGAGCTGGTGGATGTTAGAGACCTTGCACTCCTCCACCTTCCGTTTGAGGATACCCCACAGATGCTCAATAGGGTTTAGGTCTGGAGACATGCTGTACATATTGGCATTCATGATTCCCTCAATGAATTGTAGCTCCCCAGTACTGGCAGCACTCATGCAGCCCCAGTCCATGACATTCCCGTCACCAACCTTGTCTGTAGGCAAGACACACTTGTCTTTGTACTCCTCCTCGCCTGGTTGCCGCCACACACACTTGACACCATCTGAACCAAATACCACTCTGCAGTGTAGTGGAGCATCATGGGAAATGTAGTTCCAAAACATCTGGGGTGCCAAGGTTCGCCATCACTGGCCTAGGCCATCTTTATGTGGAGCAACAATTATTTTTTTCAGATCCTCAGAGAGTTCTTTGCCATGAGGTGCCATGTTGAATTTCCAGTGACCAGCATGAGAGAGTGAGAGAGATAACACCAAATTTAACGCACCTGCTCCCCATTCACACCTGAGACCTTGTAACACTAACGAGTCACATGACACCGGTGGGGGGGGGGTGGCTAATTGGGCCCAATTCGGACATTTTCACTTAGGGTGTACTCACTTTTGTTGCCAGCGGTTTAGAGATGAATAGCTGTGTGCTGAGTTATCAAGTGTAGTCAAGTCAAGCCCTATTGTCATTCTACTACACGTGAGGAGATACGGCAGAACTAAATGTCGTATCTCACAGAGCCACAGTGCTACATACGAATTAAACATAATTATAAATATACGAAGAATAAAACACAGCGAAGAACTTATAAAAATAAAAATTAAAAAAAATGATAAACCTATACACATCTGGGAACTTTGAAGCAGCAAGTGCTTATAAAAGTTTCTAGTGCACATTCAAGAGTAAAAACGAGGGGAAGTGAGACGTTCCTGGTCACATTATATAGGTTGTAGAAGAGCTTTCAAAGAGGATTGGAGTTGAGGAACTGTTGAGCTGTCTGACAGTCCGGGTTTTGATACTCTGGTACCTTCTACCTGATTGGATATAAACTGGAGGAACACACTCTCCACAAATGGTCAGCGATCACAGTTTTTCTCTCAACGATTACAGCATATCGTGGGAAAGACAAAGAAAGGGGAATGAGGCTTCCATAGTGTAAAAAATATCTCACAGGCTTGTTAAAAAACCCTGTGAGATATTTTTTACGCTATGGAACCCTCCTTTCCTTTTCTTTGTCTTTCCCATGATATGCTGTAAACGTTGAGAGAAAAACTGTGATTGATGACCATTTGTGGAGAGTGTGTTCCTCCAGTGGATATATCCAATCATTCATCTGGTGATTCCAATTGAGAGAAAGCTGTGAAGGATTCACATAGTGGTGAAGTTTGCGTTTTGCATTTTTTGTGTTAATCACATAAGGAAAGACTGTTTACTCATTTGGCATATTTTATATTTTTTGTATATTTTTTTTTTAACTTTGATATTCATCGTTGCACATTTTTTTAATCTTTTCTGCATCTTATCTCAGCAACTTTATAGTATGTTGCATAAAGTCTATATTATGCACTAGCATTTTATAGATATTGCGTATAGAATTGGTTTAACACATATATATGTACACATGCAAATGTTGTACAATTGGTTTAAAAGCCATATATACACATGTTATAATTTGTAATATTCATCATTTCAGATTGTAACTTTTTTTGTGTGTGGATTAGCGCCATTCTTATCACTGTACACAGTTCACTAATTGTTTTTTTCACAATTTTTGGAGTAGCAGCTGTTCATTCGAGCATACACCTGTGGCAATGTTACTAGTTATTACATTTTTCTAATATTCACCTGTTTCTCTTCATTTCTCTTATGCTGCGTACATACAATTGGTTTTCTCGTCGGAAAAAGATCTTATGGCTTTTCCGACGGGATTCCGCTCAAGTTTGCCTTGCATACACACGGTCACGCAAAAGTTCGCTGAAATTGCGACGGTCAAGAACGCGGTGACGTACAACACTACGACGAGCTGAGAAAATGAAGTTCAATGCTTCCGAGCATGCGTAGGGATTTTGCGCGTCGGAATTGCCACAGACGATCGCATTTTCGGATAGGAACTTTTCCCGACCAGAAAATTAAGAGCATGCTCTCAATCTTTTGCTGGCTGGAATCCGTCCAGCAAAAGACCAATGGAGAATACACACGTGCATTTTCTGACGAGAAAATCTCATCTGTCTTTTGCGGGTTGAAATTCCAATTGTGTGTACACGGCATAAGTCTTAGCCTACAAACAACTGCATGTTATCAACAGACAAGAGGAGAGGGAAAATAGGTTTCTGATAGGCCTTCCTGTCCATTGGAGTAATCACACTCTGGCACAGCCTGCACTGATACTATGGAGAGCTAATGATGTGATGTCACTTGGATTTGTACAGTAATGATGTCATCCCTCATTCGCAGTAGTGAATCACTTGTGTCACATCTCCTGCCTGTCAGTAAAACATGCCTGTATACAGTGCCTTGAAAATGTATTGATAACTCTTGACATTTTCCAGATTTTGTCAACACACACAAAGTGGCACACAATTGTGAAGTGGAAGTAAAATGATAAATGGGTTTCAAATTTTTTTTACAAATAAATATGTGAAAAGTATGGCGTGCATGTGTATTCAGCCCCCCTGAGTCAATACTTTGTAGAACCACCTTTCGCTGCAATGACATCTGCAAGTCTTTTTGGGGATGTCTCTACCAGCTTTGCACATCTAGAGAGTGACATTTTTGCCCATTCTTCTTTGCAAAATAGCTCAAGCTCTGTCAGACTGGATGGGGAGACTCTGTGAAGAGCAATTTTTAAGTCTTAAGACTCTCAATTGGATTTAGGTCTGGACCTGCCTACACACGGTCAAACCAAAGTCCGACCGTCCAGAACGCGGTGACGTACAGCATGTACGACGGGACTAGAAAAAGGAAGTTCAATAGCCAGTAGCCAATAGCTTCTGTCTCGTACTTGCTTCAGAGAAAGCGCCGTTTTTGGTCCGTTGGAATAGCATACAGATGAGCGGTTTTCCCGATAGGAATGGGTTCCGTCGGAAATATTTAGAACATGTTCTATTTCTAGGTCCGTCAGAATTTTCAAAAAAAAAAAGGCACACGATCGGAATAGACGATGAAAAGCTTCCGTCTGACTTTTTCTGTCGGACATTCCGCTTGTGTGTACGTGGCTTTAGATTGCCCTATATTTGGCTCCATCCATCTTCCCATCAACTCTAACCAGCTTCCCTGTGCCTGCTGAAGAAAGCATCCCCACAACATGATGCTTGCACCACCATGTTTCACAGTGGGGATGGTGTGTTCAGGGTGATGTGGAGTGTTAGTTTTCTGTTTTAAATTTAAGGCCAAAAAGTTAAATTTTGGTCTCATCTGACCAGAACACCTTCTTCCACATGTTTGCTGTGTCCCCCACATGGCTTCCCGCAAACTGCAAAGGGACTTTTTATGACTTTCTTTCAACAATGGCTTTCTTCTTGCCACTCTTCCATAAAGGCCAAATTTGTGGCGTGCACGACTAATCGTTGTCCTGTGGACAGATTCTTCCACCTGAGCTGTGGATCTCTGCAGCTCCTACAGAGTTACCATGTGCCTCTTGGCTGCTTCTCTAATTAAAGTGGAGTTCCAACAAAAAAAAAATTAAAGTCAGCAGCTACAAATACTGAAGCTGCTGACTTTTAATAATCGAACACTTAACTGTCCCAGGATCCAGCGATGCGGGGGAACGAAGCCCCGCTTGTCTCCACCTCCTCTCTGCGGTCCCGGCATTGTCACTGTGGGCACACGGCTGTGGCTTCACCGCCGGGCATGCACTGCGCATGCGCGAGCCCAGCTGCGTGTTGTGACTGGCCGGGCAATCATCTGGGACCTGTGACATATCCCAGATGATTGCTGAGAGGGACGGGGAAAAGGTGAACTTACTTCCGGCCCTGTGGTGCCCCAGGAGGAAGTGGGAGTTGAAACCCTCTAAAAAGAAGGTTTCCTCTCCCTCCCCAAAAAAAAAATGACATGCCACATGTGGCATGTCAGGGGGTCACCTTCCCTTAAAGCGGAAGTTCCATTTTTGGGTGGAACTCCACTCTGCTTTAATGTTCTCCTTGCCCGGCCTGTCAGTTTAGGTGGACAGCCATGTCTTGGTAGTTTTGCAGATGTGCCATACTCTTTCCATTTTCGGATGATGGATTGAACAGTGCTCCATGAGATGTTCAAAACTTATATTTTTTTGTAACCTAACCCTGCTTTAAACTTCTCCACAACTTCATCCCTGACCTGTCTGGTGTGTTCCTTGGCCTTCATGATGCTGTCTGTTCTCTAAAGTTCTATAACAAACCTCTGAGGGCTTTACAGAACAGCTGTATTTATACTGAGGTTAATTTACACATAGATTGACTCTATTTACTAATTAGATGACTTCTGAAGGCAATTGTTTCCACTAGATTTTAGTTAGGGGTATCAGAGTAAAGGGGGTTGAATACAAAAATGCACGCCACACTTTTCATATATTTATTGGTAAAAAAAGTCTGAAAAACATTTATCATTTTCTTCTACTTCACAATTATGTGCCGCTTTGTGTTGGTCTATCACATAAAATCCAAATAAAATACATTTACGTTTTTGGTTGTAACATGACAAAATGTGGAAAATTTCAAGGGGTATGGATACTTTTTCAAGGCACTGTATATTTCCTTGTAAAGGAATTTTATAATGCTCACACTACAGATCAATCAGCCTTTATTGGGAATTCTATGTTCGCTCTGAGCTCTTGTACTTGTCTGTTTGTTGAACTCCAAATTGCCTCCAACAATCTGCCACACAGCAGGTATCTCTCCCCCAGGGGATACTATATGGGATTTGCTTTGTTTGACAAACCAATGGAGTTGTCTGATAGTGGGACCAATCACTTTCCAAGTATGTCTTGCAGATTAGGGGTTTGGAAGGGCCCAAAATACATTCTCAGTACTGAGACTGTTATAGACTGACATAGAAGTATTGGAAAACCAATCTAGGTGACCCGAAATAATAAAAATGTGAAGTTTGATGTCCCGGAAGACAGTTGATTGACCTCTGCAGGGAAGTCTAGCAGATTTGACATAATCCATACCAGATTCAGTCCTGACCCTTCCGCTATTTTGCTGTTTATGGAGTTTTGCGCAAATAATGATCTTATTTCATTCACCATTTGGGTCTGCATTCAATATATACGCAGTTATAATAAATCCGCATCTTATGGACAGACGTTGACCTTTCTATCAGTCAGGGAAATGTTTGCCGTTTATGGCAGTACAGATGTGAGTGCTACAATCATCTGTATTGTTATTTACTGTCCTTGTGTGCCGCGATGAGCGCACTTTGTTCTCATTTACCGCCGCGCAGTCACCTTCCCGCGTCATCTATTATCATCCGCGATGAGGCGATAATAGAAAACAAGCTTTGATTGCAGGTTGATTTGTGTTTATGATGATGAATAGAGCAGAACAGACAGGCCGATCATCACATCTGAAATTGAGGCCAGTACACCATTTAGTGGGCTGAGCAGACATGACAGCGTAAAGAGGATGAATTTATACAGCTGCTCTGCAGGATGAATCTCAGCCATTGTATTATTGATTGGTAAATATATGACAACAAGTCTATTTCAAGACTGACCAGGAAGACATCAGACTGTGATTCATCAGGCATCAGAACATCAACTGCTGTGCAGAGAGATATAAGAGTTATCACTGAGGGAAATGAACCGGTGTGATGATATGTGCATTGGTCGGTTCATGTTTAGGATTTGCTGTGTATGACAGTGGAGCTGTTTATCAGAGAGTGTTAGTTTCTCTCTTTGGATGGGAGGAGCCGGAGGCTTAGTTGTGTCTTCTGCTCCACCCAACATGCTGCCATTAATGCACTGACTGCGCCATCCACATATAGGTATAAGGTAGAGAGGTCTCACCAGTGTGGGGATCAATTAGCCAGCAACCATACAAACAGAAAATATCTGTTTTGGGTGGAGATACTCTTTAAATGAATCATTTCCTTTGCCAATGATTACAGAAACTGATGCCTTATGTGAGCTTTTCAGCTTATAGACGAGGCTATAAGCAAACTCCACCCCATTCTGCCCCTGAGATGCACAAATTCCAAAATTGGGTAAGTCTTGGTACAGCATAAAGAAGGCAAAGTCTTGTTGTCATGCACAGAGCAGACATCAGATACCTCAGGCCTTCCTGTAACAGTCATGTGTCACTGCCGTCTAGAAATGGTCAGTGACCAGGAGAAGTGGTTAGGGAAGGAGGTGAGGGTTTAGCTGCCGACTTTTACAAAAGTCAAAATTTGCATATAAGTAATAGAGCTGGTTTGTCTGGTTAGACTGCTGCTGTTTGGGTAAAAAGAGGAGAGTGTATGAAAAAGCTAGATGAGGAGATTATAAAGGTATCCGAAAAGTCACGTTTGGGGAATATAAAGGTTCAGTTTAATGTACAACTGCATATGTACATAAAAGTAATCAAAAGTCAAACTCCTCAGCCCCCGCCTCCTCATGCAGGTGACTACTTACTTCTAGTCTTGTGCTGTGTCTGTGCAGCAACTCCTCAAAGACTTAGAAGATAATCACCGGTCTAGGTTGGTTTTCACCTGTATCACCTCTACTGCACGCTAGCAAGTGCTAGCCCTGTTCATCACAGGCTGGACAGTAGAAGAGAAGAATTTGGTTGGCCACACATCCCATAAAATCACCTTTATACGTATTCAAGAAAGACTTTCCACACTACATTGAAGGGAATATAGCACCCCAGCTAACGTGTTTAGCGCAAGCATCAATGCTTGGCTAAGCAATGATGTTGGCATGAAATTCGTTAGCTGTAGTGCTATGTTCCCTTGAATGCAGTGTGGAGAGTCTTTCTTGAATATGTCTAAATAAAGGTGATTTTATTGGCTATGCGGCTGAACAGAGTCTTCTCTTCTCTTCTTTCCTCGAAAGACATAAATGGTTCTGTACTCCTAGAGTTTCAGTGGAGAAGGCCAACACTGCCAGGAAGAAGCGAGTAGGCGCCTAAGAGGTCCTGCATACAGGGGGTTAGAAAGTGCAATGTAGTAAAGATGTAGTTTAAACTTTGAACTTTAAAGGCAAAACACTGGAATTCGGCTATTTAAAAAGCTGAAAGAAAAACTGTATGTGTTGCTCACAATAACCCATTAGATTTTCTGGTCACTTTCAATACTGCACCAATGAAATGTCAACTGGAATCTAACTGGCTACTGCAACACAGACAGTTCTTTATTCAGGCACTGATAAAAAAAGGTCCCCTTTCCTAGAACCCCCATAATAAAATTGTCTGATGGTCTCTCTGCATTACATTATTATACTATATAGAGTGAATGAAGGGGTTACTTGTGGTTGCTCATGGGATGGACAGAGCTCAGGGGAGGGGCGGCATCACCAGTGTGCAGCTGTTAGAGCAGACAGGAGGCTGGCTAGTGTGTGGAGTCTGCTGAACTGTAAATCTGAATCTGAAAAGTGGTGTATACAGTACAGCAAAGATGCAGGAAATCTCAGGTCTGCCTGCAGAGTCAGGATGGCATAGTAACATGGGAACATGGTACACTCAACCAAACTGCAACAGCACCTTCTTGTGATGTGGCAACACTTTCTGGCAAGATGGTAAAACTCTTTGCAAAGATGGTAGCACTCTCTGGGAATGGAAGGAGGGGGAACCTACATATTGGATCAGGGACAGACTCTGAGTGACCATTT
Source organism: Aquarana catesbeiana (assembly GCF_042186555.1). Classification (NCBI taxonomy): domain Eukaryota; kingdom Metazoa; phylum Chordata; class Amphibia; order Anura; family Ranidae; genus Aquarana; species Aquarana catesbeiana. The sequence goes on from NC_133326.1 coordinate 535,458,778, forward strand.
GAATTTATTATTTATTTTATTTATTATTTATTTTAAATTGATTGGTTACTAACCTGTCACATGTCCTATCCCTCAGGAACATTCATATGTTGGTCAGGTGATCTGAAGAACCTATAAAGGGAAGAAAGAGAGATGTTAGCTGTTAGAAGTGGCAGAGACGGTTAAGAAGAAGCACCCTTCCCTCCCGCCCATCTGTCGCGGTCTTTGTATGTGTGGGTTTTAGTCCCTTCTACAGAAGGTAGGGATGCACCGAAATTTCGGCCACCGAAACATATCTGCCGAAAATGGCCCTTGCGGCAAAAAGCCGAAAGAGAATTCTTGCCAATAATGGCGCGAAAATGGGGCAGGGCGGGCGGGACCCCGCCCCTGGTGCCACCCATCACGGGGGTGTCATTCTGGAGCGCCTGTCCTTACTCTCTCCTTCTCCCCTCCCCTCCCTCCTCGTCCATGCTGCAGGCGGCCTGTGGGGTCTCTGTGTAATGTCCCTCTCTCCCCGAGCGGTGGCTGCATAAGGATCCTTAGCTGATGTGTAAATCGGCTGTGCAGGAGCTCGGTCACGCTGTTTACTCTGAAAGTGAAAGTAAGGGAGAGGTGTCTAGCAGTGTGTGCTGTGCTCTCTGCTTCTCCCTACAGTGCAGTACCCGGCATGGAGATTGAAGGTACAGAGCTGCAGCTGCCAATTTTTAAAAAGGCTGTCTATATATGTTTGTATGCATGTGTGTTTTTATATGTGTGTATGTTTATATGTGTGTGTGTGCACTTGTGTGTGTGTGTGTTTTATATGTATATGTTTATATGCACTGGTGAGACACAGGCAGGCTGCAAATGATGGGCACTGGTAGGTTGCTGGGCACTGGTAGGCTGCTGGGCACTGGTGAGGCACAGGCAGGCTGCAAATGATGGGCACTGGTGGGGCACTGGTAGGCTGCTGGGCACTGGTGAGGCACAGGCAGGCTGCAAATGATGGGCACCGGTAGTTAACTGGGCACTGGTGAGGCACTGGTAGGCTGCTGGGCACTGGTGAGACACAGGCAGGCTGCAAATGATGGGCACTGGTAGGTTGCTGGTCACTGGCAGGCTGCATATGATGGGCACTTGTGAGGCTGCATTGATCTTCTGTACCATGTGTGCAGTCTCTGACCATCTCCTGTAGTATGTGTGCAGTCTCTGACCATCTCCTGTAGTATGTTTGCAGTCTCTGACCATCTCCTGTACTATGTCTGCAGTCTCTGATCATCTCCTGTACTATGTCTGCAGTCTCTGATCATCTCCTGTACTATGTCTGCAGTCTCTGATCATCTCCTGTACTATGTCTGCAATCTCTGATCATCTCCTGTACTATGTCTGCAGTCTCTGACCATCTCCTGTACTATGTCTGCAGTCTCTGACCATCTCCTGTACTATGTCTGCAGTCTCTGACCATCTCCTGTAGTATGTCTGCAGTCTCTGACCATCTCCTGTACTATGTCTGCAGTCTCTGACCATCTCCTGTAATATGTCTGCAGTCTCTGATCATCTCCTGTAATATGTCTGCAGTCTCTGACCATCTCCTGTACTATGTCATTGTCTGCAGTCTCTGACCATCTCCTGTACTATGTCATTGTCTGCAGTCTCTGACCATCTCCTGTACTATGTCTGCAGTCTCTGATCATCTCCTGTACTATGTCTGCAGTCTCTGATCATCTCTTGTATTATGTCTGCAGTCTCTGACCATCTCCTGTAGTATGTCTGCAGTCTCTGACCATCTCCTGTACTATGTCTGCAGTCTCTGATCATCTCCTGTACTATGTCTGCAGTCTCTGATCATCTCTTGTATTATGTCTGCAGTCTCTGACCATCTCCTGTAGTATGTCTGCAGTCTATGACCATCTCCTGTACTATGTCTGCAGTCTCTGATCATCTCCTGTATTATGTCTGCAGTCTCTGATCATCTCCTGTATTATGTCTGCAGTCTCTGACCATCTCCTGTACTATGTCTGTAGTCTCTGACCTTCTCCTGTATAAAAATATTTTTTAAAAACAGTCACTTTCGGTATCAGTGCTGTTTCGGTATCGGTTTCGGTTTTCGGGATCAAGGAATATTTATTTTCGGTATCGGTTTCGGCACCAAAAAACCCATTTGGTGCATCACTAACAGAAGGGGGCAGTTTTTTGTTATTTATTATTATTTAGTTTGAGCTTTAATGGCTGAACTAGGTTATGGGTTAAACAATTGGTTTGGTAATTTAAATTATTACTTAATAGCATTTGATTTGCTATTTAACGCAATACTTATTATATATGTTGTAAATACCAAGAGTAAACAGGCCGTGGCAAATTCATACCATTTAATATAGGCTGTGTGTCTATTTATTTCCTTAATGTTTATTTCAGGTTCTGTCTCCGGTCCCAAATTGCTGTACCCTCTGGAAAGATGAACAAAGTAGCATTCTCTTGTCATTTGGCAGTTATTTCTAACAACAACCATCATAATCCATTCCTGTCAAATTGTAGACTCAATATTTTATACATTACCTAAAATGTCTCCATCCACAGCCAACAATAAATAAACCACGCACATTTGTTCAGAAAGGTTATTTTCTGGTAAAGAAGATGGAAGGGAGTGATTAGGGGTGATAAGGTATTTGGAGGTTTGGTGAATGGCAGATGGAGTTGCAAGGATGAAAAGCAGCTGTCCTGGAAAAGTCCTGGACCATGAGAAATTACATGATGGGATGATGGGATTGTGAGTGGTTGGATGAGTTGATGAGTGGTTGATGAGTAGTAGGCAGAGTGACTGGGTATATACAAAGGCTTGAAGAGTTGGTGAGTGCTGGATGAAGATCTAGGGATAAAGAGAAGTTTCAGAGAAGTCCTGGAGCCTAGACTAATTAGTGGTTTTGTGGGGGTGACCTCCACCAACATCCCAGCGTTGAGTCTCTCAAATTTGCTCAGATTTTATCTCCAAAGTAGTATTTGTGTGTCTGTGGCTCATGGACATTAGAGTCACCTCTACTTCCTCTGAAAGAACTTGGGAAATTAGCATTATCCTCACAGACTTCACAAAGTTTTATTAAGGCAAAAACTTATTTTACTCTCCAAGCAATGATGGTAAGATGGAGAAATGATGGATGGCGTATTACAAAGATGGATAATGACAACTGAGTAAAGGTCAAAACGATTAAGTATATCCGGCGGAATAAAATAATCTATTCTCATCACTAAAGGTAAGTGTCAGAAATTGACGAGTCCCCTTTATGTAAGAATGATGGCGCTGCTGGTCGAGAAGTCATACGGGGAGACGGAACGACATTAAATGCTGACTGACGGCTGTAATCACTTTGCGGACTGAATACAGTGGAGCTCCAATGTGACGACGGGTCTAATCAGTGATTGATCTCTTAGACATGACATGAGCTAATAATAGATCACGTGTCTCTCTATTTGAATGTACACAGCACACAGAGATGATAATGTGATCATTGTAACACTGTTTAATACCAGCCCTCCTCCTTCCTGATCAGGATATACTATAGGCCCATCTATATAAAATTTTGCATCTATAGAGAAACCCTGCCCCCCTGACCCATATCTTATAAGGTTTTTAACCCTAGCTCCCCCTTCAGCAACAAAAAAGATCTGCTTTTACTATATCCATTTGTTTCAGGTGAAATGCTGGACCACATACTGACCACACAGATACATGTAAAGTGACACTAACATGAGTTCATAGACAATATCAGTGGAAAGGGATAATATAAAGGTGAGAGGAGCGGAGCCCAGGGATATTATTAGGTGTAAGGAATAATATAAAGGGGTTGGAAGAGTCCAGGGACATTATCTGAGTAAGGAATAAGATAAAGGGGATAGGAGCTGAGTCCAAGGACATTATGGGTTAAGGGATAATATAAGCTGTTGCACCCCCTGGTGGTGGTTAATAAGCCAGATCCCACTATAGGAGCCTATGTGGATTGACTGCAGCAAGACAGGTTGGAAAACCATGGCTTATGTTCTTGCTCATGGCCTACCATGCATAAGCTAAGGGACTATCACATTACTTCACAACTAAGTTGTAGATGCCCTCTTTCTGTGGTTCCAGAGTGGGTCCTTTATGGTCATTCCAAACCTGACCAAAATACACTGGGACATAGTCTGCCAATGTGTGGTCCAGGCAGGAGACCCAGCCCACCTTCACCCAACTACCATTGGTCCGCTGACCAAGCCAGTACACTTATGTAGTGCTACCCCCATAGGAGCCACTAGGTAGATTGCCTGGATCCTTTTCTCAGTAGTTTTCTCACAGCACAACACTCATTTCCAATCATGCTTCAGGCTCATTAACTGTATGCTTTTCCTGATATTGTATTGTAGAACTTTGATATGCGGTGGATAATGGTGGGATAATTCTGTGGGCAGGGCCCGCATGCCCATGCACTCTCGGGGGTACCTCTCCTCTTCTCTTGTGTATGCGCTCATCAATGACAGGTGGGGCCGCGCTTTCATGTGAAAGTCAACCTAAAGGCAGAACCCCGGCTTAGAGATGAGCCATACACTGTGTGCAGCAGTTATGTACAGGGTTTCTCTGTAAAATGTTCTGGCCTATGTTATTACACACCTTGCTCATTGTATGTTGCATTTAGGAGGGTCACTGCTGAGCCCATGCCCTCTTTGCCAGTCCAGCTTAACTCTGTCACAGAATGCCCACTGTACACCTAGTGCGGACCTCATGCGTGCACTCTACCAACTCTTTCAGCTCTCCTGTGCCATGCAGCTAGATACATGGGGTCTCCGTGCCGCAGGTTTGGTCTTGATATCATTTGAGAAAACCGACCACTAAGGAGGGAGTCGGAACACTGACCCACTCACTACCAAAGGACCTGTCACCTTCGCTAGGTAACACGCTTCAAAACTGGCTGCTATGTTTTCCTACCAGTTCTTGGTTACTTGTAGCAACTATGATTCTCCGACTTTTATGCCGAGTTAACCCTTGGTGGTGGCGTTCCTCCTTTACCTCATGTGTGCTTTACAGACCCTGTTCTACTGATACACCATGTACCTTCATGCACCCCTTTCAGTGACTTTAGACCAGGCTTGAGACAGGTTTAAATGTTTACTGCAACTCTTGTAGTAGAAAAATTACAGTGACATCAAACTATCATGTGTTACACAGGTGTACCTGTACAGGAAGAGGTCCATACGTAGAAAAGTCCTTGCAGGTGCAGTCTCTTTGGGTGTAACGTTGTATAATGCTCCAGGCTACATCTTTCCTGAATCTAAACCTCCTTGCTTCTTACGTGGTCCCGTTCTCTCCAAGCTCGGCCTTCCCCCTAATATATATAGACCAGGGTAGAGGGCAGAACCCAAAAAGCCAGGCAAACTGGCAGATCCCCACTTAACCCTCTCCCCAACTGGACAGTCTGGAACTAACTAAACAGTTATCCCCATTATTAGTATGTACCTACATCTACACTCCAGTAACTCTTAGCAATGATATAAGGACACTAAAGTTTCTCTTGTAGAGCTATAAGCCAAGTCCTTTTAGAAGTAAGGGCTGCCCTAAGCACATAGGAGAAAGGACAAATGACAGGGTGGGCTGGAAGGCAGGAGAAGGTTTAAGAATGGATGGGGAATGGTTTATGAATAAAATGTAGGGACCAAGAAGAAAATGGTCATAGCTTGGAGAAACTCACTACCCTTTTGCCCTGTACACACGACCGGTTTTGCCCTTGGAATAAACTCTGAAGGTTTTTACAACAGAGTTCCGATGGAATTCCACTCAAGCTGTCTTGCATACACACGGTCTCACCAAATTCCGACCTTCCAGAACGCAGTGACGTACAACACATACAATGGGACTAGAAAACGGAAGCCGTCGTTTTTGGTGCTTCGGAAAAGCATACAGACGAGTGGTTTTTCCGATAGTAATTTGTTCCATCGGAAAAATACAGAACATGTTCTCTATCTAAGTCCATCTGAATTTTTGACAGAAAAAGTCCGATGGGACATACACATTGTCGGAATATACGATGAAAAGCTCCCATCGGACTCTTTCTGTCGGAAATTCCGCTCGTGTGTACGCGGCATTAGAGAAACTTTACCCTTTTGGTAAATGTATGGATATGGCTACGATTAAGTCTAGGTTCAAACCTATGCAGCTGCGTTTGATGCGTTTTTCAGGCACATTTTTCAGTGCATTCTGCATTTTTAAACCAGCGTTTTTATGCGTTTTTGCATGCAGTTTTCATGGATTTTGTGTTTTTTACGTTTTATTTTTTATTTTTAAACGCACTGTAAAACACACTGTATAAAGCTGGTTGCTAAGGAGGGGGCTGTCAGTGGGTTTCCTGCTGACAGCTAAAGTGAAAAAAAAAAAATTTGCCGGCAAAAAAATTTGTGAAAGAAACGGCGCAGGGTTCCCCCCCAGTTCCATACCAGGCCCTTCGGGTCTAGTATGGATTCAGGGGGGACCGCCACACCAAATTTTGTTAAAAAAATGGCGTGGGGTCCCCCCCAAAATCCATACCAGATCCTTATCTCATGCCGTCTGGCAGGTCAGGAAAGGGGGGGACGAGCGAGCGCCCCCCCCCCCCAACCATACTAGGCTGCATGCCCTCAACATGGGGGGTATGGGTGCTTTGGGGCAGGGGGGCTCTGCGCCCCCCACCCCAAAATACCTTGCCCCCATGTTGATGAGGACAAGGGCCTCTTCCCGACAACCCTTGCCCGGTTGTTGTGGGGGTCTGCAGGCGGGGGGCTTATCGGAATCTGAAAGCCCCCTTTAACAAGGGGACCCCCAGATTCCGGTTCCCCACCCTATGTGAATGGGCATCGGGTACATTGTACCCCTACCCATTCACCAAAAAAGCAGTGAAAAGTTAAAAAAAAAACAAGAGCCCGTTTTTGACAATTCCTTTATTAGTAAAATAGCTCTGAGCCGCCGTCTCTCCCGATGTCTTGTCTCCCGATGTCGTCTCTCCCGGTGTTGTCTCTCTCGGTGCCCTCGTCTTCTTCCGCCGCCATTTTCTCCCCGAGTTGGCATCTTCCAGTGTCGTCGTCTTCTTCCTCCTCCTCACGTCACCACCTTGTCGCGAAGCTGTCTTCCTCCGTTGTTATGTTCCCGGCTGTTCGGCGCCTCTTATATAGGCATGGGGTGTGGCCACCCAATGACGTGGCCTGGAGAGCCCACCCCTTGTGACAGGTGACATCGCATGTCACAAGCGGCGGGCTCCCAGGGGCGACGTTATTGGATGACCACGCCCCATGCCTATATAAGAGGCGCCGGAGAGCGGGGAACATAACTAGGGGGGGAAGACAGCTACGCAACAAGACCAAGTTTTTTTCGTTTTTTAACGGGTAACCAGCGACGGCAAGGAAGAAGAAGAAGGTGGGGACGACAGGTTGTTTAGACAGTGGCTGACCCAGGCTAGGAAGGAGTTACTGGTATTATAAAGAGGGGCAAGGCTGGGGTCCAGGAGTTCCTATATAAGAGAATGCTGTTAAACTGCAGAGGAGGATTGCTGTGCCTTGCAGTTCCTGGAGAACACCAAACATGGGCTCCTACCTTATGAAGGTTTTCCTGGGCAGCCTAATAGAGATTTATTGGACACACTAATGTAATTGTTCACGTTGGACTGTATTACCAACATTTTTATATAAAAGTTGCATCAACTGTCTTAAGCCTGGTCTGAAGTTCTTTAAAGGGTGCATGATGGTTTTGGGCATATGAAAGAACTAGGGTCAGTAAAGCACATGCAGGGTGTGAAGTAAAGCAACTACATCTGGTTACCCTGCACAACTGCACACCTATTGATACTCCGTGCAATCTCAGGAACACTGCACAGTACAGGAGTGCATTCTCCCCTAAGCTCACAGTCCAGGACAATGCTGAGGATGGGGAATGGTCAGTATCTCAGACCCTATGAGACCCGACTCAGTCCAAGCTACCTCAGGCACTTATATCCCAAAGGCACACAGTCACCAGTAATCAAGTCAAGGTCATTATTCACAAGTCCCCAGGACAGCTACTACCTTTCAGCTTCAGACACAATCCAGTGAGTGAGACAGTCCTCTAGACCAGATCCCTGTTAAAGTCCTACAGTCAGTTCCAGATTACCTCCAGATCTCAGCTCTACCACCTCTGAGACCTCACAGAAAAAACAAAGCAGTCCACAGGCTGCCTCAGAGGCTAGGCCCTGATCAATACTCAGGCTGGTTATTTGATTTCTCCCTCCCTAAGCTCTAGAAACGTCTTCTAGAGGCAGGGGGAAGCACTCAAATCCCCAGCCTGTGAAACATTGAACAGACCAGACCAAACAACCACTGCTCCCTTGGTTACAGAAGGAGCCAAAAACTAAACTGTATCTAGCATCCTATGCTAGGAGAGTTCCACATCGGGAATAGGAGGGAAGTTCAAGGACATTATCATGGTAAGGGATAGTATAAAGGGGATAGATTGTGAGTCCAGGAACATTATCAGGGGTCTGGTAATGTTTCCATGGATGATCAAAGTGAAGAAGTCATCAGCACACCAAGGATTCCTAAAAAGGGTCCAAAGCTTTATTCTCGTGGTTACATGGTAAACATACAGCAACACTTTGGAGCCACGCAGGGCCCTTTCACACTTGCCTGACAAAGGGGCCCTGCGTTGCTGTATGTTTATCATGTGACCATGAAAACAAAGCTTAGGACCCTTTTGCAGAATCCTTGGGGTGCTGATATAATTTCTTCACTTTGATCATCCACGGTTTCCAGCCTATGGTCATTACAGCACCCACCACTACTGAACAGCCAGTTTCTTGTGTGTGTGCCTGGGGAATATTGTGCTTGATAATGTTTCCAGGTACAGGGCTGATCTGTGGTCTCTCTATAGTGATTAGTAAGTAGGTAGTCTCTGGAAATGTATCTTATTTCTCCACTCACTGACACATTTCTTTTTACTTGTTCATTGTCTTTTTCAGACTTTTTAAGGTCACATGGTTTTTGGATTTAGATGTATGAGGTGGTGATAAGCTGTTGTAGGACATGTGGTTTGCCTTAGGCATTGTTGGTCAGTAAGGCCTTACCTATTTTTCTCTCTTTCCACCCCCCCTTCTGTCTTTCCTGTCTTTCGGCACACACTACCTCTTATCCCCTCCCTCTCTTTCTCTCAATACCTCTTTTCCTCTCTCTCTCTGCCTCCCTATTCTTATCCCTCTCTACCCATCTCTCTCTCTTCACCGGCTGCTCCTCCATCTCTCTCTCTCTTGGCCCGCTTCCTTTATCTCTCCTTCTCTCTTGAAGTCACTCCCTCTTTATCACTCTCTCCTGGCGACTCCTTCTATCTCTCTATCTTTCTCTCTGTCACTCCCTCCATCTCTCTCTTTCTGCTCGTTTCCTTACCACTCTCCACCTTTCCCCATCTCTCTCTTTCTCTTGGCTGGATCCCTCCATATCTCTCTCTCCCAGGTCCCCCTCTCTCATCCATCTCTCTCTCTGCTCACCTGATCCTTCTATATTTCACATTTCTTCCTCTCTCTCTCAATCTCTTTCTCTCTCACTTAGTCACAGACGACCTTTCGGAGTTGAATTATCTGCGTTTTGTCTCTCCGACATTCATTCTTCCATCCTGTTGGGATCTCACATAGTTCAGAGATCCTCATTGGTCTCTTTATTGAAATTGTGCACGTCGAGTCTCGTTAATTATTCCCCGAATGCTGAACCTTGAATCATTTTGGTTACTCTATACGCTGGCTAATTTTCATTTTGCAGCGTGCCCTTGTTTTAATGAGCACAATTGCTGGTAATATATCATCTCCCTCATCTGCCGCGTCATCAGACCAGATGCTGATTGAGGGCTGGCGGACGATTTGCGGCTCTCTTTGCTTCTCTATGGAGATTCTGCGGCCTTGGCAAAAAATGTCTTCTGAGCAATAATCTCATCAATGTCACCTCTGGTAATGGTGAATCTATTGGTTTGATGCTCTTTGAGGAGATGTAAACCCTTTTTATGCTGCTGTGTGACGTGAGAGACGATGAACATAGTGTCACATTTTCATGTACAAATATTTTGCGTCACTGGAAGGTGAAACTTTTGGATTTACTAAGGGGCCGAGTCACAAAAATACCATGTGTGGCCCCAAAAACAGAAAGTGGTACCTACAGAATCACAACCTGCCAGCCTTGTGGGTGGAGCAGACTTGATGAGGTTGTAATTGGAAGAAAAAATGTACAAAGTGTTAAAAAAGGGATCTGTGTACAACATGAAACTGCCAATGAGCAGAGCCTCCCCACAGTCCATTGATAAATTCAAAGGAAGTACCTTCTCAAACTCTCCCCAACTAACAGTCTTCTGTCCTCTATCAAGCTGCTGCACAAACTCAGTTGTTAGATGGGAAAAAGCAGACAACAAGGGGAAATCATACTTTGCTGCCCACATAGCCTTCCCTGTGTAATGACTAGTACTATTAACAATAACATATACATAAGTAGCACAAATATAGCAGTATGTACAAAATATGGTGGCAAATGTTTGCAAAAAAAAAGCACCTTGGTAAAATAATTTGGAAGAGATAGTTTAAATGTAACATATTGTAAACATTGTGTTGATGTAATTAGTGCAATTACTGGGGGAAATGTTTTAAAATGGAGATTGTTCTTCATTCCCCTCTTCACAACCTGATAGCAAAAGTCCACCAACTGCCAGAATGACAATACACAGTACCATCCAGTGGTTATATTGTGAACTGCATGCTGCTACTGATCATTTTTTTTCTGAGTTTCTCTTCACCTCTCTGTCTTTTTTTACCTCTCTTTGCCTATCTCTGTCCCTCTCTTCATCACTCTGATCTGCCATCCCTATTCTCGACTCTTCCTTGATCCCTCTCTTTCTCTCATTCTCTCGCATCATTCCTCTCTCTCTCGCTTTTTTTTTATCACTTAGCGTTCCCTCTTTCCACACTTTTCAGTTTACATAGTAGATTTGTTACTGGAATCTGTTTGTATACCTGGAGTGAATGCTATAAAGGCTCTTGCAGTGAGTCTGTTCCACCATAGGGGTTGCATCGGCTTCAGGACACTTTCCTAGATTTGATTTTTATTGCACATGATACTCCTGTTTGAGCATCTACTTTTTCAGACTTTTTTTTTTGCCTGTATTTGTGCATATTTATGCGCATTTTCACGTATATGTGTTTACGCAAATGTGTGAAAACTTATTCTTGTGTTTTCGTTCTGCACAATATTTAAATGGGCATTTGCTTGCATTTGGTGTAAATTTTTGACCGATAAAGGTCTTTTGATTTTTTTTTTTTAACTGAAGAATGCACGATGCTTGTTTACACGCCTGTGTGCATAGGCACATTACAATTATTGGGCTGTATTTTAGCTCAGTAAAAAAAAAAAAAAAAAAAGTTGTACTGAGCTTTTTTTAAGCTGCAGTGTGCAAGAGGCTTTACAGTGTGTAGCGCCGTCAATTTACGCAGCACTTTACATATGTATGTTACATTCACATTATTCCCTGCCCTCAAGGAGCTTACAATCTAAGGTCCCTAACTCACAGTCATACATACACAAAATAGGGCCAATTTAGACAAAACAAAATTAGCCTACCAGAATGTCTTTGGAGTGTGGAAGGAAATTAGAGTACACAGGGTAGATGTATACATTATTATTTTTTTTTTTTTTAAGGAAAAGTGTATCCATTTTAAAGATACAGGGCAACACAATTTTTGTTTACTTGGTTTAAGAGGTTTGTATTTAGGTACCAGTGAGTGCTGCTTATTTAGATTTAGCGTTGTAAGATTTTTTTGGCACAGGTTCTTTCTACTTTCCTATATTTGTCTAATCAACTGAGAAAATAGATTTTAATGAAAGATCCTCCACCTGAACACTATCATTTTTTATTACATTTTAACCACTTAAACACCAGCCTGTTAAACCCTTTCCTGTTTAGCATTTTTTTAGTTTTCAGTACTGTAATACTTTGACTAATAATTAACTAACTGTAACACTGTACAAATGGAAAAATGTATTTTAAATCACTTTTTTTGAGACATATAGAGCTTTCTTATGGTGGCATTTATTCACCACTGTGTTTTATTCTTTTATTATGTAAGGAAAAAAGACCAAAGGTTTAGAAAAAAAAATGTTTTCCTTAAGTTCTACTAAAAAAAGTTTACAAATAATTTATAGTTCTTCATAAATGTATGCCAAAATGTAATTTCATATCTTTCTTTAACCCCTTGACGACCAGCCGCCGCAGCTGCACTGCGGCAACATGGCTCGGCTGCGTAAATCGCCGTCATGTTACGTCACTTTTATATTTGGCCACTAGGGGCGCGCGCGAGCCCCCCCCCGCTCACCCACGGAGCTGATGCGAGTGCCCGGCGGTCGCGATCACCACCAGACTCTGTTCATACAGAGTATGAACAGCGATCTTTCATCTCCCCTACACAGTCTTCTCCCCCCTTCAGTTAGAACACACACTAGGGAATACATTCACCCCTTGATCGCCCCCTAGTGGTTAAGCCCATTCACTGCCAGTGACATTTTTACAGTAATCAATGCATTTTTATAGCACTGATCGCTGTAAAAATGCCAATTTTCCCAAAAATGTGTCAAAATTGTCCGACGTGTCCACCATAATGTCGCAGTCCCAATAAAAATCGCAGATCACCGCCATTACTAGTAAAAAAAAATAATAATAAAAATGCCATAAAACTATCCCCTATTTTGTAGACGCTATAACTTTTGTGCAAACCAATCAATATACGCTTATTGCAATTTTTTTTTACCAAAAATATGTAGACAAATACATATTGGCCTAAACTGAGGAAAAAATTGTTTTTTTATATATATTTTGGGGGATATTTATTATAAAAAGTAAAAAATGTTTCGTTTTTTTTTTTTTTTTTTTTTTATAGTGCAAAAAATAAAACCCACAGAGGTGATCAAATACCACCAAAAGAAAGCTCTATTTGTGGGAAAAAAAAGGACGTCAATTTTGTTTAAGTGCAACGTCGCACGACCGCGCAATTGTCAGTTAAAGCGAAGCAGTGCCGAATCGCAAAAAGTGCTCTGGTCAGGAAGGGGGTAAAATCTTCCGGGGCTGTAGCGGTTAAAAAACCAAATAATTAAGTGTATACTATTTAGTCTGTGTGAACGTTATCGAGTCTAAAACAATGGTATATATACAGTATCTCACAAAAGTGAGTACATCTCTCACATTTTTGTAAACATTTTATTCTATCTTTTCATGTGACAACACTGAAGAAATTACACTTTGCTGAAATGTAAAGTAGTGAGTGTACAGCTTGTATAACAGTGTAAATTTGTTGTCCCCTCAAAATAACTCACAGCCATTAATGTCTAAACCGCTGGCAACAAAAGTGAGTACTCCCCTAAGTGAAAATGTCCAAATTGGGCCCAAAGTGTCAATATTTTGTGTGGCCACCATTGTTTTCCAGCACTGCCTTAACCCTCTTGGGCATGGAGTTCACCAGAGCTTCACAGGTTGCCACTGGAGTTCTCTTCCACTCCTCCATGATGACTTTACGGAGCTGGTTGATGTTACAGACCTTGCACTCATCCACCTTCCATTTGAGGATGCCCCACAGATGCTCAATAGGGTTTAGGTCTGGAGACATGCTTGGCCAGTTCATCACCTTTACCCTCAGCTTCTTTAGCAAGGCAGTGGTCGTCTTGGAGGTGTGTTTGGGGTCATTATCATGTTGGAATACTGCCCTGCGGCCCAGTATCTGAAGGGAGGGGATCATGCTCTCCTTCAGTATGTCACAGTACATGTTGGCATTCATTGTTCCCTCAATGAACTGTAGTTCCCCAGTGCCGGCAGCACTCATGCAGCCCCAGACCATGACACTCCCACCACCATGCTTGACTGTAGGCAAGACACACTTGTGTTTGTACTCCTCACCAGGTTGCCTCCACACATGCTTGACACCATCTGAACCAAATAAGTTTATTTTGGTCTCATCAGACCACAGGACATGGTTCCAGTAATCCATGTTCTTAGTCTGCGTGTCTTCAGCAAACTTTCTTGTACATCATCTTTAGGAAGAGACTTCCTTCTGGGACGACAGCCATGCAGACCAATTTGATGCAGTGTGCGGCGTATGGTCTGAGCACTGACAGGCTGACCCCCCACCCCTTCAACCTTTGCAGCAATGCTGGCAGCACTCATACGTCTATTTCCCAAAGACAATCTCTGGATATGACGTTGAGCACGTGCACTCAGCCTCTTTGGTGGACCATGACAAGGCCTATTCTGAGTGGAACCTGTCGCTATATGGTCTTGGCCACCGTGCTTCAGCTCAGTTTCAGGGTATTGGCAATCTTCACACCTGAGAACTTGTAACACTAAAGAGCCACATGACACCAGGGAAGGAAAATGGCTAATTGGGCCCAATTCAGACATTTTCACTTAGGGGTGTAGTCACTTTTGTTGCCAGCGGTTTAGACATTAATGGCTGTGTGTTGAGTTATTTTCATGGGGACAGCAAATTTACACTGTTATACAAGCTGTACACTCACTACTTTACATTGTAGCAAAGTGTAATTTTTTCAGTGTTGTCGCATGAAAAGATATAGTAAATATTTACAAAAATGTGAGGGTGTACTCACTTTTGTGAGATACTGTATATACATATATACAGTATGTATGTATCTATATGAAATGTATCAACCCTTATGGTCTGACTGTCTATCTCATTTCATGAGGTCAGAACAGCATGAACAATCCCCCCCCACCACCACCACCACCAAATGACCAATTTCTTGACAGTAGACACTTAGTAAGAAGCATGGTGAGTTTTTTGAAGTTTTAGTTTTTTTGCCACAATTTTGTGGAAAATTAGGAATTAAAAACAATTTGATTTTGTTGTCATTTAAACAATTTATTTCTTACACATGTATAGACATACTTTCAATTACACCCCAAAACACATTCTTCTACTCTTCCCGAGTATGGGCATACCACATGCGTGATACTTTATTGCTGCCAAGATATATAGAAAGTCCCAAAATCCAACGAACAAAAGGGGCAAAGATGCATCTGGTTTTTTAACTGAATATCACATTTTTTAAGGCCCTGAAGTGCCAGGACAGGAAAACACCCACAAAATTACCACTTTTTTTGCAAAGTAAACCCTCCAATGTATGGTGGATCTTTTGAATCACGCTTTTTTCTTCTTTTTTTTTTGCCACAACATATTGGAAAATGTGGAAAACAAATAAAAATGTATTTTTTACACAAAATTGTAAATAAATAAGATATGGCTAACACACAGCATATGCATACTTAGAATTACAACCAAAACACATTCTGCTATTCCTCCGGAGTATGGGTGTAGGCTGGCTGGTGCACATTATCGTCCCCTCTGTAGGAGGCACTGTTCAGCTGGTCACTGTGCAGAAGGGAATGGAGGTTGGGAGGAGCTTTGTTCCTCTGAAGCTTTCATAGGTTTCATCAGGGGACAAATGAGGAGGAAAGAGGGATATTGCTCGAAATCAGGGACAGTCTCTCAAAATCAGGGACAGTTGGGAGCAATGCGCCTGCATCGCTGTTATGCCTTTCAGCCACCCCCCCAGATGCTTGTCCACCAACAGAACCCTATCAAAGTGTCCTCTCAAGTGCAGAGACTGTGTTAAAATAACCGCCAGCGTAGTTAAGAGCTATTGTAATCAGGTTGCCTGAGATATTAAGGTTCCTTTTCCATATTGTTTGGAGCTGTGAAGTGAGCCGCTGCCCCTGTCTTCCACATTTTATTTGTTACCTCTACTTATCCAAATAACATACCTTCTAACTTTCTAAGATGGGAATGAGGGACACTTATCAGCATAAGAATGTGGGCATAGGATACCCCCCCCCCCCCCAAGGAGAACTGTACAAAAAAAAAAAATGGTTAACCAGTTCTTGACCACAATACATAAGTATGCGAGCGGTTTACCGGGTTTATGACTAAAGATATCAGGCATAACCCCAGTATTGTTTTTTACAGCCAGCAGCTGGCTTTCTCCCCCAACAACCCCCCCACCCCCCCCAGGGCCGTCTTAATGAGAGGGCACACCTGGGCACTGCCCAGGGGCCCCAGCTGCATGGGGGGCCCCTGCACTTTCCCCAAAGAAGCTGCTCCTTGAGCCCACGCTGCCTGGAAATTGGGGGCCCCATGATGGCACTGAGAGTGATGGATACACAGGGGAGGCAGGCTGGTAGCGGTGCGCCGTGCTGTGCAGAACGATAGCTATTTCAGAGCCAGCAGGGAGGGCTCCAGTGATGCTCTGATGCTCTGACCCCATCCCATGCAGCTTGAATGCTTGGGACTCGGAGGCCGCGGGGTAGGAGCTGGAGTGGGAGCTGCTGAGCCGGTAGCACTAAGAGTCCATCTGAGGAAGTGGCATTGTGGATAGTGTCATGGTGAGCCCAGCTGTCCAGCACTGTTTGCACCGAAGGGCTTGGAATGCCCAGAGGGATGCTCCCTACTCCGCCCCTCCTTCTGCCTTCATGACTTGATTGGTATAGGTGAGTCCTTTTCACAGTGCTGGAGGTGGGCACATAGCCAAAAGTTCACATGCACTGTATCTCCACTGGAAAAGGGGGTACTACATGGATGGAATAATGGTAACCCCGATCAACACTGACACGACTAAAACCATTATGAGAAGCCTTCAAGACAGCACATCACCAAATGACATAATTCCCACGAAACTACTGAAAGAATGCTCCGACATCCTGGCTCCCACCATAACACACCTCATAAATCAGTCGTTCAAAGAAGGGATTGTGCCAACCTCCCTCAAGCAGGGCACCGTCAAACCCCTGCTAAAGAAACCCAATCTCGACCCCAAGGACCCTAACCACCACAGACCGATAACAAGCCTTTACACCATCTCCAAGATTATGGAGAAAGCGGTAGTACAACAGTTATAACACCACCTGGACACACATCAACTTCTGGACACTACAATCAGGCTTCCGCCCAGGCCATGGCACAGAAACGGCACTTCTAAAAATATGGGATGATGCCCTCGAAGCTGCAGATGACGGAGAATCATGCCTCCTGATACTGCTAGACCTTAGTGCAGCATTTGATACAGTGGACCACAATACTCTAGTTGTCCGCCTCACAGAAGTTGCAGGAGCCACAGATTTGAGTCTAAAATGGTTTGCATCCTTCTTAGAGAATCGCTCTCAGACAGTGAAACTTGGAGCATTCACCTCCGACACCCAGACAATTTCCTGTGGAGTACCCCAGGGTTCACCTTTGTCGCCAGTGCTATTCAACATCTACATCCGCCCACTCCTCAAAATCATCAAAAAATCAGACCTCTGCTTCCACTCATACGCTGACGATACCCAAATCTACTTTCGCATCACCGGACAAAAAGACCACCATCATCAACTAGAGCAATGTCTCACTTTGATAGATGACTGGATGACCATCAGTTCCCTCAAACTCAACGGGTCAAAAACAGAACTTCTCCTCCTAAACGCTAACCAAAATCCCAAAACCAAGACTCCATGGATACCTCCCACCATCTTTGGACAGACCATCCCCCCGAGCACCAAAGCCAAGAGTCTCGGAGTTATCTTTGACTCAGAAATGACAATGGATGCACAAATAGGATCAGTAGTCAGCGGATCTCACCATCTCCTCCGCCTGCTACGCAGACTCATTCCCTTTATCCCAGAAAAGGACAAAGCAGCACTAGTTGCGCGCCTACAGGCCATTCAAAACGCGGCGGCAAGACTGCTAACAGGAAAAAAAACGTGGGAGTCCATCTCCCCATCCCTGAGGAGCCTACATTGGCTAACGGTAAAGAATCAGATCACATTCAAGACCCTCTGCCTCACCCACAAATGCATACAAGGAAACGCCCCTCAATACCTCCGAGAGAAAATAAAACACTACACACCCAATCGCAATCTGCGATCATCCAACCAAAACCTCCTCCTCGTTCCCAAATACCGCTACAAAGCAAGGGGAGAATGCAGATTCGCAGTCCAGGGACCTCGGCTATGGAATACTCTTCCGACTCACATCTGCATGGAAGAAAACCATCTGGCCTTTAGGAAAAAACTTAAAACCTTCCTCTTCTAAGAAGCTGCTCAGACACAAAACGCATTAGCGCCTTGAGGCGATTCAGTTTGCATTTGCAGCGTTTTACAAATCATTCATTCATTCATGCTGGGGAATATCAAGGGTGTATGGGGGAAAACAATGCTGAGGGGGATCTGGAGTGTATAGGGGGTAGCATTGGGTGTCTATAGAGTGTAGAGAGGTCACAGTGCTGGGGGGATATCTGGGGTGTGGAGGGGTGACAGTGCTGGGGGGATATCTGGGGTGTAGAGGGGTCAGAGTGCTGAGGGGGATATCTGGGGTGTACAGGGGTCAGAGTGCTGAGGGGAATATCTAGGGTGTAGAGTGGTCACAGTGCTGGGGGGATATCTGGGGTGTAGAGGGGTCACAGTGCTGGGGGGATATCTGGGGTGTAGAGGGGTCACAGTGCTGGGGGGTTATTTATTTAGGGTTGAGAATCCAGGGGTGTGGAGGTGGTAACAGGATAACAATGGTAGGGGGAAACCTGGTGTGTGTGTGCGGGGGGTGGAGGGGGTTGGTTGGGTGGAGTTAGGAGTGCTGGATGTATATAAGATGTAGAGGGGTTACAATGTTGGGGGAATTTGAGGCCCTCTCAGGCTGGATGGTCCCTCATGATTTTTATTGGAGGACGCGTCTGTACTTGTTACAACTGTCCTGAGCATCATTCTAGTAGATATATTATATGCACAGGACAGCTTTGTTACTTTATGTATGTAGTATTTTCCCACTGTTTCTTTGCTGTACAGAATTATTGTTCATGTAATTAAAGCAGAGCTCCACTCAAAAGGGGAAGCTCTGCTTGTCTGCTCCTACCTACTTTATGTCGGTTTACTTGTGCTGCCTCCATTGTAGGGGCCCCAGAGCATTACTTTGCCCAGGGGCCCATGATGCTATTAAGACGGCCCAGCCCCCGCTGCTATATCTCGGGCTTACCGTCTCTGCCAGTCCGCCCTAGAGACGATGCAACGGTGCCGTTGGCTGGTCATACAGGCAATCAAAGAGTAGGTCCGCTTTGATCGCCCCTATGGCCTTGACGTCATGACTTCCGGTCCAAGATGGAAGTAACAAGTTTTTTTTTTTTATCTTTTGCTTTTAAGTGTACAGGAGACATTTTCACCCCAAATCTCTACATAAACAGAACCTGTCATCCTTTTTGCTATTACAAGGGATGTTTATATTCCTTGCAATAGGAATAACAGTAATCCAAAAAATAAAAGTGTAAAAATACAAAAGTAATATAAGTAAGAAAGAAAAGAAATTTAAAGTGCCCCCATCCCTATGTGCTCGCACACAGAAGCAAATGTATACTTACAGTGCCTTGCAAAAGTATTCACCCCCTTGACTTTTTACCTATTTTGTTACATTACAGCCTTTAGTTCAATGTTTTTTTTTTTTTATCTGAATTATATGTGATGGATCAGAACACAATAGTCTAAGTTTGTGAAGTAATATTAGAAAAATATATACATAAAACTATTTTTCAGAAATAAAAAAATGATAATTGGCATGTGCGTATGTATTCACCCCCTTTGTTATGAAGCCCATAAAAAGCTCTGGTGCAACCAATTACCTTCAGAAGTCACATAATTAGTGAAATAATGTCCACCTGTGTGCAATCTAGGTGTCACATGATCTGTCATTACATATGAACACCTTTTTTGAAAGGCCCCAGAGGCTGCAACACCTAAGCAAGAGGCACCACTTACCAAACACTGCCATGAAGACCAAGGAAGTCTCCAAACAAGTAAAGGACAATGTTGTTGAGAAGTACAAGTCAGGGTTAGGTTATAAAAAAATATCCAAATCTTTGATGATCCCTAGGGGCACCATTAAATCTATCATAACCAAATAGAAAGAACATGGCACAACAGCAAACCTGCCAAGAGATGGCCGCACACCAAAACTCACAGATTGGGCAAGCAGGGCATTAATCAGAGAGGCAGCACAGAGACCTAAGGTAACCCTGGAGGAGCTGCAGAGTTCCACAGCAGAGACTGGAGTATCTGTACATAGGACGACAATAAGCCGTACGCTACATAGAGTCGGGCTTTATGGCAGAGTGGCCAGAAGAAAGCCATTACTTTTAGCAAAAAACAAAATGGCACGTTTTGAGATTGCGAAAAGGCATGTGGGAGACTCCCAAAATGTATGGAGGAAGGTCCTATGGTCTGATGAGACTAAAATTGAATTTTTTGGCCATCAAAGAAAACGCTATGTCTGGCGCAAACCCAACACATCACATCAGCCAAAGAACACCATCCCCACAGTGAAACATGGTGGTGGCAGCATCATGCTGTGGGGATGTTTTTCAGCAGTCAGGACTGGGAAACTGGTCAGAGTTGACGGAAAGATGAATGGTGCTAAATACAGGGATGTTCTTGAGCAAAACCTGTACCACTCTGTGTGTGATTTGAGGCTAGGACGGAAGTTCACCTTCCAGCAGGACAATGACCCCAAACACACTGCTAAAGCAACACTTGAGTGGTTTAAGGGGAAACTTGTAAATGTGTTGGAATGGCCTAGTTAAAGCCCAGACCTCAATCCAAGCGCAAACCATCCAACTTGAAGGAGCTGGAGCAGTTTTGCAAGGAGGAATGGACAAAAATCCCAGTGGTAAGATGTGGCAAACTCATGGAGACTTATCCAAAGCGACTTGGAGCTGTGATAGCCGTAAAAGGTGGCTCTACAAAGTATTGACTTTAGGGGGGTGAATAGTTATGCACATTGACTTTTTCTGTTGTTTTGTCCTATTTGTTGTTTGCTTCACAATAAAAAATAAACATCTTCAAAGTGGGCATGTTCTGTAAATTAAATGATGCAAATCCTCAAACAATCCATGTTAATTCCAGGTTGTGAGGCAACAAAACACGAAAAATGCCAAGGGGTTGAATACTTTTGCAAGGCACTGTAAGTCGCACACGCATATGTAAATGGTATTCGCACCACAAATGTGAGACATTGCCACGAACATTAGAGTGAGAGCAATAATTCAAGCGCTAGACCTCTTCTGTATCTCTAAACAGGTAACCTGTAAAGGCGTTTAAAGCGTCGCCTATGGAGATTTTTAAGTGCCGTAGTTTTTCGTTCTATTTATCTATTTACTCAGCATATAATAAATCAAATGTGGTAGTGTTGCGCAAACTCACAGTAGTAAAGAACTATGCGCTAATTGATTAGTACTAATCAAACATGATCAATGGTGTAATAACATATTTGTGACAAAAATATAGAAATCAATTGTGAAACCTAAATATAGTGCATAAAACTGGTATAGTCCATAACCAATATTTATACAAAAAAGGTATAGTGGATGATAAACAATTACCAATCTCCTTTAGGGGAAGTCGAGCATCCCACCTCCCTCGCTTTCCAGAATAAGAAGGGATTATTTTTGTTCCAGGATGTCAGTGGAATATCTCACGGCTCGAGGATTGCCGACATTAGGAGAGAACTGAGTTGTCCCAGTGTTTGCGGTGAATCGCGCACCCATTATGATGAAGTCACGTGATGTGACATAACGCGTAGGGCACCCAGGACCAGAAGTGATGTCAAAGACCAATATATGCTTAGTATATTTACTATACAAAGGCGTTTTTAAAATATATTTGATGTAATGCCCTGTACACACGGTCGGATTTTCCGATGGAAAATGTCCGATCGGAGCGTGTTTTCGGAAATTCCGACCGTGTGTGGGCTCCATCGGACATTTTCCATCGGATTTTCCGACACACAAAGTTGGAGAGCAGGAGATAAAATTTTCCGACAACAAAATCCGTTGTCGGAAATTCCGATCGTGTGTACACAAATCCGATGGACAAAGTGCCACGCATGCTCAGAATAAATAAAGAGATGAAAGCTATTGGCCACTGCCCCGTTTATAGTCCCGACGTACATGTTTTACGTCACCGCGTTTAAAACGATCGGATTTTCCGACAACTTTGTGTGACCGTGTGTATGCAAGACAAGTTTGAGCCAACATCCATCGGAAAAAATCCTAGGATTTTGTTGTCGGAATGTCCGAACAAAGTCCGACCGTGTGTACGGGGCATAAGAGTTATTCTATTCAATAAATTGTCACCATTTTAAATACTACACTATGGGAGGCTATATTGCTTTGCTTTAACATGTGGATGAGCACAATTCTCGGTGCCTTAAATGGACCAGCACCATAGATGGACTAAAGCTTATTCGGGAGGACTAGGATAAGGCTGTGATCTGAGGGACACCAGACCACCTGTGGAATTGTGATCATAATGCGTAGTTGATTATTAAGGTGAGAGTTCTGTGAGCACAGAGGTGTTACAAGAAGGTGGAAGCACATCTTGGGGGTTATTTACGAAAGGCAAATCCACTTTGCACTGCAGTCGCTCTCATTCTAAGGGGTTGATCTGAAATGAGTGGAAGCTCTGCTGATTTTATCATCCAATCATGTGCAAGCTAAAATGCAGTTTTTTTATTTTCCTTGCATGTCCCCCTCGAATCTACAGCGACTTTACTTCCAAGTGCACTTTCAGTGCAAAGTGGATTTTCTTTTAATAAGTAACCCCCCATATGATTTTAATATTGCACACGGATTCATCCCTTTGAAGGAAGTGGACTTTTTGTATATAATATATCACTGTTGAAGAGTTATCACCCACTATACATTTTTTGTATAAATATTGGTTATGGACTATACCAGTTTTATGCACTATATTTAGGTTTAACTTGTATTGATTTCTATATTTTTTGTCACAAATATGTTGTTACACCATTGATCATGTTTAAATAGTACTAGTGCATAGTTCTTTACTATTGTTAGTCTGTGCAACACCATTCACAACATTTGATTTATTATATGTGGGAACACATTAGGCGTTGCAGCAACTATTCATACAGTATATCAACTTTTTATCTTGCACGGTATTTACGCAACAATTTTTCAAACGCGTTTCATGATTTAAAAAATAGCCCAATTTTTTTGTATAATCTGAAAGATGATGTTACGCCGAGTAAATAGGTACCCAACGCTTTAAAACTGCGCACACTCATGGAATGACGGCAAACTTTAGAACTTAAAAATCTCCATAGGCGACGCTTTATAATGTTTTACAGGTTACATGTTGAGAGTTACAGAGGAGGTCTAGAGCTAGAATTGTTGCTCGTGCACTAACGCACGCTGCAACACCTCACATGTGTAGTTTGAACGGCGTTTACATATGTGGGCGGGACTAACGTGTGCGTTCGCTTCTGAGCGGGAGCTACTGGGGACAGGGACGTTTTGAATTTTTTTTTTTTTTTTTTTTTTATTCTACTTTATTTTTTTTATTTTTACTTTCTTTTACAACATTTTTTTTCATCACTTTTATTCCTATTACAAGAAATGTAAACATCCCCTGTAATAGGAATCATTCGTGACAGGTCCTCTTTATGGAGAGATGCGGGGTCAATAAGACCCCGCATCTCTCCTCCAGACTGGAAAGCATGAGATCGGAAAAAAAAAATCCACGATCTCATGCTTACCAGCCGTGGTCACGGCTTTTACATCCGTGGCCTGGACGTGAGGTCGTAACGTCGCACCCGTGCCTCTGACGGTCATAGAGATGACCATCTGGTCAAGGGACATCTCTATGCTCGTTATCCAGCGGCCAATTCTTTCTCCGGGTCCCCGATGGCACGGGAGAGCCCGGAGAAGCAGTGGATGGCGGCGGGAGGGGGGATGTCCCCTCCCGTCGCCTGTAAGAACGATCAAGTGGCGGAACTGCCACTATGATCATTCTTATGGTGCACAGAATCGCTGGCTGAAAACAAGGATATCTGAATGATGCCTGTAGCTGCAGGCATCATTCAGATAGTCCCACTAAAAGTCCAGGACGTCATATGACATCCTTGGGCAGGAAGTGGTTAAAGAATATTTTTTTCCAAAAGACATTGAGTTTGCAAAACCACTGCACAAACACTGTGTGACATAAAAATTGCAACAGTTAATATCTAAACCGCTGGCAACAAAAGTGGGTACACCCCTAAGTGAGAATGTCCAAATTGGGCCCGAAGTGTCAATATTTTGTGTGGCCACAATTATTTTCCAGCACTGCCTTAACCCTCTTGGGCATGGAGTTCACCAGAGCTTCATAGGTTGCCGCTGGAGTCCTCTTCCACTCCTCAATGATGACATTGCTGAGCTGGTGGATGTTAGAGACCTTGCACTCCTCCACCTTCCATTTGAGGATGCCCCACAGATGCTCAATAGGGTTTAGGGCTGGAGACATCCTTGGCCAGTCCATCACCTTTACCCTCAACTTCTTTAGCAAGGCAGTGGTCTTTTTGGAGGTGTGAAATACCGGCCAGGGGCGGGAAACCGAGACAATGATGCTCTTTCCCGAAGACCTTATGCCACGAGTGCTGGCCAGAAGAGCTGGGTCCATTTGCCCCTCGAGGGAATACTAGCTGTATGCCAAGGAGTAGAGCATAGATATAAAGGGGCGACAGGAGCCGAGGCTGTGGGGGTTACCCCCGCTGGAGTGCCAAGATACTACTGTGATTTGACGCAAGTGCTCAGCCAAGAACTGCCTCAACTAACTAGGGAGGACATGAGGAGAGATCAACGTGAAGACCCATTGGGCGCAGTGGCGTCTCCAGCTTTCATATTTAGGGGGGCACATGGGGGGACAGGGACAAAAGTAGGGGGGCAACTATGAAATGCAATTATATATATATATATATATATATATATATATATATATATCTCCTGGGGCCCTTTAGTACGATCCCACAACGTCCCTTTCACATGTTCTGCAGTGAGTTTGCCTTCATACTGTATTGGGGCCCCCACCAGGATGGCAGAAAACAAGAGATATATGTCACCAGCATACCAAAAAAAGGGTCCAAAGCAGTGGAACTATCAGGGTTGCAAAGGTTGTCTTGCCACCAGGCCTTGGTGTTCTGCCACTGTGGGGTTCCCCAGCCTCCTGTTGCTGTCCTGCCCCTGCTATTGACAGTGCTGGTCTGGCATCTTTTGGAATTTACAGTCTGTTTTTTCAGTAATTGAGAGTCCTGGTGGAGTCCTTCCTGCAACTCGCTCTTCTCCCTGCCAATGAGGATGCAGGGGAAGGAGCAGATCAGGCAGCCGTGGTTGTGTGAGCACTCGCATTATGCAGTGTCAGCGAGCAGAGGGAGGGGGGAGGAATCACCCGCAGGAGCTGACTGGGGACGCTCTCCCTCTTAGACATTGCCTTTTTGTAAAAAAAAAAATTTTTGTTTTAATTGGAGGGGGGGGGGGGGGGAGCACCTGGTGGGGCACAGCATAATGTTGGGGGGGTCAGGGCCCCCTCTGGCCCTCCCTAGGGACGCCATTGATTGGGCGGCCTTATAAGGAAGTCATTGTCAGTTCAGGATCCTCAGATGCTACTAAAAAGTCCCATAGAGGTAGCTAAGGTGGTCCATAAAGAATGGGAATGAATGCAATTGGAAGACGGAGTTATATACCAAAGAAGCCTATCTGAGGAACCAGAGGGTGTTCGCCAACTATTCCTCCCTGAGAAACACAGACTAGTAGTGTTGGCTACTCTCCATGATGACCATGGCCATTTAGGTCCAGATAGAACTCTCAAGCTGATAAGGGATCGATTTTATTGGCCATCCGTCCATGAGTGCCGAAGTAGAAAGCTACTGTCGCTCATGCATCAGGTGCATTCAAAGAAAGACTTTGCCTGGCAGGGCAGCCCCAATGGGCCATCTACAGTGGCCCAATTGGAATTGATATGCATTGATTTCTTGTGTTTGGAACCTGACCTGAGTGCACAGAGTAAAGTCCTGGTTTTGGCAGATAATTTTGCTTGTTAAGCTTAGGCTTTCTCCACTAGGGATCAGCAAGCCAGTACTGTAGCAAAGACCCTAGTAAAGAAGTTCTTCATTCATTATGGACTGCCTCAGCGCCTACACTCGGCTCCAGGTCGGGACTTTGAGAGCAAGCTAATCCGAAGATTGTGTGAACTTTTGAATATCCAAAAATCAAGAACCACTCCTTACCATCCCCAAGGAGATCCACAACCTGAGCATTTTAACCATACTCTGTTGAATATGTTAGGAACCCTTCCTTTGGAGAAGAAACAACATTGGGGTGATTACATTGCTGCGGTAGTCCATGCTTACAATAGCACAGTGAATGACTCTACTGGGTACCGGTTGATGTTTGGAAGGGGAGCTCGCTTGCCGGTGGATCTGGCTTTTGGAATGTCATTAGTCACACATCTCAAGCTTCTTATAGAGGGTATGTTGAACGACTTCCAAAGAACTTAAAGACTGCCTATGAGAAAGCTAAGGAAGCATCTACCACTAGGAAACAGAGAAACAAGAAAAACTTTGATCTTAATGTAAGGGTTCAAGATCTGCAACCTTGAGATCGGGTACTGTTGTGCAACCTAGGAGTGCCGGGAAAGCATAATCTGGCTGATCGATGGCTTCCATAGCCCTATATTATCTGCAAACGCTTACCTGGGCTTCCCATGTATCAGATTCCACCTGAAGGAAAGATTGGCTCCTTAAAAACTTGGCATCGAAACCATTTGCTGCCTATATCCGAGGCTGTCCGAGTGCTCCCACCTCCTCGCTCAGAGACCCATCAGTCTCCTACGCTAAGATCTAGGATTTGTCGGGCCATGAACCCATACCTCAAGAGGAGGAGAGTGATGAGGAAGAACTAACTCTTGATTGGTTATGGGTTTCCACATCCGAAGACAACCCTATCGCTTCTTAAGCTTATGGAGAAAACAGTAAGGCGACGTCCCCCTGGAAAAAGACCAGACTTCCGCTGCCTGAAGTTGAAGGTCCTGTGCTCATCCCTGTAAGAGGGAGTGAGGAAGTCAAGATGGAGCCCGATGACCATATAGAGGCATCAGAGGTTGTGGAAACCCCTGCTCCTCCTAATAATGAAGTAGAAAGTGAGATTGTTCCTGAAACCCTGGAGGAGCCAGAACCTGAGCCAAAATCCGGATGTAGTTTTTGGGGAACAGATCGTGAGCTGGAGTCATTGTAAAGTATCTATTCTAGGTTGAGACAGAAAATCTGCCCTCCCAAGAGATTGACTTATGATACCTTTTGGGTTTAAATTCTGATGAACTTATTACTGCCGCCCAATGTTCTAGTCAAGCACTTGCCTCCTTTGTCGAACCTTTGATAGAGAATGACCTTGATCTGCTTCCAGGCACTTCTGGATGGGCCACTGATTTACTACTGGCCTGTCACAAAGATGATATGACCTTGACTGAAAATGTATATAGTTTACTAAAGATCCCTTCTTTGGGTCAATTATTGACTGTTGCCGCTTCTGGCTTGTAACATAACTAATTGTTTACTTCTCTTATGGTACAGTAAAGTGATTTCACAGTTTGTGTTCTGTCTTCGTGGACCAAAGATTTTTTTAAGTAGGGGAGGATGTAGCGACAGGGGACTACTGTTACATTATTATGCATACCACCCCATCATTCTTTATCTATCGTGATGTCCCTCTAGTGCTGGGTGCCCGTAACTGTCATCATATCTGTGAGCCCAACCAAAAGGATTGTGGGACTAGTAGTTTTTTAGATTGGCAATTCTGTGGTGTGATATTACACCTAGACTACACATCCCAGGAATCCCTGGGTACAACATAAGGAGCTCTGGGAGGAACTATAAAAAAACAAACGGATCTCTTCTTCCTGGGCCTCGCCGAGTGCACACCTCTCTGTGGCTAAGAGAGGAGGCTGCGGCCTACCACGCAGGGATCGTGTGATTCCAACCTGGCTCTGGAGGGCCTAACTCTGCTTGCTGTTCGTCAGACATCCACGCGGAACCAACCCACCAGATCAACACTACGATCGTCCGCACCCAGCAGCTGTGGGTCATCGCTGTTTGCCTTCCTGAAGGACGTCTATTCCAGGGTCGCTGTCCCGAGGTGTCTATCAGGTCCAGTCGTTCATGAGAGGGCAATCGCCTATCTTTTGCAATCTTTCTTTGGCTATGTAACGAAACGTCCCACGCTCCGCTTGAGTGCTTTCGTCATATACTGCTTCCTCCCAGTCTGAATATAGATATCAAATATTCCAACCGCTTTCAACCCCAAACAAGGCAATACTCATTTGGTTGCTCAACATGGACACACAAATATATACAGACTGACAATACAAACTGTAACCGGAAACCTAATTAACATGAGCTAGTTTACTAATCATTTACCCAGAGTTGGTGACTCAGAGATATCACCTTTCAGGGTAGACTTGCTGTCTCCTAGCTCACTGACTATACAATACACATTATCATAAATATCAACACAAAACTCCTTCATACATTTGCAGGGTTAATTAGCACAAACAACAATGGGTGAAAGACTCTTAGAAGCCTGTCTGGTCTCTCATTAGGATATAAAGGTTGAATAGGCTGGCCTGGGATTCCCCCTCTTTTTTTGCTTTGAATAGCTAATCCTTTACTGTTCTTACAGGTTATGCTCCAGATGGGATTTCATTGTACATATATGTATATTGTGCTCTTGTACTGTTGAACTGTTTCTGAACTGTCTTGTTTGGGGAGATCCTCTCCCGAGTTTGGGCTGTTATCCAGAACTCGGTTGATCAATTACCCCTCTCTCTCTCTCTCTCTCTCTCTCTCTCTCTCTCTCTATCTCTTGCTCCATTAAAGCTGAGGTAATATAAATATATTTGACTTGTGTGAAGGTCTTTTAAAGGTGCTTGCAAAAGATGTCTTAACCCAGAATGCCAGGTGGGTTGGAATGTTCACAGGGTCAGGGCGATGCAGATGAACAGGTAAATCCAAGCAGCCCTCAAGGGGGCTGTGCTACATATTGTTTGGTGTTGAGGCCAAATATTTCAATTTTAGTCTCGTCTGATCATAACACCTTTTTTCCACGTGCCCTCAGAATCTTCAAGGTGTGTTATGGCAAAGCTCAGTCGTGACTGCATGTGGCCTTTCTTGAGGAGTGGCTTTTTTTTTGCAGCCCTCCCATACAAGCCACATTTGTGGAGAATTTGTGATATTGTTGTCACATGCACACAATGACCACTTTTTGTCATAAATTCCTGCAACTGCTCAGAGTTGCTCTAGGCCTCTTGGTAGCCTCTCTCCTGGCTCTTTCATCCAATTTGGAGCAACATACTGATCCAGGGAGGGTCTGTGTTTCATCAAATTTCTTCCACTTAATATTAGACTTTACTGTGCTTTTCTTGTATCCATCTCTTAACTTGTGCCTGTCCACAACTTTATCCCAGAGATCTTTTGACAGTGCCTTGCCACCCATAGTTGATTGTTTGCTTCAGTTGCACTAACAGTGGCTGAAATGCTCCAGGAAAGCTCTTTTCATGCTGAGCTAATCAAAATAACTACAGCTGATGACAGTTGAAAATCAAATGGCTTTGTGTGCCACTGAGAAAGTGATTAGCTACACCAGATTGAGTTGAGTTTAAAGCCCTATTTAGGAGAGGGTGATCCTTTTTCCAACTCAGTGATTCTGTTTTTGATTTTTTTTCTGACATGCTGCTGTTATATCTTTCACTTGGTTGTTATAAGTTGCACTAGTAAATACAGCTGGATAAAACAAAAACTGTGTTTGTCTTCATCTCAGGCTGCAAAGCAACAAAATGTGACTATTTTAAAGTGGTGATTCTTTTTTTATACCCACTATACATGGAGTCGCTGAAATGACCACTTGTAAGCACCTTGAAGGCTCATTCAGGAGCTGATGGTAAAGGGCCAGTTTCTCGGCACAAGTCCAGCTGAGGTCTGGCCGTTTGTTCTGGCCCTAGAGCCCAAGATGGCTAATCAAGCATAATTAAGCATATCTCCCATGTGGCTTGCAAAATGACTGACACCTGTAGGACTACTGCACCCATATGGAAAGAAGAAAAAGCAGACAGACCCTTTTCTCCATACAGTCGGAGGACCACCTTGACCTCCCAGAACCAAGTTAGCAGCTGTGAATAACTGAAGATGTTTTGTGTGCAACAAGGTGCTGTTCCACCCGCCAAGCCATTCACTGCTGCCCATGTTGTTTTGTGTGCTTACAGGCACATATGGCAGCCTGTCAATGTACAGTAGATTTAAGGAACACTGGGATGAAGATGATATAAGTTACACCATGAGCTGCTTATTTTATTTCTGGCAAGACCATGACTGTCAAAGGCATTGGGGCATCAATCAGGCCCGGGGATCAGTAGAGCAATGAGAGAGGTGGGGTAACAGACGCCATTCCCACTAATGTGTTATTGGGGACTGACCTGGGGTGGCTGGTAGGGGATGAGGAAGGGAATGCGCCTCTGAAACGTGTCAGCTTGCCGACATTGCCACAGTCTGGTTACTCGTTGCCACACTGGTTGACCATCGAGTTTGTTGTCATGCATGTTACTTCTGTCCTTTGCGAGTATTCATTTGGATATTTTGTTTTTTTAATACATCTTGGGTAATACACTATGCGTTTGCGCCCCTGTGTGTTTTTTTTTTTGCAGTGTATGTTTGGATTCCCCCATCTGAGGAGGGCTGCACCGTTGAAGCATTTTTCCCAGAGGAAATATAGACCCTACACATTGTCTTGATCTGGCGACTGTCCTTTGAGTCCTGGAGTAGTCATTTGTTCTTTTGTATAGGGTGGCTGGTAGTCTGGTTTGAGCCAAGTTTAACACCCTTGAAGCCTATATCTTCACCTGTGACCCTGGACTCACTTCAGGTACTGTTTGATGTGCACATAGGGAATTCTGAGGAGGGTCAGGGGGTAAATTAGTGTGTGCCAAGGTCTGGCCCTAATGGGTTTCCAGAGTGAAAGTCTGGAGTGGAACCTAAACCTGTGAGAAGTTTTGAAACAAATTATGTTATGTGTGATGCACTGTGTAAAGACACGTGCAATGTAGCCCCCCTCCTACCCAGTTGTCCAACTGGCTGCTGCCAACTGCTACAAGGGTACTGTATACAGAAGGGGGAGATCCAACTAGGTCGGACCCCTCCTCCTATAAACCTGGCCCAGAGAGCCTTAGGTCTCCTCACCCTGTTGTCTTCCTTCTGCCTGTTACAAATAGCCACAGGCCTATTAGGAAGTCAGTTAATAGGATATCCCTAGAGGTTCAGGCAGACAGGGTTGCAGAAACACTAGTGAACATCTTCACATGGGTCAGTCTCCCTATGAGATGCTCACTGATCATGGCACACAATTTAAGTCTTTCTTGATGCAATGCCTTTTTAAGAAAATGAGGATGGCCCATATTGTGGCTTCACCACCTGCAGACCAATGCGTTGCATAAATAATTTAAAGGCACTTTTAAGCAGATGCTCAAACTCTATGTGGAATCTCAGGGAAGGAATTGGGGACAATATCTACTTCAGCTGCTCTCCACCTATTCTGAGGTGCCTCAGGCACCCTGTAAAATATTTTTCATTAAATGTTTCTTATTGTGTCTTTCTGTCTCCTGTAATGTACTCAGTGAGCTCCCAAACATCTCCTTTTCCACTCCACATCCATTTGTTTGGAATGAGTAGTGCACATTAGTTGTGGTCATATATACTGCTCTATGCACACAACCAATCCCATAGTCCATAGTCCCAAGTCCCTAAAGCAAACAAGAGATGGTGGCTACTTTCCTACATACAGTGGGACCATGGAGAACAAACATAACCACCCTCTTTAAGAAAGTGTGAAGTCAGATCACAGCAGCAAAGAAGGAAATTTGAAGATTTGGAGTCTAAAAGCAATAGATGGTACTTTTTTGAGTTATGAATACATACTTGAATAGATTTTAGTAGGAGTTTAGTGTCACTTTTAAGAGGCAAGAACACCCTTCACACCAGATGTAGGATGTATGTTCCACATTGCTATGTCTATAAATTAGATAGCACACAACTGAAAAGTGTAATGCCACGTACACACGATCAGAATTTCAGCCCGCAAAAGACCGATGAGAATTTTTCATTGGAAAATGCGACCGTGTGTATGCTCAATCGTTTTTTTGCTGGCCGAATTCCAGCCAGCAAAAGATTGAGAGCATGCTCTCAATTTTTCGGTCTATGGACCTCAACTCACATGAAAGTCAGACCAAAGTAGTACAGGGACTACTTTGAAGTCGGTACGACTTGAAGTCGCACATATATGAATGGTTATCATTGGAAATCATGGGGAACGACTTGTCATGCGACTTTGCAGTCCCAAGTTGTAGGACAAGTCGCACACGTGTGAAAGGGGCCTTAGGCCTGGTTCACGCCTGTGCATTTTTTTTGTGCATTTTCAGTTTTGCAGAAAACAGTACAGTCCATTTAACATGGTTTCCTATGGATGTAGTTCACATCTGTGCATTTTATGGAAAGGGCTGGGGATTTGTTTCTGGTTTTTGGTTCCACTGACTTCAATGGATCAAAAATGTGTATTGAAAAACTCACCTGGAATATGCAAACTGCAACCTGCACAGGTGTGAATCAGGCCTAAGGCTCGATTCACACCTATGCATGTTGCTTTTGAGCGTTTTTGGAGGTTTTTTTGTCATGCTTGCCGCGTTTTTTAACATGCGTTTTTGACGCGTTTTGCGGCGTTTTTGCCGCGTTTTTGCCGCGTTTTGCGGTTTTCATTATGCGTTTTATAAAGAACCAATTGGAAAACATCACTGCTTATATCACAGAATGTCAGCTGACATTAGTACTTCCTGCTTCCTCCCTAGTCTTGCTGTCTTTTGGTGCTTAGATTATCCTGGCTTCAATGTCCTTTTTTCTAGCAGTAGCCACAGCTACTGCTGCAGTTTTGCTTGAAGAGGAAGCTGAAGAAGAAGAACAAAGGAGAAAACGAAGATTTTGGGTGCATCCAGTGATTGCCAATAGGGAGCAGAGAGGGCAATTCTGGATAATTTACAATGACCTCCGAGCCCATGAAGACAAGTTTATGGATTACACACGGATGTCTATTAAAAGGTGAGTTCTTGATTTAGTACCATTAGCTAGCCCTACTCTGGTTTAGAGTTAGGTTAGGTTTCAAAGTCGGATTAGGGTTAGGATTTAAACTAGGGTTAGGGTTAGGATTTAAAGTATATTTAGGGTTAGGATTTAAAGTATAGTTAGGGTTAGGATTTAAAGTATATTTAGGGTTAGTATTTAAACTAGGGTTAGGGTTAGGATTTAAAGTCGGGTTAGGGTTAGGATTTAAAGTATATTTAGGGTTAGGATTTAAAGTATAGTTAGGGTTAGGATTTAAAGTATATTTAGGGTTAGAATTTAAAGTATAGTTAGGGTTAGGATTTAAAGTATATTTAGGGTTAGTATTTAAACTAGGGTTAGGGTTAGGATTTAAAGTCGGGTTAGGGTTAGGATTTAAAGTAGGGTTAGGGTTAGTCTTAACCCCTAAACAAATTTTTTAAGTGAAATCTAATGACTAAATAGGCTCAATGTAGGTGCTTGTCTAGGTGACATTGTGCTTGTGGTTTTCTCAATGTCCTTTTTTTGCCCACACAGTTTTGATGCTTTGCTTGGTTTACTCAGCAGCAAGCTGCAACGTCAGAACACATCTTTCAGGGACTGTATTCCACCAGTTGAAAGGCTAATTATTACATTAAGGTAAATGTTAACTTTTTGCTTTTAGACTTTAACACACAAAGTGTTAATCAAATGAACAGGCGCACAAAGTTTATATTTCCGCAAAATAATTTAATTATGATTTTAATTGTAATTTTGAACACAAACATATAATGTGTAGAATTGCTTCATTCTTTCAAAATAACAATGTTCAGATAACAAAATAAGTAACGAAGTATTAGGCTCATCCCAATTTCAATATACAAATTAGTTCAGTTAGGTTTCCACCATATGTTTTTTTAAAAATATAACAAAAACATAACTAGCATTTCAAATTATAAAGTATGATAAGTAAATGTGTCTTGGCATGATTCAGGTTGCTGGGATGACAAACAAGGAGCACTTTCTCCATACTGCTGGTCCTGAGCAAGACTTGGGGCATTTTGGAAATGGTAAGGTGGACCCCTATTGCCCACATCTGGTGCTCCAAAACCTGATCCTGGTGGCCCAAGTGCAGATGGTAGAGGTAGAGGAGGTTGGTGGTGGTCAAGCCATCGAAGTGTTGGTCTAGATGGGTAAGGATTTTCTGCTCTGTAACTTTGTTGCCTAGGCATCTGGTAATATAAAGGTTGATTTTGGAAAGAAGCATAATTGGTTGTCTGTGTTGGTTGCATTGGAAGACTTCTGTCTGTCTGGTAAATATTTTGGGGACTGGGGATATATGATTTGATGGTCTGCATGACAGAAATTTGCATATCCATTTTCATTGCATCGGGCACCTGATCAAAATAGGGCACCAGGGTATTGGCAAATTGTTGTGATAGAGACAATTGCCCTGTAAAACGATCTGACAGATCCTTTAATAAACTGTACATTTACTCTGACTCTTTCTGATTTTGCCGTTTGGTGGCACCCCCCCTCTTAGTAGTGCGCAATGGTGCAGCAGCCCCCTCCTCCTGTTCCTCTTCTCCAGCTATCTCAGCCATTTCCTGATTTGGAGATTGTGGGTTTGTAGGCTCCTGTGTTTTCGCTGATGATTCTTCTTCTGCAGGTTCATCCTCCCAGCAGGTGTCTGTGCTGCAAATCACAACAAAACAGACCATTGTTTTTAGGGTGTGCGGGTAATAATTGCACAGAAACACAGAATCATAATACCCTTTTTAAAATAATTACCTTCGCATCTCCAGAATGGGTCTCAAAAACTCAAGGTCTTTGGCATAGGAGTATGGTGTGAAAGACATTGCAGCTGAACCACTTCTCATACTCCGTTCCTTTTTCAAATGACTATTAAAACTATCCTTTGCGCTCCGCCATCTGGTTTGCAAAGCTTTTACTGCAAAACAATGAAAACATATTTTTGTTTTAATTTCAGATACCTGGCAACTGGACACTCCATTTCTAGTTTACATTTTCAGTTCTTGATTGGGAAATCAACTGCTAGCTACCTAATCCGGGACACGTGCTCCATCATTTGGGACGTTCTTAAAGAGGTTGTCTTCCCGAAACCTACAACTGATGAATGGGCAAAGATAGCAGATATCTTCTGGCAGCAGTGCAATTTCCCAAATTGCGTGGGTTCTATTGACGGAAAACATATACGCATCCAGAAGCCAGTAGGCAGTGGCAGCAGCTTTTATAACTATAAAAAATATTTTTCTTTTGTGCTTTTTGCAATGGCAGATGCCAATTACCGTTTTATATATGTTGATATAGGGTCCTATGGCAGAAGCTCAGACTCTAGTATATTTACCCACACAACCTTAGGGCATCTTCTGCAAGAAAATAGGTTGGGACTACCAGCCAATACACCACTCCCTGGAACGATTGTGCCTGCAATGCCGTATGTGTTTGTGGCTGATGAAGCTTTTGCGCTAGGGGAACACCTTCTCAGACCCTATTCAAGCCACTCTTTGAGCCAAGAAAAAAGAGTGTTCAATTACAGACTCACTCGGGCCAGGAGAGTTGTTGAATGTGCTTTTGGCATACTGGCCAACAAATGGCGTTTGTTGCACACACCAATATATCTAAAGATGCAACACGCTATACAGGCAGTGAAAGCTATTTGTGCTCTCCATAATTTTATTCGAGAGCATGACGGTTTCCAATTAGAGGACACCCTTGCCAATCAGGCCATGACAAGAGCTGAAATGACATCCACTCGGGGCAGCAGGAGTGGTGCTGCTTTACGTGAAACTTTCTGTTCATATTTCATGTCTCCAGAAGGTGAGCTGCCATGGCAGCTAGATGCAATAGCCTAGATAGACCAAATTTAACAGATCTTCTAAACATTGTGAATGTGTGTTTTTTTGAAGCTTATGTTTGTCAAATTTTGCAACCTATGCTGTACTTTTTTTAGGCATTGAAAAATGTGTATCTGACATTAAGATACTATTAAAAACAAATATCCTAATTTGTCAAATTTTTTGTGTAATAATTTGATTAGATGAACATTAGGCCTCATGCCCATGAGGCGCTGATAAACGTGCATTCAGAGGCAGTTGCACAGTTTTTCCAACTGCCCCTGAACTAATTCAATATTATCCTATGTGTCCATGTACACAATGTTTTTCTTGCCTTTTGGCCAGCTTTAAAACGCCTGTCTATGTTAGTCTATGGCTTTATGCCTACCTAGGCATTTTAGAGATGCAAATGGCATCGGCGTTTTAAGCCCTCATGCACACAGGCTGTTAAAAAAAGTTATGAAAACGCCAGTATCTTTGCAGTGATTTATTTTAACTTTTTTCAGCGTTTTTGCAATAGCGTTTTTTAGCGTTTTTGAGCGTTTCGGAGCGTTTTTTTTTTTCAAATTTTTTTTTCAATGGATCAAAAACGCTAAAAAACGTTGTTGAATGGCGTTTTTGAGCGTTTTTCAGCGTTAGAGCGTTTTTACAGGTGAAAAACGTCTTTCAGAACCCACTGGTCCTGGGTTTTTTTTACAGCTTAAAAACGCCTATGCCACTTGCAGCTCAAAAACGCCTAGGTGGGCATGAAGCCATAGACTAACATAGACAGGCCTTTTTAAGCTGCAAAAAAAGCTCAAAAAAGCAGCTGTAAAAACGTCCGTGTGCATGAGGAATTTAAAAAAAAATTTAACTGCAAAAACGCTAAAAACGCTAATAAGCGCTAGGAAACGCTATTGCTAAAACGTTGAAAAAAAATAACACATGCTAAGCTACTGGCGTTTTCATAACGTTAATTTAATATCCTGTGTGCATGAGGCCTTGAAAGAACACTATTTTTTATAACAGAAAACACAGAAATATGATGCTAAACTGCAGCAGAGAATGAAATTTTAAGACCCCATTTGGAGGCCCTATATCTCGGGGCCACTTGGTTCGAGGAACCACAAATTAGGTTTGCTAACACAGTGGAAATAACACTACAACATATCCAAAGTTGGGGTTCCTAGCCCCAAGTGACCCTGAGATATGGGGCCCCAAAGTCAGGTCGGAAAATGTCATTCTCTGCTGCAGAAGTGCTTGACATTTTGCAATCCGACTTTGTGGACCAATATCTCGGGTCCCCAAAGTTGAGTTGCTAAATTCCTTTCTGTGCTCTACAGACGCTTCTAGACGCAAACGCAGTAAAACGCTAATAAACGCAGAAAAAATAAATAGAAAGATAATAACGGTTATAGGCTTTCTATTTTATTACATTCTCAGTTAATTTATTTGCTATTCTTTTCTATTTTTATTTTTTATAAATTCGGCAGAGTTTAATGAAATTGAGAATAAGAAAAAATAATTCAGAATAATTCCAAACAAATTTGGAAGAATTGGACCAATTTTATGGAAATTTTAACAAATTTTATAGAAATTTAACCCAATTTGAGGGAAATTTTACCCAATTTGAGGGAAATTTTAACCAATTTGAGGGAAATTTTTCCCAAATTGAGGGAAATTTTACCCAATTTGAGTGAAATGTAACCCAATTTTATGGACTTTTACCCAATTTTATAGAAATTTTACCCAATTTTATGGAAATTTTACCCAATTTGAGTGAAATTTTACCCAATTTTCTGGAAATTTTACCCAATTTGAGGCAAATTTTACCCAATTTGAGTGAAATTTAACCCAATTTTATAGAAATTTTACCCAATTTGAGGGAAATTTTACCCAATTTGAGGGAAATTTTACCCAATTTGAGTGAAATTTAACCCAATTTTATAGAAATTTTACCCAATTTGAGGGAAATTTTACCCAATTTGATGGAAATTTTACCCAATTTGAGGCAAATTTTACCCAATTTGAGGCAAATTTTACCCAATTTGAGTGAAATTTAACCCAATTTTATGGAAATTTTACCCAATTTGAGGGAAATTTTACCCAATTTGATGGAAATTTTACCCAATTTGAGTGAAATTTAACCCAATTTTATGGAAATTTTACCAAATTTGAGGGAAATTTTACCCAATTTTGTGGAAATTTTACCCAATTTGAGGCAAATTTTACCCAATTTGATGGAAATTTCTACCCAATTTGAGGGAAATTTTAACCAATTTGAGGGAAATTGGCACAATTTTAGGGATATTGGCCAAAATCTAAAGCAGAACTCCACTAACTCCATCCTAAAAATGTAGCTAATTTAAATACATGTATTTAGGTAACTAAATAATTTTAAAAACCTAAACTGTCAAAAATGTTTGGATCATGCACATGAACACATACATAATTTCAGTGGATCTAATAGTCTACAGACCCCTGGTAAAATGTCAGGTTTATGTGATGTTTAAAAATGAAACAAACATATATAATTGATGAACTTGTTCCATCTTTAATTAATGCAGAAGTTTGTTTGGGGTTAGTCAGAGGCACATGATGGCAGGTGTGGACTGACTCCTTAACATGATTTTGAATGTGATAGCTTAATTCTGAACACAGCTGCATCCCCAGTTAGAAGAGGATGTGCACACTTATAAAACAACATTATTTGAGTTTCTTATATTGACTACCCAATAAAAGATTTTAGTAAGTTTTCTGTTGAGTTTGTACAGTTTATAGGTCACATT
Source organism: Aquarana catesbeiana (assembly GCF_042186555.1). Taxonomy (NCBI): domain Eukaryota; kingdom Metazoa; phylum Chordata; class Amphibia; order Anura; family Ranidae; genus Aquarana; species Aquarana catesbeiana. The sequence continues at coordinate 535,497,361 of NC_133326.1, forward strand.
AAGGTTTAAAAAGTTCTAGCAATGATTTCTCTTTGTCTAATTTTTCAACATCACTGAAAACTCAAAGTTTAACACGTGTGTGTAAACTTTTTCTATATTACTTACATTTGAGGTCTGCTTGTTTCTTGGAGAAAAGATCCCATTGTGGATAAACCTCCTTGGCAATTTCAAGCCACCCCTGGTCCCGTTTTCTACGATCCTTGTGTTGGGGATCAGAAGGAGTATACAGATATGTTCTTGGCCTCACCAGGCTGATAAGATGTTCAGTTCTCACCATTTTTGCTATAGTCCAAACTAGTATTTGCTGGTTCTCAAGGCATCCTGGGTAGTTTATTTTTAAAGGGCAGGTGTTTGATCACATGGTGATTCAAAAAAAGCAAAATGCAAAACGCATCAAAAACGCATCTAAAATTATGGACTTGCGTTTTTCTTGCATGCCCATTGAATTCTATTACATGCAAAACGCTGCATTTTGCATGAAAAAAAGTCCCTGACCCTTTCCAAAAACGCAGAGGTACAAAAAGGCATTGATGTGAACATGTTCCATAGGATCCCATGTTAAAAAATTCCCATGCATTTCTGCAAAATGCAAAATGCATCAAAAAACGCGCTAGTGTGAATGGAGCCTAATTGCAGTGAGTAGCTGACAAAAAACAAGACAAAAAACAAGACAGCTAATCAGACTGTATGCAGATTACTGTCAGTGTGTTGAAGCTATTATATTTGCCATGAGCAGGGACAAATCTTTTAGCAAGCAACAGGGATTTGTGTGTATATGTGTGTATGGTTGCCTAGCAGACCAGTCAGCTGATGAACTGTAAGTGGTGGCTACTTGTCCTCAACATAGCTTGTCAGGCACCTTGCCTGACAAAGCACCCTTTCCCTATGTTGTAGGGACAAGGGACTAATTCCCACATCCCTGGCCTGGTGGATTTAGGGGTCTGATGTGCGGTACTTATTGGAATCTGTAAGCCCCCTTTAAGATAAGGGGCCCCCCAGATATCCACCCCCATGTGAATGAGAATGGGGTACATAGTACACCTTGTTACTCATTCACAAAAACATTGACAACCCAATTAAACACACACAACATATAAAAACAATAAAGCGATATTAAACCCCAAACCAAAAATGTAATATATTGCAGCTTACCAACCCTCAGCTCAGTTCACACCTATGCATTTTTTGGTGCTTTTTTGCAGAAATGCACTACAGTTCATTTAACATGGTTTCCTACGGAACACATTCACATCTATGCTTTTTTCAGCCACTGTGTTTTAGGAAAGGGTCAGGGGCTTTTTTTAGACAGAAAACGGTGCTTTTTTAGCTTTTTTGGTTCAATAGACTTCAAAGAAGAAGCTGCAGAAAAGCATGTAGTGCATTATTCCCATGATTTTGTGGCGATCTGCAGTTTTTTAATCTGCCCAACAACAAATTGGCCAAAAAAAAAGCTAAAAAAAATGCAAACCGCGAGTCTCAGTAAAATCGAATGTGCAAAAAAGCACAGCAAAAAGCACTGCAGAGACAAAAGATCAAAAGCAAACTGCATAGGTGTGAACCGAGCCTGAGATTTGGTGGCTGCACACACCTCCTGTATTAGAGTTCCCTCACTCTGGAATGAGCACAGGGGGCACCTTTGGGAATTAGCATTGCCAGTCTGGGGGATGGAAGTGTTAGATGCAACAGATGGATACACTAACAAAGTGAAGCCAAATATTACCTTAAGAGAAAAAAAGAAAGATTGCAATGCCACAAACCCTCACTCCATGCTGCAGTTACAGCAACAGTTTTATTTATTTTGGGATAAAAGTTTTACATGAATAAAAAACTCGGTAGGCTGGGATTTTAAAGGTACTATTTAAATCCACAAACCAAGTATAAAATAATAATATTTTATTTGTACAAAGATTAAAAGCCAAATCCAAATAGACAAATTACATACTGTATATGACAAAAATTTCAACCATTGCTTGTTATATTAGATTTGATTCCATACGCACTAACATCTTATACATGATTTGCCAAAATGGCTTCTTCAGGAAGTATTTAAGTGCACATAACATAACAAAGCTCCCAATGGTCTGCACCCAGATGGAGTCAGCGGGCCATGGATGGAGGGGAAACAAACCCAGAGAGCTGCAGGGAGCCCAAGGGCAACGATCCTAATCCCCCCACTCACACATTCTGGGTCAATCGCAGAAGGGGTACAAATGACAGAGGACAAAATAGAGTTAAAATCAAGTTAATGACATAAATGCCCAGGAAGAAATGACCGCAAAAAAAATAAATAAAAGGGCCTGTAGCCCAGGAAGCCTCTCCACGTGGGGATAGTAGCAATTCTGTTTCAAACAGATCCAATTTGGACTACCATTTTAGTGGATGACCCTGACCGTATCCAAAGTGGGAGTGTACCATCTTCCAGATACCAAAATTGGGTAAACTATTGTGTTTGTGTGCCCTAAAATTACCTTTAGTATATTTTTTACAAAAATTTTGTATCTTATATACTGTTGTACAAATATCATGTGACATAAAAAATTGGGACTACCAAAAAATTATTCTCTAGGGTGTCTGCTTTCAGAAAATATATGTTTATGGGTTTTAAGTAATCTTCAGACCTAAAATTATTTTTTAATTATGTAAACCAAAAATTTTTAAAAATTGAAAAAATGTCTCAAGTGGTTAATTGGATGTAAAAAACTGATGGAAAAACTGATGTAAACTGCTGAAAAACTAATAAAAAACGATGTAAACTGATCTGTTTTTTTCTTTGAAAAAACGTGACTAAACTGATGAAACAAATAGTAAGCCTTTAGGCTCCTTTCACATTGGTAGAGCTCACAAAATATAACTAATCAATAATTACGCTAATACAAAAAAAACGTAGTGCAGGAGATAGCTGCCAGCATGTAACAATGTGGTAAGCAATGTAGAAACAAAAATTATATGGAACACATGCAGTACTAAAAAATGTGCCTATACATCTTAAACGTGTATATGTGACAGGGTGCTGAAATACAAAACTTATGCCAAATGAGCAAAAAGTGTGGTGAGATTAAGCAAGTAGACACATAAAGAAAGAAGTCCATAAATGTGTAGTGAATCTTATATAAGTCCACAGGAACTGGGGGTTCGTATGCGGTATCACACCTACGCATGGGGTAGGAACTGGAGCAAGCTCTGTGTGTATGGGGAGACACTTTGCACCCAAATCTTCCAAACAATAGAAATAAGTACCCTTACCAGAGGGGATGGACACAGTCACCGTACGGTGGAGTGTCATACGGGCTTGAGGGATCCAATGATCCCGGGGATGTCTGGTTGAAGAGGTCTTGGGCAGGGAGTCTCATCCGGGACGTCAGTCGCTGTTCGGTGGTGTATGGGTCCACAGCCAATCTTTTTATGCCCCAGTAGAAGGACGATGGTCCGAAACATGTTGGGTTGCTATAGCCTAGAGATGCCCTGATACCACGCGATTTTATTTTATTTTTTCCTTTCTGTGATCACATTTTATCCATTGTAGCGTGTCACTTAGCACTTTTTAGCTTTTCAATTAAAGCTTTTTTTACGGATTCATGCCCTATGTGGAGATTTTTTGTTCTTCCCTCCTTCCATCAATGGGACCTCGCTGAGCCTCAGTCTCTTTTTCTATACTGACATTCCATCTGAGAGAGATGTCTTAATTGGTTGTGGACCCATACACCACCGAACAGCGACTGTCGTCCCGGATGAGACTCCCTGCCAAGACCTCTTCAACCAGACATCCCCGGGATCGTTGGATCCCTCAAGCCCGTATGACACTCCACCGTACGGTGACTGTGTCCATCCCCTCTGGTAAGGGTACTTATTTCTATTGTTTGCTGTGCTGATTTGGATTTTTGGAAGATTTGGGTGCAAAGTTTCTCCCCATACAAACAGAGCTTGCTCCAGTTCCTACCCCATTGGTAGAGCTCGCCAGCGGATCCGCCCACTCAGCAGGGGGTCACTCCGCTGATTCCCGCTGAGCAGGCGAATGACAGGTCTGTGTCCGCTCCACTGATGCACAGCGGACATGGACACAGCCCGCTGTTCTCTATGAAGCTGTCGGATGAAAATGGACCGCCTGTCTGTTTCCACCCAACTGTCATCCAGTCCAAACCGATGGATGGATGGGGAATGGATCCCCATCCATCTGTTTTTAGCAGACAGGATCAGATCAGATGGCGGTGGGTTTTAGCAGACATATGTCTGCTGACGTCCACTGCTCCATAAAGAGCAATAGATGGTCTGATCAGTCCGTCAGTGTGAAGGGGCCTAAGCCCCACAGCTGGCGACCATGAGGCAAGTCTCTTTGGCATCCGGTTATCCTATACTACTGCACAGCTATTGGTACCCAGTGCAATCTCAGGAACACTGCACATTACAGGAGGGCACTCTTCTATAAGCTGATAGTCCAGGACATTGATGAGGACAGGGAATGGCCAGTATCTGAGACACTATAAGAACTGTCCAAGGACCTCTGGTATGGTAGCAGCCCAAAATGGCTGAACTTAGACAAGATGGAGGCTGTAACATAATGGAAGATTGACTTGTAAAGTTACAGCAGACGTCTGACTAGTAAAAAGTCTCCAAACACCTGTTTCTAACCTCCCCCTGCCTTCCTTTGAACACAGGATGCATAGGCAGGATGTTCTACAGCTTAGTAGCTGATGCGCTAGGCAGATAAGATATGTAAGTGAGAAATCGCAAGGCTACGTGCTACTGCTTATGCCCCGTACACACGAGCGGATTTTCCGTCGGAAAAACTTGGATGGTTTTTCCAACGGAATTCCGCTCAAGCTTGGCTTGCATACACACGGTCACACAAAAGTTCTCTGAACTTTCGACCATCAAGAACGCGGTGACATACAACACTACGACGAGCCGAGAAAATGAAGTTCACTACTTCCGAGCATGCGTCGAATTGTTTCCGAGCATGCGTAGGAATTTTGCGCGCGGAATTTGTACAGACGATCAGAAATTCCGATCGGAACTTTTTCCGACCGAAAAATAGAGAACATGCTCTCAATCTTTTGCTGGCTGGAATTCCGCCAGCAAAAGTCCGATGGAGCATACACACGGTCGGAATTTCTGACCAAAAGCTCACATCCGAATTTAGCTGGCAGAATTTCTGATCATGTGTATGGGGTATAAGGGTGTGAAGAAAACTTCTAAAACAAGCTTTAAAGTGGTTGTACACCCTGTACAACCACTTTTACGTACAGGTAAGCTTATATTAAGGCTTACCTGTAGGTGCTGGAAATATCTCCTAAACCTTCACAGTTTAGGAGATATTTCCAATAAAGCCGTGCGCCGGTGTTTACGGCACATGCGCACTTTAGAAAGGGCAGATAGTGCCGTTTCTAAAGGGGGTCATGTCGTGAGTGACAGGTCCCGCGCATGCGCGGGAGTGATGTCACGCGATGGCAGCCAGTCACAGGCTGAGTTCACGGCCCCGGAAGGAAGAGGGGTGAAGATGGAAGCTCGCTGCTCGTGGGGACAGCGGTAACATCGCAGGCTTCGGTTTCAGGTAAGTTACACATAATGGGCTACTATGCGATGCATAGTAGCCCATTATGCTTCACCTTTTGCAGGGAAATAAAGAGGAAGTTATACCCATCAGGGTTTACTTCCTCTTTAAGATGTTTCAAAAATGTTTTAAGACGCTTTAAGAATTGTCTTTCCAAAAGGAAATACATTCAGTGGCGGCCCGTCCATAGGGGGCGCCTGGGCGCCGCCCCCCCCTCCAGGCAGCAAAAAAAAAAAACAAAAAAAAAAAAGTCAAAAAAAAAAAAAAAAAAAAAATTTTTTTAATACTGGTCCTTTAAAAAAAAAAAATAGGAAAAAAAAGGTCCTTAAGTGCACTGTGTTCGGACGCCGGATACAGTGCGACGCCGGACACAGTGCACTTATAGAAAGCGCCACGTCTATGCAATCACGAGATTGCAGACGTGGCGCTGCATTTGCGGGCGTTCAGCCCGCCTTGGGGCGTTTTCTGAAGCGCCAAGTAGCTTCCGCTCGGCCATAGTAATACATACTACAGGCGCCGGGCGGAAGCTACTTGGCACTTCAGATTTGATTGACATCTGCCCTGAGTCAGATGTCACTTCCTGGTTCTCTCTCTCATTGCGCCCGAGAGAGGAAGCAGGAAGAATGCTGGTGCCAGTGTGAGGAGGAGGACACCGCAGGAGACTGAAGGTAAGTACCGCTGTGTGGAGAATCGGGGGGACACCTGCTGAGGGGGGGCTCTGATGGGGACAACTGCTGTGGGGGGCTCTGATGGGGACACCCTGCTGTGGGGGGTTCTGATGGGGACACCCTGCTGTGGGGGGTTCTGATGGGGACACCCTGCTGTGGGGGGTTCTGATGGGGACACCCTGCTGTGGGGGGTTCTGATGGGGACACCTGCTGTGGGGGGGACTCTGATGGGGACACCTGCTGTGGGGGGGACTCTGATGGGGACACCTGCTGTTGGGGGACTCTGATGGGGACACCTGCTGTGGGGGGACTCTGATGGGGGACACCTGCTGTGGGGGGACTCTGATGGGGGACACCTGCTGTGGGGGGCTCTGATGGGGGACACCTGCTGTGGGGGACTCTGATGGGGACACCTGCTGTGGGGGGACTCTGATGGGGACACCTGCTGTGGGGGGACTCTGATGGGGGACACCTGCTGTTGGGGGCTCTGATGGGGGACACCTGCTGTGGGGAGCTCTGATGGGGACACCTGCTGTGGGGGGACTCTGATGGGGACACCTGCTTGGGGGGACTCTGATGGGGACACCTGCTTGGGGGGACTCTGATGGGGACACCTGCTGTGGGGGGACTCTGATGGGGACACCTGCTGTGGGGGGACTCTGATGGGGGACACCTGCTGTGGGGGGGACTCTGATGGGGGACACCTGCTGTGGGGGGACTCTGATGGGGGACACCTGCTGTGGGGGGGACTCTGATGGGGGACACCTGCTGTGGGGGGGACTCTGATGGGGGACACCTGCTGTGGGGGGGACTCTGATGGGGGACACCTGCTGTGGGGGGGACTCTGATGGGGGACACCTGCTGTGGGGGGACTCTGATGGGGGACACCTGCTGTGGGGGGACTTTGATGGGGGACACCTGCTGTGGGGGGACTCTGATGGGGGACACCTGCTGTGGGGGGCTCTGATGGGGGACACCTGCTGTGGGGGGCTTTGATGGGGGACACCTGCTGTGGGGGGCTCTGATGGGGGACACCTGCTGTGGGGTCTCTGATGGGCGACTCCTGTTTTGGGGGGACTCTGATGGGGACACCTGCTGTGGGGGGACTCTGATGGGGGACACCTGCTGTGGGGGGACTCTGATGGGGGACACCTGCTGTGGGGGGCTCTGATGGGGGACACCTGCTGTGGGGGGCTCTGATGGGGGACACCTGCTGTGGGGGGCTCTGATGGGGGACACCTGCTGTGGGGTCTCTGATGGGCGACTCCTGTTTTGGGGGGACTCTGATGGGGACACCTGCTGTGGGGGGACTCTGATTGAGACACCTGCTGTGGGGGACACCTGCTGTGGGGGGCTCTGATGGGGGACACCTGCTGTGGGGGGACTTTGATGGGGGACACCTGCTGTGGGGGGACTTTGATGGGGGACACCTGCTGTGGGGGGACTCTGATGGGGGACACCTGCTGTGGGGGGACTCTGATGGGGGACACCTGCTGTGGGGGGCTCTGATGGGGGACACCTGCTGTGGGGGGCTTTGATAGGGGACACCTGCTGTGGGGGGCTCTGGTGGGGGACACCTGCTGTGGGGGGCTCTGGTGGGGGGCTCTGATGGGGGACACCTGCTGTGGGGGGCTCTGATGGGGGACACCTGCTGTGGGGGGCTCTGATGGGCGACTCCTGTTTTGGGGGGACTCTGATGGGGACACCTGCTGTGGGGGGACTCTGATTGAGACACCTGCTGTGGAGGACACCTGCTGTGGGGGGCTCTGATGGGGGACACCTGCTGTGGGGGGGACTTTGATGGGGGACACCTGCTGTGGGGGGACTCTGATGGGGGACACCTGCTGTGGGGGGCTCTGATGGGGGACACCTGCTGTGGGGGGCTCTGATGGGGGACACCTGCTGTGGGGGGCTTTGATGGGGGACACCTGCTGTGGGGGGCTTTGATAGGGGACACCTGCTGTGGGGGGCTCTGATGGGGGACACCTGCTGTGGGGGGCTTTGATAGGGGACACCTGCTGTGGGGGGCTCTGGTGGGGGGCTCTGATGGGGACACCTGCTGTGGGGGGACTCTGATGGGGACACCTGCTGTGGGGGGACTCTGATGGGGACACCTGCTGTGGGGGGATTCTGATGGAGACACCCTGCTGTGGGGGACACCTGCTGTGGGGGGCTCTGATGGGGACACCTGCTGTGGGGGGCTCTGATGGGGACACATGCTGTGGGGGGACACTGATGACAACTCTGATGTAAGGGGACAGAGGCTGTATTTGGGGGGGGCAGAGGCTGCATTTGATGTGACAGAGGCTGCATTTGATGTGACAGAGGCTGCATTTGGTGTGACACAGGCTGCATTTGATGTGACACAGGCTGCATGTAAGAAGGGACTGCTGGGGACACCTGATGGCATCTGGTTGTAGGCGACGTGGCTAGTGACACGCTCAGGGCTCCCACTGATTCTGCATTATGGTGAGTTGAAAGATTTCATTTTATATTACAATGTAATAATAGTAATAATGAGCTTCAATCATCCTGACACCATAACAACCATGGTGCCGGGATGATTAAAGCGCTAACACCAGGTGTTTGGAGTATCCTTATCTGCTGATTGTTAAACTTTGTAGAATACACATTCCTATTGTTGTGTAGGATCTAGGCCTGCTGTCCCTCTCTCCCTCTCCCTCCATCCCTCATTCATCTCAGACGCTAACCACACCACCTTAGAGCCACGCCCACTATTTCGCTGAAACCATGCCCATTTCCACCAAGTGGGAGGGGTCAAAAAGGAAGGGCGGGGTCTGGCGCCCCCCCATCCTAAAACTTCACCAGCCGCCACTGAATACATTGTGTGACATAATGGCCAATATATATATGCTGTTAACGCCCAGAAGAGCACACTTGGCATGTTGGTGTTAGTCAGGCTGAGTGTCTCTTGCTAGTGCAATAAAAGGTTTGTTTTCTTGAAGAGTCTGTTGTCCGGAGTCCTTCACTGGTATCCCAAAACTCACTGATACACTGGCACTTAACTCCCAAAAGCACACAGTCACTGGAAATCAGTTCAGGGTCATTATTCACAAGTCCCCAGGACAGTTGCCACCTTCCTCTGGACGTACCCAGTGAGTGGGACAGTCCTTCTCTAGATCAGATCCCCTTTGGTGAAGTTGTGCAGAAAGTTCTGAGTCACTTCCAGATCCCAGTTCTGCCTTACAGAACAGCAATTATAGTTACAACAACATTTTAATGAAAGTGAGTGGCCTTTTATCTGCTTCAGACCAGCCAGTTTTCAACATTCTGACTTTAGGAAATTTTTAGACAACCAAAAAATATATATAATATTTTGTAGTGATCTCCTCCGACAAATCTGTTTAATATTCCAGTCTCTGCATCACAGAACTATGTCTGGGGGATTGTGGGACTTCCAGTCACTCTAATGTAAATGGAATCATTTATTCATCATGTCACTCGAGTTTCAGATTTTTTTTCAATTGAACTTGAGTCAGAAGCAAACACCCGGAGAAGCGATGGAAGGGAATGGCGATGAGATGTGAAGTCACTGAGACAATCAGAGTAAACGTCTTAACAAATCACAGAACCTAGGCCATCAATTACACTTAAAGTGATACTGATGCTGGAATAAACATTTGAATACAATATGAACCTGCAAAGAAAGTTGTAAATATTTACCTTTTCCACTGCAAAATTCAACATTTCCTGTTGAGCTCAGTGGTTCAGCCCACCGACCCCATGTCACTATTCGAGGGAGGTCAGCAGAACTCTGAGCTCTGGGGTGGACACACCCTATGAAGCCCCATGTTCCCATTGTAAAGTGGGATGCAGCATCAAGGCCAGGGATGCACACGTGCATCCTTCCACACTGCTGACACTCTCCCCCTCCACCCCATAAAAGGGGGCAAGGCGGACTTTGAGGGAAGCACGTAGTCATCAGTGAAGGGTCAAGACAAGGTACTTTATTACATACCATAAAAATTCATACAAATAAATAATGTCACAATATAATTCATTTATATACAAAAAAGGAACATGATAATACATGACAGTGGAAAGGGATTGAGCCTACACAACCTGAGAACTTCCTATTGTATCAGAATTATTTAAAACTCACGAACATATACAATTTTATATATGAATAATATAGAGGACATGGTCGGTTTAAACATTGCATATACAAAGGCTCTACACATTTCGTGAAGTATTTATATCCACTCTTCAGGAGCACCAATGTAAGTATCTGGAATAAAATATATAGGTTTCTGGGTCACTGCCTTAGAAAAAAGAAAAAAGAAGAAAGCAAATACAAAAAGAGTGTAGAATGAGAATACACCCTTATCAAAAAAATACTCACAACCACCATGTGACAGTGCAACATTGAGAGCTGGAATCTCCCCTTAGGGCATCTTTTCCGGGAGCTGTGGCAGCATAAGGCGCGGCCCCCACACAACCACCCCAGGGGAAGACAGTAATCCATGGAGTCGTGGACCCTGAAGCACAGTGTAAGTAATGACTGGAGACATCTTGAGAGACTTCTATAGGAAGGGTCAATGTATATAATATAATTAGCATTAATACCAAATACTCTGTGCTGGAATGATAACAAAAAACATAGAATTATGATCATAAGACCAAATAAGTTACCTGGTAATTGGTCATATAAGACCATGGTGTAAGGTATAAAGTGTATGGTCATGACATCAGGGAGGACCAGCAGGATGAATAGTCCACTCCAAGTGAGATATATATAGGGGCTCCTACGCCAAAAACACTCCCAAACGTCACGTAAGGCGTGCTCAGTAAGGGGGAGGCGCCAACACCAGAAAGAGGAATCGTCCGAAGCTTGGCGCCAAAAATAAACCCCCACGAGCCGCAGATGGATAAAGCTAGCGGCGTAACGGCGCAAAAGATGATGCCGCACGCACACTGCATATGATGTGACGTCGATGCACAGCGCAGAGACGTGCAAGGCTCCCAAAGGGGAAACGGGAGATCCCGTGGTGTGCATCGCAGCTCCCGGATGTGACGTGGGCAAAAACCCAAGGATCCAGATCAAAAGGGCACTGTCAACACAGAATGTGAACATGATAACTAGATCTTACTTTAATAAAAAAGATGGTCGAAAACCAACACAGTAGGTGTCTAAATCATGGGACAGCATACGAAATGATGGACCAAGATTAACAAAAAACTGATTGAAATAGTTGGCACATTAAAACCAGATACAAATTAGATATATCGACTGCTAGTGTCAGACCCAATTCTGTAGAGACTAATGCCGCGTACACACGGTCAAACTTTTTGACCGGACTTGTCCGTCAGACGCCGACGGACCAAATCCGGCGGACAATCCGATCGTGTGTGGGCTTCACCGGACCTTCAGCGGACTTTTCCAGTCGCAAATCTGACGGACTTTAGATTTGGAACATGCTTCAAATCTTTACGTCGTAACTCCGCCGGATCCAGAAATCCGCTCATCTGTATGCTAGTCCGATGGACAAAAACCAACCCTAGGGCAGCTATTGGCTACTGGCTATCCACTGCCTTATTTTAGTCCGATGTACTTCATCACGTACAAATCCGTCGGACTTTTGTGTGATTGTGTGTAGGCAAGTCCGGTCGTTAGAAAGTCTGTTGAAAGTCAGCCAAAAGTTCATCGAAAGTCTGTCAAAAGTCTGTCGGACGGGCTGTCGGGCTTTTGTAGCTGAAAACTCTAACTGTGTGTACGCGGCATAAGTGCTTCCATCCCTAATTGCATAGCCAAAAAAGAAGGGGGGAGGATGGAATATGGGACTTTAAATGAGGCAGAGACCAGGTGTGGTCTCATACCTCCATCCCTATATTTATGAACAAAATAAAAGGGGGCAAGGCAGGACTTTGAGTGAAGCACGTAGTCATCAGTGAAGGGTCAAGACAAGGTACTTTATTACATACCATAAAAATTCATACAAATAAATAATGTCACAATATAATTCATTTATATACAAAAAAGGAACATGATAATACATGACAGTGGAAAGGGATTGAGCCTACACAACCTGAGAACTTCCTATTGTATCAGAATTATTTAAAACTCATGAACATATACAATTGTATATATGAATAATATAGAGGACATGGTCGGTTTAAACATTGCATATACAAAGGCTCTACGCGTTTCGTGAAGTATTTATATCCACTCTTCAGGAGCAGCAATGTAAGTATCTGAAATAAAACATATAGGTTTCTGGGTCACTGCCTTAGAAAAAAGAAGAAAGAAAATGCTTCTCCTTACACAGTTCCAATCAGAGGAGTTGGAAAGGAGCATTTGGTAGAGAACCACCTGAACAATGTTCCAGCAATGTGACCTACTATTGGTGAATTATGAGGGTGTAAAAGTGCCTCTCTTTCTGATTAGTGAGGTCAGTAGTCAATGGGGAGAGAATAGCAGAAAATGAAAGGTGTTTTGTCTGTTGGGTTTCCCACCATCAGTCAGCTGTTAGTATTGACAGGAAACTGTCATCTTATCATGGAGCTACCTGAACTAAATTGTTAAATGCAGTTTAGTGTGTTATGGGTTGTCAGGGAATGCCAGTTAACTTTTAGCCAATATAGAATTCTTTGCAAAAACACAACGGGTCGATGTGAATATGGACCGGGCTATTGACAATATATATATATATATATATATATATATATATATATATATATATATATATATAATTATTATTATATTAATATTATTATACGAGATTTATATAGTGCCAACAGTTTATGCAGCGCTTTACAATGTATAAGGGGGACAACACAATTACAGTACAGTTCAATACAAAAGGTACAGGAGGGCCCTGTTCGTAGAGCTTACATTCTAAAGGGAGGGGGTGGTGGTACAAAAGGTAATAGCTGCAAAGAATGATTTGATGGGGGTGGCTCAGGGACAGTTATGTGGGTGTGGGATAGGCTTCCCTGAATAAATGAGTTTTCAGGGATCTCCTAAAGGTGGACAGGGTAGGGGCTGATCGGACATACTGGGGCAGGGAATTCCAGAGGATGGGAGAGGCTCTGGAGAAGTCCTGAAGGCGAGCATGGGAGGAGGTAACAAGGGAGCTAGAGAGCAGGAGGTCCTGGGAGGAGTGGAGGGGGCGATTTTGGCGATATCTGCAGATGAGGTTGGTGATGTAGATGGGGGCGATGTTGTGAATGGCCTTGTATGTTATGGTTAGCATTTTGAATTTTACACGGTGGGGTAGGGGAAGCCAGTGAAGGGATTGGCAGAGAGGAGCGATTAGTGAGGTGTATTAGTCTAGCAGCAGCATTCATAATAGACTGAAGGGGGGATAGCCTGCTTAAAGTGGGGTTCCACTCAAAAAACAAAAATACCTGGAAAAAATCTAAAAAAAAACCCAAAAAAACATTTGGATATTTTTTTTTTTTTCACTTACCTCTAAATGCCTGTTGCTAGGTGGTCCCTCGTAGTCTGCCTGTTCCTTTGCCTGGGCTGGTGACATCACTTCCCCCCAGGCACAGGAAGGGCTCCGCTCTGCTCCCTCCCTCCTGTCAATCATCTGGGACCCATTACAGGTCCCAGGTGATTGAGCGGCCAATCACGGCGCGCGGCGCCGCTCGCGCATGCGCAGTGGGTGCCAGGCTGTGAAGCCACAGCCCGGCGCCCACAGTTGTAATGCCGGCGCCAGTGAGCGGAGGGGGGGGATGAGCGGGGCCTCGATCCCCCGCATCGCTGGACCCAGGGACAGGTGAGTGTCCAATTAAAAGTCAGCAGCTGCAGTTTCTGGGTGGAACTCCTCTTTAAGGGTAGGCCATTAAGGATAGAGTTGCAGTAGTCGAGGCAGGAAATAATCAAGGAGTGAATAAGTTGCTTTGTGGTGTCATTAGTCAGGAAGGGTCGAATTCTGGAGATGTTGCGGAGGTTAAGGCAGCAGGATTTAGCCAGTGATCGGATATGGGGGCTGAAGGAGAGGTCAGAGTCAAGGATTACACCCAGGACCCTGGCATGTGTGGAGGGACCAATGGTTGTGTTGTTGATATTAATGGTGAAGTCACAGGAGGGGGACCGTGAAGGAGGAAATATAACAAGCTCAGTTTTAGAAAGATTAAGTTTGAGGAAGTGGTGTGACATCCATACCGATATATATATACAGTATCTCACAAAAGTGAATACATCCCTCACATTTTTGTAAATATTTTATTATATCTCTTCATGCAACAACACTGAAGAAATGACACTTTGCTATAATGTAAAGTAGTAAGTGTACAGCTTGTATATCAGTGTAAATTTGCTGTCCCCTCAAAATGACTCAACACAGCCATTAATCTCTAAACTGCTGGCAACAAAACTGAGTATACCCCTAAGTGAAAATGTCTAAATTGGGCCATATATATATATATATATATATATATACAGTGGGGAAAATATTTATTTGATCCCCTGCAGATTTTGTAAGCTTGCCTACTTAAAAAGAAATAAAGGGTTTATAATTTAATCATAGATGTATTTTAAATAATAGAGACAGAATATTAACCAAAAATCAGGAAAAAACACATAATACAAATGTTATAAATTGAGTTGTGATTTAGTGAGTAAAATAAGTATTTGATCCCCAAGCAAAATATGACTTAGTACTTGGTGGAGAAACCCTTGTTGGCAAACACAAAGGTAAGACATTTCTTGTAGTTGGTTACCAGGTCTGCACACATCTCAGGAGGGATTTTGGTCCACTCTTTTTAACAGATCTTCTCTAAATCCCAAAGTTTCTTGGTCATCGCTCTGCAACTTGAAGTTTCAGCTCCCTCCATATATTTTCTATAGGATTAAGGTCTGGAGACTGGCTAGGCCACTCCATGACCTTAATGTGCTTCTTCTTGAGCCACTCCTTTGTTGCCTTGGCAGTATGTTTTGGGTCAGTTTCATGCTGGAAGACCCATCCACAACCCATTTTCAGTGTTCTGGCTGAGGGAAGAAGTTTCTCGTTCAAGATTTTACAATACATAGCCCCGCCCATTATCTCAATGCGACAAAGTCGGCCTGTACCCTTTGCAGAGTAACAGCCCCGAAGCATAATGTTTCCACGTCCGTGCTTGACTGTAGGGATGGTATTCTTAGGGTCATAGTCAGAATTTTTCTTCCGCCAAACACAGCAAGTCGAGTTAATGCCAAAGAGCTTAATTTTGGTATCATCTGACCACAGCACTTTCTCCCAATCCCTCTCTGAATCATTTAGATGTTCATTGGTAAACTTCAGAAGGGCCTGTACATGTGCCTTTTTGAGGAGGGGAACTTGCGGGCGCTGCAGGATTTCAAGCCATGGCTGCTTATTGTGTTACCAATGGTTTGTTTGTTGACTATGCTCCCAACAGCCCTGAGATCATTTACAAGCTCCTCTCATGTAGTTCTTGGATGATCCCTCACTTTTCTCATTATCATCCTTACCCCGTGAGGAAAAATCTTGTATGGAGCTCCAGATCGAGGGCAATTGATGGTTATTTTGTATTTCTTCCATTGCAAATTATCGCTCCAACAGTTGTCTCCTTCTCACCAAGCTTCTTGCTGATGGTCTTGTAGCCCATTCCAGCCTTGTGCAGGTCTACAATTTTGTCCCTGATGTCCTTTGACAGCTCTTTGGTCTTGCCCATGATAGTGAGGTTTGAATGGAAGAAAGAGATTCTGTGGACAGGTGTCTTTTATACACATAACGACTTGAGAGGCTATATAAACTAGTTTGATGTCTGACACTAGAGGACCCCTTGATAATGTCCTATTGGATTAAATGCTTCGGGAAGGAGACACTAGTGCTGACGTCAGGCCCCTGTTCGATCCCAGGTCGGCAGTGGCACCCCTGGTCAAAAGTATTTATAATTTATTTTATTTTGGCTTGCAACCGGCTCCTGACCATGTCATGCAGATATACTGCTGCAGAATGGCTCTCCTGGGCGAAATCTCATACGGGTACGTCCTACCCTTTTTCGGCCACCAGAGGGTGTGTGCGCGCACCCGCTGCAAGGCGGGGGACCCAATGCGTGTGGCCGGCAGTCATGATCGTTGCCGGCCATGTGCGATCGTGTACACGAGCGCCAGCATGGGGATTTGTGTGTGTAAACACACAAATCCCTGTGCTGTCAGAGGAGAGGAGCCATATCATTTGTTCCTACTAAGCAGGAAAAAGGATATGTCTCCTCTCCTAGTCAATCCTATCCCCATACAGTTAGTATGTGGTTAACATACAAATCCAATAAATACTACACTATGGGGAGACTTCATCTGGCTTCTGGTGAGCTTTATTTACCACAGCTATTTGGATGGTGAGAGTTGCTGAACAGCCTTCCTCACAACAGATGGTGGATCTACAATGAGTGCGTGTTTGCTGATGTAACAGCAGTCAGCTTTTCCGAGTGTCCACATCACAGGGATATGGTGGATGATTCTTGAGCACTGTACTGGATCACATCTTCACTTTTCACCACCAATTTTTTTGTACACATCTTTGCACTGAACTTTGTGCTTTCACCAATAAGTTTATATTGCTGATCATATCATGGGAATGTGCATTTAAATATTTCATTATATTTTTTTTTTATTGTTGATTTTCATTCAAAATTGGACTTATACAGTATCTCACAAAAGTGAGTACACCCTTCACATTTTTGTAAATATTTTATTATATATTTTTTGTGACAACACTGAAGAAATGACACTTTGCTACAGTGTAAAGTAGTGAGTGTACACCTTGTATAAGAGTGTAATTTTGCTGTCCCCTCAAAATAACTCAACACACAGCCATTAATGTCTAAACCGATGGCAACAAAAGTGAGTACACTCCTAAGTGAAAATGTTCAAATTGGCCCAAATAGCCATTTTCGCTCCCCGGTGTCATGTGACTCGTTAGTGTTACAAGGTCTCAGGTGTGAATGGGGAGCAGGTGTGTTACATTTGGTGTTATCGCTCTCACTCTCTCATACTGGTCACTGGCAGTTCTACATGGCACCTCATGGCAAAAAACGCTCTGAGGATCTGAACAAAAAATAATTGTTGCTATACATAAAGATGGCCCAGGCTATAAGAAGATTGCCAAGACCCTGAAACTGAGATGCAGCATGATGGCCAAGACCATACGGCGATTTACCAGGACAGGTTCCAATCAGAACAGGCCTCGCCATGGTCGACCAAAGAAGTTGAGTGCATGTGTTCAGCGTCAATCATATCCAGAGGTTGTCTTTGGGGAGTAGACATATGAGTGCTGCCAGAATTGCTGCAGCACTTGAAGGGGTGGGGGTCAGCTTGTCAGAGATCAGACCATACGCTGCACACTGCATCAAATTGGTCTGCATGGCTGTCATCCCAGAAAGAAGCTTCTTCTAAAGATGATGCGCAAGAAAGCCCGCAAACAGTTTGCTGAAGACAAGCAGCCTAAGGACATGGAATACTGGAACCATGTCCTGTGGTCTGATGAGACCAAGATAAACTTATTTGGTTCAGATGGTGTTAAGTGTGTGTGGCGGCAACCAGGTGAGGAATACAAGTATTCCAACATGATAACGACCCCAAACACACCTTCAAGAGGAATACAAAGCCTACAGTCAAGCATGGTGATGGGAGTGTCATGGTCTGGGGCTGCATGAGTGCTGCCAGTACAGAGCTACAGTTCATTGAGGGAACCATGAATGCCAACATGTACTGTGACATACTGAAGCAGAGCATGATCCCCTCCCTTCGGAGACTGGGCCGCAGGGCAGTATTCCAACATGATAACGACCCCAAAACACACCTCCAAGACGACCACTGCCTTGCTAAAGAAGCTGAGGGTAAAGGTGATGGACTGGCCAAGCATATCTCCAGACTTAAACCCTATTGAGCATCTGTGGGGCATCCTCAAACGGAAGGTGTAGGAGCGCAAGGTCTCTAACATCCACCAGCTCCGTAAAGTCGTCATGGAGGAGTGGAAGAGGACCCCAGTGGCAACCTGTGAAGCTGTGGTAAACTCCATGCCCAAGAGGGTTAAAGGGGTTGTAAAGGTAAAAGTTTTTTCACCTTAATGCATTCTATGCATTAAGGTGAAAAAACTTCTGACAGAACCGCCGCCCCCAGCACCCCCGTTTTACTTACCTGACGCCTCGAAAGTCAGCTTCGCGTTCCCGACATCTGTTCCTCCGCTCACCCTGGCCGCTGATTGGCTGCAGTGGATGGATTGAAAGCAGCGCAGCCATTGGCTCGCGCTGCTGTCAATCACATCCGATGACGCGGCGCGCCGGGGGGCGGGGCCGAGTGATACAGCGAGCGGCTATAGCCGCCGGCTGTATCACGGGAGCGCGCCCGCAAGCACTCACCACCGTGCGAGAGAGCTCGCATGAAGGTGGTAAATGCTTGCGGGGAGGAGCTGAGACAGCCGCCGAGGGACCCCAGAAGACCAGGTTCGGGGCCACTCTGTGCAGAACGAGCTGCACAGTGAAGGTAAGTATGACATGTTTGTTATTTTAAAAAAAAAAAAAAAACACCTTTACAACCCCTTTAAGGCTGTGCTGGAAAATAATGGTGGCCACACAAAATATTGACACTTTGGGCCCAATTTGGACATTTTCACTTAGGGTGTACTCACTTTAGTTGCCAGCGGTTTAGACATTAATGGGTGTGTGTTGAGTTATTTTGAGGGGACAGCAAATTTACACTGTTATACAAGCTGTACACTCACTACTTTACATTGTAGCAAAGTGTAATTTCTTCAGTGTTGTCAAATAAAAAGATATAATAAAATATATATATATATATATATATATATATATATATATATATATATATATATATATATATATATATATATATATAATGGAATATTTTCAATAACTAATTGCTCCCCATAAACAAAGTAACCACTGATAACGAATTATCAGACAATAGTCTGTGTTTTATGGACTTTAACTGTTATCCCCCTGCAGAAGGAGTAAGCATCAAACTAAGCAAAATGGTATGCTACTATGGCCAACAGAAAAATGATTAAAAAACAAAAAAAGAAAAAAACATTTATTTGAATTGTTATGTTATTATATGGGGTATTGCTTGAATACTTTCCAGATATACTGTACAATATTTCTAATAATAATAAAAATCAACACATTAAGTATATAATAAGATTACCAATAAACAAGTATAGATAATATGACATTTTGGGTCAGAATCATGTCTTTTCTGAAATCTTTCAGAAGTAGTTTTATTTTGATTCAGTTAAAAAAAAATATCATACCCCTTTTTTTATCTTTGGTTTCAAGCTGGTTTTCAGATAGTTGCTTCTTTGTTTACTTCTTGTTAAAGTGGATGTAAACCCACTCTCATCCTTTCTGAACTACTACCATAGTGGTTATCTATAAGGATATACATGCCTCCTGCATGTATCCTTACTTGTCAAATGTCTCCCCTCTGTCTGTTATGAGACCCAAAAACTGCAGATTCTGTGGGTGGGTCTGTTGTCCGGAGCTCAGTGGGTGGAGTCATGATGTCAGTAGACTCCCCGCCCACCTCTACACTCCCCTTGTCAACATGCATTTTCTCCTGTGTATTTCTTACACTGAACTTCTGCTATTATCACTAACATCCAGTCAAAACCCAGAAAAGTCACCACATGACTTCAGCATGCCCAATCATGCTGAGGTGTGGAGCAGCCAATCCTTGGAGAGCTGGAAAAGAAAGGAGGAAGTACTCTGAAGTACACAGAATGCCTCTCTCATACTTCTGCATGAGATAAGAAAATAACCTGTCAGTCACAGCAAGGAGGAAGAACTGACTCCTATTTCTCTATGTGTCAGTTTTTATCTCTCTGAAGAAAGATAAGAGGATTGCTCAGAGCTGGATTAACTCTTCGTGGCAAGACTGGGCACAGATGACATGAAATTCTATACTGTACAAGGTCCAAGCCACAAAGTTAAGTGACTTTCAGTGTAACTTAGGAATCCAACTTTGATGTCACTTTTTTACACTCTGTGGCATTGAAGTCATATCAAAGTCGGACCAAAGTAGTGCAGGAACCTTTTCTAAAGTAGGACAGATTTGGGTAGTATCATTTAAGCACTTGCCGACCAGTGCACAATGATATACGTTGGCACAATGGCATGGCTGCGCAAATGGGCGTACAGTTATGTCCCCTTTAAGACGTGGCATTGTGGGCGTGCGCCCATCACATACTCTGTGACCGTGCCCGCGGGTCCCGCGGACTCGATGTCCGCCGGTGTCCTGCAATCATGTCACGGAGCGGCAGAACGGGGAGATGGCTATGTAAACAAGGCATTTCCCTGTTCTGCCTAGTGACATGACAGAGAACTACTGCTCCCTGTCATCAGGAGCAGTGATCGCTGTCATGTCAGTGGTAGCCCATCCCCCCCACAGTTAGGATCTTTCTCTAGGACACACTTAACCCCTTGATCGCCCCCTAGTGGTTAACCCCTTCCCTGCCAGTTTCATTTATACAGTAATCAGTGCTTTTTTATAGCACTGATCGCTGTATAAATGACAATGGTCCCAAAATAGTGTCAAAAGTCTCTGATGTGTCTGCCATAATGTCACAGTCACGAAAAAAATTGCAGATCGCCGCCATTACTAATAAAAAAAAATTAATAATAAAAATGCTATACAGTGGGGACGGAAAGTATTCAGACCCCCTTAAATTTTTCACTCTTTGTTATATTGCAACCATTTGCTAAATTCATTTAATAATTTTTTTTTTCTCATTAATGTACACACAGCACCCCATATTGACAGAAAAACACAGAATTGTTGACATTTTTGCAGATTTATTAAAAAAGAAAAACTGAAATATCACATGGTCCTAAGTATTCAGACCATTTGCTGTGACACTCATATATTTAACTCAGGTGCTCTCCATTTCTTCTGATCATCCTTGAGATGCTTCTACACCTTCATTTGAGTCCAGCTGTGTTTGATTATACTGATTGAACTTGATTAGGAAAGCCACACACCTGTCTATAAGACCTTACAGCTCACAGTGCATGTCAGAGCAATTGAGAGTCATGAGGTCAAAGGAACTGCCTGAAGAGCTCAGAGACAGAATTGTGGCAAGGCACAGTTCTGGCCAAGATTACAAAAAAATTCTGCTGCACTTAAGGTTCCTAAGAGCACAGTGGCCTCCATAATCCTTAAATGGAAGATGTTTGGGATGACCAGAACCCTTCCTAGAGCTGGCTGTCCAGCCAAACTGAGCTATAAGGGGAGAAGAGCCTTGGTGAGAGAGGTAAAGAAGAACCCAAACATCACTGTGGCTGAGCTCCAGAGATGCAGTCGGGAGATGGGAGAAAGTTGTAGAAAGTCAACCATCACTGCAGCCCTCCACCAGTCGGGGATTTATGGCAGAGTGGCCCGACGGAAGCCTCTCCTCTCCTGCAAGACACATGAAAGCCCACATGGAGTTTGCTAAAAAACACCTGAAGGACTCCAAGATGGTGAAAAATAAGATTCTCTGGTCTGATGAGACCAAGGTAGAACTTTTTGGCCTTAATTCTAAGCGGTATGTGTGGAGAAAACCAGGCACTGCTTATCACCTATCCAATACAGTCCCAACAGTGAAGCATGGTGGTGGCAGCATCATGCTGTGGGGGTGTTTTTCAGCTGCAGGGACAGGACGACTGGTTGCAATCGAGGGAAAGATGAATGCGGCCAAGTACAAGGATATCCTGGACGAAAACTTTCTCCAGAGTGCTCAGGACCTCAGACTGGGCCGAAGGTTTACCTTCCAACAAGACAACGACCCTAAGCACACAGCTACTAAAATAACGAAGGAGTGGCTGCACAACAACGCCATGACTGTTTTTGAATGACCCAGCCGGAGCCCTGACTTAAACCCAATTGAGCATCTCTGGAGAGACCTAAAAATGGCTGTCCACCAACGTTTACCATCCAACTTGACAGAACTGGAGAGGATCTGCAAGGAGGAATGGCAGAGGATCCCCAAATCCAGGTGTGAAAAACTTGTTGCATCTTTGCCAAAAAGACTCATGGCTGTATTAGATTAAAAGGGTGCTTCTACTAAATACCGAGCAAAGGGTCTGAATACTTAGGACCATGTGATATTTCAGTTTTTCTTTTTTAATAAATCTGCAAAAATGTCAACAATTCTGTGTTTTTCTGTCAATATGGGGTGCTGTGTGTACATTAACCACTTGAGCCCCGGACCATTATGCTGCCTAAGGACCAGAGGTCTTTTTCCAATTTGGCACTGCGTCGCTTTAACTGCTAATTGCGCGGTCATGCAATACTGTACCTAAACGAAATTTGCGTCCTTTTCTTCCCACAAATAGAGCTTTCTTTTGATGGTATTTGATCACCTCTGCAGTTTTTATTTTTTGCGCTATAAACGGAAAAAGACCGAAAATTTTGAAAAAAAATGATATTTTCTACTTTTTGTTATAAAAAAAATCCAATAAACTAAATTTTAGTCATACATTTAGGCCAAAATGTATTCGGCCACATGTCTTTGGTAAAAAAAATGTCAATAAGCATATATTTATTGGTTTGCGCAAAAGTTATAGCGTTTACAAACTAGGGTACATTTTCTGTAATTTACACAGCCTTTAATTTATGACTGCCTATGTCATTTCTTGAGGTGCTAAAATGGCAGGGCAGTACAAACCCCCCCCAAATGACCCCATTTTGGAAAGTAGACACCCCAAGGAAATTGCTGAGAGGCATGTTGAACCCATTGAATATTTATTTTTTTTGTCCCAAGTGATTGAATAATGACAAAAAAAAAAAAAATATTTACAAAAAGTTGTCACTAAATGATATATTGCTCACACAGGCCATGGGCCTATGTGGAATTGCACCCCAATATACATTCAGCTGCTTCTCCTGAGTATGGGGATACCACATGTGTGGGACTTTTTGGGAGCTTAGCCGCGTACGGGGCCCCGAAAACCAAGCACCGCCTTCAGGATTTCTAAGGGTGTAAATTTTTGATTTCACTCTTCACTGCCTATCACAGTTTCAGAGGCCATGGAATGCCCAGGTGGCACAAAACCCCCCCCAAATGACCCCATTTTGGAAAGTAGACACCCCAAGCTATTTGCTGAGAGGCATATTGAGTCCATGGAATATTTTATATTTTGACACAAGTTGCGGGAAAGTGACACTTTTTTTTTTTTTGCACAAAGTTGTCACTAAATGATATATTGCTCACACAGGGCATGGGCATATGTGGAATTGCACCCCAAAATACATTTAGCTGCTTCTCCTGAGTATGGGGATACCACATGTGTGGGACTTTTTGGGAGCCTAGCCGCGTACGGGGCCCCGAAAACCAAGCACCGCCTTCAGGATTTCCAAGGGTGAAAATTTTTGATTTCACTCTTCACTGCCTATCACAGTTTCGGAGGCCATGGAATGCCCAGGTGGCACAAACCCCCCCCCAAATGACCCCATTTTGGAAAGTAGACACCCCAAGCTATTTGCTGAGAGGCATGGTGAGTATTTTGCAGCTCTCATTTGTTTTTGAAAATGAAGAAAGACAAGAAAAAACTTTTTTTTTTTTCTTTTTTCAATTTTCAAAACTTTGTGACAAAAAGTGAGGTCTGCAAAATACTCACTATACCTCTCAGCAAATAGCTTTGGGTGTCTACTTTCCAAAATTGGGTCATTTGGGGGGGTTTTGTGCCACCTGGGCTTTCCATGGCCTCCGAAACTGTGATAGGCAGTGAAGAGTGAAATCAAAAATTCACGCCCTTAGAAAGCCTGAAGGCGGTGCTTGGTTTTCGGGGTCCCATACGCGGCTAGGCTCCCAAAAAGTCTCACACATGTGGTATCCCCGTACTCAGGAGAAGCAGCAGAATGTATTTTGGGGTGTAATTTCACATATTCCCATGGCATGTTTGAGCAATATATCATTTAGTGACAACTTTGTGCAAAAAAAAAAAAAAAAAAATTTGTCTCTTTCCCGCAACTTGTGTCGCAATATAAAATATTCCATGGACTCGACATGCCTCTCAGCAAATAGCTTGGGGTGTCTACTTTCCAAAATGGGGTCATTTGGGGGGGTTTTGAACTGTCCTGGCATTTTATGCACAACATTTAGAAGCTTATGTCACACATCACCAACTCTTCTAACCACTTGAAGACAAAGCCCTTTCTGACACTCATTGTTTACATGAAAAAGTTATTTTTTTTTGCAAAAAAATTACTTTGAACCCCCAAACATTATATATTTTTTTAAAGCAAATGCCCTACAGATTAAAATGGTGGGTGTTTCATTTTTTTTTTTTCACACAGTATTTGCGCAGCGATTTTTCAAACGCATTTTTTGGGGAAAAAACACACTTTTTTAAATTTTTTAAATTTTAATGCACACTATATTGCCCAAATGTTTGATGAAATAAAAAAGATGATCTTAGGCCGAGTACATGGATACCAAACATGACATGCTTTAAAATTGCGCACAAACGTGCAGTGGCAACAAAATAAATGCATTTTTAAAAGCCTTTAAAAGCCTTTACAGGTTACCACTTTAGATTTACAGAGGAGGTCTACTGCAAAAATTACTGCCCTCGATCTGACCTTCGCGGCGATACCTCACATGCATGGTGCAATTGCTGTTTACGTTTGACGACAGACCGCCGTTTGCGTTCGCCTTAGCCGGAGAGCAGGGGGCGACAGGGGTGCTTTTTTTTTTTTTTTTTCTTTTCTTTATTATTTTTTTGCTTTTTTATCTTATTTTTAAACTGTTCCTTTCATTTTTTTTTTTTTTTAATCATTTTTATTGTTATCTCGGGGAATGCAAATATCCCCTATGATAGCAATAGGTAGTGACAGGTACTCTTTTTTGAAAAAATTGGGGTCTATTAGACCCTAGATCTCTCCTCTGCCCTCAAAGCATCTGATGACACCAAGATCGGTGTGATAAAATGCTTCCCCAATTTCCCAATGGCGCTATTTACATCCGGCGAAATCTAAGTCATAAAATGATCGTAGCTTCCGGTTTCTTAGGCCATAGAGATGTTTGGAGCCACTCTGGTCTCTGATCAGCTCTATGGTCAGCTGGCTGAATCACCGGCTGCATTCTCAGGTTCCCTGTTGAGACAGGAGAGCCAGAGAAAAACACGGAAGACGGTGTGGGGGGGGGGGGCATTCCCTCCCACGGCTTGTAAAAGCAGTCTAGAGACTAATTAGCCACTAGGATTGCTTTTACATGAAAGCCGACCGCTGGCTGAAAAGAATGATACCAAGATGATACCTAAACCTGCAGGCATCATTCTGGTATAACCATTCAAAGTCGTGAATGGCGTACCTGAAGACAAAAAAATGGTTAACAATGGTTAACAATAAAGCACAGTAAACAGTAAAGTATAAATAATTACATACCTGAAAAACAAACATGATAAAACATAATAACAATAACAATAACAATAAAACATTGCAGAATAGAATACAGTAAAAAAAGAGCAGAACAATAGAGAGAGAGAATAGAGAGAGAGAACAATAAAACGACAACTATTTTTTTTAATTTTATATATATATATATTTTTTTACACTTTTTTTGTAACTAACTTTTATAACTGTAACCGGTTCCAGGTTCGGGTCTCTCAAAATGCGATGGCATCTTGGGAGACCCTGTGAAAGTGTGCCTAGTCTGTGCAATGCTGTACCCTACGCTAATAACTAGTGCATGGTAGCGTTCAAAACATTCACCAATGCAAAGACCAGGATTGTCAGGACAGGAGGGACAATAATAGCGGGTGTCACCCCTATATCCGCGCTTGCTGCAGACACGACATCTTTTTTGGGGGGGTTCGTTGGGTAGGGGTACTCGGGAGGACATAAAAATGCCTCTCATGCAGCCGACTGCATTTGGTTGGGGATGTGAATGGGGGAAGTACGGGCGCTGCAGAAGCGGTGTGTTCCCAATTAGGATTGGCGAATGCAGCAGGAAGGGCACTATGAGCATGACGGGCCTGTGTTTGTCTTTTTGGTGGCAGCGGGACACTACTTGTGCTTGCCACCTCACCAGCTTGAACTGCACTTATGGGACTCGCCACGTCACCAAGTGTTACTGCAGCGCTGGTTTGACTACGACCGGAGTGTACTAGGCCGCTGGTGCTTGCCAGTTCAATAAAAAGCTTCCAAAAAAACTGTTAGCGATCGCAGGGATCAGGCCTGACTCTGCAAACGCTGCAGTTATGCGTTTAGTGTTTTGTAAGTGTCAGTGATCGATCGATACTGCACTTGGGTGGGCTGGGCTGGGCTGGGCGGAGGGGCAAAACGCAGGTGCTAGCAGGTATCTGGGCTGATCCCGCTAACACTGCGTTTTTGGGAACCCTAAACTGCTGGGGACGCTAGTATAGATCTGATCGGATCAGATATTGATCCGTTCAGATACTATACCACTAAAGGAGGCGTATGCTGCGTGCGTGGGTGTTAGCGGTACTGGCGCTAACCTGACGCTGCCTGGGGCCGGTGCTTGCTAGTTCACCAAAATGCTACCAAAAAAACTGTTAGCGATCGCAGGGATCAGGCCTGACTCTGCGAACGCTGCAGTTATGCGTTTAGTGCCTTGTAAGTGACAGTGATCGATCGATACTGCACTTGGGTGGACTGGGCTGGGCTGGGCCGGGCGGAGGGGCACAACGCAGGTGCTAGCAGGTATCTGGGCTGATCCCGCTAACACTGCGTTTGTGGGAACCCTAAACTGCTGGGGACGCTAGTATAGATCTGATCGGACCAGATATTGATCCGTTCAGATACTATACCACTAAGGGAGGTGTATGGTACGTGCGTGGGTGTCAGTGGTACTGGCGCTAATCTGGCGCAGCCTGGGGCTGGTGCTTGCCAGCTCACCAAAATGCTACCAAAAAAACTGTTAGCGATCGCAGGGATCAGGCCTGACTCTGCGAACGCTGCAGTTATGCGTTTAGTGTTTTGTAAGTGACAGTGATCGATCGATACTGCACTTGGGTGGGCCGGGCGGAGGGACAAAACGCAGGTGCTAGCAGGTATCTGGGCTGATCCCACTAACACTGCGTTTTTGGGAACCCTAAACTGCTGGGGACGCTAGTATAGATCTGATCAGATCAGATATTGATCCGTACAGATACTATACCACTAAGGGAGGCGTATGCTGCGTGCGTGGGTGTTAGTGGTACTGGCGCTAATCTGACGCTGCCTGGGGCGACGCATATCACCGCCGGGCGACCGGGGGGCTAAACCTTTATTCGGTAATAAACGGCGGGTGCCCTGACACTATAAAAAATAAACAAACTAACCAGCGTCACCCGTAACAGTTATACGGTGATCAGTGGTGAAAGGGTTAACTAGGGGGCAATCAAGGGGTTAAAACATTTA
Source organism: Aquarana catesbeiana (assembly GCF_042186555.1). Taxonomy (NCBI): domain Eukaryota; kingdom Metazoa; phylum Chordata; class Amphibia; order Anura; family Ranidae; genus Aquarana; species Aquarana catesbeiana. The sequence continues at coordinate 535,524,905 of NC_133326.1, forward strand.
TTAGATAGTATATGGGGGTCCCTGTCGCTATAAAACGCTGATGGCGAACCTAAATATTTACCTCACTAACTAGCGTCACCAGCGACACTAATACAGCGATCAGAAAAATGATCGCTTAGTGACACTGGTGACAGGGGGTGATCAAGGGGTTAAAACTTTATTAGGGGGGGTTAGGGGGGTATCCTAGACCTAAAGGGGGGTAACAGTAACTGTCCCAACACTGTAACTGTCACAAACTGACACCAATACAGTAATCAGAAAAAAAAAAAAACTGGTGTCAGTTTGTGACGGGGGGGGGGGGTGATTGGGGGGGGATCGGGGGGGCGATCGGGGGGGGGATCGGGGTGTTTTGTGTGCCTGGCATGTTCTACTGTGTGTGTAGTGTTGTGCACTCACTCACTTGTCTTCTCTCCTCGGGCCGGAACGGAAATTACCGAGCCGAGGAGAGATGACATCATTTCCTTTGCTGCTGTTTAGCATACAGCAGCAAAGGAATGTTCTCATTGGCCGGCGGCGATCGCGAGGGGGGGGCCACGAACGGATGGCCTCCCCCTCATCTCCGATCGCCGTGGGAGAAAAGACGACCGCCTCGGGCACCGGGGGGGGGGTCCGATCGGACCCCCCACCCGCGGAAGGCAAATCACGTACATGTACGTGATTTTGCCTGTCCGTGCCACCTTGCCGACGTAAATCGGCGTGAGGCGGTCGTCAAGTGGTTAATGAGGAAAAAAAATGAACTTAAATGATTTTAGCAAATGGCTGCAATATAACAAAGAGTGAAAAATTTAAGGGGGTCTGAATACTTTCCGTCCCCACTGTAAATCTGTCTCCTATTTTATAGACGCTATAACTTTTGTGCAAACCAATCAATATACGCTTATTCCGATTTTTTTTACCAAAAATATGTAGAAGAATACATATCGGCCTAAACTGAGAAAGAAATTTGTTTTTTTATATATTTTTGGGGATATTTATTATAGCAAAAAGTAAAAAATATTGTTTTTTTTAAAAAATTGTCGCTCTTTTTTTGTTTATAGAGCAAAAAATAAAAACCGCAGAGGTGATCAAATACCAACAAAAGAAAGCTTTATTTGTGGGGAAAAAAGGACTTCAATTTTGTTTGGGTGCAAAGTCGCAGGACCGTGCAATTATCAGTTAAAGCGACGCAGTGCCGTAGTGGTTAAGACAGCTCTCATAGGGAAACATTGAATTTCACATGTCATCTGACTTGGGATCTCAGTCAGATTCTATGTCGTATCAGTGTAAACCAAGCCTAAGTATACATGTCCTTCAATCTTTGGAACCATAGATACTGAAATGTACAACGATGTTGATCTTGATTTAGCTGTGAACACAAAACGTATTAACAAGGATAATTTTCTCTCTAACTTGTTTACGTTTTCACAATGCTGAAACAATGATATCTCAGCTAGAGGGGGTTTATGTACCTCCGAATTATACTGTAACTTTCCCATTGGTCATGTACTGAGAGGTGTCCTTGCTTTCCTCTGTCCTGTGCACATTTCATTTGCAAGGACAGATAATCTTAGTTGGGAAGAGATTGTCTCTTATGTGAACTGAGACCTGAAAGTAATATTTCGGCCTATCCACAAATTAGACCAGTCAGAATTAAATCCAGAAATCCTATATTATATTTTTAATTCACCGATGCTCTGACAAATGTAATATCTTTTGCAAAATATTGTTATATTCAGAGAGGAAGGGTGTATATTTTTCAGATGGGATTTCCTAGGTTTTTTCTCTTAGCCTTGTAAAGAAATGACAGTGTTTTATACTGTCTTCATCTGTTTCATGATATATGTAGCGCTAACTACCCCCCAGGAGCCGCTGGTTACTGGTTCCTGGTTCCCCCTATTCCTGCACAGCCAAGAAACATGCATTTCCAACTTCCAGACACAAGAAATCAGTCCATGGGCTGGTTTTTGTTGTTTTATTGGGGAAACAACTTGGATAGGGTATAGGGACTATGGGATGCCCAACTTGACTTGAAGAATAACAGATGATAGCGAACTTTCTTCTCTAGGTACAAAAAAGTGAAGAAACTTGCTAGAAACATGAGACTGGATCAGTGGTAAAGTCCCATATGGACCAGGAGCTCTCAGCTCCCTATGGAAAATAGCATAAAATGTTGCAAAACGGCATGCAGGAGAATCTCCTCTTGTAGAACTGCTCCCAGCTCCACTGCCTGCAGGTACTACCAGCCTTCCTGGATGCTCGTCTAGTAACCCATCTAGCTAAATCGTCCCAGACAAGGTATAATAGGGTTAAGCAGCACTGTCCTTTAAAAGCTTGCTACATGTGGCAGTCTTTCCCCTTGTGAATCCCTGAGTGTGCTCATGTACTCACTCTGTCCTCCTTGCTCCTTGCTGCTCTTAGGCAAGATTCCTTCCAAGCAAGCCCGAGCCCCAGCATGGAGCCCCTCCCCTGGACCCGGGGGACCCCTCCTAGGCCACCAAGTCTCATCAGCACTCCATCTTCCACCCAACTCCCCTGCTGGCTAGGCTCCACCATATTTAAGGGCTTACCCAACCACCCTGCCAGGCCCTATGCCTGGGGATTGGCCAGATTCCCTCAAGTATGCAAACCAAGACATCCTGGTCTCCGCCCACTAACTTTTGGATAGAGTAAGGGAAGTTTTTTTGCCATCTGTGTCCCACTGGGGAGGTTTCCATTCACTTCCTGCCCCATAGCCCAAACAAGAAGTGAAAGGAAATTCTTGCAAAGTTAGGGAATTCCTGGTTGTCAACAGAATCACTAAAACTAGTGTCCCTATTGGATGATTTTCCCTCTATTTGTGTTTTGGTGGCAACCCAGAATTTGGGATGTTGTTTCACTTTCAGTCATAAACAGAACAATCAGAGAAGATGAGTCCCCTTAATGGGGGCACACACAGCAATTAAAACCCAACAAGTGCTCTAAATCAGTAATTCCGGTTGTATTCATTTTTTTTTCCTGTGATAATAATTTTTGCCATCAGATGGCGCCATTCACTCAGTTTATGACACAGTTTTCAGTCCTTTAGACCAGTGGAAAGTCATCAAAATGTTTATAAAGATATATAATTGTAGTTATTTCTATAAACATGGAACATATTCTTATAATGTTTATACTGACAGATTCCTGCAGCTTGTTTATGGAAATGAGAGGTTGAAAACAGTAGCATCAACCATAAAGCCTGGTACACACGGTTTGATTATCGTACGGCCAAGCAATTTTTGTCAAAAGCGTGTGTGCAGGATTTTGTCTAGCATACTAACTATTCGCAAATTGTCGTTCCACAAACACGAACGTAATGACATACTACGAGAGTATAAAGAGGAAGTTAATTTCTCAAGTGCCACCCTTTGGGCCCCTTCTGCTAATTGCATGTTAGTAGAAGTTTGGTGAGCGTTGATTCACACTTTTTTGTTAAATTATTTTTATTTGGATGGCAGATAGCATCTCTAATTTAATTCATGCTGTTTTCTTTTCTGCACAAAGCAGCTTCATTATTATTCCATTAAAGAAGAAGAGAATGTGCTCTGCATTTCGACATTTCATCATTTGCCACGTCACGAATGTTAATTCTCCATTACGAACGCTAGTTATCAAGATCGAACTCTTCCAGCTCATTCCTTGCTTCCGATCATGTGTGTTTGTACTTTTGACTTTTGTAGAACGGATTTCTGTACTGACCATCTGAAAATCAGACGTTGAGCTGTCGTCAAAAATTTACTAGTCTGGTCATCCAGCTTTTGTCTGGCGAAAAAGTCAAAACGGCTGTGGAAAGCATCGTACTAACGATCCGAAAATCCGCAGACAGCTCGTCTTACGAATTTTCCCTTCTGATTTTCGTATTTTGTGTGCGAGGCCTTAGGCTTTGAGCACAGATACTAATTAGCACCTGTCCAGTCAGGTAACATTTGACTACAAGACAAATTAAGGCCCCTTTCACACGTGTGCGACTTTTCCTGCGACTTGGGACTGTAACGTCACATGACAAGTCGTACCCCATGATTTCCAATGAGTACCGCTCATATCTGTGCGTCTTCAATTCGCAGCGACTTTAAAGTAGCCCCTGCACTACTTTGATCTGACTTGAGGTCCATAGACCTCAAGATTACACAGGCATTGCTTCAAGTCGTGTCAAACTTGCGTCAAAGTCGCGCGACTTTCAGGTTGCACAAGTGTGAAAGGGGCCTAACTATTTATAAAGCTTTAGAAACTGATGATTATAATCTTGGGATATATCATCACTGTGTTACAACCACATTTTTGTTTAACATTTCAGCCATATATAATTATATACGATAATGTGAAACAAGCAGTGTGGTCTGAATCACTATAGAGATAGGCAGCCAGGAGGCCTATCCTTATTGAGCCCCTCTTTTCTTGCTGTATCATCTTTTAATAATGCTGGTGGTCCTGGTTTCCTGTAGTTTTACTGGAGGGTATTGAGGCTTGTGTTGGCCACATTGGGTTCCTATGGTTGATATGCGTTGGAACGCACATCAAATGTAGGTCAGCAAATACTACTGACTTTAATGGAGTTTAGAGGCTGTGTTTGACCTGCTTCTCTTTTATTTGGACACAGCTTGTCCTGTTGAGGTGCATTTTGATTGCAGGCAAAGCAGGTCAAGTTGTGAAAATCTGCATCTTCCATGTGTTTAAACACAAAACGCAGCATTTGACAGGCACATCTGTTGACAAATAACCACTAAGGTGACAGTTGTCAGCTCATCTGCAGTCAAAGGAGACCCCCAGGAAATTAGAAATAAATATACTTTTTGAGATCCTGTATGTTACAGTATATTGTCGAAAGTATTCGGACGCCTGCCTTTACACGCACATGAACTTTAATGGCATCCCAGTCTTGGTCTGTAGGGTTCAATATTGAGTTGGCCCACCCTTTGCAGCCTTTAACAGCTTCAACTCTTCTGGGAAGGTTGTCCACAAGGTTTAGGAGTGTGTCTTTGGGAATGTTTGACCATTCTTCCAGAAGCACATTTGTGAGGTTAGGCACTGATGTTGGACAAGAAGACCTGGCTCGCAGTCTCTGCTCTAATTCATCCCAAAGGTGTTCTATCAGGTTGAGGTCAGGACTCTGTGCAGGCCAGTCAAGTTCTCCAAACTCCCTCATCCTTGTCTTTATGGACCTTGCTTTGTGCACTGCTGCACAGTCATGTTGGAACAGGAAGGGGCCATCCCCAAATTGTTCCCACAAAGCTGGGAGCATGAAATTATCCAAAATGCCTTGGTATGCTGACACCTTAAGAGTTCTCTTCACTAAGGGGGCAAGCCTAACCCATGAAAAACAATCCCACACCATGATCCCCCCTCCACCAAATGATTTGGACCAGTGCACAAAGCAAGGTCCATAAAGACATAGATGATATGGAGACACTCCTAAACCTTGTGGACAGCCTTTCCATAAGAGTTGAAGCTGTTATAGCTGCAAAGGGTGGGCCAAATCAATATTGAACTCTAAAGACTAAAATTGGGATGCCATTAAATTTCATGTGCGTGTAAAGGCAGGCATCCCAATACTTTTAACAATATAGTGTATCTTCAGAAATTGGGTTTTTAAATACAAGTATTGTAAGTTAGGGCTGGATCCACGAAGTTCTGCTGGGGTGGGCTTGAGAGACAGGGGACAATGCAGCCTAGGCAATGTCGAGTCAGCATGGTTGCACAGTGCCCAGCCCCTAGCCGCTGCACTGCAGGGAGGACACTAATGTGAAGGGGGGCTGGGCTCTGATGTAATGGGGGAACTCTGGTAGTGACAAGGGGACCTCTGATGTGATTGGGGGGGTCTCTAATATGAAGAGAGTACTCTGAGGTGATGGGGGAACTCTGGTGTGAAGGTGGGATGCTGATATAATAGACCAAAGGTGTGTTGACTATATGTCCACCTTACTTTCTTTTACTGCACACCCAGGTCAGACAAGCTAGATCTGGTTCTGATGTAAGTACCTGAATTTAACACGATATCAGTCTTTTGCAATGCTTGTACAGCTAGGCTGGATTGCAAGAGGAAGACGCAGTACAGGGAGCCAATCAATCCATGTGCTGACAAGAAGCTTACCAATAGGGATGAGCCGAACACCCCCCGGTTCGGTTTGCACAAGAACCTGCGAACGGACCAAAACTTTGCACGAACATTAGAACCCCATTGAAGTCTATGGGACTCGAACGTTGGAAATCAAAAGTGCAAATTTTAAAGGCTAATTTGCATGGTATTGTCCTAAAAAGGGCTTGGGGACCCGGGTCCTGCCCCAGGGGACATGTATCAATGCAAAAAAAAGTTTTAAAAACAGCCGTTTTTTCGGGAGCAGTGATTTTAATGATGCTTAATGTGAAAAAAAAAAAAAGTGAAATATTCCTTTAAATATTGTACCTGTGGGGTGTCTATAGTATGCCTGTAAAGTGGTGCGTGTTTCCCGTGCTTAGAACAGTCCCTGCACAAAATGATATTTTTAAAGTAATAAAAGTAATTTAAAACTGCTTATGGCTTTAATGTAATGTCGGGTCCCGGTAATATGGATGAAAATCAGTGAGACAAACGGCATGGGTACCCCCCCCCCCACTCCATTACCAGGCCCTTTGGGTCTTGTATGGATATTAAGGGTGTGACAGACCTAGCCGGGACAGAGGCTGTTGGAGAGGACTCAATGCAAGCCTCTTGCCTTTTGATTATGGGCCCTGGATTTTCAATGGAACAATAGTCTTTGTGAGGTGAATTAGAAATCCAGTCTGAACTGTACTAATCGGACTCAGTCGTGTATATATGTATATATTGTATGTTGTTTGATTCTGTTGGGGACTCCTTGCTGTGGTCATTTGGGATGTGTGTCCCTGAAGAGGGAGGGGGAATTCCTCCAGCAGCCCCCTGCTGATAAGACTGATTCATACTGTTGGGACACATACTGTGAGGAGATGCTGGTGTCATCAACCCCACTCACCTGTCTGATGTCAGCTATAATGTGTTTAATGTAAATGAGTTTAGTCCGGCTTACCACAGGTTCTAAGGGTATTCAACTCATTGTTGTTTATGGAATTGTGTGTTGAATAGTCAATGAGCTGATCACATTGTCCTCTATACAATGTAGGAGACTGGCCGACACCTATTGGCTTCTGCTATTGTGAGAAAATGTCCTGTGGTTGTACTTATGATAATTAACTCTGTTACTGTGTGAAGCTCGGTGCCCACAAGTCTGTGTCCTACAGGTCATGTCTCTGAGTCACCTGGTCTGGGTAAATGATTTAGTAAACTAGCTCATGTTGATTAGGTTAATTAGGTTACGTTTGTATTGTTAGAGTAATATGAGCAGGAGGGGGGAACCTCATCTTCTCCTGTATATAAGACTGTATTCTGGTTCTAAATAAAGTTAGTCCTGATGTACTCCAAGGTTGGTGTTGTCTAGTTCTTGGGGGTCCCATAGCCAGATCTATTGGACTCGTGTTCCAGAACTTAGGAAGCGGTATACTGACTGAAGCACTCAAGCGGAGTGTGGGATGTTCCGTGACAAAGGGGAACCCCGCACCCAAATTAAAAAAAGGAAAGGCGTGGGGCCCCAGGCCCTCTGAACAGCAGTATACAGGAGGTGCAAACAAGACGGGGACTGTAGGTTTGTTGTTAAGTAGAATCTGTTTGTAATTTTGAACTGGTACATTTTTAAAGTGTTTAGCTCCAGACAAAAAATCTATTTTAAGCTTTTTGGAAAACATAGGGAAGGGTTATCACCCCTGTGACATTTGTTTTGCTGTCTGTGATCCTCTTCGGAAGATTTCACCTAATTTTCTGTCCCAGTGACAAATGTTTTTTGAAAATTTGGGGGTTTTAGTGAAACAAGGATTGGTGATAAAGCATCAGTGGAAAGGAGCAACGTTTTTCCCATATTAACTCTTACAGGAGAAAATTTCCCTTCCTAGGGGCAGATTTCATCTCACTTCCTGTTGTCTCCTTCCGTTTGCAAGTCGGAGTCGTTTGTAAGTTGGATGTTTGAAAGTAGGGGCCTGCCCTATATACTCTGCAGAAATTGGGGCCTTAGGTGTTGGTGTTGCCACAACACTGTAAGCCCTCACAGGGCCCTGCTGTGAAATATTAGATCAAGAATTGTAATTACATGCACCTGTTGAACAGGGGCAGAAAAATTGGGCCTTTGGTGGTGGTGGTGCTGGTGCCACAACACTGTAAGTCCTCACAGCTGCTGTGAAATATTAGATCAAGAATTGTAATTACATGTCCCCGTTGAACAGGGGCAGAAAAATTGAGCCTTAGGCACTGGTGCCACAACATTGCAACCCCTCACAAATACTCTAGTTGGAGTGCAGGAACGAGCCCTGCTGCAAAGTATTGCATCAAAAATTGTAATTACACACCCCTGTTAAACAGGGGCTGAAAAATTGGGCCTTAGGCACTGGTGCTGGTGCCACAACACTGCAACCCCTCACAGATACTCTACTTGGAGCGCAGGAATGAGCCCTGCTGCAAAGTATTGCATCAAAAACTGTAATTACACGTCCCTGTTAAACACAGGCAGAAAAATTGGGCCTTAGCCACTGGTGGCGGCACCCAGAACCAAAAATATTCTTACAAGCTATCAGCATGATCATTGAGGAGGAAGAGATAGTCACTCAGCATAACAGGATAGTCACTCAGCATCAGCATAGGGAGTCTTGAAGGAATCTGACATTTGAAAAAACATTATTCGGTTACATCAGCATCAGGTGCTTGGTATCTGGTGGTGATCCAAGACTGATTTATTTTTATGAAGGTCAGTCGATCGACCGAATCGGTGGACAGGCGCACCCTGTGATCAGTTACAAAGCCTCCAGCAGCACTGAATGGGCGTTCCGAAAGAACGCTGGATGCAGGACAGGCCAGTAGCTCAATTGCATACTGTGCAAGCTCTGGACAGTGATCCATCCTCAAGACCCAGATAAAGAGGGTTCCCCTAAGTGGACATTTAAGGCACTTAATTTATATTGTATATGAATAATGTAGCAAAGTATACAGAAAATTATAATAGTAAACGGATTTTATTTATAGAAAAACAACATTTTAAAAATATTGTAACGAAACATTGATTCATCTAAACAGTGCGTTTTTATCACCATAAAATATATAAGAAAACCTCCTCACACCCAACGCGTTTCGGTATATATGTCTAGTCCTTCTTCAGGGGTGTAGAAAGTAACAGGGGTTCATCTAAGATGTAATTAAAGATATATAGTCAATCAAAAAATCCACAGATGGTGAAGTGGTTTTACAATGCTTCGTTAAATCACTTAAAAGGCTTGCAATTAAAGTAGCACCAAATAATTGAGCCGGTGGGATGGCTGTCTTAAGGGAAGAATGGGGCATCAAAATGGTCTATACATGATGGCTGAGTACTGGCGTCCTCAGGAGGACGGAGTCCTCCCTGCACTCCAAGGCAGCGGTACGGCCAGAGGAATATACTGAGGCAAATGGAATCCCTGGGAGTAAAGAAAGAAGTGCTGAGAATATGAATCCAGATCAAATGTGCTGGGCATGTAATGAAAGATAAATATATTTCATAACTGAATAAAAAAGTATGTGTATATAAATGTATGTACATATATGCCCAAATGTATGTACATATATGTTTTGGGACAGGAGAGGCACATCCCATTGACAGACGCGTACGATCTCGCCGCTCGTTGGTGATATGTTAGATTGCTGTGTTTTTATGTGAGTACCTTTGCCTAAATAAACTTCGGCTGTTTGCAATTTAAATACTACACTATGTGGTATCCCCTTCTTTCCATTTATGGTCACTACACCTCTGGAGGGACCTAGATATTTGGAGAACAGAGCCGGGTCCAGGTTTATGAAAAGGAGCCAGTATCAGCTTTGCTGTTTACGCTGTTACCTCAGTAAGATGTGGTAAGGGGTCATTTCTTACTAGTGCAGGATTCTTGTCATGAAGAGGAGTCACTGTGTTGTTTTTTCCCTGGTTGATACACCTTAAGGCATACACTTACTATATGTCCTGTGAAGAATCATCTTGCTTGGTGTGAAGTCACTGGAGGTTTTATTAACACACTATTGACTAATACCTCTGTCACTTATTTTATTTTATTTTATTTTATTTTATTTTATTTATTTCACTAGGCACTTTATTGTGTACCTTCTTACGTGTATACAATGTATTTGGCATTTGTTTAGAATATTTGTCACTGTGTGTGTTTTCACATTAGACATGCTGGGATCACAGTGTACCCCTATGTGTGCATGATACACACGATCACATTATTTTGCATTGTATTGCATTGCATTTTCTTCACCAATTGCATTTATGTGCATTATTATTTATCTATGAAAATATCACTACTTAATATTGTATCTATGTTTTTATGTTTTTGAGCATTTTAGTTTATACCCCTACTTGGGCACTATACTCTTTTGCACTGAAGTGTTTGGCACCGTGTCACCTATTTGAACACTATATACACTATTTTTCGCTATGTATTAGCAAGTCTACTTTATTATTTATGCACTTGGCACTTTATTTTCGCTCCACGGCCTTACATTGTGATACTAAATTAGTACACGCATTTTCCCATTAGGATTTGTGATATACACTGCTACCTTGAACAACAGTATTAATCTTTTACTGGATTAGCGCAGCACCATACTTTCCATTTAGTTCCATTATAGGGTCAAGTGGGACCCTTTGCGGTGAAAGCAGCTTTTCCATACTTGTAGACACCCACACATGATAGCGCGGGATTAACTATCTATTATTCTTGTTTACTATTATAATTTTCTGTATACTTGGCTAAATTTTTCATATACAATATAAATTAAGTGCCTTAAAAGTCCACTTAGGGGAACCCTCTTTATCTCTGTCTTGAATATTGGATGTGGCACTTTTCTTAACATAGGTTAGCCTTTCATCCTCTTCCATCCTCAAGACCCAGTAATCCAGAGGATTTTCAGTGGGAAAGGTGTCCAAGTCAGATCTTGCCCCTAGTTATTCCTGCACCATGTAAAACAGATGCTGGCGATGGTTGCTGGAACCGATCATACCTTGGAGCTGCGGACTAAAAAATTGTCTGAACGCATCGGTCAGACGGCCACCTTCTCCACCGCTCCTTCTCTGACTGACCGAACCCTCAGCAACACATTGTCCAGGAACAGGAGTTTGTAACCTCCCAGTCTCTGGGAACGCATTGCACAGACCTTTCTGCAAGGCCTCCCGAAGATGTTTCATCTTCTGCTCCCTCTGTGACGGCAAGATAAGGTCCACAAACTTACCCTTGTAACGTGGATCAAGGAGGGTTGCCAGCCAGTAACGATCCCTCTCCTTGATAGCACGAATACGAGGATTCTTCCGCAGGCTTTGCAGGATCAGGGAGGCCATGCAGCGTAGGTTTGCCGAGGCATTCGGTCTGGAGTCCTCTGGTTCACTAGGACGACATGATCCGCAGCCACCTCCTCCCAGCCACGTGCAAGTCCATGGGTTTCTTGGGACTGTAAATGATCTCTTAAAGACTGCTGCTGATGCTGAGTGCCAGGCTCCACCTCCATGCTGACACAATCATCCTCCTCCTCCTCCTCGTCTTCTTCCTGTGTGATCGTCGGGCACGCAGGAACACTGTCTGGATAAAGGGGGCCTTGAGAGCTAAGGAAGTCCTCCTCTTCCTGTCTCTGTTCTGCCTCAAGTGCCCTGTCCATTATTCCACGCAGCGTGTGCTCCAACAGGTGGACAAGGGGGACAGTGTCACTGATGCATGCACTGCCACTGCTCACCATCCTCGTGGCCTCCTCAAATGGTGACAGGACAGTGTATGCATCCCTGATCTTGGCCCACTTGAGGAAAAAAAAACAAGCTTCCCTGACCCTGTCCTGGTGCCACAGTCGCACAGGTACTCATTGATGGCCCTCTGCTGCATGTGCAGCCGCTGCAGCATGGCCAACGTTGACTTCCACCTGGTGGACATGTCACAGATTAGGCGGTTCTTGGGCAGGTTAAATTCCTTTTGGAGGTCAGCCAGCTGAGCACTGGCTTTATACAACCGGCGGAAATGCACACAGACTTTCCTGGCCTGCCTCAGGACATCCTGTAAGCCCAGGTACCTGCCCAAGAACTGCTGCACCACCAAGTTAAGGACATGAGCCAAACAGGGCACATGGGTCAGTTGTCCCTGTCGGAGGGCGGAGAGGAGGTTGGTGCCATTGTCGCAAACCACCATTCCTGGCTTAAGCTGGGGTGGCATCAACCACCTCTTAACCTGCCCCCGCAGAGCTGACAGAATCACTGCCCCAGTGTGGCTCCTGTCCCCCAAGCACACAAGCTCAAGCACCACATGGAATCTTTTGGCCTGCGTACTTGCGTAGCCCCTTGAACGCCTACGGAGCACCGCTGGTTCCAAGGACAAAGCACAGGAAGAGACCATGGAGGAAGAAGAAGAGGAGGGGGTGGAGGAGAGAGGTATGTCAGAATCACCAGTAGTAGCATTTTGGAGGTGTGGTGGCGGAACAACCTCCAACACTACTGCACCTTGTCCTGCATCCTTCCCAGCTGCCAGCAGAGTCACCCAATGCGCCGTGAAACTTAGGTAACGCCCCTGTCCATGCCTTCTGGACCATGAGTCAGCGGTAATATGCACTTTACTGCTGACCGCCCTGTACAGCAAGGCCAAGACATTGCCTTCCACATGCCTTCCGTGAGAAAAAGTGGCGTTTGGAAACCTACCACTGAGGAACCGCACATTCCACAAACTCACGGAAGGGGGCAGAGTCTACCAACTGAAAAGGTAGCAGTTGAAGTGCTAGCAATTTTGCCAAGCTAGCATTCAACCGCTGGGCATGTGGATGGCTGGGAGCGAACTTCGTTCTGCAGTGCAGCAGCTGGGGCAGGAAAATTTGCCTGGTACAATCTGACGTTGGTGTACCGATAGCAGATTGCCCGCAAGTACTTGACTGTGACACACCTAATTCTACACCTTCATTCTTCACGGTGCAGGTCTCAGAGAGGACTGAAGGTATAGTGGGGTTGGAGATCCAAGCTGATGAGGAGCAAAGAGAGGTCCTCTTTGTTCTTTGGTGTGGGTCTTTTAGGTAAGCTTGCCAACGAACTGCATGGCAGGTCAACATATGTCTGGTCAAGCATGTGGTGCCCAAGCGGGAGATGTTTTGGCCACGCGAGATACACTTGAGACATATGTTGCAAATAGCAGCGGTGCGATCTGATGCACTCATCTCAAAAAAGGCCCACACCTAAGAACTTTTGGAATAACGCGCAGAGACAGCAGTGCCCTGCACATGCTGGGCTCTGCAGTGTGATGCAGTCAGTGTGCTGCCCTTAAGCTGGCCCCTGGAGGGCATCCTGCTTCATTGGCGATGTGCCTCCTCCTCCTCCTCTCTCCTATCAGGCAGCCACGTGGAGTCAGTGACCTCATCATTCCCTCCCTCCTCATCACTGAAGCAAACCTGGCAGTATGCTGCAACAGGGGGAACATCTATATGAAACCACAATCGTCTCCCCTTAGAACACATGTATGTGTTTACCGGATAGGGTGGACCTCTTAAGTTACAGGAGGTCAAACGGGCATGGGTTCCATATGGGCTGGATGGACGCTGCACGGCCCCTCTGGATATCCTCTGTGGTTACCGAGAACCAGCTCTCCAATACGGCAGTGAAGCGAATGAAACTTCCAATGTAATGAGGAATGCAGCAATCCCAAAGATAAAAGGAAAGAACCCTAAGTGTAGTCCGTTTTATAAAGAATTATGTGGTAGTTTATTGCTCAAGTTTAAAACAAAACTACTTAAAACACGCGCTGAACAGCGCCAATGAATATATCGCAGTACAAGCTAAAAACAGCCTGTCGTCCGAACGGCTGTGAGATGGCAGCGGGTGACGTCAGAACCGAAGCTCCGCCCCGTACGCGGCGTTACATACAATGGGACTTCGTCAGCGAGGGTGGGGCCAGACTGTCACCTGAGAGCCTAATATACACGCCGACTGTCAGTAGGGTGTGTGCCGTAACCGGAAACGGAAAACAATTCAGAATCGGCTTCATTCTTAAATAGAGACACCAACTGAAGACACGGCAATTAATTAAGGCTAAAAAAACTTTTAAAGATAAAGGGATAAGAATAAAAATTAAAAACCACACGGTTTAACGATGATCTCAAATAACTACAGGGATCTGATATTTATGAACTCCATAAAAATATATATCATTAAGAGGTATAGAGATATAATATATATACCCATAGTAACACCAGCGGCCATCTCATACATATAATAAACCATAAAATACACACAAAATTTATTTATGAAAAAATAAATAAACAACATTAGATATATAAGGGCAAGTATAGTTAAAGCCTAATTGTAATATTTATTTGTCAGAGATAAAACAGTTGAAGTCAAACTCAAAGTTTAACCCCCTAGGTACTGCCACCCTGGTTTCATGGATCCATAGGGACTCTCGGCAACTAAGCTGTCTAATATAGTTGCCCCCCCTCCAATGTTTCTCCAATTAGCGGTGTAGATCTTTCGGATGATAAATTAAGAGTCTTAGACAAAGGCTTGAAATTCGCTCCGGCATGCAATCTTAGCAAATTTAAGACCTACATCAGTCTGCAGAAATTTGTAAGAACTTTGAATATTAAGAGATATTTCCTCTCCAAACCTGGTGAAAGGTCTGCCTTTGCAGGTTCTACAGCTCCTTTTGGTATACATTCTAATCTGGCCAACAAGTCAGTCTTCAACCCTCCAAAGAATGATCACAGACATGTAGAGGTTTTTAAAAATATGGTATGGTCATCAGTGATCTAGAGGAGATGAAAGTGAGAAAAGTAGGAGACCCTTCTTATTTTAAAAAAGGAATTAGTGCATTGGAAAAAAATAAGGATTTAGTTATCCGGCCCGCCGATAAGGGGGGTGGGTTAGTAATTACGAGTAAATCCTATTACCAAGGGGAAATGGATCGGTTACTGTCAGATAGGAAGACATATCAAGTACTGAGTAAGGATCGAGTAAGGATCCTATTAGCCAGTTTAAAGATGAGTTGGAAGTTTTGATTTCCTTGGGTAAAGCTAGAGGAGTGTTGAATAAAAAGGAAGCATCCTATTTAAACCCTAGTGCTTGTAGAAGACCTATTATATACTTCTTACCCAAGATTCATAAGGATCCCCAGTCACCTCCAGGCAGGCCCATCGTAAATGGCATTGACTCTGTTTCAGCACGTTTGGGACAATACATAGACCATTTCTTGAAACCTTTGGTATCCACTACCACAGCATTCCTAAAAGATACTAAACGTAACATACAAATAGTGGAAGGTATACCCTGCAAAGATAACAGTTTATTAGTGACAGCCGACGTCAGCTCATTGTACACGATAATTGGTCATTCTGATGCCATTATTTCTGTGCAATGGGCTCTGGATAAGTTGGACTTACCCCTACATTTGAAGGATTTCCTCTTAAAAGCTCTGGAATTTTGCCTTGCCAGAAATTACTTCTGGTACGGCAGTAAATTCTTTCTACGGACGCTCGGGGTTGCCATGGGCGATCGTTTTGCGCCGAGTGTCGCGAACATTTTCATGGCACTCTGGGAGGAAGAATTTGTCTTTGGTAGCAGACCGGCGCAGCTGGTCTGCTACCAAAGATATATAGATGATCTTTTTATGATCTGGGAGGGTGACTTGATCATCCTCCAATTATTCATGTCCTGCCTTAATGGTAATACTAAGAACATCCGTCTCTCATGGAATGCTGATGCTTCAAGCATAGCCTTCCTTGACTTGGAAATTTTCAAACACGGAGGTTCTTTTAGAACTAAGAATTATTTTAAACCAACAGACAGGAATGGTTATATTCCCCTAGATAGCTGCCATCACAATTCATGGTTGCTCAACATCCCCAGAGGGCAGTTTATTCGCCTTCGGCGCAACTGCTACCTGGATAATGATTATTTTTCACAAGCCAATGTCATGGCAGAAAGGTTTGTACAAAAGGGATATACCAAGGCACTTATAACAGAGGAGGTAAAAATGGTTGGCAATATGGATCGATCCTCCTTAGTAGCAGATTCCAATAGAAATAAGAACACAAAGCAGGGCGATTTCCAGTGTAGGATCATCCTAGATTATGACATCCAACATAAGAAGGTGGAAAAAATAATTTTGAAATACTGGGATATCTTGAAAAAGCATAATATCCTAGGTCCAACTTTGCCTGCCCGCCCCAGATTTATCTACAGGAGACCACCGACCCTGAGGGATATTATAGGCCCTTTGTGTGGTGGACCCCCCCGTGATTAAAGAGAATAGAATTTTTAATTTTATGTCAGGGTTTTATGCATGCAGAAAATGTCCAGCATGCAGACAATGCAAATTTAACATCAAGAAAAAGAAAGAGTTTCGAGCCACTGCCACCGATAGAATCAGATTAAGAATTTGATCACTTGTGACACTGTGGGAGTAGTGTACATGCTTCAGTGCGAATGTGAACTCCAATACGTGGGGAGAACTTCCAGACCTATGGGAGTCCGCATAGCAGAACATGTTAATAACATTGAAAGAAGTCTCAAGACCCACTATGTATCAATGCACTTTAGGATCTGTCACAATACGGACCCTAAAAAATTGCAGTTTTGGGGCATAGAAAAAGTCACGAAACATTGGAGGGGGGGCAACTATATTAGACAGCTTAGTCGCCGAGAGTCCCTATGGATCCATGAAACCAGGGTGGCAGTACCTAGGGGGTTAAACGTTGAGTTTGACCTTAACTGTTTTATCTCTGACAAATAAATATTACAATTAGGCTTTAACTATACTTGCCCTTATATATCTATGTTGTTTATTTATTTTTTCATAAATAAATTTTGTGTGTATTTTATGGTTTATTATATGTATGAGATGGCCGCAGGTGTTACTAGGGGTATTAGGGGTGCGCATCTTCACTGGTCTCACGATTCGATTCGATTATCTGGTCAACGATTCGATTCGATCCGATCCGATTCCGCGATGCATCACCATGCATCACGATTACCGACGAGCTCCCACTTCCGCTTGGGCCGCCTAGGCGGCCCTTCCACCCTGCAATCTTCTGGGACACATCACAGTTTCCAAAAGATTGCCCGGCTATGCAGGAAAGCGCAGTGAGACATGCGCACCCGGCTGTGAAGCTGCAAGCTGTCACAGCCGGATGCCCACAGTAGTATTGCCAGCGCTGTGGACAGGCGGGGGAGAGAATGGAGGGTTTGGGTGGCCACGTCGCTGGATTGTGGGACAGGTGAGTGTCTTTTTATTAAAAGTCAGAAGATACACTTTTTTTGTAGCTGCTGACTTCTAATAAACAAAAAATTGACTGGAACTCCGCTTTGAATTAAAAATAACCTCACTCCCTTAAAAAGTGCACTAATCCGGTGCACTACAAGGTACAGACATTCACACACACGGCTGCTGGGAGGTCAGAAGGGATAGAATCCACAGATGACAAACATCCCTGTGAAGTTCCCTGTACTGTCTCTGTGCTGACCAGTGGCAGCTGGTGCTCAAAATTTTTTTGTGGGGGCGCAAACAAACTGAAAAATACTGAACCACCCCCATCAAACGCAGCCACTGTGCCCATCAGTCGCAGTCACTGTGCCCATCAAACGCAGCCATCTGTGCCCGTCAAACGCAGCCATCTGTGCCCGTCAAACGCAGCCACTTGAGCACCGTCAAATGCAGCCACCTGTGCCCAAACGCAGCCACCTGTGCCCATCAAATGCAGCCACTTGTGGCCGTCAAACGTAGCCACCTGTGCCCGTCAAACGCAGCCACCTGTGCCCAAACTCAGCCACCTGTGGCCGTCAAATGCAGCCACCTGTGCCCAAACGCAGCCACCTGTGCCCAAACTCAGCCACCTGTGCCCGTCAAACGCAGCCACCTGTGCCCAAATGCAGCCATCTGTGCCCAAATGCAGCCATCTGTGCCCGTCAAACACAGCCACCTGTGCCCAAACTCAGCCACCTGTGCCCAAACGCAGCCACTTGTGCCCGTCAAACTCAGCCATCTGTGCCCAAACGCAGCCACCTGTGCCCAAACTCAGCCACCTGTGCCCGTCAAACGCAGCCACCTGTGCCCAAACGCAGCCATCTGTGCCCAAATGCAGCCACCTGTGCCCATTAAATGCAGCCATCACTAACCCCCCTCAATTACTTTCTTTTAATAAATGTATTACAATGGATGCTGTGCCCCCGCTGTATGTGCTTTTAAAAAACGATGTCACTTCATACCAAATTTCGCCGGTATACGATCATGTGACTCCCGGCTCGTCCTGCCCCTCTCCGCTCTCCTCTCACATGTCTCCTGAGTCCTGACGTCAGCGGGGAATTCTCAGTCCCGCCCGCTGACTATAGTTATCGTATCAGAAGAGAGGCGGGCGGGACTGAGAATTCCCCACTGACATCAGGACTCAGCCACAGCCACTTGAGCACCGTCAAACGCAGCCACCTGTGCCCAAACGCAGCCACCTGTGCCCGTCAAATGCAGCCACTTGTGGCCGTCAAACGTAGCCACCTGTGCCCGTCAAACGCAGCCACCTGTGCCCAAACTCAGCCACCTGTGGCCGTCAAATGCAGCCACCTGTGCCCAAACGCAGCCACCTGTGCCCAAACTCAGCCACCTGTGCCCGTCAAACGCAGCCACCTGTGCCCAAATGCAGCCATCTGTGCCCAAACGCAGCCATCTGTGCCCGTCAAACACAGCCACCTGTGCCCAAACTCAGCCACCTGTGCCCAAACGCAGCCACTTGTGCCCGTCAAACTCAGCCACCTGTGCCCAAACGCAGCCACCTGTGCCCAAACTCAGCCACCTGTGCCCAAACGTAGCCACCTGTGCCCAAACGCAGCCACCTGTGCCCAAACTCAGCCACCTGTGCCCGTCAAACGCAGCCACCTGTGCCCAAACGCAGCCACCTGTGCCCATTAAATGCAGCCATCACTAACCCCCCTCAATTACTTTCTTTTAATAAATGTATTACAATGGATGCTGTGCCCCCGCTGTATGTGCTTTTAAAAAACGATGTCACTTCATACCAAATTTCGCCGGTATACGATCATGTGACTCCCGGCTCGTCCCGCCCCTCTCCGCTCTCCTCTCACATGTCTCCTGAGTCCTGACGTCAGCGGGGAATTCTCAGTCCCGCCCGCTGACTATAGTTATCGTATCAGAAGAGAGGCGGGCGGGACTGAGAATTCCCCACTGACGTCAGGACTCAGGAGACGGAAGAGGAGAGCGGAGAGGGGCGGGACGGGCCGGGAGTCACATGATCGTATACCGGCGAAATTCGGTATGAAGTGACATTGTTTTTTAAAAAAGCACATACAGCGGGGGCACAGCATCCATTGTAATACATTTATTAAAATAAAGTCATTTTAGAAATACGCTCAGAGCGCTTTCCTGGGGGGGCGGGGCTAGTAATAATGACGTCACCGGACATCGATTTTCCGGTCCTTATGCATTGATGCCGCATCGGGGACACCCGAATCGCGATGCATCGATACAACGATTAATTTCAGCACCCCTAAGCGGTATACTCACTGCTCCTAAGATGCTGCTAGCAGGACTTTTTTTTAGTGTCCTGCCAGCACACCGCTCCAGTGTGAAAGCCCTCGGGGCATTTCACATTGGAGAAATGGGAACAGCTTTTTCAGGGCGCTTTGCAGGCGTTATATTTAGCGCTGTAGCGCCCGCAAAGAGCCCCAGTGTGAAAGGAGTCGTAGTGTCTCAATACTCAAATGTGTCACTTTTTTGGCAGCCATTCTTTTGCAACTTTGAATCTGAAAAAAATACTTAAAGTGGATGTAAACCTGATACATGAAATTTAACCTAAGCACATATATCTATAGTGTTTTCTTATCTCTCTCCAAAGCCCTGAGTCCCGTGTCTTTCTGCTCTTTCGTTGCTCTGTTATCAGCATGATAACTTCTGACAAGTTCTTGTCAACCAAGATAAAACCAGCCTGAAATTTGTGTTGAGGGAGGTTGCTATAAATAGATTAGCAGAGAGCTTGACTTGCAACAGCACAGCTCTGCAAGTCTCTGCCTATGTGCCAATCAGCTGTCTTGTCTGTATGCCAAGAATCCACTCCCAGTGCTGAATAGGGAGAGAAAATCTCTAACAGGACATGAACTTTCTAAAGAATATAGCCGAATAAAGCCGAAGACAGCAGATATACATGTAAAATATCTGTAGGGAGATTTATTTCATCTCTATGTATCTTCTGAAGCTGTTCACTTCACTGGGTATATGTGAGGGTTTATATCCACTTTAAGTAATTAGCCAACGCTTCTGAGGTCTTATGTGATTCCTTTTTTTGATTTGCACTAAGTTCATTTTTTTGGGGAACCTCCTCTTCAAAAAATTAATTCAAAGAAGGAGGAGACCCCTAAAGCTTTGTCGGAAAAGAATAACTGGTTGAGCCAGCAAAAAGTATCATGGGCAATCAGTGTCGGCCTGTGCATTGGGGGTGCAAAATAGGGTGGGCTTAGGGCGCAGAAAGTGCGCCCCGATCCCATCAAATTGTGTGTCGAAAGCAAATTAATTTTTGCTATTTTTCACACTAACGT
Source organism: Aquarana catesbeiana (assembly GCF_042186555.1). Classification (NCBI taxonomy): domain Eukaryota; kingdom Metazoa; phylum Chordata; class Amphibia; order Anura; family Ranidae; genus Aquarana; species Aquarana catesbeiana. The sequence continues at coordinate 535,545,508 of NC_133326.1, forward strand.
TCCTCCCCGCCAATCAGGAGGCAGGTCATCAGACCTGTTTCTCGATTGGCCAAAGCCTCAGGCAATTCTATTGGATGCCTGGCGCTTAGGAAGAGGAGGCACAAGCAGAGGAGACACGCGCTGGACTTCAGGAAGGACACCTCCACCACTGCTGCTGCTCTGGAGGAGAAACAGTCAGGAGGACTCAGGTAGGACAGGACACCAAAGTCCAGTGGTAAGTGCCACACCTCCTGCGGTGATTCTGGGGGTGTATACTTTGTCTTGTGAAGCTGAGCTGTATACTATGGGTGGAAGCAAGTGGAATACATTGGACGGAGTGGGTGGATTCTATAAAGGGTGGGGCTTATAAGTGGGAGGAGTCAAAAAGGAAGAGCGGGTTCTGGCGCCCCCCATCTTAAAACTTCACCAGCCACCACTGTGGGAAATACTCAACTATGTTGTTACAAGGGCACCAGTATGGCTACAACCACCTTACACAAAATATTGCTGCACATGGCATTGGCACAGATAGGGGTAACATGAAATATAGGAAAGTTGTGAGTGGTTAGGCAGGACCTAGACTAAAAACTGCAACTTATCATGATGAATTAGATTCAGGCTTTGGTTGTGGGAACAACTGGCAGAGGGAAGTGAGAAATGGCATAGGAGAAGGAGTAGACATCAGCAGAGAGAGTGGGAAAAGGCTCAGAAATGGCAAACTTTACCAAAGCTGCAGTAAGGGGAGGCAAAAAGGTTCTAAAGTGGGCATCTGTGGCACCAGGTGAAAAGCCCCATCTGCATCACCTTCTGCACTGTGTGCAAGTAAAAACAAAGCTACAGTCTGTGAGCTTCCTCACTCATGCAAACACATCACTTTTCCTGTGGTTAAAACACAAAAACCAAAACCAGAGGACCCATTGGCTTCCAACTCCCCCCCACCATCTTTGCCACTATATCGTTCAGTAATGATGATGGTGTAGCACTACTCCTGCAAGGGCTGCTGGTATTTATTTGTCCCCAGTGGTTGCCCTGACCATGCAAGCCTCCCAACACCTCTGACACTCTGGGTTCTGACATACTTCAAGCAGAACATACAAATGCAAAGAGACCAATAATTAGTAAGATTTGTAAATCAACACTTTACTAGAGGATTGAGTCAACCAGACTATAAAGGTTACAGATATACTCCAATTTGAGTGACATTGCAATAAAATGAGAAAATCAGAACACACGATGAAATAACAATAGTAATAAGTCAAATGACTATAATAAACAGGCTGTAACAGATTTATGACCCCAGAAACAAGACAGGGAAGAGAAGACGTTCAGGCAGTTCACTCCCTCTAGGCCCTTTTGATTTGCACTAAGTTCATTTTTTTGGGGAACCTCCTCTTCAAAAAATTAATTCAAAGAAAGAGGAGACCCCTAAAGCTTTGTCGGAAAAGAGTAATGCCCCGTACACACGGTCGGATTTTCCGACGGAAAATGTGTGATAGGACCTTGTTGTTGGAAATTCCGACTGTGTGTAGGCTCCATCACACATTTTCCATCGGATTTTCCGACACACAAAGTTTGAGAGCAGGATATAAAATTTTCCGACAACAAAATCCGTTGTCCGAAATTCCGATCGTGTGTACACAAATACGACGGACAAGGTGCCACGCATGCTCAGAATAAATAAAGAGATGAAAGCTATTGGCCACTGCCCCGTTTATAGTCCCCACGTACGTGTTTTACGTCACCGCGTTCAGAACGATCGGATTTTCCGACAACTTTGTGTGACCGTGTGTATGCAAGACAAGTTTGAGCCAACATCCGATGGAAAAAATCCTAGGATTTTGTTGTCGGAATGTCCGAACAAAGTCCGACCGTGTGTACGGGGCATAACTGTTTGAGCCAATAAAAAGTATCATGGGCAATCAGTGGCAGCCTGTGCATTGGGGGCGCAGAAGTCACAAGAAATATGAAGTATTTAATAAATGGTTGCACATATATATATATATATATATATATATATATATATATATATATATATATATATATATATATATATATAGTGGTTGTATTCTGCCACAGGTTCTATGAGCAGAGTCTGACGAAAGAAGGTCCTTGGAGAATAGGTATCCATAGCTATGGTGGGGCCCAGAGATGTTACTGTACAGTAGCAGGCCAATGAGGCTGAATGTAAGAGACATTGTATTCTCCCCTGCAAAGACCCCCCAACTGGTCAGGTGTCTACATGCAGTATCTTTAGGTAAAGTGAGAGATAAAATGGGCTTCTGCCCGCTCACTAATCCAGCCGATACATGGGTCCTGTGAGGCAGGATGTCTCTGCGCAGACTCTTAAATGTCTGCAGCATGTTGTGAGGTGCCCGAATGGCAACCTAAAGGCCCAGAAATCCAGCAATGACTGCGTGGGTGTAAAGTGGATGAGGACCCGATCAGCAATGCAGTGGATGCGGTGACAGCGAAGCCACTTTGTGCCCAACGATGCAGCCAACAGGGTGAGAGGTTCCAGCTCTGCTCAGGAGTGACAGCCTCCTGTTCTTACAGCTCTGAATCCCATGTCTCAATAGAGCAAGCCTGCCCAGGACAGTCCAATTTATCTGCTTGCCCAGAATTCTTTGGTCTTTCAGCACTCTAGAACTTTCAGTTTAAACAGTATCAAGTCTAGCGTGAATCCAAGCAACCAGACTACATGTCCCACAATCCGCTGCTATCAATGAGTGGCTTTTCCTCTGCATTCAGGAAGTGATATGATTATTCCTCACATTAAGCACTAGGGGAAAAGAGCTTCATGTATAGCATGCAAAGGAGTGTTCCTGAGTGAAGGTAATAACACAGCCAGCACTTGGCTACAATAGGTCAGGCACTAAGGCATCATAGCTTAAAGGACACACCATCATGTCTGATGAACAGAGTAGGTACACAAAGTCATACACAGGGCCATTGCTAGAATTGTATAAGACCTGGGGCACATCTAGGTACCTCAAGCAGTGATGTGGCAAACAGTGTGTGTGGCCAAATTGCGTTAGCAGCCAGATTAAAGGGGTATGATTGAATGAAATAAAAGCTTGTTTGTACCCATAAAATATGCTTTGATTGATGAGCCACAAGCACAATCATTAAATTAACCACTTGCCGACCAGCCGCCGTCATTATACTGTGGCAGTGAATATTATGAAAGTGAATATTATGCAGAGCATATCATATGAAATAGTATTTAGCTGGTGGTGTATGGCATATTATAGATGGATGGTAATGTATAGAATATTATTCAGTATATAATGTATATATACAGTATATAATGTATAGAATATTATGCAGAGTATAATGTATAGAATATTATCAGAAGAGTATTATATGGATGGTAGTGTATAGAATATTAGACATAAGATAATGTATAGAATAATATCAGTAGAATATTATGTGGATGGTAGAATATTATACAGAGTATAGTATTTGAAATATTTTACTGACTCTGCAGCATATGGTGTATTATACAGAGGATAATGTATAGAATACTATCAGTAGAATAGTATATGGATGGCAATGTATAGAACAGCCTTTTTTCAACCAGAGTGCCTCTGGGGTGCCTTGAGGTTTCTTCAGGGTTGCCTTTTCAAAATGCCTAACAATTGCCCAAAAATGTATACAGGCCAGCAGTTGGATCAAGCTTGCATTTTAGTTACACAAAGCCACAGGTTTTTATTGTGCACCATTTCAACCTTCCAGCCACCAGCCTCCTAACAACCAGTGATGTCATCAGTGTTGATAAGAAGGGTGTTGATCACCAGCACAGCATCCTTGTTTAACCCTCCCCTGCCCCTCTCCATCAACACTGGGGTGACTGGGCTGAGTGATAAAGAGAAACTGAGGGAGAAGAGAAACACTAGAATACTACCCTGTTTCCCCGAAAATAAGACCTAGCGTGATTGTCAGGGATGGCTGCAATATAAGCCCTACCCCCCAAATAAGCCCTACCCTGTTTCCCCGAAAATAAGCCCTACCCTGAAAATAAGACCTACAAGGACTTTAACTAGGGCTTATTTGGGGGGTAGGGCTTATATTGCAGCCATCACCGACAATCACGCTAGGTCTTATTTTCGGGGAAACAGGGTAGTTGGTATCAGTGTGCAAACGTGTATTTCCTTTGGAAGAATAAATCACCTCTGATGCTGGGTGTCCTTTGTGTGTCGATGCTGCCACATTATGTAAAACTATTAGAATAGTTTTTTACATTTTAGAATGGGGTGCCTTGAGACTGTCCATCATTTTAAAGAGTGCCTTGAGATTGTCCATAATTTTAAAGGGTGTCTTGACTGAAAAATGGTTTCAAAACACTGGTATAGAATATTATTCAGCAGATAACATTTGGGAAATTATACTGAATGCAGTGTATGGTATATTATACAGAGGATAATGTATAGAATAATATTAGCAGAATACTATATTGATGGCAATGTATGGAATATTTTACAGAGGACTGTGTGTACACTATTATCAGTAGAATTTTTTATTGATGGCAGAGTATAGAATATTATACAGAGGACAAGGTATAAAATAATATCAGTAGAATATTTTATGCTGTAGATGGAAGTGTATGAAATATCAAACAGAGGACAATGTATAGAATATTGTTAGCAAAATATTACATGGATGGAATATTATGTAGACTAGATAATGTATACAATATAATCAATAGAATATTATTTGGTTGTTAGTGTATATATTAAACATTATAACATAAAAATATTACTTGAATGGCAGTGTATGGTGTACAGTACATAAAATAATGTAGAGAATATTACATAGAGGATAACATTTGGATATACTGATAGGAGGGTATGGCGTATTGTGCAGCATCTCTGGACAATGTCACTTTTCCTCCCTGTATTCCACTCATATCTGATCATTTCCCTGACTGTATATTTTAGGTTTTCATGTAAACTTTCCATCTCTCCCACATTATAGCGCTGGGAATAGAAATACTTGTTGGAAGCAAAGGGGCCTCCGGAGGACAGTGAATCCATCTCTCCTACACATGTTTCTCTGTAAAGATAAATGTTTCTCCATGTCATGTTTTCATGAACTTCAGAAAGTGGCAGTTGAACGTCAGCACCAGACGTGTCAGCTGATGGTGTTTGTACAGGATAGAGGCCATGGCGTCACTCCATTACAACACTTAACATTATATGGCTGGCAGCAGGTCGGCCCTATAGCAGAGTGTTTTTTTTATATTGTTTAATCTTCTTCTTCCTGGAAGTGACAGAAAGTTTATAGCAGAGGGGCACAACCCAAAGTGAGGAGGACCTAAAGGAGTTCTCTACATCCCTAAAGACTTACCTGATCTTCTCTTGAACGTCTAAAAAGGAAGAATATTGACTTTTAGACTGTTGTGTGTAATGTGTGTCCCTCATGTGAGGTTGTTTTAGGAAAGGAAAGCCAGTGGGATAACCCAAAAAGGGGGCTCATGTGGGATGGGGAGTAGGCACCTCCATACACCAGGAGCCGCCACTAATTGAGATCAGGGACTGTTCTGACTTCTTTCTCTTTATAGTGCCTCCCACTAGAAGGGCTTGGATGGTACTTCCAGCTAAGACTTGTCCTCAGGCATTACCTCTTACTTGTAGCGTGCAATAAGTGCAGGCCCAGTTGTGGTCAACAGCAGCTGCTGCTAACTTGTGGGTTGCCGCTGCCACCCTGTTGGGTTAGCAGTGCTAGGAAGTGATACGGCATTCCTACGATAACTAAACCCATTCCTCCTTTCATTAGTAAACAAAGTACCGTATTTATCGGCGTATAACACGCACCGGCGTATAACACGCACCCCAATTTAGGAGGGAATTTTAAGGAAAAAAAAACTTTTAGGAGGGAAGTTGAAGGGAAAAAACTTACATATAAATGCCCATCATTGCAGCCTTCTCAGTGCAGCCTTGCCCCAGTGCAGCCATGTCAGTGCAGCCTTGTCAGTGCAGCCTTGTCAGTGCAGCCTTCCCCAGTGCAGCCTTCCCCAGTGCAGCCTTGTCAGTGCAGCCTTCCCCAGTGCAGCCTTGTCAGTGCAGCCTTCCCCAGTGCAGCCTTCCCCAGTGCAGCCTTGTCAGTGCAGCCTTCCCCAGTGCAGCCTTGTCAGTGCAGCCTTCCCCAGTGCAGCCTTCCCCAGTGCAGCCTTGTCAGTGCAGCCTTCCCCAGTGCAGCCTTGCCCCAGTGCAGCCTTGCCCCAGTGCAGCCTTCGATCCTCTATCCCTGCCATCCTGGGCTTCAAAATCGCCGACCGCGATTTGAAAATGGCGCCGCCGGCGCCGAAATACACAGAGCCGGTCCTCGGCTCTTCCCGGCGGCTCTCGATCACTTTCGGCTCCACTCGTAGTCCCGAGCAGAGCTATCCTAACCTAGCCGAGTAGGTTCGGATAGCTCCGCTCGGGACTACGAGTGGAGCCGAAAGTGAACGAGAGCCGCCGAGAAGAGCCGAGGACCGGCTCTGTGTATTTCGGCGCCATTTTCAAATCGCGGTCGGCGATTTTGAAGATGTGACAGCTCGGGATCACAGGAGATCGGCGTATAACACGCACCTGCGATTTTCCCCTGATTTTAAGGGGAAAAAAGTGCGTGTTATACACCGATAAATACGGTAGTTACATGACCATAATTTACTACTGGTGCTGGGGGGGACACAGCATACGGCCAATGTGTCCTGTGTTATGGTCTCCAGGAGCCATCTTGGGAGAGTCTGGGACTAGCTTGACATGAAGCTCTCATGAGATTTCAGCTACCATAGCATAAAAGGGGCCATGCAATTGGAAAGTTTGAGATAGGGTCAGGATCCTGATTGTTAGGGACAGAACAGGGTTGGATTCTGCTTCACCTGATAAGTGGAAAGCATTGGGAACTTAGGTTCTGGTCAGCTGAAGAGAAAGACATGTCTTGGGAAGCCCCTGTACCTGTAGAAGCCAGTTGTGATTAACTGAGGTAGCAGCAAAGAAGTCAGTATTTGAGAGAAAGTAGAGCTTAAGAAAGACAAGCATTGCTTGGTCCCCTTTATGAAAGAACTGAACACTCAAACTGAACTGGTATTTATGGATAAGTTTACCTTACTGATGTGGTGGAGGAATTGAAAAACCTGAGCAGTGTTTCTCAACCTTTTTTCACTCAAGGCACCCTTTAAAATTATACACAATTTCAAGGCACCCTTTAAAATTATACACAATTTCAAGGCACCCTTTGAAATCATGGACATTAATCTCGAGGCACCCCATTCTAAAATGTAAAAAACTGTTCTAATATATTTACATAATGCAGCAACATCCTCACGTAGGACACCCAGAGTTAGAGGTGATTTATTCTTCCAAAGCAAATACACTTTTGCACACTGGTACTGACTAGTATTCCAATGTTTCTCTTCTCCCTCAATTGCTCTCCATCAGTCAGCTAATGTGACCACAGTGCTGAGGGAGAGGGGTACAGGATCATAAAACAAAGATGCTGTGGAGATGACAGACGTCCTCCTTATCAACTGATGACATCATTGGTTGTTGGGATGCCAGTGTCTAGAAAGTTGTAATGGTGCATAATGAAAACCTGTGGCTTTGTTTAACTAACAGGCAGGCTTAATCTACCTACTGACTTGTATACAATTTTTGATAAATTTTTAGGCATTTTGCCAAGGCACCCCTGAAGAAATCTCAAGACACCCTGGTTGAAAAAGGCTGCCTTAAAGTATTACTGTATTTTCCGATTTCTTAATAAAACATTTTCCTAAAGGATTTGCTTTGTTCTCTTGAAACCTCTGCTACAATCTATGCACATGCTTTACAGGTTTTTGATGCATTTACACTTGAATTCAAATTTTAACCCCTTCCACTGTAGTGGCCTCACTGAATTAGGTCTTCTTCTGTGTGGCCGCATATGTGCATACCTGTGTTTTGGTGGAATAGCACACCCCCAGCACAGAGAATGAGCTGTCCGACAATTCCAGGTCTTATACTTAATATAAGTTGTGTAAATAAATACCGTCCACAGGCAGCTTAACTATTTAATAAGACAAAGAAGTTGAATCCAACACAATATTACTTCAGTTAATTGCAGTACATGGGATGTTTTTCCAGTCCTTTGAAGTGTAAGATAACAACAACTTTCCTAAGCCCAGTCTCTGTGAAGTACTAACCCTGACTGAAGGAAACAGGGAGGGTTTAGCTAGGACTCAACTAACTAGCAATATACAGGACTGCTGGACAGAGGGAGAAAACAAATTGCAGAATAATGAAGTTGTAGTGGCACAAAACAGTCACTAGATGTCAATGTACTACTGAACAATAATAACGTAACATAGTTCAATACAACACATCAAAAAATACATGAAAGTGGGGCAGAACAATGGTCAAGATTACGATCCAAAGTCATGGTCAGTGTGTTTTAGGTTTATTTCCTCTTGTCAAGCCACTCCTGAACAACAAACAACGTCAGAAGCGTCTTACCTGGGCTAAAGAAAAACAAACAGACCTGGTCTGTTGCTCAGTGGTCCAAAGTCTTCTTTTCTGATGAGAGCAAATTTTGCATCTCATTTGGAAAACAAGGACGCAGAGTATGGAGGAAGAATGAAGAGGCACACACTGCAAGATGCTTGAAGTCCAGTGTAAAGTTTCCACAGTCTGTGTTGATTTGGGGAGCCATGTCATCTGCTGGTGTTGGTCCACTGTGCATCATTAAGTCCAGGGTCAACGCAGCCGTCTACCAGCAGATTTTGGAGCACTTCATGCTTTCACAGACGAGCTCTATGGGGATGCTGACTTCATTTTCCAGCAGGACTTGGCACCTGCCCACACTGCCAAAAGCACCAAAACCTGGTTCAATGACTGTGGGATTACTGTGCTTGATTGGCCCCAAACTCGCCTGACCTGAACCCCATAGAGAATCTATGGGGCATTGCCAAGAGAAAGATGAGAGACATGAGACCAAACAATGCAGAAGAGCTGAAGGCCGCTATTGAAGCATCCTGGTCTTCCATAACACCTCAGCAGTGCCACAGGCTGATAGCTTCCATGCCACGCCGCATTGAGGCAGTAATTGCTGCAAAAGGGGCCCAAACCAAGTATTGAGTACATATGCATGCTTATACTTTTCAGAGGTCCGATATTGTTCTATGTGCAATCCTTGTTTTATTGATTGCATGTAATAGTCTAATTTTCTGAGATTGTGGATTTGAGGTTTTCATGAGCTGTAAGCCATAATCATCACAATTATGACGGCTTGAACTATTTTGCTTTGCATGTAATGAGTCTATCTCATATATTAGTTTCACCTTTTAAGTTGCATTAGTCAAATAAATGAACTTTTGCACAATATTCTAATTTTTTGAGTATCACCTGTAAATCAATTTACAGTTGGAACCTTCTGACTGAGAACAACCTTTTACTGAACCACATCATCCTCTGGTGGGCTGGATGTTATTTAAACATTTGAATAACAAACTAAGACACACTGCCAGGTCTCAGTTTCTGCATGCGCCTGTCCTCCAAGATGATCCTATTGAACAGTTGCTAGACCAAGACGATCTGTGTAAATTTCTCTCAACTTTATATGGTGCGCATCTTAGTACAGATTTACCTGAGGTTGAACGTTTATGAGATCTCTGGAAGGCGGATATCCCAACTCTCGACTGAGAGAACTGGGAAGATTGTCTAGAAAGTTGTCCTAAAGTGGTCATTTCCTCTGGCGACAAACTAAATGTTTGCAAAGAGTTTACTATATGCCTGTTTGGTTGCACAAAATTTATCCTAATCGATCACCCATTTGCCCTAGATGCTTGATCTATCCGAGTACTTATTTCCACATGTTTTGGGATTGTCCCATGGTTTCATCCTTCTGGGTAGAGATTTTTGACCTTTTTAATGTTAAACTCCAGCTGAACCTTCCTGTGACACCTGAATTGGCCTTATTGGGCATTCATGATGATAATCAGCAACCCCACTATACTAAATTGCTGATTTCTTATTTGTTGCATTACGCCAAGAACAAAATTTTATGTAAGCGGTCGGTCCGCTACATCTCCTCCTGCTGTTTTGTCCTGGGAGTCCATGATTACTGCTGCTTTGCCTATATAAATTGACATACCTCAGTCGTGGCTGCCCTTGGAAATATGATAAGGTGTGGCTTCCCTGTACATCTCAGATGACAAAGTTCTTACCATTTGAGTGTCCCTCTTTGCTATGGCCGGACAGAGTCTGGTATGCTCTCTTTTTCCTCCTGTCTCACATTTCTGGTGGCTGACTCCTGCATCCTCTCTACTCCTTTTCCCCTTCCTTCTCCCTACTCCCCCTTTCTTTTTCCCTTGCCCCCCACCCCAATACACTATTGTATTACTTTGCCAAACTACTGATTTATTACTTTGCCATGCAAAATTGTTCTTTTCTTTGTTTATTGTGCTTTGCTGATTCTATAGTTTTCTTTAACCACTTAAGGACCAGCCTCGTTTTGAGATTTTGGTGTTTACATATTTAAAACAGTTTTTTTTTCTAGAAAATTACTTAAAACCCCCAAACATTATATATTGTTTTATTTCTAACACCCTAGAGAATAAAATGGTGGTCATTGCAATACTTTTTTTCACACCGTATTTGCGCAGCGGTCTTACAAGCACACTTTTTTAAGGAAAAATTCACTTTTTTTGAATAAAAAAATAAGAGAACAGTAAGATTAGCCCAATTTTTTTTATACTGTGAAAGATAATGTTACGCCAAGTAAATTGATACCCAACATGTTACGCTTCAAAATTGCGCCCGCTTTTGGAATGGCAACAAACTTTTACCCTTAAAAATCTCCATAGGCGACATTTAAAAGATTCTACAGGTTGCATGTTTTAAGTTACAGAGGAGGTCTAGGGCTAGAATTATTGCTCTCGCTCTACCAATCGCGGCAATACCTCACATGTGTGGTTTGAACACCATTTTCATATGCGGGCGCTACTCACGTATGCGTTCGCTTCTGCACGCAAGCTCGTCGGGACGGGGCGCGTTTAAAAAAACTATTTTTTTAATTATAATTTATTTTACCTTTTATTTTTTATTTTTACACTGTTTTAAAAAAAAAAAATTGTCACTTTTATTCCTATTACAAGGGATGTAAACATCCCTTGTAATAGAAAAAAAGCATGACAGGACCTCTTAAATATGAGATCTGGGGTCAAAAAGACCTCAGATCTCATATTTAGACTAAAATGCAATTAAAAAAAAAATAAATTTGTAATTTAAAAAAATGATTTAAATAAAATGGCCCTTTAAGAGCTGTGGGCGGAAGTGACGTTTTGACGTCGCTTCCGCCCAGCAATTGTATGGAGACAGGTGGGAGCCATCTTCCCCTCACTCATCTCCATACCTAACAGGAAACAGGACACGATCGCCTTCGCCGCTGCCAACAGCTCCGGTAAGCGGCGGAGGGCACCGGATCGCGGCGGGGGGGGCCCCTCCCACACCACCAATAAAAGTGATCTCGCGATGAATCCGCCACAGGGACCACTTTTATCTTGTAGCGGACCGCCCGCTGAAGACGAGGATACCGAGGTTATGGCAGCTAGCTGCTTCAAACAGCCGCCGTAAAACTGCGGCGGGCAGTCCGTAAGTGGTTAATGAATAAATCCTATTTGGGAAAAAAAAAACATTAAACAAAATGTATCCACATCATATTATCAGTTATCACTGGCACAAAGGGGGAGATTTACTAAAATTTGTGCATTCAGAATCTGGGGCAGCTGTGCATGGTAGCCAATTATCTTCTAACTTCAGCTTGTTCAATTAAGCGTTGGTAATAAAACCTGGAAGCTGATTGGTTCAGAGCTGCACTAGATTTTGCACACTCCGGTTTTAGTAAATCAAGTTTTCCTGCAATGTGAATGCCTGTAGCAGTTTGTGTAACTTTCTAACCATTGTATCTCTATTAACAGTGATTAGCTTCCTTTATCAGGAATCTTGCCCCCCAAGTCTTATGCCTCCTGGGCCTGCAGTCTTGGGAGGGTTGCTACAAGAAGGCAGGCATGGATTTTTAGGCCTGAAGTTTGATGTTGGAAGGTGACTCCAAGAGTAGTGGAGCAGAAGGATGGCTGTCTCTTCCTGCAGAGGAAATTTAGCTGCCATGATAGTCTTGAAGGACTGGACACAAAGTTCTACTATTAGAACCTGCAGAAACCTAAACTGCTGGCCAAATACTAGGTATTGCCACTCTAGGTTTAAAGGCACATCATACCAGTCTGTGAGAGTGGCTGAAGTTGTCTACCAACCTGTGAGATGGTTGTAGTTGTTTTCTCCACTTGAGCTAGTTATGGTATCCAAAACGCTCAGGTATCCCATAAGCCTTGCACCCCAGAGTTATATAAATACATTTCACATCCATTTATCAGTTGCTGCCTAATGGTTGGTGCTCTAGGGGCTGTGAGACTGTTACCCATATAGCAGGATCCATTAAAATTCAACAGTTCCTTAGAGGGTACTGCTACATGTGGGGGATAATCTGGGAAGCCCATTTTTTGAGGTACCTGAAGTAAGTTTTTGTGCTGCAGTAACCTATAGCAGCTGACTATGGGGGGGAAATTTGTATTGGACTGTGTATTGTGAACATCTTGGGAAGTAAAGAAATTGTGCAGCATGAAGGCGAACAGTTTTTTCTAGGGCAGGCATGTCCAAAGTCCAGCCCGCAGGCCACGATTGGCTTTTGGTTTTGAACAGCCCGCCTGGTAATTTGGACATGTATATCTTTTGTGGCCCCCTACTAATCCTCGAGAGCCAGAGGCCACAAAAGATATACACGCTGGCTGCCTTGGAGAAGGTGGAACGAGTGCCGCACATACAAGTGAATTTCCTGTTTACACGGCTGCCTCTGTAATAGGAAGTCCTGTCTCCTGGGCTGCCATTGGACGACTGTTCTGTCCATCATAGGAGGCGGGACTTTGGATTAAAGAGGCTGCCAAGAAAACAGATTCTCCTGTATGTAATCTGTTGGCGCTCGTCCTGCCTCCTCCCTGTCCCATCCGAGGTTGCAGATGGGCATCAATCAGGCTGCACTGATGGCAACGGTGGGGCTGAATTCATGACAATGGTGGGACTGCATTCATGGCAACGATGGATCTGCATTCATGGCAACGTTGGGGCTGCATTCATGGCAATGGTGGGGCTGCAGATGGGCACTAATTAGGTTGCATTTATGGGCACTGACCCTTATTTTGCTTCACAGCTCTTTATTTAAATTTTTTTTTTTTCCTGAAACTTCCCTCTTAAAGTGAAGGTGCGTGTTATGTTCCGATAAATACGGTATAGCCAAATAACACGCCCAAGCTCATCTCTTCACCACACACAACCACGAAGGTAAGAGAATTCTTGTTGGGCAGTGTATTAGTGCTTGGACGAACACACTTAGACCGAATTGTAATGGTTTAAAAAATGTCAGGCAAAATGGTCAGCCCTCATGCACGTTCACTACATCAAATCTGGCCCTCTTTCAAAAATGTTTGGACTAGGGAGGCTGATCACTGTGATTGACAATTCTGCTGGTGGTTAGAGAGCTAAAATAAACTTTGGGAAATGTGCAGACCGTGTCTGGAGCAGGAGGAACTCAGCACCTGCATGCCTAATATACCATGTGATTAGCAGGGGAGAAAGGAGGAATTATCTGTTGCTGTTGCTTCTGCATGGAGTCATCCAGTGTGCACAGAGACTGTTGTACATGGCTGTAGAATACACCTAGAAAGGGAGAGAAACAAACCCTACTGTGCCCTTCTCGTCCAATGATTGGAAGATCTCTGGCCCAGGAATTTTTACCATCCTGGTTGTATAGAGCAACTGGAGCAGAGATACCATGATACAGCTGCAACCTTCTGCTGTAGGGAGTGCCAGGACCAACTCAGACGCCAGCAAGGCAAGGCTAGATCCATGCAGGGGGTTTTTGCAGCTTTGGCCCTCTTTTTTGTTATCAGACCCGGGTCCCTCCTACACCATCAGCTCCTGGCTGGAACCATCCGTATGGACTCTTTTCCATAGTATTGTGATCCTGTTGCCAAAACACACATGAAAAAATGTGCAAAAAACACTGCGCTAACTGGTGAAAGGGGAGCAGCTACATACAGTGTGACAAATACGATATAAAGATGGTGAATAAATGTAGCGCATAATAAACAAACCAAAATAACAAAATAGTGGTGATGAAATATATTAAAGTCCAAAAGAAACACAAGTCCTTGAATACAATGTAGTGAACTAAATAAGTGATAAACCAAAGTCTATTAGCCAAAGGGCAGATGATTGAGAGGTGTAATATCCAACTGTGTATGAACACGGATAAAATAGCTGAGGATGGTGGTAATTCCAAGTGTTGGCAAGAAACTGTGTTGATCCATAGATGGAATCACATCAAACGAAAAACGGCATCAATGAGAGAATGATAAGTATAAACTCTTACCAGATCCAATGGACTCCCCTGTCAGCGACATGGAGTCTGGAAGGCAGTGTTCCACCAAGGGCATATAGGAAGATATCCCGACAGTCAGAACCTCTGAGTTGAACTGCATGGAGACCACGGGGATCACCAGGTAGGTTGTCACAGTAGAAACCCACGGCAGAAATCTGGCAGATGGGATGTACCGCGTATGGCAGAGACTGGGCATTCATTCCCATCAGGTTAACATGTGGAGAGAAAAATTTTGCCTGTCTCCATGTGTTCATCGCAAAACACACATGCCAATCGATCTACACTATTTTGTTCACTTTTGATTTGTCAACATTGACATATAACCCATACAAAAAATCATATCTTGGCCGTCTCCTGAAGAAGTGGGCGCTGTCCCATGAAACACGTAGATAGCCTTAAGCCTTCATGAATTGTTCATTACATGCTTCAACCAATTATGGGTCTTATATTGTAATTATATGCTTGATATGTGGATATTGATGATGTGATCGTAATCAAATGATATTAATGTCTTCTTGTTAGTCATTTTAAATATTTGTGTAATAGATTTTGTAAATTTTATATACCTTGTTTGACCTTATTTTTAGCACCACTCACAAAAGTCAGATGGGCAGAGTTCTCTTTGCCGTTTTCTGCATAAGTGGAGACTGAGGGGTTTATTTACTAAAGGCAAATCCACTTTGCACTGCAAGTGCACTTGGAAGTGCAGTCACTGTAAATCCGAGGGGGACATGCAAGGAAAATAAAAAACAGCATTTTTGCTTGCACATAAGATTGGATGATAAAATCAGCAGAGATTCACCTAATTTCAGATCTTCCCCTCAGATTTACAACAACTGCACTTCCAAGTGCACTTGCAGTGCAAAGTGGATTTGCCTTTAGTAAATAAACCCCTGAGTGTTGCTAGGGTTCGAGTTTAGGTGGCCTTTCTTTATATCTAGTTTCTAATCAGCTGCCCTGAGCGATGGTAGAGGCAGTGCCCTCATTAGTGCCAGATCCAGACTGGACTGTTCTGGACTAATTACAAGACAGCCAGAAACCAGTAAGCCTACCGTAGTGATGGGAGAAGTTGATAGTGATGAGGCTACTTTCATTAAGTTGCAGTTAGTGCCTGCTGAGGAACTATATATAGAGACTGATTCCATTGTTCAATCAGATCGTGACAGAACCATAAGACTCAGGGGTTGATTTACTAAAGGCAAATAGACTGTACACTTTTACAAGTGCAGTTGCTCCAGAGCTAAGTAAATGAGGTAAAGCTTCATTTACAAAGGACACCCAATCACATGCAAGGAAAATTAAAAAAAAGCATTTTTGCTGGTACATGACTGGATGATGGAAGTGATCAGATCTCTTCCTCATTTACTAAGCTCTGGAGTAACGGCACTTACAGAGTGAAACTGCACTTGCATAAATGCACAGTCTATTTTCCTTAGTAAATCAACCTGTCAGTGTCTTTTGTGGGTTGAGAGTGTAATATTCCCTGCCACAATTGAGCACAGCACTGGTAGTTCCTTTACCACCGCTGCCCCCTGCTGGACATTAAAAGGTTGAGGTGCCTGTAACTCCTCAAGCTACTGAATGAACTCCTGTGTTCTCCCTGGGTTTGACACCCAAAAGCACTGTCCAAATGAGCTAGATTGCAGAGGGTAGGGATTAAAGAAGTGGCACAAGAATATGGATTGGTATACCGTTATGTGGCTAAGAGAATAATGAAGGCGATAATTAAAGCAGAGAACTGATTGGTATTACTCGACTGTTCGAGAGTACTTAGGAATCCCAAAGTTACATAGGTGGTTTGGAGATAAACAGTTGTGTCAACCCCAACAGAGTGGTGATTTGCCTGAGATAAAACACTGGGGGAGATTTACTAAAACTGGAGCATGCAAAAGCTTGGCTGCCATGCACAGCTGCACCAGATTCTGCACTCTCCAGTTTTAGTAAATAAACCCCATTGTGTTGTTTCACCAACCATTTGTTCTGGGTTGTCTTTGAATCTATGTTTAAGTTGTTTGAATCTAAGGAAGAGCCTGCTGTACTTTGGTAATACAAAGCCAACAAAGAGAAAGAGTTGGGGCCCTGGAGCTAAGAATGGGCCCACTGGACTTTGGGTTTACAAAGACAGTAAGAAAAATGTGAATGGCCAGGTATTTCCTAAGTTACGGTTGGGAGTACAAAATATTTTTGTTTCTTTCAGTGGGTGTGAGTTTGGCTGTGTCCCTAGAAAGCTCTTTGAGGGCTTATAGTCAGCCTTTTACTACAGTTTGGTAATAGTGGATCTCTGAATAAAAGAGGTCTAGGTGTTACATGTTTTTCTGCCACTAGGTGGTGATAAAGTAATGGAAAGTGAGGGTGGACTTCAGACTTCAAAAAAGAGATTTCTTTTTTTTTTTGAAAGTCAAAGTTTATGTAACATGTTTATGTTCCCCATAAGTTATTGGGAAGAAGCATCACTCTCCCATGAGGCTTTGTCGTGTGAATGTAGTTTTATTTTTTTCTTTTCTTTTGCAGATTGAGTTCCTGGTAATATTTCTACAGGCAACTGCATCTGTTTAACATCTACAATGTAAAGTGATGCAAAGTATGGTGATGTTTCTTGTATGCCTCTATACAATGGCTGTTTGGGCTATTTATTGTTACCCCTAGACAGGTTATTGCTACTGCTAGACAAGCTAGGAGGGCTCATTAATACTCAGCAGCTCCTTAAAGCGGTTGTAAACCGCTGGGTTCTTTTTTCAGACCTGCTAGGTAAAGGCATAATGTGCTAGTATGCATTGCATACTAGCACATTATGTGAAACTTACCTGAAAACGAAGCCTCCAGGGATGCGATCTCACTGGAGGTAGCTTCCATCTTCACCCATCTTCCTTTCGGATCTGCGGACTCCGACTGTGTGACTGGCCGGAGCTGCGATGACGTCACTCCCGCACATGCTGTCACTTATGGCACAGGAATCTGAAGGAACGGCCCGGGTGGCCGTTCCTTCAGAGCGCATGCGCCGATGACGTCATCAGCTGCATATAAATATATCCTAAACGGAGCACGTTTAGGAGATATTTACAGTACCAATTGCTAAGCCTTATTAGGGGCTTACCTATAGGTACAATTACAGGACTGAGGTTTACTTCAACTGTAAGGGGTACCTCAATATCATATTCTCACATGTATTAAACAACAGATGTTAATTAATTTTGTATTTGTAATAATGACTATAGAGGATTTGGGGTTGTTTTACTAAAACCCAAGTGTGCAAAATCTGGTGCAGCTCTGCATAGAAACCAATCAGCTTCCAGGTTTTAGTGCCAAAGCTTAAGTGAACAAGCTGAAGTTAGAAGCTGATTGGCTACCATGCACAGCTGTACCAGATTCTGAGTGCATTAGTTTTAGTAAATCTCCCCCTTTGTGTTACGGTAGCTGTAGAAACATTTCAATTTATAGGAATATCTCCTTTTGTGTACAGTCTGAATACTCTGTAATAAATAGTGGAAGGTGCCCGGTTCTGAGATGTGTAGAATTCCTGAAGGAGATTTGGGAGATTCAGAAGGCTCCTCGGACAGCATAGTGATGTCATTGCCGCTATTTATACATCTCCAGCTACAAAGATTCCACAAAGTCAGAATGTGATGTGAGGGGGGATCATCAGACATCCAGTCTGGAGATCTGCTGACCATTGAGAGGGGGAAAACGATGAAAACATGAGCGACATTAAACTGATCGTCCTGGGCAGCCCTGGAGCTGGAAAATCTGGTAACTTCCTAAATATTTTTTTATAGAAATAGAGAAATGCAAGGGGTCATGTCAGGAAGGATTTGGTGCTTTTTTTCACCCGTCTCTTAGTTATGAAGATGTCTGAAAGATGAACTTTCTTTGTTATCTATAGCAGCCAATCAGGTTCTTTCTTACAAGTGATTGAGAAGCAAGATTCAACATGTCAAATAATCACAGTGTTAGGAAGAATAGATCATTTTTACTTTGATCGTGCTGTGTGTTTATTTTGTGACACAGTTGTACACAAAACTAAAGATAACTGTGAGCAGATATTTAGGTTCCAGCACAGATTTACAAGTGAAACGAAAGATCTCATTGGTCACCTTGGGAAATACTCAAGGATTTTGAAGGAGAAATGGCAGCCAGTCAAATATTTCCCACTAATTTTCTGCGCAGACCAACTCCTAATATATGCTTGTATTCATTGGTCACCTTGGGAAATACTCAAGGATTTTGAAGGAGCAATGGCAGCCAGTCAAATATTTCCCACTAATTTTCTGCGCAGACCAACTCATAATATCTGCTTATATATAGGGCTACTGCACAAAAAAAGGAACTATCATCATGGATATTTTTGCATAATTTCATTGATTTAGCTTGGACCAATGTAACTATGCATATACCGTACTTGTGATTCCCTCTAGAAGTTGGAAATCACTGTAGCAGGCACCCCTACTACAAGGATCTCTACTAGCATCCAGGTCCCAGAAGAGGATGAGGTGGAGATCGTTATGTCACCACCAAGCATCTCCACCTTATCCAGAGAACACTTTACATTTATTGAGAAAATGCAAAATGAACTCTAAATGGTGCTTGCGCTCAGCGGCCAACCTCCTGTGTTTAGAATGCAGCAGGACAGCTGCTTGGCACAGTACCCGCGTACATATTTGCCAGTACACCATGAATCTTCAAGTAATGTCCAAACTCTTGGCACAGTACCCAGAAACTAGTGGAAATCACTGTAATAGAGGTGTCTACTACAATGATTTCCCACAGGAATGGTATATGCATAGTTACATTGGTCCAAGCTGAACCAAAGTAAGATTGTAAAATATCCTTGTTCAAGGTTGCACCCCTTACCAATGTTAAACCTATAAAGTGTCAAACCCTAAAAAGTGCTAAATGTCCTGTGGTCACGGTATTAGGTTCCAAAATGCTCCATGATTAATTACATACACACACAAAAAAGCAAAACAGCTAGCAGAAAAGTGTCACCATCAGAGGTAGAGAAACTTCTTTATAAACAGTACCCATGATATCTTAGATGTTCTCCTGTGAATCTCATCAGACAGGTCTATACACACACAGAACATGGGACATAAATATGGCTTTGCTTGATTATCATTATTTGTCAGCTGCAGGTTCATTTTCTTTTTGTCAATTTATATTCAGCTCTCATTGTTCGTTTCCTCACCGGAAGGTACATCAGCGAATATGCCTCAAACTCTGGTAAGAGAGACAACTGACACCCTTCTTCTTATTGGTGGAGGATGAATTTTATTTAAAATACCCAAAGTATTAAGACTTAGCTAGGACTAGGGTCAGGGTTAGCTTTGGAGTTTGGTAAGGGTTAAGGTTAAGGTAGGATTAGGGTTAAGGTTGGGCTAGGATTAGAGTTGGGATAAAATAAGTGTTAGGTTTATTATAAAGTTTTTGGTTTACGTTATGGTCAGTATTAGCTTCAGGATTAGAGTTATAATAAGAATCAAGTTGGGATTAAGATCAGTATTTTGGGCCAGAATTAGGTTACAGTCCTTGAAAGGATTAGTGTTAGGTTTATGATATGGTTCAAGGTTAGGGTTAGTAAAGTTTAGGATTAACTTAATAGTAAGGGCCAAAATTAGGGATTAGGTTTAGGATAAGGATTAGGGTTAAGGCTGGTACACAAAGGGCCAAATATTGGCTGGTTCAGCAGAAACTGGGTGACATTTGGCCCATGTGTACAGCAGCCTCTCCAGCAGAAGCTGGTCTAACCACCAGCCTTTATTGAACAGGCATGCTGGAAAATAAGCAATCCAATCAGCGCTTGCAGCCAATGGCTGTGAGCACTGATCACACCAATATCCATGATAAATGCTTAAGGATCCCACTCAGGCTGTCAAGGTCTGAGGAGTTGTATGCCACTGGCTGGATAGTGAGGGTGCAGGCTGAGGAAAGGTGCGTCCAGACCCAAAGCATACTGCAAAAATAGCAAGAGATAGCCTGGCCGCTGCATACCTCACCCAGCCTGAGTGGTTAGCAGGTAAAAGCAGCCTCTGCTTGATTCACCCACGGTGCAAAACATGTTGGAGTTGTGGTCCAAGTAAATCGAGCTGAGGCTGCTTTTACCTGCTAACGACTTAGGCCGGGGAAGGTGTGCGGCGGCCAGGCTATCTCTTCCTATTTTCAAACCAATATCACTTCTACACAATTGAGTCGCTAGCACCACAATGATGTAAATCATCTAAAAATATTATAATAATGTGCCACAGAAAAAATAAATAAAAAATAAAACTTTCTTATAAATTAATGTGTGTCAGATATAACTGACACAACCAGGTGTCAGTTATTTGTCACCAAGTGCAACCAAATAAATAGTATATTTCTAAACAGAACATGTGAATAAATATGCATTATAAACAAATAAATACATACATTAAATTGGTCAACAGTGCACGGCGAATAAATAAACAACATTTAATAAATTCATCATATACAAAGTGCATAGTTCATAAACCAGCCTTACATTTTTCATGACAGCAACATAAAAATCACTTCAGAAAAGAAGGTATTGGAGGTGATTGATATTTTGTTAGCCTCTTCCCTTCAAGCTGGGAACCACGCTTTGTTCGGAACATTTATAATTTAAGGGCCAGCCTGGAAGGTGAGAGTGTGTTCACAAGGGAATGGTGGTGGTTACAATGAAATTGTTATTATACAAAGCTACAAAGTAACTATAAAGATCACAGAGCATTGTTTCCACACACTTATATAGCAGGGACTATATATATATTATAATAATTTTTTTGTAATTACAATTTTATGTTATGAGTATTCCACAGGTCTGATTTATGAGCTATGCACCATACACTCTGTATTTGATGAATTTAGTAACTCTTCATCACTGTGCACTTTTAACTAATTAAATGTATTTATTTATTTGTTATTAATGCATATTTATTCACATCTTGCATTTGGAAGTATGTTATTTTATCGCACTTCAGTTATATTTGATGCACATTCACTTACATATTAGGAGGATTTTTTTAAATTTAATTTAGCATGACACATTATTATATACACATAAATAGAAATAAACTGAGAGCAAATTTACTTGAAGGTAACTCTTCCGCATTTTCAGGTTTGGGTGGAGAGAGGAAAGGGATCACACCCCTATTAATATTAATTATTGTTTGTTTCCTCGTTGGGAAGATTACTCCTCACATTATATTAATGAAAGATGCAAATTTTAAATGAGATGAGATAAAAACTCCCCAGCAGAGGCAAAGAAGGTAATGGAACCTGAGAGGAATGGTTAGGGTGAATAGGGTTAAAGTTAGTTTTAGGATAAGTATTTGGAGTAGGGTCAGAGTTAGGATGATAAGTATAAGGATCAGGAACAGGGTCAGAGTTAGGATGATAAACGTTATGGTTAGGCTCACAATCAGTATTATGATCGGGAATAGGTTCAATGTTAAGATAAATAGGATCAGGAATAGGGTTAGATTTAGGATAATAACTGTTAGGCTCAGGGATAACTATTACGATCAGGAATAGGGTCAGAATTAGGATACATACAGTATGAGTTAGGCACAGGATAAGTATTAAGACCTGGAATAGGGTCAGAATTAGGATACATACAGTATGAGTTAGGCACAGGATAAGTATTAAGATCCGGAATAGGGTCAGAATTAGGATACATACAGTATGAGTTAGGCACTGGATAAGTATTAAGATCCAGAATAGGGTCAAAGTAAAGATAAGTATTAGACTCAAGATAAGTATTATGATCAGGAATAGGGTCAGAGTCAAGATGAATAAAATCAGCAATAGGGTTAGAGTTAGGATAATAATTGTTAGGCTCAGGGATAAGCATTAAGATCAGAAATAGGGTCGGAATTAGGATGCACTCCATAAAACACTCCAGCGCTAAATCCAGGGGTTCTCACTTTCACAGTGCTTCAATGTGCAATGCCTCTCTAAGGTGCAGCCCTTCTCAGACTGGGAAATCTTCAAAACACTGCAAAATCTATTTCAAAATGCAAGATAAATGGATACTCACAGGTGAATAAAAAATGAGCATGATCAGCTCTGAATAAAGGGGTCTGTGCCCCGAAAAACACGTTAGCAATCCTATTAGTTTTGGTCCCATGACGAGCACACCACGTTCATTTGAAGCTTGTGTGAATCATGCTCATTGTTTTTATCCACTTGTGAGAATCTATTTATCTTGATAAATGTATCAATGGTAATGCACAAGGTGTTTGCGCCCTCCTGTGTGTGTTTTTCAGAATTAGGATAATAGATATAGGTTTGGCACAGGATAACTATTAGGATCTGGAATAGGGTCAGAGTAAAGGAGCTAAGTATTAAAGTTTGAGTCAAGTATTAGGATCGGGAATAGGGTCAGAGTTAGGATGAGAAGTATTAGTGTTACACTTAGGATAAGTATTAGAGTCAAGTGAATCGCAATCTGTATAGGCATTGCTCTGGATTTAGACTGCATCTTATCATAATCAATAATTTCCTCGACGTAGCAGGGTGTATCTAGATTGTGATCATCTGGTTTTGTTTCAGAATGTGTGTACACCAAACAGATGAATGTGGATGGGAGGCTGACCGGCCTGGAGATATATGACCCATGCTCACAGGTAATATAGAGAGACATCCAAACACATCTGTGTCATTAGATACAACCACTATGTAAGAGCTTTGTGGAGCACTTGTGTACATTTTTATCAGTGACAGTGCTTCTCACATTGTGTACTGGGGTCTCCTTTCACTGTCGTACAGTCTCTTTGTTCTTGTAAGTTTAGACTCAATGTAAATTACAATCACAGTGCATTCACTACTTTAATAGTGTTCACTACAAGCTGTCACTAACTCGTCACATGCTCAGACAGGGATGATGACATCACCACAGTATCACACTAACGGGATGCATGTGGCAAGCAGGATCGGTTTTAAACTCTGTTGCTGACCAGGGTCAGAGGTAGGAATCAAAACTGGAAACAATAGATACAGATAAAGGTATCAGGGTCACATACCTCCCAACTTTTTGAGATGGGAACGAGGGACACCTAGTAGCAAAAGTATGTAGGCATAGGACACACTCTCTGCCATGCCCCCTTAGAGGAGTATTATATCCAAAAAAAAAGAAAAAAAAACAAGATTTGTTTTTACCACTACTATTCCTTTATACTGGCTTTTGAAATGTACAAATGCAGCAATTTAGAAATTGAAGGAATGGTTTAGAACTAGAAAAGATAAATAGTGTATTTTATATACAACTATACAGATCAGACCAAAATGAGGGACAAATGAAGAGGAAAAAGGGACATGTTCCAAATCAGGGACAGTCCCTTGAAATCAGGGTCAGTTGGGAGCTATGGGGTTAGTTTCCTGCTTGTTCTTGAAAATACATTACCATGATGCAGAATAGTAGTTCATTCCGGTCTGTCATTTCATGTGAATAAAAAGAAGCTGTCGATGAGCAAAGAACTGAGCCGGGCAGACGGTTTCTTGATTGTGTATGACATCAGCCGAAGATCGTCCTTTGTCTTCGCCAAGACTATAATCTGCAGCCTACGCGAGGCCAATGTCAGAATGTGTAGGAGGTAATGAGAAAGTGGGACAAGAAACTATTGCCTGATCAGAGTCTATCTGGATGTCATTCAGATTGTTGAGGCAAATACTGAGCACCAGGAATGTTAATGAGCAAACTCCAGCAATCAATTTGTTTTCTTATCCAAAATTATTTTTCTGAGTGATGCTGACAATAGTGATTCCTCAGTGTGCTAACCAATTCTGCCACTCGCCTCTAATGATCATTCTTGTTTTGTTATGTTTTGTCATTACACTTATAATGCCGTTTTATCACCATAGTTTTATATCTGGCTGGAGCTCAGCTTTAAGCTGACCAAATCTTCATGTATACCTGAGAAGATGACAAATTCCCTTTAAATAAGCCCATATATGGGCCCACATAGTGAGTCCAAATGTATATGGCTGTTATAAGGCCTTCACAATATATGTCTGGACACAATATTTACAAAGCCTTTTATCTGTAAATGTCTTGGGTTGTGCTGTCAGTGCATGGGGTCTCTCCACCATAATGTGGTTTCTCTGATATTGTCATGTTTGCCATTGCAGAGACACAGAGGCAGGGCTCTTCTTAATTGGTAACAAGCAGGACCTGTGCCACATGCGGGAGGTGCCACAAGAGGAAGCGCAGAAGGTGGCCTTGGAGCATCGCTGTCACTATTATGAACTCTCTGCAGCTGAACAATGCCAGGAGGTCAATGACATGTTTACCACCATCGTCAGAAATATCATCTTACAGAACAAAATAAAAGATAAGAGGCGGCCAAGTGGCTCCATGGCCAAACTGATCAGCAACGTCTTCGGGAAGAGGCGCAAATCCGTCTGAGCAGTTTTCATGTCATTTAATAGTAGAAAACAATATTGATTATTGCTCCACCCTCCTATACCTCCCCTGACTTTGCACAGATAGAAGGACCTAATTATATAGGTGATTATAAATCCTGCAGATATTATAAATAACATTCATGGAAAAAAAGTCACTATTTACACAACCTTCAAATGAGACAGTATGAAGGTTCATCCTCAAAAATGAAAACTTATAGAATAAAAAAACAAAACAAATGAAATCAATACTGTGTTTACAATAACCACATAATATGTCTTTTTACCCACAGTAACAACTTCACACCCAAAAATGCCAAGATACTAAACACACAAAGCTGCAGTAAATGTACAGAGATGACCTGAATAATATACATAAAGGAATATACACCCTGTCTGCGTCCTATCAGATCCCAGAAGATGTCCCCATGTCAGGGGGTGATGGGCCTTCTTTTTCCTGTTATACTCACATTGGCTTGAATTTTTTTGTGTGTATACATATCTATATATATATAGATATATCTATATATATATAGATATATCCATATATCTATATATATATGTGTACTGTATATGTATAAGATTTTCCACATTTTGTCATGTTACAACCAAAAACGTAAACGTATTTTATTGGGATTTTATGTGATAGACCAACACAAAGAAGCACATAATTGTGAAGTGAAAGGATAATGATAAATGGTTTTCAAAATTTTAACAAATAAACATCTGAAAAGTGTGTCATGCATTTTTATTCAGTCCCCTTTACTCTGATACCCCTAACTAAAATCTAATGGAACCAATTGCCTTTAGAAGTCACCTAATTAGTCCACTTACAGACCGGAAGATTTTTCATCTTAAAGACCAGGCCATTTTTTGTGATACAGCACTACATCGCTTTAACTGTAAAGTGCAACACTGTACCCAAACAAAATTGATGTCCGTTTTTTCCCACAAATAGAGCTTTCTTTTGGTGGTATTTGATCACCTCTGCGTTTTTTATTTTTTGCGCTATAAACAAAAAAAGAGCGACAATTTTGAAAAAAAAAAAAATTATATTTTTTACTTTTTGCTATAATAAATATCCCCCAAAAAATGTAAAAAAAAAACAAATTTCTTCATCAGTTTAGTATTCTTCTACATATTTTGGTAAAAAAAATTGCAATAAGCGTTATAAAGTTATAGCGTCTACAAAATAGGGAATAGATTTATGGCATTTTTAGTTATTTATTTATTTTTTACTAGTGATGGCAGCGATCTTTAGCAGGACTGCGACACTGTGGCAAACCGTTCAGACAGTTTTGACACTTTTTTGGGACCAGTGACATTTATACAGCAATCAGTGCTATAAAAATGCACTGATTACTGTGTAAATGTCACTGGCAGGGAAGGGGTTAACACTAGGGGGCGATCAAGAGGTTAACTGTGTTCCTTGGGAGGTGCATTGGGTCCCCTCCGCCGTGCAGCTGGCATGCCTGCTATGGCTCTTAAAGGAGCCGATGTACAGCTACGGCGATTTGTGGGAAAGAGCCGACCTGCCACCGTATAATGACGGTGGCTGGTCGGCACGTGGTCGACCCTTATGGCATATTATACACAGCAAAAATACACTTTGTCCTTTTTTTAATATCAAAGAAAACCTCTACTGAAAACTTTGGAGGGTAAGACATTTACATTTACGATTACCTTTTGCATCCCTGATGTGAAAATGCTCCATCGATTTGCTCTTTATCCTTTACTTGCACATATCGCCTGTCTAATGATTCCAAGTATAGTCGGTGGGGAGGAGATGGAGGAATTTTATATGGACCTTATCAGTAAAGCTGAAACACTAACATTTAAAGTAAGAATTTATGATAATCCTAGCCCTCTTCCCTAAAACCAGTTTTTGGTGGAGGTTAGCTTAAATGTAGGAGCTTCCCTTTAGACTAAGGGCAGACAGTATACCATTAGCGGCAGCACAGACATTAAGTCTACCTGAATTAACCACTTAAGGACCGAGCCTCTTTTTGAGATGTGTTGTTTACAAGTTAAAAACAGTTTTTTTTTTTTTGCTAGAACATTACTTAGAACCCTCAAACATTATACTTTTTTTTTCTAACACCCTAGAGAATAAAATGGTGGTCGTTGCAATACTTTTTGTCACATCATATTTGCGCAGCGGTTTTACAAGCACACTCTTTTGGGAAAAAATACAATTTTTTAAATTAAAAAATAAGACAACAGTAAAGTTAGCCCAATTTTTTTTTATATTGTGAAAGATAATGTTACGCCGAGTAAATTGATACCCAACATGTCACGCTTCAAAATTATGCCCGCTCGTGGAATGGCGACAAACTTTTACCCTTAAAAATCTCCATAGGTGACGTTTAAAAAATTCTACAGGTTGCATGTTTTAAGTTACAGAGAAGATCTAGGGCTAGAATTATTGCTCTCGCTCTACAGATCGTGGCGATACCTCACATGTGTGGTTTGAACACCATTTTCATATGCGGGCGCTACTCAAGTATGCGTGCGCTTCTGCATGCGAGCTGGGTGGGATGGGGCACGTTTAAAAATTTATTTTTTTTTTTCTTATTTATTTTACCTTATATTTTGTATTTTTACACTGTTTAAAAAAAAAATGTGTCATTTTTATTCCTATTACAAGAAATGTAAACATCCCTTGTAATAGAAAAAAGCATGACAGGACCTCTTAAATATGAGATCTGGGGTCAAAAAGACCTCAGATCTCACATTTACACTTAAATTCAATTAAAAAAAAATTGTCAATAAAAAAAAAAAAAAAATAAGAGGCTCTTTAAGAGCTATGAAGTGACGTTATGATGTTGCTTCCACCCTGCATTGTTATGGAGATGGGTGGGGGCCATATTCCCCTCACTCGTCTCCATGCCCAGCAAGGGTGAAGATCCGATCGTCTCCGCCGCTGCTGACGGCTCCGGTAAGCGGCAGAGGGCACCGGAGCAAGACGGGAGGGGAGCCCCTCTCCCGCTGCCGATAAAAGTGATCGTGCGGTGAATCCGCCGCATGAGACCACTATTATCGGAAACCAGGCCGTCGGCAGAACAAGAGGATACCGGGGTTATGGCAGCTATCTGCTGCCATAACAACGATATCCCCCTTCAAATTAAGGACGTATATCGGCATGCGGTGGTCTGGAAGTGGTTAATATGTTACCTCCAGACTTACCGTCACCACTAGGCGACATCCTGGAGCCCACCAGCAAGTGTCAGTTTGACAGAAATCACATGACTGCAATTAGAATGTTGTATACCAAAAACTGGCAAATCTGTCATCCTTCAGCTGTAATGGAACATGTAAAAGTCTAAATATTTAATCTTCAAATTCATTATATAAGTCATACATTTCAAAAGCCAGGACAGTATTATCCAAATAATATCTAATAAAGCTCAACTTTACACCCTACATCATTTCAGAGTCTAAAAGCTGAACTCCAAGCAAACCGTTAAATACACAGATGAAATATATTCATGGGGGTGGTTTTACCTGCCAAAAGGATTTGTATTTCTGTCCATCTAGTTCTGAGATTTACACAGCTCCGTCAAACAGCACAGCCCTGTCAGACAGATCTGATTTTTCTCTTCTGCAGTTAAAGTGTTTGTAACCTTAGCAAAACATTAACTGCCAGCCCCTCTCTTGTATGCAGCCATAACATACTGTGTAATTTTATTTTTATTTAATCTACGCCTCTAAATACCTTTTTTTTTAGAGATCTTCAGGCAGGTCACGTGACTACCGGCCGCTCTATTCCTCCGAACCAGGCCTACAGCAGGAGGGGCTGAGATCTCCCTCTGACGTCACCTGGGGAGGTCACGTGATAGCCATGCTAGCCGCTCAGCCCCTCCTGCTGTAGCCCTAGATCGGAAGAGGAGATCGGCTGGGAGTCACATGACCAGCCTGAAGATATGTGAAAAAAGTATTTAGAGGCTTCGATTTAGAAAAACAGTTCCACTGCTTGTTATGGCTGCATACAAGAGAGGGGCTGGTAGTGAATGTTTTAAACTTTTCTACTAATAGCCACAGGAGGGAGGGGAGGAGGGGGTGGCGGAGACACAGAGGCATGGAGCTGACAGGCAGGGAGGGGGGGCAAGAAGCACAGAGGAGAGCTGCAGATAGCAGCGGATGACAGAGGAACGTAAACTGACCACGGTGTCAGGGTTCAGCAGCCATGACAAACCATGGTCAGTTTACAGAGGCAGAACCTGGCAGGATCAGTCAGGTTTTTTAAAGCTTCCAGAGAGTCAGATTAGACAGCACAAGCACTGTGCTGTTTAACCTGCTATAAGGGAACAGGATCTCCCTTTTTTGTTTTTTTAGGGTTACAAACACTTTAAGTTTCACTTACAGGTCTTATTCATCTCCCGCCTTGTGTCTGACAGTGAGATAGAAATCACTAAACAAACAAGCTCACCTCTCAGCTCTCTCCTCTAAGCAAGTTACTTACCACACGAGTACTGAAGCACAGCTGACTAGTACCTTGTGATGCTATCCCAATCCCATGTATAGAAAAGAAAGGTTGACAACAGTACAAACTTGGATGCATATTGGTTGAGCACTTAAACTAAAATGAGTGTAGATGCAGTAGGTTCTCTTTAAGCTGCTGGGAGCCTGAGCCGGCCACTCCCGCCGCCTCCACAGCCCAGCGCTCCAGTGAGTGTGGAGGGGGGGGGGGGCGCAGAGCAGAGAGACGCTGATTGACAGTCAGGAGCTTTCTGCTCGGGGAGCTGTGAGAACTGAGCAATCAGCGATATTTGATTGCTCGGTTCTCAGTGTTAAAGGCATCGGGGGCCCTGCCTTTCCTACTACAGGCTGTGTTTAGAAGTTCTGGTAATTAAGCTTTAAACCCTTAGAGTATTCTAAGTGTAAGTCTCTACTTGGGGGCTGATGAGATGTGTTATCCCTCACAAAAAATGTAAATACAAACTGCCAGCAGGTATAACGTATAATGGAGTCCCTGAACTCCAGAGAGGAACCTGGCGTCCTAGGTGTGCCAATTGTTACACACTGCCCCCCTAGGAGGTTTTTTTCCTACTTATGAGTTGGTTTAAGTTCGGTTTGGGTACTCAAACACCTCGAGGTTTATTTTGTGGGGTGTGGGGTGGGATGGGTGTTCTGTTGTTTTTTTGTCTTTCCTTTCTGTTTTTTTTTTTTTTTTTCATCTCATTGTATGTTTAAGTGCCTTATACTACAGACAGTGTTACGACAGCATAAGACCAGACTGTATCTTGACGATTCCTGCTTTGCTCTTCACCTGCCGATGCTTGAATGGGATACCGGCGGGCTATGTGTGGGTTAGGTTATTGCCCTCTTCGGGCTCAGATATATCAGGCTATCCGGTGGATTCATTTGCCTTCCCGAGCTATGGATTCGATAAGAGTCTTGTCTTGGAATGTCAGAGGACTCAACAACAAAATCAAGCGCTCTCTGGGCTTTGACTATCTTAGAAAATATACACCTCATATTTGCATCCTTCAAGAAATGCACTTGGTGGGAGGTAGAATAATGGGCCTAAAAAGACCTTGGATGGCCCACCATTATCATGCCACACACTCCAGGTATGCCCGGGGGGTTAGTATCTTGTTTCACAAATCGCTCAATTATGAACCCCTTAATGTTGTTATAGACCCGGAGGGTCGTTATGTACTGCTACACGCTAATATAGACATACTAGAAATGGTATTGGTGGGTGTGTATCTGCTGCCCCCAGCTAATATTTCCCTGTTACAAAAAATAATCACCCTGATTGCTCAATTCCACACAGAAAATGTGATCCTTACGAGATTTCAATATTCCACCCAACCCATCTTTAGATAGATTGTCCCCAGACTCGGCTACGGACTCAGTGCTGTCCTGCTGGGCTCAGGTGTTTGAATTGGAGGATGAAAGAAACACCCATCGGATTGAATGTTTACATGCCATTCTTCTTCCTATAACACACTTTCTCATATTGATCTCATGTATGCCAGTTTACCCACGCTCCCCAAAATGATTGGAATTGAGAAACTTCCTCAGGGAATCTCTGATCATTCCCCATTGATGTGTACGGTGCAAACACCCCACAGGCTGATAGATTATGGCGTTTATCTAGGTTCTGGATAGAACACCAAACTATAGAAGTAGAAATGCTCAAGGAGATTAAACAATTCTGGTTGATTAATGCCAACACCTCTACCCAGGGGACTGTCTGGGATGCTTTTAAAGTCTACATCAGAGGCTGCTATTTGTCAGCCATAGCTCAGGAACGTAGGAACGATAGAAGCATATTGGAGGAGGCGGAGGCTAAAGCTCATGATTTAGAAACCCGCTTCGCCCTTACTTCTAATCCTATTACAGCCCAAGACATGAAAGTAGCATACAGGGAGGTAATGCTCCTCAGGATCTTCGCGCAAGGGAACAAAACAGGCGGCCTTCTAGCCTGGCTGGCCAAGGAACAATCTCCGATCTCTACCATAGCCCGTATCCGTAAGGGAGATGGGACCCTAGTGTCTGACCCTATGCACATAAATGTCCGCTTGGCTGAATACTACTCGGCCCTGTATTCCTCCAGGGCGCGATACTCCCCTGAAGAGCTTTGTGAATTCCTGGACGAGATACAGCTCCCGATGCTAACTGCAGCAAGGGAGAGCTTAGATGCCCCAATTACTCTGGAGGAGGTCCAACTAGCGCTGGACTCCTTGCAAACAGGAAAGACTCCGGGAATAGACGGACTACCACCTGAATTTTATAAACAATACATACAGGAAGTAGCAACTAAAATGCATGTCATGTTTACTAAGACTCTACAGGATGGCAAACTTCCACTATCTATGGCAGAAGCCGTTATAGTGGTGATTCCCAAACCAGGGAAGGATCCCCAGTTATGTTGCTCCTACCAGCCCATTTCCCTGCTCAACTTGGATGCAAAAGTACTGACTAAAATTCTCGCTAGGCGCTTAAACGAGGTAATACTCACCCTTATACATGAGGACCAGGCTTTATGACGGGCAAAGGAACGGATATTAACATTCGTAGGTTGTATGCTGTCCTGGCCTCTGGAGATGGGGATGCTGCAGACTAAATAGTGGCCTCTCTCGATGCGGAGAAGGCCTTTGACTCAGTGGAGTGGGGCTATCTCTGGGAGGTATAAATAGAAAAATCCGCGCTTAAGACAGTGTGAGAGCTGCTGCCTATTCCCAATTAGTACCCCAACAGGTCCAATATGAAAGTAAATAAAGTGATAATGGAATAAAGACGGCGCTGCCCTCAATAGACTAATAAAGTAATAATAAGTGACCCCAAACTCTATATACACTGAGTCAATAAAAATACCCCTAAACCCAAAACAGATGCCGCAGTCTCAATAATTTCAACTCTAGTAATACATCAAATTAATAAATTAAAATCCTCCCAGTGAATAGATAAATAAGTGCATAGTATAAGTGATAGAATGAACTGTGATTGAATGTACAATAAGTGTTTCCTCAAAAATCAAAAGTTTTAGGACAAAAAAACGCCAGAGGTGATATAATTATTATGCTGAAAAATAATTAATTGGATGTGTGTGTGTTGGTGATACTGTGGTCTCTACGTATCATTACCATGTGTGTGTGAAAAAGATTCCTAACAATACCAAAAATATTAGGACACCCTGCCACTTATGTGTGAACCATAAAAACATAGAAAACTTGTTTGTGACACCCTATTGCACACTACTATTGGGTATATTGCAGTTATTTAAAGTTGTTTAAAAGTTCGTACAACAGCCATAAGACCAGTTATAAAATTACACATTCAGCACCCATTATTTCATAAAAAAAGTCCATGCCAGGGGTCATCCTTTACTGACCAAGATGGAGAAGACAAAATTCACCCTTATAAAAGCTGTAGATTTGAAACTTTAGGGGACACTGCAGTGACTTCCGTGCCTTACACTCAGGACAGTGACTTACAGGTGCACGCCCCCCTATCACACCCCACTCACCAGAGATGAACACCCCTGCAGGGGTACCGAGCGACTGAGTGGGCGTCCCAGGGCATGCGATATTCACTCCAAGTCTGCTTACTGTCCTCTCCAACATTCGATCCTCACCGCTGCTCCCAAGAAGTATAGTGATGTGATCAGGATACTACAGCAGTTTGCCACCTCCAGCTCTCCAGTATACCGGAGCAACAGAAAAAACAAAGGGGCCCTCCTTGGTGAAGTACGTTATGTCCAATTTATTGCACAAAATGTTAAGAAAAGGTTACAGTAAAAGTTCCATTTCATTTGTCCACTTGTTTACAAGCCAAAAAAACAAGAAAGATGCATAAGACAAGCACCGCTGTATGCAGGGTTGGAGCCGGCTGCTAGCCGCGGGTGTGCGTTCCACCGTGCGTTCCAGCCAGCACTTCCGGGTTGTGACGTGTGAGCGTGGCTCCGCCTTACGCGTTTCGTCATAGGACGTTTTCAAA
Organism: Aquarana catesbeiana; assembly: GCF_042186555.1. Lineage (NCBI taxonomy): Eukaryota > Metazoa > Chordata > Amphibia > Anura > Ranidae > Aquarana > Aquarana catesbeiana. Next base: position 535,578,775 of record NC_133326.1, read on the forward strand.
GACGTCCTATGACGAAACGCGTAAGGCGGAGCCACGCTCACACGACACAACCCGGAAGTGCTGGCTGGAACGCACGGTGGAACGCACACCCGCGGCTAGCAGCCGGCTCCAACCCTGCATACAGCGGTGCTTGTCTTATGCATCTTTCTTGTTTTTTTGGCTTGTAAACAAGTGGACAAATGAAATGGAACTTTTACTGTAACCTTTTCTTAACATTTTGTGCAATAAATTGGACATAACGTACTTCACCAAGGAGGGCCCCTTTGTTTTTTCTGTTGCTCCGGTATACTGGAGAGCTGAAGGTGGCAAACTGCTGTAGTATCCTGATCACATCACTATACTTCTTGGGAGCAGCGGTGAGGATCGAATGTTGGAGAGGACAGTAAGCAGACTTGGAGTGAATATCGCATGCCCTGGGACGCCCACTCAGTCGCTCGGTACCCCTGCAGGGGTGTTCATCTCTGGTGAGTGGGGTGTGATAGGGGGGCGTGCACCTGTAAGTCACTGTCCTGAGTGTAAGGCACGGAAGTCACTGCAGTGTCCCCTAAAGTTTCAAATCTACAGCTTTTATAAGGGTGAATTTTGTCTTCTCCATCTTGGTCAGTAAAGGATGACCCCTGGCATGGACTTTTTTTATGAAATAATGGGTGCTGAATGTGTAATTTTATAACTGGTCTTATGGCTGTTGTACGAACTTTTAAACAACTTTAAATAACTGCAATATACCCAATAGTAGTGTGCAATAGGGTGTCACAAACAAGTTTTCTATGTTTTTATGGTTCACACATAAGTGGCAGGGTGTCCTAATATTTTTGGTATTGTTAGGAATCTTTTTCACACACACATGGTAATGATACGTAGAGACCACAGTATCACCAACACACACACATCCAATTAATTATTTTTCAGCATAATAATTATATCACCTCTGGCGTTTTTTTGTCCTAAAACTTTTGATTTTTGAGGAAACACTTATTGTACATTCAATCACAGTTCATTCTATCACTTATACTATGCACTTATTTATCTATTCACTGGGAGGATTTTAATTTATTAATTTGATGTATTACTAGAGTTGAAATTATTGAGACTGCGGCATCTGTTTTGGGTTTAGGGGTATTTTTATTGACTCAGTGTATATAGAGTTTGGGGTCACTTATTATTACTTTATTAGTCTATTGAGGGCAGCGCCGTCTTTATTCCATTATCACTTTATTTATCTCTGGGAGGTACTCCGCAGGTTCGGGTTTGGTCCGGTCTTTGTCTCCTGGGTCAGGGCAGTGTACAGGGCCCCAACGGCTAGAGTATGCATGGGCACGGTTCTCTCTCCAACCTTACCCTTGAGTAGGGGTACCAGACAGGGATGCTCCCTCTCACCAGGCCTTTTTGCCCTGGCAATTGAACCTATGGCCGCTCTCCTTAGGTCCACACCTGAGGTACGGGGGATCTTACGGGGACCCCTCCAAGAAAAGGTGTCGTTATACGCTGACGACACCTTGTTATATCTTAGGGATGATGGAACTTCGTTGCAGGCGGCCCTTTCAGTAATTAACACATTTGGATAATACTCTGGTATATGCATAAATTGGGGAAAGTCAATCCTATTCTCTCTCCACTCTAGAATCAGCCCATTGCAGACGGACCGGCAACTTCAAAGGGTCTCCCAGTTTAAATATTTGGGAGTGGAGATCCACTGAGATTTAAAACAATATGTTGCCCTAAATTTGAACCCAGTGGTCAATCAATTGTCTCAAAAATGTCACACATGGAAATCCCTGCCTCTAACCCCTGTGGGTAGGGTTAACTTAATTAAGATGTCGGTATTGCCCAAGTTTACTTATTTATTTTGCCAAACCCCGATCTCTATACCGGTTACCTTCTTCAGACATCTGGATAGTACAGTTACTTCCTTTATTTGGAATGGGAAGGTCCCTAGGATAGCAAAAACAACTCTACAACTACTGGTTACACTAGGAGGTCTAGCCTTACCCTGTTTTCTGAAGTACTACTGGGCAGCGGTCCTGGTAACTGTTAAGTGGTGGCTCTCAGAGAACCCGGCCAACCCAGCATCCACCCTAGAGGCAGCACTCCTTGGTTCATACACAGAGCCGAGGAATCTGGTTCACAGGGGCCCTAGGTCTAACTCACAGGTTACCTCCCCTATTGGTGCATCCCTTAAAGTGTGGGATACGGTTAACAAGAAGCTAATGGGACCCAATGTTTGGTCCCCAGCAACTCCCCTTTGGGGCAATCCTCATCTGCCCCATTTCCGCTTCATCCCAGATCCAGTCCTATGGGCTAGGCATGGTATCACAACCCTGGGTGATATAGTATTTCAAGGACAACTAATCTCCTTTGACGCTCTAAGAAGAAATAGAGATCTGCCGAACCACATTCTTTAGGTTCCTTCAATTGCGTCATGCTTTTCGCTCTCAGTTCCCTAATCCGCTGGTTCTGGAAATGTCCTCTGTGGAGAGTGCGCTCAGGTTACCTAACAGTGGGAGAACATTATCTACAGTGTACAATATATTGATATCCTGCGACACTTCTAAGGTCTCCCTGCTGTATGAGCTCTGGAAGGGGGACGTTCCGGAATTAGCGGATGACAATTGGGAGGAAGGCATTCAGCAATATTTACCCCTGGTAATTTCAGCGAGAGATAGATTCATGCAGTTGAAGTTTCTTCATCGGTTAGCGAAAATATACCCTGATAGAACAGCAAACTGCCACAGAGGTTACTTGAATGGAGCCGATTTCTTTCATGTGGTCTGGTCCTGTCCTCATGTGGTGGAGTTCTGGAAAAGTATTCTAACCAAGATTAACTCAGTAGGGAATCTGATGATCCCATACAGCCCAATCCCTCTCCTACTGGATATTAGTGATTTCCTTGAGGTCTCCTGGGGGGAGAAATTGTTTATCTTTTATACTAAACTGTATGCTAGAAAAGCAATACTAATGCAATGGAATCAACCCCAACCGCCCACTAAACAACTCTGGCAATCATTAGTGAATGCAGCATTACCGTTATATAAATTAACATACTTGGGTAGAAATTGTCCCAAAAAATTTGATAAAATGTGGGCAGCATGGGAGAAGGCGAAATATCTAACTATTGAGTAAGATCTGTGGACCATTACCCACTGTACCTGTCATGAGTTCCTCCCACCAGTTGTCCCCTAACCCTACTTTCTTATTTAAGATGTGAATAAGGTCGTACGGAGGGTACTTAACGAGACCCCTCCCGAGGGTAATTTTTTTTAGAACTATGCTTGTAGTATTTTTGAGCTATCTGATGCAGGGAACCTGTTAACTGGTGGATAGTTGTGCTGCTAAGGTTTTACCTGTTATGCTATGTAAGAAAAACTGTGATTACTGTCTGTAAGCTTTTGTAACTCGACATAAATGTTTGTTTTGTGAAAATCTAAATAAACTATATGTTAAAAAAAGGCACCAGGGGGAGAGATGTAGCATCGGACCGATGCTGCATCCACCTAGGTAAGTATGAATCTGAGAATAAAAAAAAAAAAAAAAAACATACTTCTCTTTAAAGGGATGACCAACAGCTCTGAAAATACTTGCAAGCTGTTTGTGACCTAGGAAACCTTTCTGTCAGACTTATAATTAGAGAAAAATGTCCTGTTAACCAAAATGCTAAGAGAGCAAAATCAGAATGCTAGACAGCAGTGGCGGTGCATCCATTAAGGAAACACAGGCACCGCCCCCACTCTCCAGCCACCCTCCTCTATGTATCATGAATAGGTTCATGCATATCATGGCTGCCTTTGTCACCCACTATTCAGGCGCCTGAATTTCAGCTGCGGGGTGTTTTTCTGAAGCACCTGATTAGAGCCACGGGCTCAAATATGCTTCAAAAAGGGTGGACTCGTGGCACAGAGCATTGCGCTCGGAGTCCACCCAGATGTGTTAGAAAAGCGAATGATTATTCGCTTTTCCAAAACTGAACCGCCTCTCAGGAGGCGCGGGTCTAATACCCATCACCTGATTGGCTGAATGCACAATTGGCCGCAAGCAGAAGGCAATAAGAGACACACGGAGGACACGGGAGCCGCCACCTGACCCACGCTACCCGTCCCACAGCTCCGTCACAGTGGCTGCATATGATGGGGCACAGTTGGCTGTATATGATGAGGTACAGTTGGCTGCATATGATGAGTACAGTGGCTGTATGGGATGGCCACAGTGGCTGCATTTGCTGGGCACAGTTGGCTGCATATGATGGTTACAGTGGCTGCATTTGCTAGGCACAGTTTGCTGCATATGATGGGCACAGTTGGCTGCATATGATGGGCACAGTTGGCTGTATATGATGGGCACAGTTGGCTGTATATGATGGGCAGAGTGGTTGCATTTGCTGGGCAAAGTTGGCTGCATATGATGGGGCACAGTTTCTGCATTTGCTGGGCACAGTTGGCTGCATATGATGGGCACAGTGGCTGCATTTCCTGGGCACAGTTGGCTGCATATGATGGGCACACTTGGCTGTATATGATGGGCACAGTAGCTGCATTTGCTGGGCACAGTTGGCTGCATTTCCTGGGCACAGTTGGCTGCATTTGATGGGCACAGTGGCTGCATATGATGGGCAAAGTGGCTGCATATGATGGGCACAGTGGCTGCATATGATGGCACAGTGAGGCTGCATTTGATGATTTTGTTTCAGTATTTTTCAAAACACTGACATTTTCTTTAATAATATAGATTTTTAAAATATTTTTGAAAATTGCAAATTTTTTTTGCACACGATTATTATATTGATGTTAGCACATGTTTTAAGTTTGTAATATTTATATTCAGGGGCACTGCACAAAAACAGTGCAAAACAGTCCACTGTGAAGAAACATAAATTGAGTGTGAAATAAATGAAAGTATTAAGTGTAAAACAAAAGCCGCAGTGCTGAAAGTGACACACTCCACTCAAGAGGGTTCCACCACCACTGTGCACAAGCCTCTTACCAGCTGCATGGGATCTCCAAATGATAAGAGATCATAATAGCACTCTGTAACAGAAATGGTGGTAGCCAAGGCCTCCAAACCCCTCCTGTTCCATCAATCTCAATCAAAAACTGCAAGGGAAATCAAGAAACAGTAGTAGTGAGTAGCACTTTCACCTAGCAGTAAGAAGGGTCGCTGGTTCGAATTCCATCCACGACACTACCTGCCTGGAGTTTGCATGTTCTCCCTGTGCCTGCGTGGGTTTCCCCCGGGTACTCCGGTTTCCTCCCACACTCCAAAGACATGCTGGTAGGTTAATTGGATGCTGTCTAAATTGTTCCTAGTATGTATAAATGTGAGTTAGGGACCTTAGAGTGCAAGCTCCTTGAGGGTAGGGACTGATGTAAATGTACAATGTATATGTAAAGCGCTGCGTAAATTGACAGCGCTAAGTACCTGTAATAAATAAATAAATAAAAGAAAGGGCACAAACCAGTGTAAAACTGCTCAAAGCCAGTGTATTTATTCATATATTGCACTCACATAATGGAGAGACAGGATTACTAAGCAAAAACTCAGCTGCTGATTCTCTGGTGGAAGTGACATCCCCACAAGTCAGGATCGATCCAAGGTGTTTTGTCAGTAGGCAGATGTCATCAGGGGAAGAGGACTTTAATTATTCTACCCAGCTGCAAAGTTTTTATGTACCTGTGAATGTCGGAAAATAGTTATTTTATAGAACACCTTTTTTTAAAAATTAAAATAACAAACATGTTATACTCACCTGCTCTGTTGTGCAATGGTTTTGTACAGAGCGGCCCAGATCCTTCTCTTCTCGGGCCCCCTGTCAGCGATATTGGCTCCTCCTCTTCTTTGTGCATCCCTATAGTAAATGGCTTGCTATGGGAGCACATGGTGCCTGCTCGCTCTAGAGCTGTGTGTCTGTGGAGCTGCGCTTTCCTTCTTACCAGGAAGGACAACGACAGAGTAATATAAAAGGTTTTTTACTTTAATGCAAGAAATGCATTAAGGTAAAAAACATTTTTCGCTTTAGTATCACTTTAACTTCCATGTGGATTCATGTGCATTGCACACCAAAGTTGGTGCCTTTTATCTAACACAACAAGAGTGCACAGAATTCTATTATTTATTGGTATCTACCAAATGCACAAACCCAAAGCTTCACATCCTGCTGCAAAATTATTCATGGTCCAAATTTTATAGCCATGAAATATACGTAGCTGTGAGACTGAAAAAGGATTCAACCAATGAAAACCTGAAATGTGTCAAAAGCAATATTCTAGCCATTGCTGACGTCTACAGGTTTGCATCGGTTAATCCACAATTAAAAGCGATTTTGTGTCTCATGGCTTCAGTTGTTTTGTTTGCTAAATAAATGCCTTGTTGTCCACCCTGATAAGTCATCCGTGTGCTATACTACTTATGGCTATGTGAGCTTTCCATTTGTCCATAAACGTTGTTTTTTTTTTTCAATGAAAACATATTCACCCTTCTGCGCTCTGCGAGATCGCATGTGATTCGCACCACACTGCAGTGCAAATCACATGCAATGCGATTTCAGCCTTACAGATAGTATGGCTGATATCGCATTCAGACCAAACCCGCACTGGACCCTTTTTTTTTTTGGTCCGCACCAGAATCGTGTCCCATGGGTGTTCACACCCATGCGCTCCGACTCATGTCCAAACTGACAGTTCGCAGTGTGATATGCGAGCTGAAATGGGGCTGTCATTAACAATGTATTGACACTCCCGGCAGTTCGCATATGGCAGTGTGAACTGCCGTGCGAGTCGGTTGCGATGCGGGAACCTGTAGTGGATTTGCAGGGTTCCTGCATCGCACAAGTGTGAACCGAGCCTTAAAAGCGATTTTGTATGGGAATTTCTGAACAATTGTAGCATAGTTCAGGCCTAAGTAAAAGTACTGTACTCCATGTTAACTGGAAGCTTTGATGGTTTCAAGGAACTATACTACTAACTTATATTATAAGTATACAAAATCTTTATTTTACCAACAAACAGTTCATACAGGGTCTCACATGTCACTGTAGGTTACTGCAGTTGATCTTCAGACAAAACTCTCTAACTGAAACCTCAGAGTTCCATGTGAACAGTGCGGGGAGGGTGAGGAGTCATTCCATTGGGCAGGGGAATGGAAGATGTCTGACGGACTACCCCTGTTGTTGCTACTAAAGCTACATTCACATAGCTATAACACAGCCATAAAATGTTACTAATTATTAGGCGACAAAAGTTCCTGTGTAAATAGATCCATTTCTTGAATGCATAAAAACAGTCCTGATCTTTTCTACTATGGTATACAGTGTATATGCATACCTCCGATGCAGTTTCTTTGGATTTTGTGTTACGGATCTGAACGCAGTGCATGTTTACACACATGTGAATATTTCCATTGAACACAATGCAGCTGCGTTCAGATCTGTAAATAAATTCTTGTAAATATGTTTTCTTTTTTTGCCATTTACAGTAAATGAGGCCTAAAGAACTATTTTGAACAGCGGAATGGCAGCTGCCAGGCTTAACTAGATCAGAGAGGCACAGGTGAAGCTTTTCTGGCTAAGGTCTTACCAGGAATCTTGGGGTGTCTGTTCTAAGGAAGGGCTTTTCATTTTAAAGCTCACCACAGAGCAAGGGATCATACTTTAGGTTTGTCTTAGGTGGACTTCATCTTTTGGCAACATGGCCATCACCAAATCTAGTGACATCAGTTCTCTAAGATCTAGAATTACTTGCATCAGGTGATTATTCTGACTATAACTAACTTCCAAGAGACAATTTCTGCTTGGCTACTTTAACCCATTCCTGCCGACCACACACATATATGTGGCGTCAAGGAAGTGGGCTTTTTTCCGCGCGGCCGCATATATGCATGCTTTGTGCTGGGAGCACGCCGCACAGTACGGTCCCAGCACAGACACAGGGCTCTCACCAACAGCCCCAGGTCTTGTGCTAACTAGAGGTGCACCAAAATTTCAGACGCCAAAACAGATTGGCCCAAAATTGTGTTTTTTGCATTCGGCCAAAAGAAAAAAAGGTGCCGATAATGGCACGGAAAAGAGAGCGGTCTGCCCCAGGTGCCGCACATTGCGGGGCTGTCATCCTGGCATGCCCCAGTCCTCCCCTCCCTCCTTGTCACGCAGAGCGGCGATCTCTCTCTGTGTCACGGAAATGAATTGTTCAGCAGCTGCTGTAACAAACTCCCGCCTCCTGTGATAGACAGAACACTGATCCAATGCCGTGAAATTGAATCAGTGTGACGTATCATAGGAGGCGGGAGTTTGTTACTGCGGCCACCCAGCCAATTCATATTCAGCTCCTTGACACAGCGGGAGATCACCGCTCTGTGATCTGGCCACTTCTGATAGGCACTGGCGAGGCTGCATCTGATGGGCACTGGTAGGCTGCTTTTGTTGGACACTGATGAGGCTGCACTGATCTCTTGTACCATGTCTGCAGTCTGACCATTTCCTGTAATGTGTGCAGTCTCTGACCATCTCCTGTATCATGTCTGCTAGAGGTGCACCGAATGGAATTTTTGCTAATACTATTAGCAGTGTGTTTAAGTATAATGACTTCAGCCCCTGAATGATTTACCCCATTCTTGACCAGGCCATTTTTTGCGATACGGCACTGCGTCGCTTTAACTGACAATTGCGCAGTCGTGCGACGCTGTACCCAAACAAAATTGATGTCCTTTTTTTCTCACAAATAGAGCTTTCTTTTGGTGGTTTTTGATCACCTCTGCAAGTTTTATTTTTTGCGCTATAAACAAAAAAAGTGCGACAAGTTTGAAAAAAAACTGTATTTTTAACTTTTTGCTATAATAAATATCCAAAAAAGAAAAAATTTAAAAAAAAAACTAATTTCTTCATCGGTTTAGGCCAATATGTATTCTTCTACATATTTTTGGTAAAAAAAAAAAAAAAAAAAAAAATCACAATAAGCATATATTGGTTTGCACAAAAGTTATAGCGTCTAGAAAATAGGGGATAGATTCATGGCATTTTTATTATTTATTTTTTTTACTAGTAATGGCGGTGATCAGCGATTTTTAGCAGGACTGCGACATTGCGGCGGACAGATCGGACACTTTTTTGGGACCAGTGACATTTATACAGCGTTCAGTACTATAAAAATGCACTGATTACTGTATAAATGACACTGGCAGGGGAGGGGTTAACACTAGAGGGCGATCAAGGGGTTAAGTGTTTCCTAGGGAGGAGATTGCTGTTCTAATCACCAGGAACAGATGATCACACTGTACTCCCCTGACAGAACTGGGATCTGTTTGTTTACATTGGCAGATCCCCAATCGTGCACCCGCTGTAGCTATTACATGAAGCGCCGTACCGGTACTGCGATTCGTGCAATAGAGCTGCCCTGCCACAGTATAACTGCGACGGCTGGTCGGCAAGTGGTTAAGAGATTGCAGACATGATACAAGAGATGGTTAGAGACTGAGGACTGCATTTTTCTTGAGCTTTTCTTGCACTAAAGGTGCCAATAATGGCCAACAATAAATTCATATTAATTAAAATTGATGAAATTAAAAAGTCAAATATAATACAATTATATATAAAAATATAAATATATTTTTTAAAAACTGTAATTTTCGGTTTCAAGCTAAGTGCATCCTGCAGTTTCGGCACCAAAATTTCCATTCGGTGCAACTCTAGTTTGGATGTATCTGGTGAGGTCAGAGAGTGTCCACAGATATTCAACTATTTTCTCAGATCCAGTAAAGATTATTTTAGCTTAGTGGATGCCATGGGATTGATTTACTAAAACTGAAACTAAAGTCTAATTTTTTTTTTTGTTAACAAACAAACATGTCATACTTACCTGCCCTGTGTGGTGGTTTTGCACAGTAAAGCCTGGATCCTCCTCCTCTCGGGTCCCTCTTCAGCGCTCCTGGCCCCTCCCTCCTGTTGAGGGCCTCCACAGCAAGCAGCTTGCTATGGGTGCACCCAATCCAAGCCGAGCCGCAGCTCCCTGTGTCCATTCAGACTCAGAGCTGCGGTCCGACCCCGCCCCCTTTTCTCCTCATTGGCTGACTGACTTTGATTGACAGCAGCTGGAGCCAATGGCACCGCGCTGCTGTCTCAGCCGATGGGGGGGGGGCTCCTGAGGCAAATAAAAAAACCTTCTGCCTTTACAACCACTTGAACAGTTTTTTTGTTAAAGCTTAACTGAACAAGCTGAAGTTAGAAGCTGATTGGCTACACAGCTACACCAGGTTTTTCACTCTCCAGTTTAAGGAAATCAACCCCATAAAAAGCAGAATGATTAAAAGATGAGCATTTCACTACACATGTATTATTATTATTTCAAGTCTATGGTTTTGTTTTGCTCTAAAGGGGCCTGAACTATAAGGCTTCATGTACACTGCTGCTGGTAAATGGACATTTAGGAGCAGTTGGGCGTTTTTTTCCAGCTGCCCCGAACTCTCCTCTATGTTATCTTATCAGTACATCTACACAGGGTCATTTATAGTCGTTTCTAGGCAGTTGTGTTTAGAAACATTTTTTGGAAAGTGAAAAATTGCGTTCAGGACGGATGTTTAGAGGCATTTAAAACGCCAAACACTTGTAACAGCTTGTAAACGCGGTTCACACACGTTTAGCCGCGTTTCGTTTACAGGCGTTTTTTTTTTTTTTTCAAATATCAAAAATTTAAAATGCAAACGTAGCTAAACGAGGCAAAACTGATGTTTTTAAACGTCAGTTACTATCTGTCAAATTAAATCGTTCAGGAGAGGTTGTAAAATGTCTGTGTACATTAAGCTTAACAGATATCTGAAGGTCATCAGTGAGTTTCAGCCCTACCAAATTCCAGCTTTCAGTGTATTATAAAGCACATTAGAAATTATGGCTCGTATATAATTGGGTGCCATAGGCTAAGCAGACTCTTTGCTCCACTGTACTTACTGAAACATAGGCAGGGACTGAGAGTCACAGGTGGCCTTTCTACTTCAGGACATTGGCAAGACCACCAGCTAGAACTCTCCACTCTGCATCACCGACTCAGAAAGACAAATATTCTTCAGGTACAATACAGCCTAAAGAAAACGAACACTAGTCTAAAAAGATTTCATTAGCAACTTGTAGTGAAACCTCTAAAACAAAACCACAAATAGAAATCATGTATATTTAAAGCAGCGCGGCTTGTAAAATCCAGACAGCAGGATACAGTCATGTCTTCAAGGGGAATGAGCAAAGGGAGAGGATCTGAAGTCGCCTGCTAAATCATAATTTGGGGTCATACCTGACATGCCAATGGATGTAACAGGGGAGCACACATCAAAACATTGACAATGATTCTGTTAAAAAAAAAAAAAAAAAAAAAACATTGGCAATGAATCAGAAAAAGGATCAGAAAAGGGGACACACTGCAAGGTCGTGCGTACCGTTAAGTAGAAAACCTTGAGTGGGCAAGTTATCAGAAAGAGACGGGGGGGAGAACACTAGGGATAAGAAAGGAGGAGGTGGCAGAGGAGGGAGAGGGGAAAGGGAGAGGAAGGGTGAAGTAGCCAGTCATCCCACTCCCAGGGCGGAGCAGAGCAAGGGAATCTTCACTCAGCGGTTGACCTCTCGGCAAGGTAGGTGTCGGTAAACACAAATTAATTCCATGGCCTCCAGGTTTCCATACACACCTCTTCTGTGTTACGTAACGTGGCTGTGAGTTCCTCAATGTCCCGTATCATATTAACTTAAGCGAACCATAGAGCCTTCGTAGGGGCAATTGTTTAATTGTCATTGCTGTCACCATCTAGAGAGCCAGGGACTGAAGGCTGAACCCACGCCATGAGTATCTGCCTCATAGGAATGTTGTAAAGTAGTATTAAACCCAAAACCAAACATTAATTGCAGCTTACCAATTCTTAGATGTGATGACTGCATTCGTTTTTAGACTTCTATTTCCATCTGGTCCAGCCAGCAAGTCTGTAGTTTTACAAAAGCACAACCTCTCCAGCAAAATGTATCAATCTACGTGGAAGAGACGAACAACTTAAAGATAATTTTTTTTTTTTTTAAATAACAAACATGTTGTTATTCTTACCTCCACTGTGCAGCTCGTTTTGCACAGAGTGGCCCGAACCTGGTCTTCTGGGGTCCCTCCCCCCGCAAGGACTCGAAACCTTCATGCGAGCTCCCTCGCATGGTGTTGAGTGCTTGCGGGCACGCTCCCGTGATACAGCCAGTGGCCATAGACGCTCACTGTATCACTCAGGCCCGCCCCCGATGCGCCGCGTCATTGGATGTGATTGACAGCAGCGCGAGCCAATGTCTGCGCTGCTTTCAACCCATCCACTGTAACCAATTAACGGCCAGGCTGAGCAGCGAAGAGGACTTTCGAGGGGTCAGGTAAGTAAAACGGGGGGGCTGGGGCGGGGCCGGTATTGTCGGATGTTTTTTCACCTTAACGCATAGAATGCATTAAGGTGAAAAAACTTTTACCTTTACAACCCCTTTAACAATGAGAGTGGTGAATAAAATGTTCAGGTTATATTTATTCATGTAAAACCTTTATCCCAAATGGAAAAATAAACTGCTGTAATTGTTTATAATGTGTGAGCTGGAGTTTGGCTTTAATTTGTTAGTGTTTCTAAATCTGCTAATACATTTAATACTACCCTCCTCCCTCTCAGACTGTCTGCGTTGCTGTGCCTCCTCTTTTCAGTCCTTCAGAGTTGTGTCTCACTAATACAGGAGATGTGTTTTTGGCCAGATCACCAGGTGAAAACAAAGGGAGGGGAGCTGTTGCTGTCGCCACATCTACTGGTTGATAAGCTGAAATATGTTACTTTTCTGTTTTTGGGTTTAATACCACTTTAAGGCTCGGTTCACACAGGGGCAACACGACTTGCAGGCCGACTCTGTGAGGCGACCCGCACACGACTTCAGCAGCAACTTGCAAAACGACTTCTTTTCTCTTCCTGCCGTAAAGACTGAACAAAGTGCCCTCTTAGTTGGTATCAGAACTAGTGCTCCACTGGAATATTTCTCCTCTATTCCTGCTCCAGGGACAACTCAACATTGAGGAATTTCCTCCCTACGTTCTGAGTAGGAAGGTGTGCGTCTCCAGCGAAGAAACAGACAGCCCCTGACAGAGCTGCTCTTACAACTTTATCCAAAACACAAATAAAAAGTTTTGTCTTGGCCTACACTTTAATAAATCTGAAAGCGTTAAATCAGGGGTCCCCAACCCCCAGGCCGCGGACCGGTACTGGTCTGTGCCTTGCTTGCAGTCAGGCCATAAAGGCTACGCTGAAAGAGGTGCGGCAGGCGAGCACAGAGATGACATCATCATCTCTCCCTGCCTGCTTTGGATCACCACTGTTCCGCCTTCTGACTGTCATAGGAAGGAATGCAGTATGGCAACCGCGCATGTGCCAGTAAAACCCCGCTCTTGAATGCAGGATGCTATACCGCTAGGGGGAGGCTGCAAGAAGAGGGATACACGTAGGTGTTTTCACTGCAGAAAACCTTTACAAACTGGCCTTAAAGTGACACTTGCTGCATCTGGTGTTTGTGCTGGCAGGCTACAGTGGGAAGCTGCATCTAATGGCAGGATAATGACGAGCGGTGACAAGTGACGTTGCATCTTGTGGCAGGGGATGGTGGCAAGTGGCGCTGCATCTTGTGGCAGGCAACGGTGGCTAGTGAAATAATCAGGGCTCCCACTGATTCTATGGCGAGTTTAACTATTTCATTTTATAATACAATTGGGTCAATTCACAAAGCTTTACCACATGCGAATGTGGTTGTTTGTTTTCATTGTGTGTCTAAAATATTTATTCTCTGTCTCCATTATGCCGCGTACACACGGTCGGACTTTTCGTCTACAAAAGTCCGATGGACTAAAGCTGGCTGACAATCCGATCGTGTGTGGGCTGTCCCGGACTTTTAGCGGACTTTTCCAGCCGCAAATCTGACGGACTTTAGATTTGAAACATGCTTCAAATCTTTACGTCGTAACTACGCCGGACACAGAAATCTGCTCGTCTGTGTGCTAGTCCGACGGGCAAAAACCCACGCTAGGGCAGCTATTGGCTACCAACTTCCTTATTTTAGTCTGGTGTACGTCATCACGTACGAATCCGTCGGACTTTTGTGTGATCATATGTAGGCAAGTCCGTTCGTAAGAAAGTCTGCCGCAAGTCCGCCAAAAGTCCGTCGAAAGTCCGTCGGACAGGCTGTCGGACTTTTGTAGACGAAAAGTCCGACCGTGTGTATGCGGCATTAGAAGCTGAGATACCTCCACTGGAACTATTATGGGTACTGTTGAGGCTTTGGTGGGTCTGAGACTGTTGTACCATTACTGTTGGAAAGCGCACATTATTCCTATGGTTGCTGTCATCCAATAACCTTCGCTGATCATTGTTTCAACAAGAGCCAGCGTCTAAGTTCCTGACATTAGGATTTGCTGGAAGAGATGTGACAGACATGTACTTGCACTATCTAATGATCATACTATTTAGCAGGGTTTAAAATGGATAATGTGAGATCATGGCAATTAGTATGCCTTGGTTTTCACTGTTGTTAGTGTGATTCTTCAAAACAGTGATTCTTAGAATCGCCTTTACATATAATTGTAATAAATATTCAGCTGAATGACGCTTTCATTATTTACAGAGGACCACACAGCACAATGCCCATAAAATAAGCCCAGTGGTTATCCACACGTACCTTGTTTGAGTCTCCAGATGGTATCATGGTGGTCCTAGATTGGGTGAATTCTTGTCATGAAGGCACAAATTTCTACTTGACGGTACGCACAACCTTGCAGTGTGTCCCCTTTTCTGATTCATTGTCAATGTTTTGATGTGTGCTCCCCTGTTACAGGGGTGAGCAGTAGTCAGTATGCTACAGGCATGATGTAGGGATTACCCTAACGTTCATTTTCCCTGGGATTGCTATTGAACTGTTTTTCTCTGTTAGCTACTTATATGTTGAAGGTTATATTGACAATGTTTTAGGCTATCTTTCTATAATGTTGGTGTTTATGTATGACTATGACTTTTGTACATAAATAAAGGAATTATAAAAAAAAACAAAAAAAAAAACTTACCTAAGTACTGGACACCCTCCGACACTGGGAAGGAGGCAACCAAGCTATTTGGGCAACCATAAGGAGGCAACCAAGCTATATGGGCACCTGGAATGAGAAGACCCACCTATGGGCACCTGGAAAAAGACCCACCTATGGGCACCTGGAAAAAAAAAGTACCCACCTATGGGCACCTGGAAAATAAAGACTAACCTATGGGCACCTGGAAAATAAAGACTAACCTATGGGCACAACACACCAACGGGTACCAAGAAAGAAAAGACCCACTAATGGGCACCTGGAAGAAAAAGACCCACTAATGGGCACCCAGAAAGAAAAAACCCACCAATGGACACCCAGATGGAGAAGACTTATCTATGGACAACAGCACGCCTACAGGCACCCAGAAGGAAAAGACCTGCCTACAAGCACCCAGAAGGAGAAGACCCACCTACGGCACACCACACCTATGGGTACCTAGAAGGAAAAGACATATCTATGGACAACAACATACCTATGGGCACCTAAAAGTAAAAGACCCATCTATGGACATATGGAAGGAGAAGACCTGTCTATGGACACAACACACCTATGGGCACCCGGAAAAGAGAAGACCCACCTATGGGCACCCAGGAAAAGAGAAGACCCACCAATGGGCACCCGGAAAAGAGAAGACCCACCTATGGGCACCCGGAAAAGAGAAGACCCACCTATGGGCACCCGGAAAGGAGAAGACCCACCTATGGGCACCCGGAAAAGAGAAGACCCACCTATGGGCACCCGGAAAGGAGAAGACCCACCTATGGGCACCCGGAAAGGAGAAGAACCACGTATGGGCACCCAGAAAGGAGAAGACCCACCTATGGGCACCCAGAAAGGAAAAGACCCACATATGGGCACCCGGAAGGAGAAGACCTACATATCTACCTATAGACACCTGGAAGGATCAGACCTACCTATGGACAACTGGAAGGAGAGGAGCCACCTATGGACAACTGGAAGGAGAAAGAGACACCTATGGACAACTGGAAGGAGAAGACAAACCTATGGGCACCTGGAAGGAGAAAAGCCACCTATGGACACTTGGAAGGAGAAAAGCCACTTACGGACACCTGGAAGGAGAAGAGCATGCTACGCAACACCTGGAAGGAGAAGAGCCACCTACGGACACCTGGAAGGAGAAGAGCCACCTACGGACACCTGGAAGGAGAAGGACCACCTACGGACACCTAGAAGGAAAAGACCCACCTACGGGCTCCCGGAAAGGGAAGACCTGCCTGCGGCACACCACACCTATAGACACCTAGAAGACTTAACTATGGACAACATACCTATGGGCACCCGAAAGGAAAACACCCAACTATGGACACATGGAAGGAGAAGACCTGCCTATGAACACAACACATCTATGGGCACCCGGAAAGGAGAAGACCACGGGCACCCAGAAAGGAGAGGACCCACCTGTGGGCACCCGGAAAGGAGAAGACCCACCTATGGGCACCCGGAAAGGAGAAGACCCACCTATGGGCACCCGGAAAGGAGAAGACCCACCTATGGACATCCGGAAGGAGAAGCTACACCTATGGGCACCCGGAAGCAGATGAGAGCCACCTATGGGTACCTGCAAGGAGGTGACCTAACTAAAGACACCTGGAAGGAGGGGACTAATCTATGGACACCTGGAAGGCGGTGCCCTACCTATGGACACCTGGAGGGAGGGGAATCACCTATATACAACAGCTTGATGTTCTCCTCCAGGGCCACAGAGACATTCTCCAGATGCATCTGACTGAAGGTAGGTGCCTGGTTGTACTTTCTGTCCATCCTTTTCTAGCTCAACACCTCTAGCAGGCCGACAGTTGGAGGACATCGCTCTGCAGGTTTCCCATCCTCTTGGTGACACATTTGAAGTCCTCGTTACACCACCGGGTGAAAGTGTTCTGCTGGATCTTCTTCCATGGAGCGTCCTCCGCCAGGTCCTTCTCGGTCACCGGCATCGTGCGGGAGATGGAAGAGCTGAGCGCTGCGATGTCTCCGTGTGTGAGAAATCAATGGCGCGGTTCCGCGATCGGCAATTACTGCGCAAGCGCGACCGGGCTCCTTCTCCCGAAGGTTCTGCTACAGAGCCGAATCTATTGTTGGGCGACTAGTGCCATCTACTGGGCAACAGATTATAAAACAGCTACTGCCAGCCTCGGGATTCTGCAATACTGCCAGAGCCATGACCCTCCACAACTGTCAGCCAACCCAACCAATAGCGGGGGGGTGGGGGTTACAGATGTCCCACAAATCACTTATACTGCTTCATTCAGTTGATTCATCTGTATTCATAATTCACTATTATATTTCATATAAGGAAACCTCATAACAGATATGTTCTTGTGTCTTGGTGGATCTGGGTCTTATCATTTACTGAGCAGTCTAATAAGGAAAGCAGAGGGGAGAGGAGACCTCCTACAGATGGAGAGGAGCTCCACGGAGACCTCAGTATAAAGAAGACATCTTCTAATTGTACTTTATAGAAAAAGAAATGGGAATCAATCAGTGCCTTTATAATGTGACAAACATATCATCAGCTCAAAGTTAGAATTGAGGCACAACAATGGGATTTTCATCCAGTGGCTTGGCTCTTGCTCTGTGAAGGGGCTGTGTGCATGTTGTGCCTGCAGAACTCCAATGTGAAGGAGAACACCCCTCACATCTCAAGAAAAAAAGGCTTTTTAGGTTTGGCCAGTCTAGTGCCATCTCAAGTCCATGTTCTTCTACTTGGCGGTTTCTGTAACTCTCTAGTCCTGCATCGAACACGGAACATCCCTCATGTACATGTGAACACCATTTACTGCACTATCACAGTGACCCCAGGCTGGAATGAAACAACCCCAGGAGACACCTCCATGCATAGCTCCCAACTGTCCCTGATTTCGAGGGACTGTCCCTGATTTGGGGCAATGTCCCTCTTTCCTTCTCATTTGTCCCTCATGTTTGTGATCTATATAGATGTATATAAAATGCACTTTTTATCTATCAAAAAGTGTTTACCAGCACTAAACCTTTCATCCAATCTCTAAATTGCTGCATTTGTAAATGCCAAAAGCCAATATAAAGGAATAGTAGTGGTAAAAAAAGGACTTGTGGGTTTAACCAATCTTGTTTTTTGTACAATTCTCCTTTAAGGGGACGTGGCAAGAGGTGTGTCCTATGCCTGCATACTTTTGCTGATAGGTGTCCCTTATTCCCATGTCAAAAATTTGGGAGGTATGTCCATGACATCCTGGGCTCTGAGGAGGGGAGTTAAAACACAATGGCTGTCATTCAGTCTGGAAGAGGAGACCCGTCTATTGGAGGAATGGACCTTCTGTGGGGACAGTACCAGTATTTTTTTTTAATTAATGGGCAGTTTATTTTTATTTTTAACAAAACACACAGAGTTCTACTTGAGGGCCAGTTCACACCAGATGCTGTTCTGTGCACTTTTTTTCTGCACTAAAAATGTATGCACGGTGTTTCCCATGTGTTCCAACGGCTCTAGTTCACACCAATGCAGTCAGTTCCAGACAGTTTCCGGTCAGTTTCTGCACCGGAAACTGACTGCACTGGTGTGAACTAGAGCCATTAAAATACATGGAAAACACTGTGCATGCATATTTTAGGGCCAGTTCACACCACAAAAATGCACTCATACGTTCCAAATCAGTTTTTGCTTACAGTTTACACCACAAGCAGTTCCAGTGCGTTGTTGATACAATTTGCTAGGTTCCAGTACAGTTCTGTGCAGAAAAAATGCAGCACACTCTACTTTTTTTCTGCACCAGAAACTGACTGCACTGGTGTGAACTAGAGCCATTGGAATACATGGAAAACACTGCATGCATTTTTAGTGCAGAAAAAAAGCGCACAGAACTGCATCTGGTGTGAACTAGCACTAAGTTAAAAATGTCTTGATTCCATATTGCTTCTTTACCCTGCGTTCAAACTAGTGCGATGTGGGAACTGGCGCAATTCCAGCGCTGGTTCCCGCATTGCTCCTCTCCCGCAGGCAGTTCACACTGCCTACTGCGAACCGCTGCGGATGTCATTAACAAAGTTATTGACACCCCCCAGTTTAGTTTACAGATCGCAGTGCGAACGGTGAACTCGCACAGGAATCGGAATGCATGGACGAGAACACTAGTGCGAGGAGATTCTAGTGCGGGAAAAACAAGTCCCTGCACTATTTTCTGTGCGAATCTAAAGCGAGTTCAGCCATACAACTGTAAGGCTGAACTCGCATCTCACAGACATCGCATGTGATCGGCACCTGCAGTGTGGGTCCGAATAACATGATTCGGATCGCAGCAGTGTGAACCTAGGCTTAAAGTGAAACTTTAGTCAGAAAATGACCTCCTACTAGATCACTTCTGTACAACATTAAAAATAAGTATCTATACCGTTTAACCACTTGAAGACCAGGCTTACAAGTTAAAATCAGTATTTTTGTTCTAGAAAATTACTTAGAACCCCAAATATTATATATATTTTTTTAGCTGAGACCCTAGAGAATAAAATGGCAATCGTTGCAATATTTGATGTCACACTGTATTTGCGCAGCAGTCTTTCAAACGCAATTTTTTTGGAAAACATACACTTTCATGATTAAAAAAAAAAAAAAAACAGTAAAGTTAGGCACATTTTTTGTATAATGTGAAAGATGATGTTACATGGAGTAAATAGATACCTAACATGTTATGCTTTAACCCTTTCATGACTAAGCCTATTTTTGACATTTGGTGTTTACAAGTTAAAATCTCTAGAGAATAAAATGGTTATTGTTGCAATATTTCATATCACACGGTATTTATGCAGCAGTGTTTTAAACGCAACTTTTTGGGAAAAGGGACACTTTCATGAATTAAAAAAAAAAACAAACAGTAAAGTTAGCCCAATTTTTTTGTATAATGTGAAAGATGATGTTGTGCCGAGTAAATAGATACCAAACATGTCACGCTTTATAATTGCACGCACTCATGGAATGGCGACAAACTACGGTACCTAAAAATCTCAATTTTTTTTACGGTTACCAGGTTAGAGTTACAGAGGAGGTCTAGTGCTAGAATTATTGCTCTCGCTCTGACAATCGCGGCAATACCTCACATGTGTGATTTGAACACCGTTTACATATGCGGACGCGACTTTCGTATGCGTTTTCTTTGCTGCACGAGCTCGCGGGAATCAGGCGCTTTAAAAAAAAAAAAAATTCTTATTTATTTTAATTATTTTTATATTTATAAATTGTGTTTAAAAAAAAATATTTTTTTTTTTAATCACTTTTATTGCTGTCACAAGGAATGGAAACATCCCTTGTGACAGTAATAGATGGTGACAGATACTCTTTATGGAGGGATCGGGGGTCTAAACATACGGTGGATCGGGAGGCCTGATAAGAGCGGCGGGAGGGGGGGACGTTCCCTCCCGCTCCTCCGGTATAACAGCCGAGCGTCTTTTAGCCGCATCGGTTGTTATACCTGGAAAGCCAATCCACGGCCCTAAAAAACAGTACCGGGATGATGCTTGCAGCTGCGGGCATCATCCCGGTATAGCTACCGAAAGCCGAGTACGCACATCTGCGTACGCTCGGCGGGAAGGGGTTAAAATTGCGCACACTTGTGGAATGGCAAAAAAACTACAGTACGGTACTTAAAAATCCATAGGCAACGCTTTAATTTTTTTTAAAGGTTTAGAGCTACAGAGGAGTTCTAGAGCTAAAATTATTGCTCTCGCTCTAACGATCGTGCTGATACCTCACATGTGTGGTTTGAACACTGTTTACGTTTGCAGGCACGACTTACGTATGCGTTTGCTTCTGCGCGCGAGCACAGAGGATGGGGTGCACTTTCGATTTTTTAATTAATTTTTTTTTTTTAATTTTTTTTACAATGTCCCTTTAATTTTTTTTATATCTTTTATGGCTGTCACAAGAAATGTAAACATTCTTTGTGATAGCAATAGTCACATGTCAGATATTTTTTGGAGGGACCCCAAATCCCTCCTTTGCACCTAAAAGCATTCAAAACGCCAAGTTTGGCTGTTTTGAATACTGTCATTTTTTTAACCACTTGCCGACCGCCTCACGCATATATACGTGAACAGAGCGGCACGGGCAGGCAAAATCACGTACCTGGTACGTGATTGCCTTCCCGCGGGCGGGGGGTCCGATCGGACCCCCCCGGTGCCAGCGGCGGTCGGCATTTGTCTAGGAGCGATCAGAGATGAGGGGGAGGCCATCCGATTGTGGCCCCCCCCTCGCGATCGCTCCCAGCCAATGAGAGACATCCCCTGCCTGTGTATAGTACACACAGGCAGAGGATGTGATGTCATCTCTCCTCGGCTTGGCAGTTTCCGTTCCGACGCCGAGGAGAGAAGACATCCAAGTAAGTGTAAAACACAAACACACACAGTAGAACATGCCAGGCACACTAAACACCCCCGATCGCCCCCCGATCCCCCCCCCCCCTGTCCCTGTCACAAACTGACACCAAGCTGTTTTTTTTTTTTTTCCTGATTACTGATTGGTGTCAGTTTGTGACAGTTAGAAGTGGTAGGGCAGTGAGTATTAGCCCCCTTTAGGTCTAGGGCACCCCCCTAACCCCCCCTAATAAAGTTTTAACCCCTTGATCACCCCCCGTCACCAGTGTCGCTAAGCGATCATTTTTCTGATCGCTGTATTAGTGTCGCTGCGCTGGTGACGCTAGTTAGTGAGGTAAATATTTAGGTTCGCCGTCAGCGTTTTATAGCGACAGGGACCCCCATATACTACCTAATAAATGTTTTAACCCCTTGATTGCCCCCTAGTTAACCCTTTCACCACTGATCACTGTATAACCGTTACGGGTGACGCTGGTTAGTTTGGTTATTTTTTATAGTGTCAGGGCACCCGCCGTTTATTACCGAATAAAGGTTTAGCCCCCCGATCGCCCGGCGGTGATATGCGTCGCCCCAGGCAGCGTCAGATTAGCGCCAGTACCGCTAACACCCACGCACGCAGCATACGCCTTCCTTAGTGGTATAGTATCTGAACGGATCAATATCTGATCCGATCAGATCTATACTAGCGTCCCCAGCAGTTTAGGGTTCCCAAAAACGCAGTGTTAGCGGGATCAGCCCAGATACCTGCTAGCACCTGCATTTTGCCCCTCCGCCCGGCTCGGCCCAGCCCACCCAAGTGCAGTATCGATCGATCACTGTCACTTACAAAACACTAAACGCATAACTGCAGCGTTCGCAGAGTCAGGCCTGTTCCCTGCGATCGCTAACAGTTTTTTTGGTAGCGTTTTGGTGAAATGGCAAGCACCAGCCCCAGGCAGCGTCAGGTTAGTGCCAGTAGCGCTAACACCCACGCACCGTACACCTCCCTTAGTGGTATAGTATCTGAACGCATCAATATCTGATCCGATCAGATCTATACTAGCGTCCCCAGCAGTTTAGGATTCCCAAAAACGCAGTGTTAGCGGGATCAGCCCAGATACCTGCTAGCACCTGCGTTTTGCCCCTCCGCCCGGCCCAGCCCAGCCCACCCAAGTGCAGTATCGATCGATCACTGACACTTACAAAACACTAAATGCATAACTGCAGCGTTCGCAGAGTCAGGCCTGATCCCTGCGATCGCTAACAGTTTTTTTTTTTTGTAGCGTTTTGGTGAACTGGCAAGCGCCAGCGGCCTAGTACACCCCGGTCGTAGTCAAACCAGCACTGCAGTAACACTTGGTGACGTGGCGAGTCCCATAAGTGCAGTTCAAGCTGGTGAGGTGGCAAGCACAAGTAGTGTCCCGCGCTGCCACCAAGAAGACAAACACAGGCCCGTCGTGCCCATAGTGCCCTTCCTGCTGCATTCGCCAATCCTAATTGGGAACCCACCGCTTCTGCAGCGCCCGTACTTCCCCCATTCACATCCCCAACCAAATGCAGTCAGCTGCATGAGAGGCATTTTCTTTATGTCCTCCCGAGTACCCCTACCCAACGAACCGCCCAAAAAAAGATGTCGTGTCTACAGCAAGCGCGGATATAGGCGTGACACCCGCTATTATTGTCCCTCCTGTCCTGACAATCCTGGTCTTTGCATTGGTGAATGTTTTGAACGCTACCATTCACTAGTTGAGTATTAGCGTAGGGTACAGCATTGCATAGACTAGGCACACTTTCACAGGGTCTCCCAAGATGCCATCGCATTTTGAGAGACCCGAACCTGGAACCGGTTACAGTTATAAAAGTTACAGTTACAAAAAAAAGTGTAAAAAAAAAAAAAAAAACACTAACAAAAATTAAAAAAAATAAATAGTTGTCGTTTTATTGTTCTCTCTCTCTCTCTATTCTCTCTCTCTATTGTTCTGCTCTTTTTTACTGTATTCTATTCTGCAATGTTTTATTGTTATTATGTTTTATCATGTTTGCTTTTCAGGTATGCAATTTTTTATACTTTACTGTTCACTGTGCTTTATTGTTAACCATTTTTTTGTCTTCAGGTACGCCATTCACGACTTTGAGTGGTTATACCAGAATGATGCCTGCAGGTTTAGGTATCATCTTGGTATCATTCTTTTCAGCCAGCGGTCGGCTTTCATGTAAAAGCAATCCTAGTGGCTAATTAGCCTCTAGACTGCTTTTACAAGCAGTGGGAGGGAATGCCCCCCCCCCACCGTCTACCGTGTTTTTCTCTGGCTCTCTTGTCTCAACAGGGAACCTGAGAATGCACCCGGTGATTCAGCCAGCTGACCATAGAGCTGATCAGAGACCAGAGTGGCTCCAAACATCTCTATGGCCTAAGAAACCGGAAGCTACGAGCATTTTATGACTTAGATTTCGCCGGATGTAAACAGCGCCATTGGGAAATTGGGGAAGCATTTTTTCACACCGATCTTGGTGTGGTCAGATGCTTTGAGGGCAGAGGAGAGATCTAGGGTCTAATAGACCCCAATTTTTTCAAAAAAGAGTACCTGTCACTACCTATTGCTATGATAGGGGATATTTACATTCCCTGCGATAACAATAAAAATGATTAAAAAAAAAAAAAAAATGAAAGGAACAGTTTAAAAATAAGATAAAAAAGCAAAAAAATAATAAAGAAAAAAAAAAAAAAAAAAAAAAAGCACCCCTGTCCCCCCTGCTCTCGCGCTAAGGCGAACGCAAGCGTCGGTCTGGCGTCAAATGTAAACAGCAATTGCACCATGCATGTGAGGTGTCACCGCGAACGTCAGATCGAGGGCAGTAATTTTAGCAGTAGACCTTCTCTGTAAATCTAAAGTGGTAACCTGTAAAGGCTTTTAAAGGCTTTTAAAAATGTATTAATTTTGTTGCCACTGCACGTTTGTGCGCAATTTTAAAGCATGTCATGTTTGGTATCCATGTACTCGGCCTAAGATCATCTTTTTTATTTCATCAAACATTTGGGCAATATAGTGTGTTTTAGTGCATTAAAATTTAAAAAAGTGTGTTTTTTCCACAAAAAATGCGTTTGAAAAATCGCTGCGCAAATACTGTGTGAAAAAAAAAATGAAACACCCACCATTTTAATCTGTAGGGCATTTGCTTTAAAAAAATATATAATGTTTGGGGGTTCAAAGTAATTTTCTTGCAAAAAAAAAAAAATTTTTTCATGTAATCAAAAAGTGTCAGAAAGGGCTTTGTCTTCAAGTGGTTAGAAGAGTGGGTGATGTGTGACATAAGCTTCTAAATGTTGTGCATAAAATGCCAAGACAGTTCAAAACCCCCCCAAATGACCCCATTTTGGAAAGTAGACACCCCAAGCTATTTGCTGAGAGGCATGTCGAGTCCATGGAATATTTTATATTGTGACACAAGTTGCAGGAAAGAGACAAATTTTTTTTTTTTTTTTGCACAAAGTTGTCACTAAATGATATATTGCTCAAACATGCCATGGGAATATGTGAAATTACACCCCAAAATAAATTCTGTTGCTTCTCCTGAGTATGGGGATACCACATGTGTGGGACTTTTTGGGAGCCTAGCCGCGCACGGGACCCCGAAAACCAAGCACCGCCTTCAGGCTTTCTAAGGGCGTAAATTTTTGAATTCACTCTTCACTGCCTATCACAGTTTCAGAGGCCATGGAATGCCCAGGTGGCACAAAACCCCCCCAAATGACCCCATTTTGGAAAGTAGACACCCCAAGCTATTTGCTGAGAGGTATAGTGAGTATTTTGCAGACCTCACTTTTTGTCACAAAGTTTTGAAAATTGAAAAAAGAAAAAAAAAAAAAAATTTTCTGGTCTTTCTTCATTTTCAAAAACAAATGAGAGCTGCAAAATACTCACCATGCCTCTTAGCAAATAGCTTGGGGTGTCTACTTTCCAAAATGGGGTCATTTGGGGGGGGGGGGTTGTGCCATCATGGCATTTTATGGCCTTCAAAACTGTGATAGGCAGCGAGGAGTGAAATCAAAAATTTATGCCCTTAGAAATCCTGAAGGCGGTGCTTGGTTTTTGGGGCCCCGTACGCGGCTAGGCTCCCAAAAAGTCCCACACATGTGGTATCCCCGTACTCAGGAGAAGCAGCTGAATGTATTTTGGGGTGCAATTCCACATATGCCCATGGCCTGTGTGAGCAATATATCATTTAGTGACAACTTTTTGTAAATTTTTTTTTTTTTTTTGTCATTATTCAATCACTTGGGACAAAAAAAATAAATATTCAACGGGCTCAACATGCCTCTCAGCAATTTCCTTGGGGTGTCTACTTTCCAAAATGGGGTCATTTGGGGGGGTTTTGTACTACCCTGCCATTTTAGCACCTCAAGAAATGACATAGGCAGTCATAAACTAAAAGCTGTGCAAATTCCAGAAAATGTACCCTAGTTTGTAGACGCTATAACTTTTGCGCAAACCAATAAATATACGCTTATTGACATTTTTTTTACCAAAGACATGTGGCCAAATACATTTTGGCCTAAATGTATGACTAAAATTGAGTTTATTGGATTTTTTTTATAACAAAAAGTAGAAAATATAATTTTTTTTCAAAATTTTCGGTCTTTTTCCGTTTATAGCGCAAAAAATAAAAACGGCAGAGGTGATCAAATACCATCAAAAGAAAGCTCTATTTGTGGGAAGAAAAGGACGCAAATTTCGTTTGGGTACAGCATCGCATGACCGCGCAATTAGCAGTTAAAGTGACGCAGTGCCGAATTGTAAAAAGTGCTCTGGTCAGGAAGGGGGTAAAACCTTCCGGGGCTGAAGTGGTTAAATCTGGCGCTTTTAGGGCTCCATTAAACCAGAAGTTATGTCATGATGTCGCTTCTGGGTTACTAGATCCGAGACCCGATGAAAGCTGATTCCGACGTGCCGGCTGGTTGCTTGGGCCTCCTGGTGGGAGAGCCCGGGTGGAGTGGCAGAAGGCGACGGAAGGGGTGGGTGGGGGACGCCCCCCCCCCCGCTGCTTGTGATAACAATCGACAGGACACTTGGACATTCAACAGGCTAACGTGTTTCGAGGACTCTTCCTTAGAGCCGACCAGTTGGTTTGCATTTGTCACTTCGTGAGAATAATACTTACCACTTTTATAAATAAAAACAATGTTTTATGGATAATTCACTAGGCCAGCTTTATGGTTTCAGTGTTTTCAGACTTCCCCAGTCTATGAGAGCAGCAAGGTGAGTCTTAACCAAAAGAGCCAGGATGTGGATCTAACCAACTGTGTTCTTGGGTCCACTTTCAAGCATAGGAGGTTTTTAAAAGATTTGAAAGTTAAGGAGGAGCTCCAGTATCCCCACAAAAATGTAAAAGTCAGCAGCTGAAAATACTGTAGCTGCTGACTTTTAAATATAAGGACGCATACCTGTCCAGGGATCCAGAGATATTGGCACCCGAGCTGATTCTTCAATCAGCTTCAGGTGCAGGCACCACTGAAGAGGCAACGAGGGTCAGTTTATATGCCCATAGTTATGTGTGTAGTAAGACTGATTTCAGCTAAGAATCATATTTCTTGTATTTCACGTTGAAACTACTTGTGACAGGTTGCGGTTAAAGACACTGGACTTACTCACCCCCCCCCCCCCTCCCATCACAGAAACCTGCTAAGTTGTTCCTCTTTCTGTGCAAGGAAAACGAAAGTTTTGCATAAGGTTTAAAAATACATGTTTTGCAGAACTTGTCTGGTTTAGGATTGTAATGGAAATTTGTAGGTTCTGTATATAATTGTATTGTATTTTGTATGTATTGCACACTGCCCTCACTGTGCACACAGCACTAATAATGTTTTCAGTAAATGTTTACATTCTTTCGAGTCCTGATTAGAATTAGCCTGCCTATGTAACTCCCCTTGTTACCATAAACGTACAATTGTAATATTAATGTGATACCTACGTAATCATGTGCATAAAAACCTTCAATTGCGTCATAATAAAGCAGAACAGTAGTTTGGAAAGATGCTGAGCGTATCTTTTGTGTCTGTTCCCTACTGCAGTTGTTATTATTAATTTGGAACCACTAATTAATATGAGGATAGGAGTTGCCTATCATCAATTTAACCAAGTCAAGGATGCGTAGGTTGATTTTAGGTTGCTTTTTAAAAGGTTAAAATGTTTGTATAACGGAAATGTACCGCCTGTTCGCTTGTAACGCAATATGCTGAAATTATATGTACACTGTATGAGCTGTATTTTGGACACTTGACATTTGGACGTTAGCCGGGTCAGGTGGTCCACTTTTGGCCAAAAGTGGAATAAATCTCCCATAATTGAGTCCTTTGTCCAGCAACGTCATTTTACCGATATTCTACTTGCTACTTCATTTGGTACATTTGGCCGTGAGGGGGGAATATCGGTGTGACCTGTTGAGGCAGGTGGCACTGTTTTCCACCAGACCTACAAGGAGTGGTCCGAGAGGCCAGCCCTGTGGGCTATATCGTAGTCTCAAAAGGCGCCTTCTAGAACTGTTATCTAGGAGACTGCGCTGTGTCCCATTTGGTGGCCTGCTGTGGACGACCTTGGTGGCGTCAAAAGGACCTGGGAACCTGAGAAAGCTGGAGCTCCAACGGAAACAGGTGAGAGTCTTTTTACTTTTGTTTTTGGATAACATGACAGATCGAGAGAAGGGAAGTCTGATCACCTTCCGAAAGGGACGTCCGTTCAGATGATTGTGCATATTTCGGACAAATCCTCAGTCAGTCAGTAATTTTTGGGTGGGAGTGTCTGGTATGATTGATGTGTGTATGAGACATCACTTTGTGGTGAGGCGACAGTTGACCTTTTCTAAGTGCGTTTTCTGGCCGGGAGACCGCGCCCAGGCCACTGACCGAGGGAAGCGTTGTCTATTGTTCCTACTTGTGTCGAGAATTCAGACCCCTTACTGAATTCTCATCATTTACCCTACCCTCTGTGTCTGTCTTGGTGTCTTTTAGGTTATAAGTATGGGTGGGAAACATAGTGTTGAATCTCCCCTACAGTTCATGATCTCCGACTTTAGGAAGGGATTTTCTAAGAACTGCAATTTAAAACTTAGTCCTTAGAAATTGATAACATTGTATGAGAAAGATTGGCCCCGCTATGGAACGCAGTGGCCCTCGCGGGGAACCTTTGACTTAGAGACCATTGACCACATTTTTGAGAATATTATGTCAGACTCACAGAAACATGACCAAGACACACCTTCCAGAAGGACTGTTCGTCTGGATGATTGTGCATCCCTCGAATAAATCCTCAGCCAGTAAGTTAGGAGGAATATCTGTCCGCATGATTGTGCATCCCTCGGATAAATCCTCAGCTAGTCAGTCAGGAGGAATGTTCGTCCAGATGATTGTGCATCTTTCGGACAAATCCTCAGTCAGTTAGTCAGTCAGCTAGGAGAAAACGTCCGTCTGGATGACTGTGCATCCTTCGGACAAATGGGAGATAAAGACCTGCAGTGGATAGAAGCCACAAAAAGAGGAACAGTGCAGAATTATGGTTATGACAAGAGTAGTGCCACTGACAAAACAAACAAAACACATATATTCTCAACCCGAAGAGACAGATCAGCCTCCCCCATATGTAGAAGAACGAACCTCAGATAGAGACAGGTCAGAGCCATGTCCAAATGCCCCATCCAGTAGACAAGAGGACTCAAGTTGCTGTCCACCTACATCAGATTCAGCAAGTTTGTTAATGCCAAATCTCAGTAAATATACTCCTAACAGTAACACTCTGGGTATAGGCAGGACAGAAATAGGGAACTCAGTAGTAGTCAATGGGCTCCCCAATCAAGTGTCCACTTCCACTCTGGGAAATCCCGATGCAAATAGCCGGACCCTTGCCTCGTCTTTCAACATACCTCTGCAAATGCCCCTAAGGGAACAGGCGGTGGGGGGACATCGAACTCTAGTTTACACCCCTTTTACCACAACAGATTTACTGAACTGGAAGATTCATAACCCTGCCCACTCTGAGAAGCCCCAAGCCATGACAGATTTGCTCCGGTCAATAATTCAGACCCATAACCCCACTTGGTCGGACTGTCAGCAACTTTTATTGACCCTTTTTAATACTGAGGAGAGACATAGAATTAACCAAGCAGCGCAGAAATATAAAGTCAAAAGACCCTTCCTAACAGAAAGACTTTGTAGTTTGGGGGGCATCAGGTCTAACACCAGTTCCTGTAGATGCCAGATTGCCCTATTCCCTTGCTGGGCAGAGACTTCCCATTGCTAAACTCAGAGCACACATATACTTCCAATATGACGTAAAGGCTATCCTAAAATTGCCCCATCCCTCTGAAGCCCGCATACTGCAAGACATCCCAGGACTATGGGCAGAAGACAACCCACCAGGATTAGCCAGACACATTCCCCCAATCCTTATTGAATTAAAACCAGGAGCCACTCCAGTCAGCCTGAAACAGTACTCAGTCCCTCGAAAGGCCCTAGTAGGAATACAAAAGTACTTGAACAAATTCCTACACTATGGAATTCTAAAATCTGCCAGTCTCCCTGGAATACACCTCTACTCCCAGTACAGAAACCCGGAACAGCGGACTACCGTCCTGTTCAAGACCTCAGAGCGGTCAATCAGGCTGTAATGACCATCCACCCAGCGGTCCCGAACTCATACAACCTATTGGGATTAATACCGGGGGAGGCCACCTATTTCACAGTTCTGGATTTAAAAGATGCCTTCTTCTGTCTCAGAGTGGCAGAACAATCCCAGCGCATTTTTGCTTTCCAGTGGGAGGACCCAGAGACTGGGGGTAAGGGACAACTGACATGGACACGTTTACCCCAGGGATTCAAAAACTCCCCTACACTATTTGGAACAGCCCTGACCCAAGACCTGAAATCCTTCAAGTCTGATCCTGAGAATAGAGTCCTCCTTCAGTATGTGGATGACCTATTGATCACCGCCAAAAATAGAGAAGAGTGCCTTCAAGCTACTAATTAACTGTTACAATTATTGTGGGAGGCAGGTTATAAGGTGTTCCGGAGAAAGGCGCAATTGTGCCAAGAGACTGTAAAGTACCTGGGATTCAGAGTATCACAAGGACAGAGACAATTGGGAGAAGGCAGGAAAGAAGCTGTTTGTCAGTCCCCCCCCCGACTACCAGACGGCAAGTACGTGAATTTCTGGGGGGCGGCAGGATTCTGCCGAATCTGGATACCGGACTTTGCCACAAAAGCCAGACCCCTCTATGAATCCACAAAGGGGGGAGAAAAGGAACCCTTTCAATGGGGAGAACAACAAAACAGAGCATTCCAAGACATTAAGGTTTCCCTAATGCAGGCCCCCGTGCTAAGCCTGCCAGACAGCCAGAAAGTCTTCAACCTGTATGTCAGTGAAAAACAAGAAATAGCAGTAGGAGTCCTGACACAATACTTGGGATCGTGGCAGCGCCCTGTAACATACCTTTCAAAACAACTGGACACTGTAGCTCAGGGCTGGCCCTCCTGCCTGCGGGCCATCGCAGCAACAGCCCTCCTTGTGGCAGAGGCTGACAAGTTGTCATTGGGTCAGGAGACTTATGTCCAAGTTCCACACCAAGCACAGACATTAATGGATTACAAGGGAAATCACTGGTTCACTAACAGCCGAATGGTTAAATACCAAGCTATGCTGTGTGAAAATCCTCATATCCACTTAGAGACTGTAAACACTTTAAACCCAGCCACTCTGCTCCCCATCTCACAAGAACCAATAACTGATGACTGTCTCCAGGTAATGGATATGCAAGCCGACCAGACTTGAAAGACAGCCGCTTGGAAAATCCAAACGTTGAATACTTTACTGGCGGAAGCAGTTTTGTAAAAGATGTTTATCCCCAGATATGGAATCCCCTCCGCCATAGGCTCAGACAATGGCCCTGCCTTTGTCCACAAGTGCCTCCAGGAATTAGCAACGGCACTTAAGATTACTTAGAAACTACACACCACATATAGGCCCCAAAGCTCTGCAAAAGTTGAACGAATGAACAGCACGCTCAAGTCACAACTGGCCAAGCTCTGTCAGGAAATCCAAATGAAATGGACCTTGATGTTGCCCATTGCTTCACTGAGAATTCGAAGTACCCCAACAAAGAGGACAAATCTGTCCCCTTTTAAGGTACTGTATGGTAGGCCCCCACCCATCATTAGAGGGATAAGAGGAGACTTGCATCAGATAGGAGGGGTAGTTAACCGTGAATTGATACAGAGACTTGGGGAGAGTATGCAAGACATAGGGAAATGGGTTCAAGAGAAACTTCCCATAAGCTTGTCGAACCCAGTACACCCCTTTAAACCAGGAGATACAGTGTGGGTAAAGGAGTGGAACTTAACCCCACTAGGGCCAAAATGGAGAGGTCCTTACACTGTTCTGCTATCTACCCCAACAGCCATTAAGGTATCTGAGGTGACACCCAGGATACACCACTCCAGGGTAAAACGAGCTGCTGACCTCACAGACTCCTGGCACAGTACAGTAGATCACCAAGATCCTTTGAGACTGAGATTGACAAGAGAAATCAGAAGATAGAAGGACTGCAGCCCTGTGGCCAGCACACCCCTGGAAGCTGCTGGCTCAACGCAGGGCAGAAGATAAAGGACATCTACTAAGCTCTGCTCCAACCACAGCCCGGACGCTGGTTGGTCTACGCATAAGCTGAAGCTTGAGGATATTCATCGATGTAATGTTTACTAAAATCTTTATAATGAGACTGTTGATAGCCATAGCAGTGATACTGGCCGAGCTAAAAAGGGGGGAGGGTAATTCATGTAACCCTTGTATAAAGACCACCAGAGTAGGATCCATAACTACCAAGATGTTACTGTGGCACTCTCATTATCAATGCAAGGGCACAGTAGCTGGTACCTGCATACATAATGAGACTACCTATTCAATGTGCTCCGTTGAAAATCAGATAACCTGTTATGACCCCACTTATGCACCCTATAAAACTTGGCTAACTGTTCGGAGCTTTAAGCTGGTAAACCATACCCTGATCACCAACTCAAGTATTGCAGAGACAAGTTTTAATTATTTTCTGATTCTCCCTATAGTGTATGGAGTGCTAATATTTTTACTCTTTTTGTATTCCTATTGTTATCATGGGCCAGGGGTCACTATCCCAGTGTTTTATAAGTTAATGAGAGACCCGACTGGAGCTGACAATGGGGAATAGTCTCGGTAGAAGAATGTTTTGTACTTGCTAGTGAGGCCACCATAAAGAAGAAAGAAAAAAACTGTATGTTATCTAGTGATGCTTAATCTCGCTCATATTAATCGCTATGATTATGATTAAATGGGGGAATGAAGTGGCACTGAGGGTCAGTTTATATGGCCATAGTTATGTGTGTAGTAAGACTGATTTAAAATTTCAGCTAAGAATCATATTTATTGTATTTCATGTTGAAACTACTTGTGACAGGTTGCTTTTAAAGACACTGGACTTACTCACTCCCCCTCCCATCACAGAAACCTGCTAAGTTGTTCCTCTTTCTGTGCAAGGAAAACGAAAGTTTTGCATAAGGTTTAACCACTTCAATACAGGGCACTTATACACCTTCCTGCCCAGACCAATTTTCAGCTTTCAGCTCTTTCGCAGTTTGAATGACAATTGCGCGGTCATCCAACACTGTACCCACTAAATTTTTATCATTTTGTTCCCACAAATAGAGCTTTCTTTTGGTGGTATTTGATCACCTCTGCGGTTTTAATTTTTTTGCTAAACAAAAAAGAAAATACCGAAAATTTTGAAAAAAATAAAAGTTTTGCTTTTGTTTCTGTTAAAAAATTTTGTAAATAAGTAAGTTTTCTCTTTCACTGATGGGCACTGATAAGGCGGCACTGACAGGTACTGATAAGGCGGCACAGATGAGGTGGCACCAATGAGCGGGCACTGACAGGCACTGACGATGGGCACTGATATGCGGCACTGGTAGGCGGCACTGATATGCAGCACTGATGGGCATTGATAGGCGGCACTGATGGGCACTCATGGGTGGCACTGGTGGGCACTGATAGGCGACACTGATGGGCACTGAAAGGCTGCAAAGATGGGTTCTTATGGGTGGCACTGATGGGCACTGGTAGGCGGCACTGCTGGGCACTCATAGGCGGCACTGCTGGGCACTGATACGTGGCACTGATGGGCACTGATACGCGGCACTGATGGGCATCCCTGGTGGCACTGGCAGTGGTAGGCATTGTATGTGGGCACTGATTGGCAGCTGCCTGGGCACATATTAGTATTTCCCTGGGGGTCTAGGGGGCATACCTGGTGGTCCAGTGTGGATGGCTTCCATGGTGGTCCTGGGCGGCTTCCCTGGTGGTCCTGGGCGGCTTCCCTGGTGGTCCTGGGTGGGATCCAAGGGGGGGCTGTGCTGAGTAATAATCAGCACAGACCCCCCCCTGTCAGGAGAGCAGCCGATCGGCTCTCCTCTACTCGTGTCTGTCAGACGCGAGTGAGGAAAAGCCGATCACTGGCTCTTCCTATTTACATCGTGATCAGCCGTGATTGGACACGGCTGATCACGTGGTAAAGAGTCTCCGTCAGAGACTCTTTACCTAGATCGGTGTTTCGGGGTGTCAGACTGACACCCCGCAACAACGATCGCCGCGATGCGTGCCTCCGGGGCGCGCAGCGGCTCAATATCCTGCGGATGTCATATGACGCCTAGTCAGGATATTGAAACCACTTTGCCGCCGTCATTCTGCTATATGGCGGGCGGCAAGTGGTTAAAAATACATGTTTTGCAGAACTTGTCTGGTTTAGGATGTGTAGGTTGACTTTAGGTTGATTTTTAAAAGGTTAGAATGTTTTGTATAACGGAAATGTACCGCCTGTTCGCTTGTGACGCAATATGCTGAAATTATATGTACACTGAATGAGCTGTATTTTGGATACTTGACATTCGGACACTAGCCGGGTCAGGTGGTCCACTTTTGGCCAAAAGTGAAATAAATCTCCCATAATTGAGTCCTTTGTCCAGCAACGTCATTTTACCGATATTCTACTTTTTACTTCACCACCTGGCAGTGAAACCTTCAGGCTTCACAGCCGGATTGCTACTGCGCATGCACGAGTGGTGCTGCGCTTTGTGGATGGACCCACAATCTACTGGGACCTGTGTCTGTCCCAGAAGGCAATGGGGTGGAAGAAGAAGGGACTGGACATACGTGTAGATCGCCGTGGTACCCGCTCCACCCTCCCCACCCAAAAAGTGCCAAATGTGGCAGTGGAGGGGGTGCAAACAAGCAAAGCTTCCCCTTTTGGATGGAGCTCCGCTTTAAGTTGAGGAAACAAGCAAATGTGAGTTAGCAAATGTGAGTTAGCAATCCTGGCATTCCGGTAATGTAACTTTTTTTAAGCTGTTTAGTTCCGCTATTTGATTTACTTCTGCTCAGAGGCTCTGGGCTTCAATAAAATGTGTGTAAAAGGGTGGCCAGACCTGTAAAACATCTGAGACACTGTCAGTTATGTACATTTTCTGAGCACACTGTTGGTTATGTCAGGGAGGCAAAATGAGGCAACAAAATGACAGTCAGTTTGTTTGGTCTATGGAACTTCTGGACAGGACGTTAGCTGTGTGTGAGAAGTTATTCCTAGCAACAATTCCACATAAATATAACAAGATTTTCAGTCTAGATAGTTCATTGAAAATGTTATACAATTATCTGTGAATTTTATGTAGCGCCCCCCCTGGGTCTACTGGGAGCAAAGAAGTACCTCCAGAGACATGGGGCAAGCTTACATTCACCCCAGGGCTGAGTTCATGGCTATAATGGGAAGTTAGAACAGAATTTGGGCGAAAGTCACTTTATATGGTTGCAATGCTTTAATAAGGAACTTGAAAGAAAAATACGAGAGAGGGTTGGGGAGGTTTCAGATACCATTTGTAGATCACTTACAGACTCCTTGATTCCAAAGGTAAAACGGCCTTCTCATTTAGCAGACTTTGACAACCTGGATAGGCCTCTCACACAGACCTAGCAGCCGGTAGAATTTCTGGACAAGCCTCTCTCACAGACTTAGCAGCCAGTAGAACTTCTGGATAAGGCTCTCTCACAGACTTAGCAGCCAGGGGCTAGTTACCACGGTTTAGATTTGTAGGAACGAATTCAGCTTCACAGTGTCAGAACCTTTAAGCCATCTGGCAACACGGTAGGAGTAGTTTAGGTATAGGCCGATGGGCCAAAACCAGAAAAAGGGAACATTGTTGGACCAAAAAATAGATAAGTAAAACTGTCACAACATAGAGCAATACCATGCCTAATAGAGGAGGTTGAATCTACAGGCCGGTAATGCCCTACATTGTTACCCCATACATGAATGATAAGAATGAAGGGGACTAAAACAAATTGTCTCAGGTAATACCAGCAGCCAGTGTAGGCCATGAAAACTGCGACAGCTAATTCTACCAACTGCAAAATGAAAATTCTCCCCACAGTATCAAAATTCAGCATGGCAAGAGGCCTAATAAAAGAAGGAGTCAACAATGATCCAAAGTAATTCTGGGGAGAGACATGAAATCAGAACAAAACGTGAGGGCGAACATATAGCAAAAATTTTAATGATTCCCATCTACCTAAAAGCCATCTCTGTCATCCGAAAAAACCCATCCCATGGGCAGCAATGGCTGCGCCACTGGGAAAAGAGTACATGGGAAAAATCATGAGGAGGCAAGACCAGTTGGGAAAAGGAAAAGGTGCAAGACCAGTTGGGAAAAGGCGCAAGACCTGAAAAAATTTGAATTAGTTGAGGTTGGAAGAATAAGCGAGAGATAAAAACAAAGGATTCTGGGATCAGCACATCCTCTGAGTTACCATAAACTGGGCGTTGGTCCTCAGCAGCAAGTTCACTAACCCTAAAGGTGCCAAAGAATGCCGAAGAAAAGACAACTCAAAACAAGTGAGCATTAAAAAGTGCAAAAACAGACAGAGGGCAAAATGGAGAGGAGGTCGGTTAAGTTGTGCACAGAAAACAGGTGCCGAGAATAAGGGAAGCAAGTCAGATGTTTGCAACCATTTTCCTTTAAAAATCCTCCGAATAAGAAAACTTTTGAGATGTCCTCCCAGCTGAATAGTCTGAACCAAACAATACAGCAGAGGGAGCGGTACCCACTGTGGAACCAGCCACGACTATATCCTGCAGGTAGAGAAGGTAGGAGAAAAGATCCAGGTGCCCGACCTCTGGGGGTAAAGGGATATATCATTAACAGGTGGAGGCACCCATTCGTCCGAAAGTTGCCGACAGGTTACCTGGGAGGTCTGGGAGGGGAGGCACGGAGGGTGAGGGGGTGGCAACACTAGTCAGAAACGAGACTATACAAAAAAGGAAGGACAAGGAAGACCCACAGCAATTAGCTACATCTGAAACCACACAGTCAACTGAAGATATCCAAGCACCAGAAAAACACAACAGGGAGAACAAATGTAGAGAGCGTGCAGAAAGGCAGTTAACCACTTGACCATATTAGGTAAGGGCTCTAACAGCAGAATGTTACACAACAAATAGTTGGGCCAATGAGGTCAGCCAAGGCTCAGCAGACCAGTCATCCTGGAACAAAATGCCAAAGCTACAGGAGCTGAATGCAGACCTGTAAAAAACTCCAGCTGTGTGTTCAACAATTCCTCCATTCATCAAAGAAGGACCATTAGAGGAGTGCAAGAAGGACAACCACGCTTTCAAGTCATCACGCATGGGAGCTGATAATTGGTACATAATGATGTGTATCTGATATACATATCATAGACGCCCACAGAAGGGACTGCCCATCAGAAGTATGTGGAATGTGAAAACAAGATGGCCCAAAAAGGTTGAAGCTGCTACAGCCATAGCTTCCTAGAGTCACTTGGGAATTTAACCAAGGAAAGAAGCTAACCCCAGGAAGTCGGCAGACCATCCCCACAATGTCAATCTCAATGCCCAAAAGGACAGAAGATGGGCAGGACCTCCATGCTGTTGGGATGGAACAGTCGCAGTGTACAGAAAGGAAGCGAAAGGCAAATTTGATGTCAGCTTTCACCAGAAGGATAGAAGCACCAGAGAACTTAGCAAAGAAAGTGCTGTATCAAAAGTGGCGTATTGGACCCAAGAAATCTCCTGATCAATACCACCATTAACTGAGAAGCCTGCAGGGAAATAAAGTGTTGTATAAGTTGATATATACAGTATCTCACAAAAGTAAGTACACCCCTCACATTTTTGTAAATATTTTATTATATCTTTTCATGTGACAGCACTGAAGAAATGACACTTTGCTACAATGTAAAGTAATGAGTGTACAGCTTGTATAACAGTGTAAATTTGCTGTCCCCTCAAAATAACTCAACACACAGCCATTTATGTCTAAACCGCTGGCAACAAAAGTGAGTACACCCCTAAGTGAGAATGTCAAAATTGGGCCCAAAGTGTCAATATTTTGTGTGGCCACCATTATTTTCCAGCACTGCCTTAACCTTCTTGGGCATGGAGTTCACCAGAGCTTCACAGGTTGCCACTGGAGTCCTCTTCCACTCCTCCATGATGACATCACGGAGCTGGTGGGTGTTAGAGACCTTGACCTCCTCCACCTTCCGTTTGAGAATGCCTCACAGATGCTTAATAGAGTTTTTAGGTCTGGAGACATGCTTGGCCAGTCCATCACCTTTACCCTCACCTTCATTAGCAAGGCAGTAGTCGTCTTGAAGGTGTGTTTGGGGTCATTATCATGTTGGAACACTGCCCTGCGGCCCAGTCTCCGATGGGAGGGGGTCATGCTCTGCTTCAGTATGTCACAGTACATGTTGGCACTCATGGTTCCCTCAATGAACTGTAGCTCCCCAGTGCTGGCAGCACTTATGCAGCTCTAGACCATGACACTCCCACTGCCATGCTTGACTGTAGGCAAGACACACTTGTCTTTGTATTCCTCACCTGGTTGCCGTCACACATGCTTGACACCATCTGAATCAAATATGTTTATCTTGATCTCATCAGACCACAGGACATGGTTAGCGTAATCTATGTCCTTAGTCTGCTTGTCTTCAGCAAACTGTTTGCAGGCTTTCTTGTGCATCATCTTTAGAAGAGGCTTCCTTCTGGGACGACAGTCATGCAGACCAATTTGATGCAGCGTGCGGCGTATGGTCTGAGCACTGACAGGCTGACCCCCCACCCTTTCAACCTCTGCAGAAATGCTGGCAGCATTCATACGTCTATTTCCCAAAGACAACCTCTGGATATGGTGCTGAGCACATGCACTCAACTTCTTTGGTCAACCATGGCGACTGAGGCCTGTTCTGAGTGGAACCTGTCCTGTTAAACTGCTGTATGGTCTTGGCCACCGTGCT
Organism: Aquarana catesbeiana; assembly: GCF_042186555.1. Lineage (NCBI taxonomy): Eukaryota > Metazoa > Chordata > Amphibia > Anura > Ranidae > Aquarana > Aquarana catesbeiana. The sequence goes on from NC_133326.1 coordinate 535,617,581, forward strand.
GCAGCTCAGTTTCAGGGTCTTGGCAATCTTCTTATAGCCTAGGCCATCTTTATGTACAGTAACAATTCTTTTTTTTAGATTCTCAGAGAGTTCTTTGCCATGAGATGCCAAGTTGAACTTCCAGTGACCAGTATGAGAGAGTGAGAGCGATAACACCAACTTTAACACACCTGCTCCCCATTCACACCTGAGACCTTGTAACACTAACAAGTCACATGACACTGGGGAGGGAAAATGGCTAATTGGGCCCAATTTGGATATTTTCACTTAGGGGTGTACTCACTTTTGTTGCCAACGGTTTAGACATTAATGGCTGCGTGTTGGGTTATTTTGAGAGGACAGCAAATTTACACTGTTATACAAGCTGTACACTCACTACTTTACATTGTAGCAAAGTGTAATTTCTTCAGTGTTGTCACATGAAAAGATATAATAAAATATTTACAAAAATGTGAGGGGTGTACTCACTTTTGTGAGATACTGTATATACACACACATTTTTTATTTATTTATTTATTTTTTATTTTTTTTGGTTACCACACCAAGAGAGGAAACCCGAAGGAGCATTAGGGGTGGATGAAAGGGGTCCACCCCCCCCCCCCCAATTATATCCCGACTGTAAGATCCAAGCCTCCCTACTGAGAGGGTATTGGTCTAGCCAGTGCAACATCCTTGAAACTTTCACTGACATCCTTCGTCTTAGGAGGGTTGAACTTGGAACCTAGTTTGGTAGGTGGTGTATTCCCCATTCAGAAAGTCGACTGCTGGGTGGGCACCACCACCAAGGGAAAAGTCGTGCGCACACAGTGGCTCTCATTAAACAGTCAGCAGTTGCCTATTTGTATACCAATGACGATCTGTGCATGTGACTGAAAAGAAGTGGGCCTGTGCCAACCATATGCAGAGTAAAAATCAGCGCTAGAGTGAATAAAGTTGGCAGATACCAATGCAGGTCAATATACATATACCATAGACTAACATTTCGGCAGTCAAAACTTAGTTATTTCCAGGCAGCCATTTTTGGGCAAAACTGGGTATCAAAATTAAACAGCACAGCCCTCCATATATTTTGTAGACCTCCCAACTGAGATCCACAGAACTGAATAGGGAAGAATGGACTAATTCGGTATTTTTTTTTAATTAATTTTTTTAGAGCATTGCATAGGCACAGAAACCCATAGTTGCCAACAGTCCCGATTTTCCCGGGACAATCCCGATTTTGGGACCCTCGTCCCGATTGGAGAGTGTCCCGAATCGGGATTTTCCATAAGGAAAATCGGGAATGTTGTTTTTTTTTTGTTTTTTTGGAGCAGCGGGCTCCAGCAAAATGGCGGCCGGCGCCGCCGCTCTATTTGCCTCTAGTGTTGAGTGGAGAGGGGAAGGGGGCTCGATCCGTGCAGCCAATGAAGCGGCTTCTTTGGCTGCACGGCCCCTCCCCTCTCCACTGAAGTGAGCCGGCGCCGTGTCTTCCTGAAAGTTCCCCAGCCCCGTACTGCGCAAGCGCTGCGCCTGCGCAGTACAGGGGGTCCGGCATTGCCGAGGGGAACTTTCTCGGCAGAACACCGGCCGCTCCTCCACTGAGCGGGGGCCGGGCTGCATTGAGGGGGGAGGCTGCACTAACTGAGGGGGGGCTGCACTGAGGGGGGCTGCACTGAGGGGGGGCTGCAATAACTGAGGGGGGGCTGCACTGAGGGGGGGAGGCTGCACTAACTGAGGGGGGGCTGCACTGAGGGGGGTCTGCACTAACTGAGGGGGGGCTGCACTGAGGGGGGGCTGCACTAACTGAGGGGGAGGCTGCACTAACTGAGGGGAGGCTGCACTGAGGGGGGCTGCACTGAGGAGGGGGCTGCACTGAGGGGGGGAGGCTGCACTAACTGGGGGGGGCTGCACTGAGGGGGGGAGGCTGAACTGAGGGGGGGCTGCACTAACTGAAGGGGGGCTGCATTAACTGAGGGGGGGCTGCATTAACTGAGGGGGGGCTGCACTAACTGAGGGGGGGCTGCACTAACTGAGGGGGGCTGCACTGAGGGGGGGCTGCACTAACTGAGGGGGGGCTGCACTGAGGGGGGGGAGGCTGCACTAACTGAGGGGGGGGCTGCACTGGCAGGGGCACCTGATGCAAGGACAGACTCTGGCGGGGGCACCTGATGCAAGGACAGACTCTGCCGGGGGCACCTGATTCAAGGACAGACTCTGCTGGTGGCAGGCGACGTGGCTAGTGACACGCTCAGGGATCCCACTGATTCGGCATTATGGTGAGTTGAATGATTTAATTTTATATTACAATGTAATAATAGAAATAATGCGCTTCAATCATCCTGACACCATAACAACCATGGTGCCAGGATGATCGAAGCGTTAACACCAGGTGTTTGGAGTATCTTTATCTGCTGATTGTTAAACTTTCTAGAATACACATATTTCTATTGTTGTGTAGGATCTGGGGCTGCTGTCCCATCATTCCTCTCTCCCCCTCTCCCTCTCCCTCTCCCCCTTTCCCTCTCCCTCTCCATCCCTCATTCATCTCAGACTCTAACCACACCCTCTTGAGCAACGCCAATTTAAGCCACGTCCACTTTCATGCAAGCCACGCCTAATTTTCATGCAAGCCACGCCCACTTTTCGTGCGCCGCAACTATTATTTTTTGCTAGACCACACCTACAAATGAATGCCCCGCCTCCTAATTATTAATCGGCTCCGCCTACAGCCAAAAAAGTGTCCCACATATTTTTTTTTCAATGTTGGCAACTATGGAAACCCTGCAGCCAGTTCCCAACAATGCAAGGAAGGACCCTCAGTATTAACATCAATATCTTTCTATATGTCAACTGTCTATGTATCACGGCGCCATTTTTAAAATGTATTTATTTAATCCCCTGTACTAAGTGCAAATCGACGGGGGAAAATTGATTATAGAGGGCTACCCAGGTGAGAACCAGACCCTGGGGATGGAGTGGGAGCCACAGCTGGCGTGACAGCCAATAAAGTAAACAATAGATTTGATTGGACTGCTGCACAAATGTATCAGTGACCCTAAAACAGCTACACTTGACTTATCCCAGACCACCCCACAATCATACTTACCCAAAGGCAGTAGACTAGGAGGACTGATGATTGCTTGCAGAAAGAGCTGGAAGGAGAGTCTGACATCCAGAAGTTGACCCTGTGTGTCAGAGGTTGTGCTGGGACATGCAGGGTTAATAAGGAGCCTCCTGCCTCAAGTGACACAGAAGCCCTGTCAGAGAATCTGAGGCATGTCACTTGGGGAGGCTGTAACACTGAAATCACATGTCACTGAAGAGGAGAGCAGGCTGGCATGCAGGCTGAGGTAGGAAAGAGTTAATAGGTGCCTCCTGCAGTATGGAAACCTGATCTCTCACACAGGCAGTGAGAGGAGATGAGTGAAATGCTGGAGGGGATGAGAGCTGACAGTATACATCAGTTCCTGCCCTGTAGGGCACAAGGACATCAATCTCTGACAGAATCCAGGGAGTGAAATGCTGCAAGTGTCCAAGGTCTGAGGTCCATTCACATGTGATGGAAATGGTCTGGGAATCCTAGGATAGGGAAGGCAGTGTCCATTAATAGAGGCAGATGCTGTATTAAAAGACTTCACATGCTGTGGGCAGAGGAGTGAATGATGAAAGTAGGAGAGGAGCCAGCACCATCAGCACCAGTAGCTGTGGTGAAGGGCCCCATCCCATGCAGGAATGCATAGTTGCCAACTGTCCCGGATTTCCCGGGACATTCCCGGGACTTACACTCCATTCACAAATTTTTTGTGTCCCGGGAAATGTCCAGAAAAATCCGGTTTTTTATTTTTGCCGCCGCCGCTGCCGCCGCTAGAGGTCTGCGGCCGCCATCTTGAAGAAGCTTGAAGACGGCTGGGGGGGGGCTAGACGGAGCTCCTCCGACGCCGCCCACCCTCCGCCCCGCCTCACTCCGCCCACCCTCCGCCCCGCTCCGCCCCGCGTCACTCCGCCTACCCCCGCCCCGCTGCCAGGGGGTTTTGCCATGCATGCGGTATTCGAAAAGACCGGCGGACACCTCTGAGGTAGGGGAGGGGGGGCGCACGCCGCTGTGGGAATTTGTAAGGGGAGCTCCACTGGGGGACACCTGATGTGAGGGGGGGCTCCACTGGGGGACACCTGATGTGAGGGGGGCTCCACTGGGGGACACCTGATGTGAGGGGGGGCTCCACTGAGGGACACCTGATGTGAGGGGGGCTCTGCCGGGGACACCTGATGTGAGGGGGGGCTCCGCCGGGGACACCTGATGTGAGGGGGGGCTCCGCCGGGGACACCTGATGTGAGGGGGGGCTCCGCCGGGGACACCTGATGTGAGGGGGGGCTCCGCCGGGGACACCTGATGTGAGGGGGGACTCCGCTGGGGACACCTGATGTGAGGGGGGGCTCTGCCGGGGACACCTGATGTGAAGGGGGGCTCTGCCGGGGACACCTGATGTGAGGGGGGGCTCTGCCGGGGACACCTGATGTGAGGGGGGCTCTGCCGGGGACACCTGATGTGAGGGGGGCTCTGCCGGGGACACCTGATGTGAGGGGGGGCTCTGCCGGGGACACCTGATGTGAGGGGGGGCTCTGCCGGGGACACCTGATGTGAGGGGGGGGCTCTGCCGGGGACACCTGATGTGAGGGGGGGCTCTGCCTGGGACACCTGATGCGAGGGGGGGCTCTGCCTGGGACACCTGATGCGAGGGGGGGCTCTGCCGGGGACACCTGATGCGAGGGGGGGCTCTGCCGGGGACACCTGATGCGAGGGGGGGCTCTGCCGGGGGCAGGCGACGTGGCTAGTGACACGCTCAGGGCTCCCACTGATTCTGCATTATGGTGAGTTGAATGATTTCATTTTATATTACAATGTAATAATAGAAATACTGCACTTCAATCATCCTGACACCATAACAATCATGGTGCTGGGATGATTGAAGTGCTAACACCAGGTGTTTGGAGTATCTTTATCTGCTGATTGTTAAACTTTCTAGAATACACATATTTTTATTGTGTAGGATCTGGGGCTGCTGTCCCGTCATCCCCCTCTCCCCCTTTCCCTCTCCCCCTCTCCCCCTTTCCCTCTCCCCCTCTCCCCCTTTCCCTCTCCCCCTTTCCCTCTCCCCCTTTCCCTCTCCCCCTTTCCCTCTCCCCCTTTCCCTCTCCATCCCTCATTCATCTCAGACTCTAACCACACCCTCTTGAGCCATGCCCATTTAAGCCACGCCCACCATGACGCATAAACCACGCCCATTTTTCGCCACGACGCGCTTCACGCGCCGCACTTGTGTTTTTTTACTGAGCCACGCCTACAAACGAATGCCCCGCCCCCTAATTATTGTACGGCTCCGCCTACAGCCACAAAAGTGTCCCACATTTTTTTTTTACAATGTTGGCAACTATGGGAATGAGTATAGGGGAAGAGAAGCAGTTTCCAGGGGATGTGATGGCTGAGAGACACACTCTTTGGGGGGGGTAGTAACAGGGGTCCATGAATTATAGGAGAGGTCAGGGCCATGTAAATGAACCTGTAGAGCTGAGGACAGAGTGGGGATTGTAGAAGTGGAGCCAGCAAATGTATTGTCTGTGGCTCCAGTACTAATCCAATGATGTCTGACTGAAGTACTGAGGATCCCGTAGGGGCTAGGGATCAGTCAGTATGGTAGATCAGAGCACCTGTGAGATCTTTGTAGTGAGGGGCCTTAGAACAGAGGGGGGATACTCACCTAACAACTCTTGTGAATCTCCTCAGAACAGTTGGATGTGCCTCAGCATAGCCTTTTCCTAGAGTACAGGCTCCACCCAGACACCTCAGGTCTTGTAGCCAATCCTAAGGGAGCTACTTAACTTCCCTTTTAGGTTCACACCCACAGTGATACCATGCTTCCAGCGGTCCAGGCTCCCTTTCCCTAAAGGCGGTTCAAGGGGCCTTCAGTATCACTGATCAACTTGGGAGCAAAGCCTCACTCCCAGGAGAGTGAAACTTTCTTCCACATTTTAAATGCAAAGCAAACTAGAATGTAAGCTAAAAGTCCATCCCTTTCTATAAGTAACTTAGCCATCATCTAGCCGCAGAAATCATTATGACTGAAGTCCTTAGTGGCAAAGTATTGAAATTACTGTACACATGTAGAAAATCTTGACCACAAAGTTCTCAAAACCTAGAACTATCTGGCTATGTACCCCATAGTCAATTTAGAGTAAAGAACTTTTCTCAGTCCTTGTTCAAAGGACTGAAGACTCTTTTCTGAGTTTTAAACAGGAACAAACTGTTGCTTTAGAGCAGAGACTGATATTTGCCAGCTGAACTATGACAGTCCCTTTAAATGGTTATCAGTAGAAACAAGGATCTGGCAAAGTAACTGGCTTCCCTTATTTATCCACAGTAGTAACATAGTAAACAACATCTTCTTTTCCAGGTCTGCAGATGACCACTTTGTCAAATTAGATATGCCGGTGTCTTGCCGAGAAAGTTCCCTCGGCGGATAAGGACCCCTCTGTACTGCGCAGGCGCAGCGCCTGCGCAGCACGAACTACTATCAGCCCCCGGAGATAGCCGAAGCTCAAAATCTTCAATCAGCTGTACACGGCGCCTGCGCCCTAGGTCCAGGTTCCTTCCCCACCATCCAAGTGGGAAGCGAGGCCGTGCCTGAAGCGTGGCGAGCGAAGCGTGGCGAGCGAAGCCAGCCCGCGAGGGGCCCTCTTACAGGCGCCGTGTACAGCTGATTTTCATCTATTCACCTTCGGCTATTTCCGCCGGATCCTACTGCGCAGGCGGAACTTTCTCGGTAGAACACCAGCCATAGTTCCATTGAAGCATGCATATGTCATAACGCTCATCTATGACAGATGAATAGCCAGCTTTTCTGGAAGGCTTTGGTAAAGACAGGTAGTCCCAGATAGCTTCACTGTACCACTCCTCTCGCTTTGATTAAATTTCTTGCATAGTCTCTGAAGGAACATATGGAAATCCCAGGCCATATTCTGTAGCAACCCTTTTGGTGAGCACTCTTTGTAAGCGAACAAGCTTTTGGCAAGGCTCTGGTATTCCCCAATCCAGGAAGCGCACACACAGATTCAGAGACTTTTGTACCATGGCTTTAGCAGACAACTTTTTAGTTGCAGCTGGACTGATCATTTTAGGCAGAGGCTCACTAGTAAGTAGTTTCCATACTAATTGATGTCTCTCCAAAGTCTAATGCCGCGTACACACGAGCGGACTTTCTGGCATACTTGGTCCGACTTTATTATTATTGACACTTTTTCCCTAGGTGAATGGGTAGGGGTACCATGTACCCCATACTCATTCACATAGGGTGGGGGGCCGGGATCTGGGGGCCCTCTTATTATAGGGGGCTCCCGGATTCCAATAAGCCCCCCACCCGCAGACCCCGACAACCAACGGCCAGGGTTGTCGGGAAGAGGCCCTTGTCCTCATCAACATGGGGACAAGGTGCTTTGGGGTGGGGGCCATGTTGAGGGCATGCGGCCTGGTACGGTTCTGGAGGGGGGGGGGCGCTCGTCCCCACCCCCTTTCCTGACCGGCCGGGCTGCATGCTCGGATCGGGGTCTGGGATGGATTTTTGGGGGGGACCCCAAACCAGACCTAAGGGCCTGGGATGCCCCGCACTCGCCGCAATAGGAAAATTTGTTTTTCCTATTGCAGCAAGCGCGAGATGCAGTACTCTGCCCTTGCGTCGTATCCGGTCTATCGGACCAGCATACAGACGCATGCAGATGAACGGGCTTTCCGTCAGGAACCGAGTCCGGTGGACTAAGATTTAAAGCATGCTTTAAATCTAGGTACGGCGGACTTTTGGAAAAAAAAGTCCGCCGGAGCCTACACACGGTCGGATTGTGCGGCGGACTCTGGTCCGCCGGACCAAGTATGCCGGAAAGTCCAACCGTGTGTACGCGGCATAAAGCTGCCCAATCTGGGAAAATGAAGGTAGAAGCAACATCCTCACTATTAGCCCACAATAGTTCTTGTGACATAGATTCAAACAGTTCATCATCACCAGATAAATCAGACATGGAATCCAGCTCAGAATCCTTTGATTCTCCTGCAGGCCTATATTTACACATTTACACACATTCCTGACGTGGATTTCCCAGGAGTGACGCCTTCCTCGGGTTCTGGTGGTCTCTGGGGTAGGCTTTGACCGCGGTCGCGGGATGCCTTTACATAGCCTACCTCCTTCTGGACAGGTGCAGCGGGCACAGTAGCGATGGTGATGTCTGCTGATGGCACTTTAGGAACAGTAGCAGCGACATCATCAAATAGAACACTCACAGTAGCAGGCGTAATAAGTGTAGGTTTCCCAGCAGGAGCAAAAGCAGCAGCCTCTGTAGGTGGCATGGTAGGGTGTACCACAGCAAACAGGTACTCCCCGTAGTGCAGGCAATGAGCAAATGGACGGAGATGTACGGCCAGTCCTCCACACATGTGGCATAAAATACCCAGCATTTCATGGTCTCCAACAGTATACAGCACAAACCGACCACGTGGCTTCAGCACAAACCGACCATGTGGCTTCAGGCGGATGCTGGTTTCTGTTAGCAGGGTTCCAGACAGCATAGCACTTGCAGCGGTGCCGACAGGAAACATCTTGGACCCCACTGCAGTTTGCACAAGAGAAAATTCAGCAATGACTGGCCTGTGATCTTCCCTGTAGTAACAGCAAACTTTCTCTCTTCGGCATCAGACACACACACACACACACAGCGTCTCACGTGGCAGCAGGCAGTAACTCCTCCCACTTGTTCTTCTGATCAGGTAGCTCCCGGGCTTCTCTCACTCCACCCACAGCTCACGCAGTCAGAAATGTAATCTTGCAATTAATCCCTGTTTTCCTGGAGAAAGTGACGAAGTCCAGGAACCCCTCTTTAGCACAGACTCTCAGGTTCTTCCCCAGTGAATAATGCAGCACTTTGGAAACAGTCTCAAGGGCTTTACTTGAACTAACAGTTCACAACCCCCACGGTGCCATGATGAAATTCCTGAGTTGCAGTTGGTTGCTAGGGACAACAGCAAACTTGTTTTGCCAGGCCCCACATTGGGTGTCAAAATGTAGCGCCCCCTGGGTCTACTGGGAGAAAGGCGGTACCTCCAGAGACAGGGGAAAGCTTACATTCACCCCAGGCTGAGTCCATGGCTATAATGGGAAGTTAGAACAAAATTTGGGCGCCAGTCACTTTATATATTTGCAATGCTTTAATAAGGAACTTGAAAGAGGTAGTAGGAGAGAGGGATAGGGGAGGTTTCAGATACCATTTGTATATCACTTACAGATTCCTTGAATCCAAAGGTAAAACAGCTTTCTCTTTTAGCAGACCTTGACTACCTGGATAGGCCTCTCACACAGACGTATTAGCTGGTAGAATTTGTGGACAAGCCTCTCTCACAGACTTAGCATCCAGTAGCACTCTTGCATAAGCCTCTCTCACAGACTTAGCAGCCAGGAGTTAGTTACCACGGTTTAGATTTGAAGAATGGGATTCAGCTTTCAAGGTTCAGTGTCAGAACCTTTAAGCCATCCGGCAACACTGTAGGAGTAGTTTAGGTATAGGTGTGTCCTCCAAATTAGTTATCAGGACCTCCTGAGAGACCAGCCTTCATCCTGGCTCTCTCCAACAAGGGTCCTCCCCTGGATTCCCTCAGCTTGACTTCTTCCACACAGGCAAGACAGCCTAAGGACCACCGCAGGATTAGTAGGCCCCAGACAGGCTTCTGGGCCTACTTGCAGAACTTGCAGCAACACATCCTCAGTGCAGGATGGCCCAGAGGTAATAGAAGACACAAGAGCACATGGCTCTGCTCAATAAATACCCCCTTACCAGAATGCACAGTGGCCAGGAACCTCCTACTGGGCTGTTCTGGAAAAATAATATTTATTACATAGCTCAACCTAGTTGTAATTCTCTTACTGACCTGTGGTACCAGTGACACCTACTGGCATCAGTGAGACATGCACAGCTCAGTTAAGTTTAGAGAAGAACCAAATGGGGGCATGTCCAAGATGGCGAGGTGAGCAGTCGCCTGTTCCGGAGCTCCGCTGAGGCCTACTCTAATATCCGCAGCCATCGGCACACAATCGGCACATAAATTGTACCCTGAGGCCAGCTAAACGATTGTGCACCAGACAAGCTGCTCCCTGGACCCTGAGGGGCTCGCACAGGGGCGAACAGCCGTCCGATTTATAGAGGCCCGGTCCTCGGGCTTGGCGGACTCTCCGGGGCCTACTGCGGGACAGCACAGGGAGCCTGGAGTTCGGTGGGGGCCCCCTGCTAGCGAACGCTCTGATCCCCTCTCCCTCCCACCCCGGCCGCCGCCGGTCTGACATCCGCCGGACCGGACATCCCCTTGCTGTGGACGCGGGGCCTACGATTCCACTAGGCCCCGGGTGAAGCCGCGGTCTCGATTAGAGGAGCGGCCGGGACTATCGGCGGAGGAAACCGGAGCTGACGGGCTCTCCTCTCCCTCCCATCGCGGCCGCCGGCTGGCTGCCGTCCCCCGGACTTGGCCCTCCCTTGCTGTGGACGTGGAGGCCTACTTCCATTAGGCCCCAAGTGAAGCCGTGGTCTCGCCTAGAAGGGCGGCCGGAGCCGCTGGTGGAGGAGGCGGAGCTGATTGCAGGACCCAGGGAGCCCTCTCTCATCCTGCCCCAGCATCACCAGGGACACTCTGATTGGACCTGATTGGACCTCCAGGCGCAGGGGACCCCAGCGGATCCTGAATGAGGCGACGCCAGTCGGGCGCAGCGGCCGGTAAGGGGAAAAAATATAAATTCCTTCCCTCCCCAGAGATACCCCCCCTGCAGCCAGCACCCTCACAAGTACCCAGACCCACACGCAGTGTACACAGGGCCTCGCAGACTGCACTGATGGAGGCTGCTGAGGCCAGACCCCCCTGGCTGGCAGAGGTCATGGCAGCTATAGCCACATGCCAATCCATGCTCACTGCAAAAATAGACGCAGTACAAATGGATGTGGGCCTCTTACGACAGGATATGGACAGGCTCCGTTCCAGGGTGACAGAAACAGAACAGAGGGTCAGTGACGCAGAGGACACAGTCGCTCAACACAGCGCAGCACTTCATACTCTCCAAACTAAGGTTAAGGCCCTGGAGTACAGGGCAGAGGACGCGGAGAACAGGAACAGGCGCAACAACCTGCGCATTGTGGGATTGGCGGAGGGGGCTGAGGGCAACAACCCCACATGCTTTGTGGAGGACATGCTACGCAACCTTCTACCGGAGGCTCGTTTATCCCCCCAATATGCAGTGGAAAGGGCGCATAGAATTACACCAAAACCTGGCCCTCCAGGGGCCCCTCCTCGTACTTTTATTCTTCGACTTCTCAACTTTCGAGATAGGGACGAGATCCTGCGAGCTTCTAGGAATGTGGGTGACCTACGGTATCAAAACAACAAATTGATGATCTTTCCTGACTACTCGATAGAAACACAGAAACTCAGGAAGTCATTTGACCATGTGAAAGCGGCATTGCGGGCGCGCAACATCCGCTACAGTGTCCTATTTCCAGCGCGACTGAGGGTTCAGGATGGTGAATCAGTCCGCTTTTTTACCTCCCCCAGGGAGGCATCCGCCTGGCTTGACACACTACCCCAGGACCGACAACCAAGAGCTTGATATGGAATTACTGTCTGTTCATGTTTGAATACACTGGGCCCTGAGTATTAATATGAGGCAGTTCAGCTCCACCTGTTTACCTGATCTTAAATGTGACAGCCTCCATGAGGGACCCACAACTAATAAGCCAGTGCCCCTGGTGGCGTACACCAGGAGAACTTTTAAGTTGGAAGTAGTAATGTTCCTCTCCTGCAGGGACTTCAGGGAACCGGTTCACCACACACATTCAGATGGCGGAATTACCCCTCTTTTTCTTCTTTTTTTCTAAAAAAAATCTTTTTGTTTCACCATTTTTGCCTTTTCCCCTTTTTTTTCCTTTTTATTTTTATTTTTTTTATTATATACATGCAGGGACGGGCCCAGCCCAATGTTTAATTGACTTGTTTCAGTTACCCTCCGTATTGCGGGTCCCCCCGAAAGATTTGATGGTGCCCCGGCGGGGCCCCAAGTTAGAGGACAGCGTTTTGGCTCACCTGAGACCCCCAAGGACTCTTGAGGGGTCGAACCGCCTTTTGCACAGGACCCCCCTTTGCAGCCGGCGTGCTGATTTTTGTTGGGATGGAAGCCTGCCTCAGTTTCAAGGGGTTGGGTGGGGTGGGGGGAGGGGTTAGTGGCCCCATAAGGGCAGATTTATTGTTTTGGGTTAAACTTTTGTTTTTGAAAAGTTTGGTTTTGCAAAAATGGGTTATAAATGCATTGCAAGTGTCAGTAATGTATGGCTTTATGTGTTGTATTCTCTGGGTCGGGGTGGCAGCCTCGAGGGAAGAGTATGCTTGTAATTTGCGCATCCCCAATATACCGTACAATTATGGCACCCCTTAGTATTTTGTCCTGGAACACCAGGGGTCTGAACTCTAAGGTTAAGAGATCACTGGTGTTCCAATTTATCAAAGCTCACAGCCCACATGTCTGTATATTACAGGAAACCCACCTAGTGGGTAGAAAAACTATGGCCCTAAAGAAACCCTGGATTGGATATCATTATCACTCCACATACTCTAACTTTGCGAGGGGCGTAAGTGTCCCAGTCCATAAATCTCTCCCCTTTAGGCTGCTGAACCTGGTACTTGACCCGGAGGGTAGATATGTGGTGGTTTACGCTCAGATACATTCTATGAGATGGGTAATAGTGGGGGTGTACTTACCCCCCCCCGGCATCGATACCTCTCCTGCACCAGGTAGCCGCTAAGATAGCGGACTTTCAAAGTGACAATATAGCTATTTTGGGTGATTTTAATATGGCCCCCGATCCGGAGGTGGACAGGATGTCCAGTACTGGGCACCCTCACCCCGGCTTAGCGGACTGGGCGGAGCTATACGGTCTGACGGATGTGTGGCGATGGAGGAATCCTCACCGTAGGGCCTACACCTGCCACTCAGCCTCACATAGATCCTTTTCCAGGATCGACTTGGCCTATGTGGACCGTTCCGCCCTGTCTAGAGTTAGAGACATCATAATCCTTCCCAGGGGCGTGTCCGACCATGCACCACTCCTCCTGACACTGGAACTATCTCACACTCCAGGATTATCCCTGTGGAGACTGTCCAGATTCTGGGTGTCGGATGAGACGGTGGATGGACACTTCGGAGGGGCTATGAGGGAGTACTGGGATACCAATCCTGGCTCGGCCAGTGCAATGACGGTTTGGGATGCCTTCAAAGCATACACCAGAGGGAGATACCAGACTATTATAGCCAGGGTTCGTAGGGAGAGGCGAGCGGACTTATCTGACGCAGAGAGGAAGGCAGACCTGCAAGAGGCACAGTTCGTTAGGACGAAGGACCCTGGTGACTATGACACGCTTCAACTTCTGACCGGGGAGGTTGTCCGGATTCACACTTCCCTCACTCGAAAAAGCCTTCTCGCCCAGACACAACGCATATTTTCGAACAGGGGGAGAGGTCAGGGAAGTTATTAGCCTGGTTGTCTAGGGAACAACAGGGGGGGATGTGCTTACCACACATTCAAGGACCTGACGGACGTCTCACATACGACTCAGACGAGATAAACGATAGCTTCGCCTCCTTTTATAGGAAGCTCTATGGCACTAGGGTCACATACACTAGGGACGAACTGACCGATTACTTGGAGCCCATTGTCTTCCCGGTCCTGACGGTAAAATATCGTGACAACCTTGAGGCCCCCATCACCACAGACGAATTACTTAAAGCTCTTAAGTCACTCCAGTCGGGCAAATCTCTGGGTCCGGACGGAATACCCGTCGAGTTCTATAAACAGTATGCTGAGGAGCTGACAGGGAAATTACAGGCTATGCTAAAGGAGGCGCAACGACTGGAGATACTTCCAAACTCATTAAGTGAGGCGGTGATTGTTGTAATCCCCAAGCCAGGGAAAGATTTGTCTCTATGCTCATCTTATCGCCCTAATAAACGTTGATGCTAAGCTCCTGGCCAAGGTGTTGGCCATGAGACTTAACACAGTAATAACAGCCCTAATACATCCGGACCAAACGGGGTTCATGCCGGGGAGGGGAACGGACATCAACATCAGGAGGCTTTTTACCCATATGGATAGGGTGCAGGCGGAGTCAGCAGGAGTGGTGGTCTCCCTTGACGCCGAGAAGGCCTTTGACTCCGTAGAATGGGTCTTTTTATGGGAGGTCCTCTCGAGATTTGGATTTGGGACGAATTTCCTAAAATGGTTACGGATGCTCTACGCCAACCCCACAACGGAACCCTCTCTGATTCTTTCCCCCTGGGTAGGGGCACACGTCAGGGTTGCCCTTTGTCGCCGGGGCTTTTCGCCTTGGCGATAGAACCCCTTGCCATCGCTTTGAGGGCGGAGGCGAGGGTGAAGGGAATAACGGTAGGCACAATTGAAGAAAAAGTGTCCCTGTACGCGGACGACACATTACTTTATCTTGCTGATCCCAATCAATCGTTGCAGGAAGCTTTAAACCTATTTCAAAACTTCGCCCGATTTTCAGGTGTCCGCATAAATTGGGACAAGTCGGTCTTGTTTCTGCTTCATCCCATGCTTCCCAGGGTGGACACTGCCACCCCACTTCAGTGGGTGGACGAGTTCACGTATCTGGGTGTAAAAATCAGAAACACTTCCCACGAGTTTTTGGAAAAAAATCTGTAGCCCCTCATCTCCCAACTCACAGTAAAATGCACGGCCTGGCGTTCCTTACTGCTCACCCCCGTAGGCAGAATTAATTTGCTTAAAATGGTATTTCTCCCGAAATTTCTGTATTTTTTCCGTAACACACCATCCCACACACCCAAGTCCTTTTTTAGATGTCTAGAGGGGATTTTGACCGCTTTCATCTGGGCTGGGAGACCCCCCAGAGTGGCAAAGAGGGTGCTTTACCTTCCTCTATCAGAAGGGGGACTTGCCCTGCCAAATTTTTTGATATACTATTGGGCCGCTGTACTGGTTACGGTGCGCTGGTGGTTCTCTCAGCCCAGACAAAATCCTGCAGTTAGACTCGAGGCTGCCATCTTGGGCTCCTACGCGGCCCTGTCAAACCTAGTGTACAGGGGTCCCAAGGCACCCTACCCTCTGACGACCCCAATGAAAACTACCATTAGAGTGTGGAGGGAGGCCAGGGCAATATATGCTGAGCCAAATCGCATATCTCCTCACACTCCGCTTTGGGGTAATCCTACCCTATCCCATCTCTATGATATTCCAGATCCCTCCCAGTGGGCTACACGGGGAATAACCACTCTAAAACATGTTATAACCAATGGTAGGCTAACGTCCTTCAACGACCTTAAACGACAGTGCTCTCTCCCACGAACTTTTGAGTTCAGATACTGGCAATTGAGACACGCGATGAGGGCGCAATTCCCGGATAAACTGACTCTGGAACCGGACTCAGTTGAGCGACTTTTGACCTCAAGTGCAATGGGGAAGCCCCTATCCACATTGTACATGTACCTGACGGTAGCATATGACATTAAGCCCACCCGTACTTTTGACAAATGGAAGGAGGATATTCAAGCACTGGGGGAGGAGGAATGGGAGGATTGTGTCTCGACCTACATCCCAACTGTGATGGCAGCTAAGGACAGGTTCATGCAGTTGAAGTTTCTTCATAGGGCCTACTTCACTCCGCATAGGATGGCAAAAATGTATCCCCATGTCAATCCATCATGCCCTCGGTGCAGGAGCAGAGAGGGGACATTTTGGCACATGGTGTGGGCGTGGCCGAAGCTCGGACCATACTGGGAAGGGGTTACAGGGGTGTTAAATGACATATGTGGAACTGAGTTATCACCTGATCCCATTCTGCTTCTGTTGAGCTACTTGGGTGATGTTGAAGGGGACAGATACACTAAACTTTCTATAACACTTATGCTGTTCTATGCAAGGAGGGAGATAATGCTACATTGGAAGTCAGCTGAGCCCCCCACCCTCGGGTCCTGGAAGAAGGCAGTAGACTCAGTGCTGCCACTGTACAAACTTACATATGAAAGTAGACAGTGTCCTGCTAAATTTAATAAGGTCTGGTTGGCCTGGATGGCTACGCGTGGTTGAGGGACCGGGAGCTGGGGACCGAGTGACTTGCCCCTCCCTCGGACACGGGGGGTCGTCGGATTATATTTAATCGGAGGAACTCTTCACACATGCGCCGGATCTCGGGGGGTAGTGAACACGCTACCTGCTGATACTCGGAGCTGGCTCCAGATAGGAATATCCTACGATCTCATTGGGGGAGGGAGATGGGGAATAAGCAGATGAAGACTAAAGGGGAATTACTAATAAGGCTGCCCAATACTTGGATGTAAGTTGGAAATAGGATAGAATGGGTTATATGTAAAATGCGCAATATTGTTGTTCCATTCTCTCTATATGTTACAAGATATACAGGAAGCTAGTAAATATGCATTTGTGAGATCCTGCACTGTTTCCTTAAAGGGATGCTTTACCATAATGATGTAATGACTGAATACTAATTGTCGTACACTGATGATTTTGTAATGCTGATTTGTTAAATAAAAAACCTTTAGGGCTCTTTCACACGGGGCGGATCAGTGATGATCCGCCCCGTGAACACCCGCTGGCTCAGCGGGGATCGCTCCGCCGATCCCCGCTGAGCAGAAAGATGACAGGTCCATCGCTGCACGCTGTGCAGCTACGGACCTGTCAGAGCGCCGCTCTCCCCTATGGGGGGATCGGATGATGACGGACCGTAGTGTCCGTCGTCACCCGATCCGATCCGAAAACAGATGGAAAAGTAGGTTTTTCCTCCGTTACACTTTTCGGATTGGAGCGGCGTCGGATGTCAGCGGACATGTCACCGCTGACATCCGACGCTCCATAGGGATACATGTATGTCCGTTTTTCATCCGAAAACGGAAGGATGAAAAACGGACATACGGATCCCCCGTGTGAAAGAGCCCTTACTGTTAAAAAAAGAGAAGAACCAAATAAACTATACAATCAAATCTGAGCTGTTTACAGCTCAGCCAAACACTAAATTTACACTATAGCCACAATTTTAGGAACAGGGGGCTATTTTATTATATCTTTTCATGTGAAAACACTGAAGAAATGACACTTTGCTACAATGTAATGTAGTGAGTGTACAGATTGTATAACAGTGTAAATTTGCTGTCTCAAAATAGCTCAACACACAACCATTAATGTCTAAACCACTGGCAACAAAAGTGAGTACACCCCTAAGTGAAAATGTCCCAATTGGGCTCTATTAGCCATTTTCCCTCCCCGGTGTCATGTGACTCGTTAGTGTTACAAGGTCTCAGGTGTGAATGGGGAGCAGGTGTGTTAAATTTGGTCTTATTGCTCTCCTCTCACTCTCTCATACTGGTCACTGGAAGTTCAGCCTGGCACCTCATGGCAAAGAACTCTGAGGATCTAAAAAAAAGAATTGTTGGTCTACATAAAGATGGCCTAGGCCAGTGTTTCTCAACTCCAGTCCTCAAGGCACCCCACCAGGTCATGTTTTCAGGATTTCCATTATTTTGCACAGGTGATTTGATCAGCTTCACTGCCTTAGTCATTACCACATCCGTTTTATCTAAGGGAAATCCTGAAAACCTGACCTGTTGGGGTGCCTTGAGGACTGGAGTTGAGAAACACTGGCCTAGAAGATTGCCAAGACCCTGGCACTGAGCTGCAGCATGGTGACCAAGACCATACAGCGGTTTAACAGGACAGGTCCCACTCAGAACAGGCCTCGCCATGGTCGACCATAGAAGTTGAGTGCACGTGCTCAGCGTCATATTCATAGGATGTCTTTGGGAAATAGACTTATAAGTGCTGACAGTATTGCTGCAGAGGTTGAAGGAGAAGGGGATCATCCTGTCAGTGCTCAGACCATACGCCACACACTGCATCAAATTGGTCTGCATGGCTGTCATTCCAGAAGGAAGTCTCTTCTAAAGATGATGCTCATGAAAGCCCGCAAACAGTTTGCTGAAGACAAGCAGACTAAGAACATGGATTACTGGAACCATGTCTTGTGGTCTGATGAGACCAAGATAAACGTATTTAATTTAGATGGTGTCAACAGTGTGTGGCGGCAACCAGGTGAGGAGTACAAAGACAAGTGTGTCTTGCCTACAGTCAAGCATGGTGGTGGGAGTGTCATGGTCTGGGGCTGCAAGAGTGCTGCCATGCCAGCACTTGGGAGCTACACTTCATTAAGAACCATGTCTTGTGGTCTGATGAGACCAAGATAAACTTATTTGATTTAGATGGTGTCAACAGTGTGTGGCGGCAACCAGGTGAGGAGTACAAAGACAAGTGTGTCTTGCCTACAGTCAAGCATGGTGGTGGGAGTGTCATGGTCTGGGGCTGCAAGAGTGCTGCCATGCCAGCACTTGGGAGCTACAGTTCATTAAGGAAACCATGAATGCCAACATGTACTGTGTCATACTGAAGCAGAGCATGATCCCCTCCCTTCGGAGACTGTGCTGCAGGGCAGTATTCCAACATGATCATGACCCCAGACCCCAAACACACCTCCAGGACGACCACTGCCTTGCCAAAGAAGCTGAGGGTAAAGGTGATGGACTGGCCAAGCAGTTCTCCAGACCTAAACCCGTTTGAGCATCTGTGGGGCATCCTCCAACAGAAGGAGGAGGAGCGCAAGGTCTCTAACATCCACCAGCTCCGTGATGTTGTCATGGAGGAGTGGAAGAGGACTCCAGTGGCAACCTGTGAAGCTCTGGTGAACTCCATGCCCAAGAGGGTTAAGGCAAAGCTGGAAAATAATGGTGGCCACACAAAATATTGACACTTTGGGCCCAATTTGGACATTTTCACTTAGGGGTGTACTCACTTTTGTTGCCAGCGGTTTAGACATTAATGGCTGTTTGTTGAGTTATTTTGAGGGGACAGCAAATTTATGCTGTTATACAAGCTGTACACTCACTACTTTACATTGTAGCAAAGTGTCATTTCTTCAGTGTTGTCACATGAAAAGATATAATAAAATATTTACAAAAATGTGAGGGGTGTACTCACTTTTGTGAGATACTGTATGTAATTTAGGTATAGGGACCATTATCATGAAGCTGTGTTAGGTTCTACTTAGTTAAAGTGATACTAAAGGTTCCGTTTTTTTTTTTTTTAAATAACAAACATGTCATTCTTACCTCCACTGTGCAGCTCGTTTTGCACACAGTGGCCCCGAACCTACTCTTCTGGGGTCCTTCGGCGGCTCTCTCGGCTCCTCCTCGCATTAGATAACCCCCTGGGAGAAGCGCTCTCCCAGGGGGCTACCTTGCGGGTGCACTCCCAAGTCCAGCAATCGGCATCCATAGACGCTGAATGCAGGATTCAACCCCCCGGCGGCTGCGTCATTGGATTTGATTGACAGCAGCGGGAGAAAATGGCTGCGCTGCTATCAATCTATCCAATCAACAGCCGAAAACCCCTTAGCTGAGAGATGGTGCGTCCCCGTGGGACAAGTTCGAGGGTTCAGGGAAGTAAAACGGGGGGAGGGCTGGGTTGTTTTTTCACCTTAATGCATAGCATGCATTAAAGTGAAAAAACACGAACTTTTACAACCCCTTTAACTCTTATGGCTTATTCAATTATTTACACTTTGCCATTTTTGGTTTGTTGTGTTAATGCACACACAATAGCATTTGCTATGCCACATGTCGAAATTTTATAGTGTTCCCTCTGCTTTTCTTCCTGATCTAAGAGATTACAGTGGGAGGGGCCGAGACTCCCTTCTGATGTATGCAAGATGGCAGAGGGAGGTCACGTGCAGCACTGTGCTAAGAAGGCGTGTAGCATTAACATTTTCTGAAAACACACATACTGCACTAAAGATGGACCTAAAACAGAGAGGATCAAAGTAATTAACTTTTCATTAGGTGTACTGAAGGAGAAATGAAGGTGATCATCTATTAATTATTACATTTTGATAAGAAATCTCTCAGGAGTTGTATAAGAGTCAGTTACTGTGCCAGGATGGTCATGTGACATAAAACAAAGACTGCGTTTCTCTCCCAGTCCTGAATATTGATTCAGAGATATTATCTGAGTTCAGCGCCAACCAGGTGACACCAAGGCGACGCAGAACAATTCCCAGTTAGAGCCTGGCCAGGACTCGCCTACCTGAGAGAGTGACAACACTAACACATTTAACAACCGCGAATCACACTGACTCATAGAACACCCCTATGCTAGGTGGAAGGCACTCATATACAACATTTAGGTGGTGATCTGTGCTTAAAACATACAGCGCTTACTGTATATACTGTAGGATATATTCCCTCACTGTATATAAGATATACAGTACCCAGCTCACTGTGTATAGGATAACCCTCCCTTACTGTATATAGGATATACCTCGCTCACCATACTGTATATAGATCTACCCATTTCACTGTACAGTATCTCACAAAAGTGAGTACACCCCTCACATTTTTTAAAAATATTTTATTCTATC
This sequence comes from Aquarana catesbeiana, assembly GCF_042186555.1. Taxonomy (NCBI): domain Eukaryota; kingdom Metazoa; phylum Chordata; class Amphibia; order Anura; family Ranidae; genus Aquarana; species Aquarana catesbeiana. The sequence continues at coordinate 535,638,141 of NC_133326.1, forward strand.
TTTTCATGTGACAACACTGAAGAAATGACACTTTGCTACAATATAAAGTGGTGAGTGTACAGCTTGTATAACAGTGTAGATTTGCTTTCCCCTCAAAATAGCTCAACACACAGCCATTAATGTCTAAACCGCTAGCAACAAAAGTGAGTACACCCCTAAGACCCCTTTCACACTTAAGGCGCTTTTCAGGCATTTTAGCACTAAAAATAGCGCCTGTAAAGTGCCTGAAAAGCCTCCCCATTCTGAAAGCCCGAGTGCTTTCACACTGGGGTGGTGCGCTTGCAGGATGGAAAAAAAAGTCCTGCAAGCAGTGTCTTTGGGGCGGTGGAGGAGCGGTGTATACACCGCTCCTGCACTGCCCTTGCCATTGAAATCAATGGGCAGTGCTGCCGAAGCCCCGCTAAAACTAGCTTTACCGCTAACGCACCCAGGCTACCATTAAAAATGTCCAAATCGGCCCCAAAGTGTCAATATTTTGTGTGGCCACCATTATTTTCCAGCACTGCCTTAACACTCTTGGGCATGGAGTTCACCAGAGCTTCAAGGGTTGCCATTGAAGTCCTCTTCCACTCCTCCATGATGACATCACGGAGTTGGTGGAGGTTAGAGATCTTGCACTCCTCCACCTTCCGTTTGAGGATACCCCACAGATGCTCAATAGGTTTTAGGTCTGGAGACGTGCTTGGCCAGTCCATCACCTGTACCCTCAGCTTCTTTAGCAAGGCAGTGGTTATCTTCAGCAAACTGCATGCAGGCTTTCTTGTGCATAATCTTTAGAAGAGGCTTCCCTCTGGGATGACAGCCATGCAGACCAATTTGATGCAGTGTGCGGCGTATAGTCTGAAGACTGACGGGCTGACCCCCCACCCCTTCAACCTCTGCAGCAATGCTGGCAGCACTCATACATCTATTTCCCAAAGACAACCTCTGGATATGACGCTGAGCACATCCACTCAACCTCTTTGGTCGACCATGTTTGTTCTGAGTGGAATCTGTCCTGTTAAACCGCTGTATGCTCTTGGCCACTGTGTTGCAGCTCAGTTTCAGGGTCTTGCAAATCTTCTTATAGCCTAGGCCATCTTTATGTAGAGCAACAATTCTTTTTTTCAGATCCTCAGAGAGTTCTTTGCCATAAGGTGCCATGTTGAACTTCCAGTGACCAGTATGAGAGAGTGAGAGCGATAACACAAAATTTAACACACCTGCTCCCCATTCACACCTGAGACCTTGTAACACTAAAGAGTCACATGACACTGGGGAGGGAAAATGGCTAATTGAGCCCAATTTGGACATTTTCACTTAGGGGTGTACTCACTTTTGTTGCCAGCAGTTTATATATTAATGGCTGTGTGTTGAGGTATTTTGAGGGGACAGCAAATTTACACTGTTATACAAGCTGTACACTCACTACTTTACATTGTAGCAAAATGTAATTTCTTCAGTGTTGTCACATGAAAACATATAAAATATTTACAAAATTGTGAGGGGTGTACTCACTTTTGTGAGATACTGTATATGCTGTACTCTGCTCACCATATAGAAGATATAGTCTGCTCACTGAATATAAAATTCCCTCTGCTCACCATATACAGGATTATATACTTGGTTAACCATATAGAGACTATACACAGCTTATTGTATATAAGATACACTCTCTTCACCATATATGCCCCACACTCTGTATAAAAGATATACCCTGCTCACCATATACACTATACTCATTGTATACAGTGTTCAGTCCTGGATAACATTCATTAACAGGTGGCATAAGTTATCAGAGAAGAACCCGTGACATTTGTATCTTCCTCCCCTTATGTGTGGAATAATCTCTTCAGGGGAAATATGAGATCTGATAAACAGCCACTCTGGTCATGTGCTGCTCCAGAAATAAAGTGCAGACTGACCATACAGACAGGCGTGTGTGCTGATGGCTGGAGAGCACTGACCTATCCTTACTTGGGCTGTACTGTGCATGTATGTATCCTGTACACATATATGTATACTGTACATGTATGTATCCTGAACACGTGTGTATCCTGTATATGCGTGTATGCGATACAGATATGTATCCTGTATACATACTGTATATTTATTCTGTACATGTCCTGAACGTGTGTGTTTCCTGTACACATTTGTATCCTGTACACATACTGTTTATGTATTCTGTACATGTATGTATCATGAACACGTGTGTATCCTGTACATGCGTGTATCCTGTACAGATATAGATATATAGAAAAGCAGCGCTCGCAAAATTAATAAGTGCACCACAAGCCTTATTGCAGCTGCTAGAAACAAATACTGTGATTTAAAATGAATATACAAAAAAAACAGCGCTGGCAACTAGCATGATAAAAAAAAAAATATATGAAAGTGAAAAAAGTCGCTACATAAATGCGACTATACAAATTGCATTTGGTGAAAAATAAGTGATAAAAATATTGCCACTATTTATCATAAACCCTCTAAAAATATACAATATGCGTAACCATAAGCAATCAAAGAAAATGTTGGTGATATTCACCTCAATAAAGAAACAATTGTGAGTTCAAGATGGATAGAAATGTTCATTCAGAGAACTAAAATAACAATAACAGCAGACTTCCACCTTCTCATCCAACAAGTTGATTACAGTCACCTGGAATACTGCGGTGGATATGAAGAGATGGGATAAAACTTGGACTGCTGATACTATAATAGAAAAATCTTGGGAGCCGCGGGCCACCCAAAAAACAAGAAGAAATATATATGGTGTAATACTGTGAGATGAGAGATCAATTGCGCATGATAGCGCTGCTCACGGAACGGATATGCAGAGCAGGCATTCAGAGTTTGACGGTGATTGCCGCTGTAACAGCGCGCACTCCACTGACTATAGGAAACAGCGTCACTGGTTTTTCAGACGTGAGCCGGATATTGCGTCGACGCGTTTCACCCCTCCTCCAGGGCGTCATCAAAGACATAACATCCAGCCCACACAAGATCAAATTTATATGCAGTATCAGGTGAGTGACAGCCAATTAAGGCTAGTGGATAAGAATTACCCACCTCTTCCTGGTTCATCATATCCGGTTGCAATTACAACAAACTTTAATAGATGAACAAGAACACGACATCCCTGTCATCAAAAAGTAAAAGTATAAACACACATTTGTATTGGATAAGCAAAGATATGAAGTACTGATATATCTCAACGGAATGCCTAAAAATAAAGACATACATAATACATACTTAAATAAAATCATTCCTAAAACAGCGTACGTATACATCTACCATAGAATCTTTCATTTTGTTAAAAACATTTCTAGAATTTAAAAGAAAAATATATATTCTGATGACCTACTGAAAATTTTTTTATATATGATGAAAATTGAAATAAGAATAAAAATAATAAATAAAAATAATAATAAAAATAAAAATGAAAAAAATACAAATACGAATAAAAATAGAATAAAAATAAAAATTAAAATAAAATAAAAATAAAAATAAAATAAAAATAAAATAAAAGTAAAAATAAAAATAAAATAAAATAAATAAAAATGAAAATAAATATTAAGATATAAATAATAATAATAATGAAAGTAAAAATAAGAAATAAATATATAAATAATAAATGAAATTAAAAATAATAAAATGAAATAAAATAGAAATAATTGATTAAATAAAAATAAAATTATTATGGAAAGATATGAAAAATTGGAAAAATTACAACCAATAAAAAATAAAAAATATTAAATATTAATGCAAGGAGTTACCAATTTGATAAAAAAACAATTGAGGTCCAGCGCAATGTTGAGGCCGAACGGACTCAGCGTACATAATCTATGGATCCATTGAGTTTCGTTTTGAGATATAGCCTTTTTGAGATTGGAGCCTCGCCAATGCTCCTCAACCCTGTCAATCCCACAAAAGGTGAGTACACTAGAGTCTTTGTTGTGAAACAACCTAAAATGGTTGGAAAGACCATGATGTCTATACCCTTTCTTGATCCTATTAACATGCTCTCTGAGCCTTACACCTAACTGCCTGGTAGTTCTCCCCACATACTGAAGATTACATGGACAGGACAGGAGGTTAGTAACGTGTGTAGTACTGCATGTTATGAACTTTTTAATCTCATAGGATCTCCCCTCTGACAGAGAGCTGAAATGGGTAGTTTTCCTCTTACGATATTTGGATGTCTTGCACATCATACATCTGCCACAACTGTAAAACCCAGTACTATCTAGAAAGGTACATCCTTTCTTAGGGGGGTTAATGACATTATGTGCCAATACATCTCTGAAAAACAATTCTATCTTTAATCCCAAGATCAGCAACAACCACTTCGTTGGAGTGTTTAAATCATTGGTTGAGCAGGATTTAGATAGACTACTATTAAACTGCAGAGACGCAAAAAAGATCTAGAAAAAGGTTTGGAGTTACTAGAGAAAAACAAAAATGTAGTCATTAGGGCAGCTGACAAGGGAGGGGGGTAGTGATACTCAACAAAACTGATTATTTAGAAGAGCTTAATAGATTAGTCAGAAATCAAGAAACATATGAAAAATTGAAGGGCAACCCTACAAAGAAATTCAAGGCCAAACTCAAAAGTTTGATTAAAACAGCAACCGATGATGGCATTTTGAAAAAGAAGAAGGCCAGATATCTTATCCCAGAATCACCACGAGTACCCGTGATATATATCAGTTACCGAAAATACACAAAAATCCTTCTAAACCTCCCGGTCGACAGATAGTCAGTGGAATCGGGTCACTTTTTTCCAGTCTTGGTGAATACCTGGACTATTTTTTGCAACCGCTCACCAAAAAATGTCCTGCATATCTTAAGGATAGTAAAGATCTAATCAAATTAATTAGCACAGTGACAGTGGATGACAATTGTCTGCTGGCAAGTATTGATGTCAACTCACTGTATACGAATATCCAGCAAGAACATGCTCTACAAGCAGTGGAATGGGCATTGGAGAGCACCAATATGAAACGCAAACAGAAAAAAGTTATTTTGAAGGCTCTCGATTTGGCAATGAGCCATAATTTTTTCTGGCATGAAAAAAAATATTATAGACAAACAAAAGGAGTCGCAATGGGGGCCAAGTATACACCATCAGTAGCCAACCTGTTCATGAGTTTTTGGGAAAATGGAGCTATCTACCAGTATAATATACCAGAACTTAGACTATATAAAAGGTATATAGACGATATCCTGATCATTTGGGCAGGATCACCGGATTCCTTTTTTGAATTTTTAGCCAAAATAGGTGCCAACCGTTTTGGTATTTCTTTTTCTGAGAGCTTTAGCTATCATGAGATTAATTTTTTAGATCTGACACTATTCACGCACCTTCTTCAAAGATGTTGACAGGAATGGTTACATTCCGTTAACAAGCTGCCATCACCCCAGATGGCTAGGAGGTATCCCCAAAAGTCAAATGCTCAGGATCAGAAGAAATTGTAGCAACATAGAGGACTATAATTCACAGGCCAATGTCATCATGAAACGGTTTCAAGATAAAGGCTATAGATTGGAAGATCTAGAGAAGACAAAAGAAATGATTGGTGGGATGGATAGGGATGATCTTGTTCAAATTGAGAGACAAAAAGGAACATAATTATGGTTTAGCATTTATGACTGGGTTTAATAGGCAGTATCGGGATTTTGAGAAAATTATTAAGAAACATTGGCCCCTTCTTTTACAAGATAGAGATCTGAAGAAAATCCTGCCAAATTAGCCCAAATTCATTTACACGAAACCACCTACGCTTAGGCTGCAATTGGCACATAATGTCATTACCCCCTAAGAAATATACAAAAAGGGGAGTTGGGACTTTAAATGAAGCGGTTGGAGTGCGGAGGGTTGAAAAATGGTAATTTAATAGTCATAATAAATAGAATACAAGGATTTCACATATATCAACACACATATATGTTTTTGCATAAAAATGAAGCATATAGTATGGAAAAATACATACAGTAGATATAAAATCATACTAGGTAGATGGTAATTGAAATACTAATGGTACAACGGTAACTGGAATTATAATCACATAGCCATGATAATAATCATAATCATAATAGGTGCCAGAAGTGGCATGCCCGGAACCTGGTAGCTGGAGTTTAAATCGCATGATAATAATAATGGTTATAGTGGGTGCCCGAAGTGGTGTGCCCGGGACCTGGTATGGAAAGGACATAATACTGGTAATAATATAAAAATATAAAAAATAATGATGACATCAGAGTACAAATAGTTAAGGTTGAAGCATCAAGTGTAGCTTGACGCGTTTCGTGGATGATATTCTCCACTCATCAGGAGCTGATGCAGTGCAAACCTGTAGGATATATACATATAATAAACCTCCATCTTAGTAGAGAGGAATAAAATAGATCTATTCACAAAATGGTTGGTCAGAAGACATACACTTACCAACCCTGGCACTGAGTGCGATGCACGGCAAATGGCACGAAGTGAGCCAGAGGCAACAAACCCCAGCACGGGAGCTGAGGCAGCATAATATGTCTAAATGGCAAAGGGTGATGGAATGGCAGTGTCTGGATAATGGGGTGGTGTCCATGTGACAGAAATGATAATGGAGAGCTTGTCAGAATGAAGGGATATCTAGGAACAAAATGTAAATTTGTAGATGGTAAATATTTGTAATCTGAAATAAAATTAGTAATATTAAATAATGTGTAGACAATGTACCCAAAGACACCCTTGTATATGATGTTGATAAATAATATTATAGAAGTAATCAAATTAGTAATATTGAGTAATGTATAGATAATGTATCCAAAGATACCCTTGTATATGATGTTGATAGATAATAATATGGAAGTAATAGTAATAGATACCTTTATATATGATATTGATAGATAGTATTGTGGATGTCATGGTGAAACAATTAAAATAGTAACTAGTGCAGATCTACATTTTTGTTTTTCTCTAGTAACTCCAAACCTTTTTCTAGATCTTTTTTGCGTCTCTGCAGTTTAATAGTAAGTCTATCTAAATCCTGCTCAACCAATGATTTAAACACTCCAACGAAGTGGTTGTTGCTGATCTTGGGATTAAAGATAGAATTGTTTTTCAGAGATGTATTGGCACATAATGTCATTAACCCCCCTAAGAAAGGATGTACCTTTCTAGATAGTACTGGGTTTTACAGTTGTGGCAGATGTGTGATGTGCAAGACATCCAAATATCGTAAGAGGAAAACTACCCATTTCAGCTCTCTGTTAGAGGGGAGATCCTATGAGATTAAAAAGTTCATAACATGCAGTACTGCACATGTTACTTACCTCCTGTCCTGTCCATGTAATCTTCAGTATGTGGAGAGAACTACCAGGCAGTTAGGTGTAGGCTCAGAGAGCATGTTAATAGGATCAAGAAAGGGTATAGACATCATGGTCTTTCCAACCATTTTAGGTTGTTTCACAACAAAGACCCTAGTGTACTCACCTTTTGTGGGATTGACAGGTTTGAGGAGCATTGGCGAGGCTCCAATCTCAGAAAGGCTATATCTCAAAACGAAACTTAGTGGATCCATAGATTACGTACGCTGAGTCCGTTCGGCCTTAATATTGAGCTGGACCTCAATTGTTTTTTATCAAATTGGTAACTCCTTCCATTAATATTTAATATTTTTTATTTTTTATTGGTTGTAATTTTTCCAATTTTTCATATCTTTCCATAATAATTTTATTTTTATTTAATCAATTATTTCTATTTTATTTCATTTTATTATTTTTAATTTAATTTATTATTTATATGTTTATTTCTTATTTTTACTTTCATTATTATTATTATTATTATTATTTATATCTTAATATTTATTTTCATTTTTATTTATTTTATTTCATTTTTATTTTTACTTTTATTTTTATTTTTATTATTATTTATTATTTTTATTCTTATTTCTATTTTCATCATATATAAAAAAAATTTCAGTAGGTCATCAGAATATATATTTTTCTTTTAAATTCTAGAAATGTTTTTAACAAAATTAAAGATTCTATGTTAGATGTATATGTACGCTGTTTTAGGAATGATTTTATTTAAGTATGTATTATGTATGTCTTTATTTTCAGGCATTCTGTTGAGATATATCAGTACTTAATATCTTTGCTTATCCAATACAAATGTGTGTTTATACTTTTACGTTTTGATGACAGGGATGTCGTGTTCTTGTTCATCTATTAAAGTTTGTTGTAATTGCAATAGGATATGATGAACCAGGAAGAGGTGGGTAATTCTTATACACTAGCCTTAATTGGCTGTCACTCACTTGATGCTGCATATAAATTTGATCTTGTGTGGGCTGGATGTTATGTCTTTGACATAAGGAGGGGCGAAACGCATCAACGCAATATCCGGTTCACGTCTGAAAAACCAGTGATGCTGTTTCCTGTAGTCAGTGAAGCGCACGCTGTTACAGCGGCGATCACCGACAAACTCTGAATGCCTGCTCTGCATATCCGTTCCGTGAGTGCGCTATCATGCGCAATTGATCTCTCATCTCACAGTATTACACCATATATATTTCTTCTTGTTTTTTGGGTGGAATATGATGCCGCAGCTCCCAAGGTTATTCTATTATAGGATCAGCAGTCCAAGTTTTATCCCATCTCTTCATATCCACCGCAGTATTCCAGGTGACTGTAATCAACTTGTTGGATGAGAAGGTGGAAGTCTGCTGTTATTGTTATTTTAGTTCTCTGAATGAACATTTCTATCCATCTTGAACTCACAATTGTTTGTTTATTGAGGTGAATATCACCAACATTTTCTTTGATTGCTTATGGTTACACATATTGTATATTTTTAGAGGGTTTATGATAAATAGTGGCAATATTTTATCACTTATTTTTCACCAAATGCAATTTTTATAGTCGCATTTATGTAGCGACTTTTTTCACTTTCATATATTTTTTTTTATCATGCTAGTTGCCAGTGCTGTTTTTTTTGCATATTCCTGTACAGATATGTTTAATGTACACGTATGTATCCTGTACACATACTGTATATGTATTCTGTACATGTATGTATCCTTACCTGAACATGTGTGTATCCTGTACATGCATGTATCCTTTACAGATATGTATCCTGTACACATACTGTATATGTATTCTGTACATGTATGTATACTGAATATGCATGTATCCTGTACATGCGTGTATCCTGTACACGTATGTATCCTGTACACAAACTGTATATGTATTCTGTACATGTATGTATTCTGTACATGCGTGTATCTTGTACACATACTGTATATGTATTCTGTACATGTACAGTATATATCCTGTGAATGCATGTTTTCTGTAACTATATGTATAACTGTACACATATGTGTTATACACTGCATGTTTATTTAGAACTTTCAATTTAAATTCAAATTTCAAGCTGTGCATATCACTGTCTGTACAGTAGAACTGAGGAACAATCTGAGCTCACATCCAGACAGTATAAACAGCAAGCAGTGTGTGGGTGGGGTCTACTCACCCTGCCCTTGGGGGCGCCTCTCTTGTGTAAGCTCTCACCGATGCCAAGGACCAGGCAGGGGCCGTGTTCATGTGAAAGTCAGAGATGAGTCGTACACTGTGTGCAGCTGTGTACAGTTCTGTGAAACACTCTGTCTCATTTCGCTGAACACCCTATCTTCCAGAATGTAGCATTCAGAGGGGGATACCGCAGAGTCCATGTCCCACTCCACCAGTCCATCTTTACTCTGCCGTCTCACTTCCAATGACAATGCACTTATTAACTCCTACAACTCTTCTGTAGTATGCAGCTAGGTCCATGGGGTCTCTGTACTACGGATTTGGTCCCAATAGGGTGACAATGAGCAGTGACCAGTGTAACGGTGTAGTAGTGAGCAGTGTGACAGTGTAGTAGTGAGCTGTGACCTGTGTGATGGCGTAGTAGTGAGCAGTGACCTGTGTGACAGTGTAGTAGTGAGCAGTGACCTGTGTGACAGTGTAGTAGTCAGCAGTGACCTGTGTGACAGTGTAGTAGTCAGCAGTGACCTGTGTGACAGTGTAGTAGTGAGCAGTGACCTGTGTGACAGTGTAGTAGTGAGCAGTGACCTGTGTGACGGCGTAGTAGTGAGCAGTGACCTGTGTGACAGTGTAGTAGTGAGCAGTGACCTGTGTGACAGTGTAGTAGTGAGCAGTGACCTGTGTGACAGTGTAGTAGTGAGCAGTGACCTGTGTGACAGTGTAGTAGTCAGCAGTGACCTGTGTGACAGTGTAGTAGTGAGCAGTGACCTGTGTGACAGTGTAGTAGTGAGCAGTGACCTGTGTGACAGTGTCGTAGTGAGCAGTGACCAGTGTGACAGCGTAGTAGTAGTGAGCAGTGACCAGTGTGATGGTGTAGTAGTGGGCAGTGACCAGTGTGACAGTGTAGTAGTGAACAGTGTGACAGCGTAGTAGTGAGCAGTGACCAGTGTGACAGTGTAGTGTAGTAGTGAGCAGTGACCAGTGTGATGGTGTAGTAGTGGGCAGTGACCAGTGTACTGCCCTGTACACACGGTCGGATTTTCCAATGGAAAATGTGTGATAGGACCTTGTTGTCGGAAATTCCGACCGTGTGTAGGCTCCATCACACATTTTCCATTGGATTTTCCGACACACAAAGTTTGAGAGCAGGCTTTAAAATTTTCCGACAACAAAATCCGTTGTCGGAATTTCCGATCGTGTGTACACAAATCCGACGCACAAAGTGCCACGCATGCTCAGAATAAATAAAGAGATGAAAGCTATTGGCTATTGCCCCGTTTATAGTCCCATTGTATGTGTTTTACGTCACCGCATTCAGAACGATCGGCTTTTCCGACAACTTTGTGTGACCGTGTGTATGCAAGACAAGTTTGAGCCAACATCTGTCAGAAAAAATCCTAGGATTTTGTTGTCGGAATGTCCGATCAATGTCCGACCGTGTGTACGGGGCATGACAGTGTAGTGTAGTAGTGAGCAGTGACCAGTGTGATGGTGTAGTAGTGAGCAGTGACCAGTGTGATGGTGTAGTAGTGAGCAGTGACCAGTGTGACAGTGTAGTAGTGACCAGTGTGACAGTGTAGTAGTGTGAGCAGTGACCAGTGTGACAGTGTAGTAGTGTGAGCAGTGACCAGTGTGACAGTGTAATAGTGTGAGCAGTGATCAGTGTGACGGTGTAGTAGTGAGCAGTGTGACAGTGTAGTAGTGAGCAGTGTGATGGTGTAGTAGTGAGCAGTGTGATGGTGTAGTAGTGAGCAGTGACCTGGGTGACAGTGTAGTAGTGAGCAGTGACCAGTGTGACAGTGTAGTAGTGAGCAGTGACCAGTGTGACAGTGTAGTAGTAAGCAGTGATCTGTGACCCTCCTGTGTCTCTCCCTCAGCACTGGGGTGGCATTGGCTGACTGACAGAGAGAAATTGAGGGAGAAGAGAAACACTGGAATACTAGTCAGTACCAGTGTGTAAAAATGTATTTGCTTTGGAAGAATAAATCGCCTCTAACGTTGGGTGCCCTATGTGTGGATGATGTAGATGACCAAAAAAGGTTGAAAAACACTGTTCTAGGATGACAATGGACAGTCAGTAATGTTCTAGGATGACAATGGACAGTCAGTAATGTTCTAGGATGACAATGGACAGTCAGTAGTGTTCTAGGATGACAATGGGAAGTCAGTAATGTTCTAGGATGACAATGGACAGTCAGTAATGTTCTAGGATGACAATGGACAGTCAGTAGTGTTCTAGGATGACAATGGACATTCAGTAGTGTTCTAGGATGACAATGGGAAGTCAGTAATGTTCTAGGATGACAATGGACAGTCAGTAATGTTCTAGGATGACAATGGACAGTCAGTAATGTTCTAGAATGACAATAGACAGTACTGAGTGTTCTAGGATGACAATGGACAGTCAGTGATGTTCTAGGATGACAATAGACAGTCAGTGATGTTCTAGGATGACAATGGACAGTCAGTAGTGTTCTAAGATGACAATGGGAAGTCAGTAATGTTCTAGGATGACAATGGACAGTCAGTAATGTTTTAGGATGACAATGGACAGTCAGTGAGTCAGGACACACACAGGAAGATAGAAGGTAGTGATGTCCAGTTCATGAACGAATCGTTCTTTTGAATCGATTCTTTTCAGTGAACTGGATGAATCGATTCATCTGAGTGAACTGATCCATTTGAAACAGTTCACTATGCACTCAATACATAGCAGAGCAGAGCAGAGCAGGCCTGGTAATATGATCCTAGAGTGAGAGAGCTTGGCCCCTCCCTGCAACCAATCAGCATGCTCAAGGCACAGTGACACTCAGGAACTGGATACAAACTTAAAACAAGAGTCAGGAGTACACAGTACACCGAGTTAAAGAATCATACAAGTTACCAAGTTAAAGAATCATAGGAGTTGTTAGAACATAGTACACTGAAAGAACCATGAGTCGCCACCAGTAGAACAATACACTAAATCAATGATCAGGTAGCAGCACTACACTACAGACTGCTTTAAAGACAGAGAGGACAAAGTCAAGATAACAAGCCTCTATATGATAGTGACAGGTTCTCTTTATTGCATCTTGGGTCTGTTATATGATCATATGAGTATAGGATTGTGCTCAGTAACCTGGGTAGCAGGTGTTCTGTCAGATCAAGCAATCTATAGGAGTAGCCAATATTGCCACTTACGTGATGCACAAACAGCTGTGTAAACGAAAAGCGGGTTTTTGTGCATGTGAACTGCATTCTGATGGGCCAACTTCACAGTTAAGATTGCTAGCCATCAGATTTGTCTGTAGTCTTTACAGTGCATAATGAGGCCCCTTTCACACTTGTGTGACTTGTCCTGCAACTTGGGACTACAAAGTCGCATGACAAGTGGTACCCCATGATTTCCAATGAGTACCGTTCATATCTGTGCGTCTTCAACTCACAGCGACTTCAAAGTAGTCACTGCATTACTTTGGTCCTATTTTGATGCGACTTGAGGCAGAGACCTCAAGATTACATAGGTAATTCTTCAAGTCGCATCAAAGTCACGGTAAAAATCGTGGCAAAAATTGCACGACTTTCAAATGGCACAAGTGTGAAAGGAGCCTAACGATTGGATTTTACTACCGTGGGTACTTCGCCCGCCCGTGGTAGTAAAATCCGATCATTTTTCCTGTGCATGCGCTGTAAAGACTATGGAAAAATCTGATGGCTAGCAATATTAACTGTGAAGTTGGCCCATCAGAATGAGGTTCACACGCACAAAAACCCGCTTTTCATCTACACAGCTTTTTGTGCGACACCAAAATTGATGACGCTGGCTGCTCTGACACAATAGTATTGTGCTTGTGCTCTGAGCAGCAAACTAAATACAAGTAAACCTCCCCAGGACCTGCCAACCTTCTGTGAAGGATCATTCTTTTGATTCTAATCATTTAAGGTTGAGTCAGAGATTTGGTTCACTTGCTTGTCAGTAGACTCAGCAAGTGAACCGAAGAACCGAAGAATCGATTCATTGAATCAGTTCATTTCAGTGAGTAGTTCGAAATGAACCGATTCAATTAAAAGATCCGGACTTCCCATCACTAATAGAAGGCACTAAAGGTTGTAGCCAGTGAGGAGGGGAGATGTGAGGAGACGCTCAGCTCTGCAATCCAGGAGAATCATTAACTAGAGAGTGTGCCGATATCTCCTCCACCCTGTACAGGCCAGGACGTGAGTGGGGCGGAGAGTGGAGGGGGATCCGCTCACTGTCTCCCTCACAATACCAGACAAGTCTTCTCACTTTGTGTTCTATTCCAGTCAGAGGTCTGTGCGGGCTGAGGAGGCGGGCTGTGTGTAAACAGTGCTTATCAGGGATATCAGGAGCTCAACTGCACCAGGATGACACACAACAAGTTCTGTCACAATCCAGACACCCAGCCGGGAGAGAGTGACAACTGACACCGAGATCACAGCAAAGGGGACACCACAGGTAACACTGACAATACCAGGGGGACACCACACAGGTAATACTGACAATACCAGGGAGACACCACACAGGTAATACTGACAATACCAGGGAGACACCACACAGGTAATACTGACAATACCAGGGAGACACCACACAGGTAATACTGACAATACCAGGGGGACACCACACAGGTAACACTGACAATACCAGGGGGACACCACACAGGTAACACTGACAATACCAGGGAGACACCACACAGGTAATACTGACAATACCAGGGGGACACCACACAGGTAATACTGACAATACCAGGGGGACACCACACAGGTAACACTGACAATACCAGGGAGACACCACACAGGTAATACTGACAATACCAGGGGGACACCACACAGGTAATACTGACAATACCAGGGGGACACCACACAGGTAATACTGACAATACCAGGGGGACACCACACAGGTAATACTGACAATACCAGGGAGACACCACACAGGTAACACTGACAATACCAGGGGGACACCACACAGGTAACACTGACAATACCAGGGGGACACCACACAGGTAACACTGACAATACCAGGGAGACACCACACAGGTAACACTGACAATACCAGGGGGACACCACACAGGTAACACTGACAATACCAGGGGGACACCACACAGGTAAGACTGACAATACCAGGGGGACACCACACAGGTAAGACTGACAATACCAGGGGGACACCACACAGGTAACACTGACAATACCGGGGGGACACCACACAGGTAAGACTGACAATACCGGGGGGACACCACACAGGTAACACTGACAATACCGGGGGGACACCACACAGGTAACACTGACAATACCGGGGGGACACCACACAGGTAACACTGACAATACCGGGAGGACACCACACAGGTAACACTGACAATACCGGGGGGACACCACACAGGTAACACCGACAATACCGGGGGGACACCACACAGGTAACACCGACAATACCGGGGGGGGGACCACACAGGTAACACCGACAATACCGGGGGGGGGACCACACAGGTAACACCGACAATACCGGGGGGACACCACACAGGTAACACTGACAATACCGGGGGGACACCACACAGGTAACACCGACAATACCGGGGGGGGACCACACAGGTAACACCGACAATACCGGGGGGACACCACACAGGTAACACTGACAATACCAGGGGGACACCACACAGGTAACACTGACAATACCAGGGGGACACCACACACAGGGCCGTCTTTAAGGCAGGGCAAAAGGGGCAGCTGCCCTGGGCCCTGTCATTGTTGTGGGGCCCAAAGCAGCTGCCTCATACTTGCCAACTATCCCAGTTTAAATTCCCTCATCCCTTAAGGTTTTAGTCTCATGCTGTGTCCTGATATCTCAGTATGAAGTTCTGTTACTAATGCTGCCCAGCTCTGCCCTATTGTTGAGTACAGATGACTCACCTGCAGACCCTGTGTTTACATGTAAATACCGGAATTTATATATAAATAGCAGCAGCATTCATATGTAAATAGCGGCAGACCGGCAGCATTCTATGTAAATAGAGGTGGTATTCATATGTATATCATGCCCCCTGAGGTCATATCCACCATCACCTATACTGAATGCTGCTCACTGGGGAGATAAAGGGCATGCTTGAAAGTCCTGCCTACAACTGTGTTTACTAAGCCTACCATCAGCCTTTTCTGCAAAGGTAAGCAAATTAGTTGTTGGGGAGGGTAGTGTGGGGTGTGCAGAGGTAGGCAAAGAAGGAATTACAGTTTGGGGTGCACAGGTGAGCAAGGAGGGGATGTATAGAGGTAAGGAATGTGGGTGCAAAGATGAGCAGAGGAGACAGGTAGAGTTAAAGGGGAAGGGGATTTGAGTGGTGTGGTGTCAGGAAAGCGATTTTGCATGTGTTCCCAACACACACAAATTTGAACGCAGGCTAAATGTCTCAGTTACATTGGTGGTCAATGTAAATCTTCTCATTACATTGGTGATTGGTGTAGAGGCATTTCATTCACACCAGTGGCCAGTGTGAATGTCCCCCTTACATTGGTGGTTACTGTGAATGCTTCTATTACATTAGTGGTCAGTGTAAACCCCTATTACATTGGTGGCCAGTGTTAAAACTCCTCTTTATATTGGTAGTTGGTAAAAAAAAATCAGCATTACCATTGATTACACCCTCCCCTACTCCCAGCACTGCCACTGATCCCAGGAGTTCTAGGATCCCTAGGAGTTTTCTGTCCATTAATGGGCCCCCTCACCTCCCCAGTCCATGGTGTGCAGGCAGTGAGAAAATGATGTGCTGTAACCTCTAGCAACCAATCAGTAAGCAGTAATGATGTGCAGTAACCAATCAGTGAGCAGTGTTGATGTACAGTAATCTCTAGCAAACAATCAACAAGCAGAAATCATGTGCTGTAACCTCTAGCAACTAATCAGTGAGCGGAAATGTTTGCTATAACCTTTAGAAACCAGTCAGTGAGTGGTAATGATACACTGTAACCTCTGGCAACCAATCACAATCACTGTCTGATCTGATTCAGTAAACAGATTTTGAGTCTAGCTGCTATTTATTGTATGTCTCATAGCAGGTGGAGAGCAAAACTGCATGGGGGGGCCCAAGAAATCTTTTGCCCGGGGTCCAATTAATATTAACCGGTTCAATACAGGGCATTTTCACCTCCTTCCTTCCCTGGCCAATTTTTAGTTTTCAGCGCTGTCGCACTTTAAACGACAATTGCACGGTCGTGCAACGTTGTACCCAAAAAAAATTGACGTCCTTTTTTCCCCACAAATAGAGCTTTCTTTTGGTGGTATTTGATCGCCTCTACGGTTTTTATTTTTTGCGCTATAAACAAAAGAAGAGCGACAATTTTGAAAAAAACACAATATTTTTTACTTTTTGCTATAATAAATATCCCAATTTTTTTAAAAAAAATTTTTTTCCTCAGTTTCGGCCAATACGTATTCTTCTACATATTTTTGGTAAAAAAAAATCGCAATAAGCGTATATTGATTGGTTTGTGCAAAAGTTATAGCGTCTACAAAATACAGGATAGATTTATGGCATTTAAAAAAAATATATATTTATTTATTTTTTTAGCAGCGATCGCGATTTTTTTTTGTGACTGCGACATTATGGCGGACACATCGGACACTTTTGACACATTTTTGGGACCATTCACATTTATACAGCGATCAATGCTATAAAATTGCATTGATTACTGTGTAAATGTGACAGGCAGTGAAGGGGTTAACCACTAGGGGGCGGGGAGGGGTTAATATGTTTCCTAGGGAATGCTTTTAACTGTAGGGGGAGGGGATGTACAAGGGGAGGAGATCGCTCTCCTCTCACCTGACAGGCTGTGGATCTGTGTGTTTACACACACAGATCCACGGTCCGGCCCGGTTAACGGGCAATCACGTGACATTGCGGCCGCCGGGCACACGCACCGGGTCCCGAGCAACGCGGCGGTGCGCGCGCGCCCCCTAGACGACCGGGAATCCCAGGACTTCATATGACGTCCACCCAGGATGGGAGACCCCATCCCAGGATGTCATGTGACTATATGTGGGTAGGGAAGTGGTTAAAGACGGCCCTGACCACACACGTAATACTGCCAGGCAGGGCCGCCATCAGGTGTGTACAGCCCACACACTTGTAAGGGGCCCGAGAGTCTAGAAGGGCCCGGCTGTCTGGCGGGGATGAGAGAAGGCAGGGAGGGGTGCATGAGAGCTCCGTGGCTGCGCTGGCTTTCAGAATGTGTGCGAGTCAGCAGCTGCTGCTGTGTCACTGACATCGGGCTCTTTGCTGCCACCTCTGGTAAATTCCAGCATGTGCACTCCTCGTGTGTTTTCCACAAGAGCTGGGACCAGTGTAGCAATAACTCTCGGTGGAGCTGCTGGTTTAAGCAGGTCTGTTACCTTCACTCTGCTTCCCTCTGTTTCACCAGCACCAGGTCTAGGGTTCCGTTGAGTTTACCTCTGGACGACACACGCACCAACACTGGAGTACGTTTTCAATGCTTTATTAAACACTTGACTTAGGAAATAGCAGGAAAGAGGCGGAAAGGAAACTGCAGAAGAAACTCAAACATCTTCTTGTAGGGTTCTTTTGACAAATGTCCCGGTAGAATTCAGATATTGTATGGAATGCGCTCCTCTCGTGGGACACACTCCTTGCTCGTCTGGATAGGCCTCTCTCAATAGCCGAGCAGCCAGTACGCAGCACGAATCAAAGTATCTGCCACAGATTGCTTGGGAACAAAACCCGTACGATCCTCTGCCACAGGATGTATCAGATGTTCTGTAATGAATGTCAGTCACAGTGCCTGAACCTTTAAGCCAACCCGGCAACACTATGCTGTATAGTTACTTTCGGATATGTCCTCCAACCGAGTCACCAGGCCCCTCTATAGACCAGCGCTCTGCGTGATCTCTCCAAGACGGGTCCTCCCCTGGGATCTCCTCAGTTGTCCATCTTCGCCACACAGGACCGACAGCTCAGGACCATTCCTCGGACCATTCCTCGGCCGCGGTGGTAGGCCCCAGACAAGCCTCTGGACCCACCCCTGCGCCGCAGTATCGTGGGCCTCCGGAACGGATGCATACCTGTCGGCCAGGAGGGCCAGCAGGTGGCTGTAAAACGAACCCCAAAATATGGCGTCTGTCCCATAAATACCCTCACCCAGAATGCAACTCAGAGGACCACCTCCACCGAGTTGTCTTCGGGACAGAAGAGCATCCATACGCTTCAACACACTGCCTTTCCAACACTAACCAGTGGTAACAGCGACACCCACCGGTCAGCACGGAAACACACACAACGTCAGCCAAGCTGGAACAGAGGCAAACTTAACCTTCCTAATGAACAAGTTACTAAATTTACCTAACATGCGGTAGATTGCAAATCTACCAGCGCTACACCAGGAACAGCACCTTCCAAGTAAGGATTAATGTAAAACAGAAGAGGAACGGGGGTGGGGTGGTGTACATGTGTGTGTCTGTGTACATATGTGTGTGTGCCTATGTGCATGTGTACATATGTGTGTGTGCCTGTGTTCATGTTTGTGTGTCTGTGTACATATGTGTGTGTGCCTGTGTACGTGTGTGAGGGGGGCTTAGAGCATACAGATGTGAGGGGGTCTGAGAGCGTACAGGTGTGAGGGGGGCTGATAGCGTACAGGTGTGTGGGGGGCTGACAGCATACAGGTGTGAGGGGGCTGAAAGCAAACAGGTGTGAGGGGGGCTGAGAGCGTACAGGTGTGTGGGGGGCTGAGAGCACACATGTGTGTGGGGGGGCTGAGAGCGTACAGGTGTGTGGGGGGGCTGAGAGCGTACAGGTGTGTGGGGGACTGAGAGCGTACAGGTGTGTGGGGGGCTGAGAGCGTACAGGTGTGTGGGGGGCTGAGAGCGTACAGGTGAGAGAGGGGCTGAGAGTGTACAGGTGAGAGGGGGGCTGAGAGCGTACAGGTGTGTGGGGGGCTGAGAGCGTACAGGTGTGTGGGGGGCTGAAAGCGTACAGGTGTGTGGGGGGCTGAAAGCGTACAGGTGTGTGGGGGGCTGAGAGCGTACAGGTGTGAGGGGGCTGAGAGCGTACCGGTGTGTGGGTGGCTGAGAGCGTACAGGTGTGTGGGGGGCTGAGAGCGTACAGGTGTGTGGGGGGCTGAAAGCGTACAGGTGTTGGGGCTGAGAGCATACAGGTGTGTGGGGGGCTGAAAGCGTACAGGTGTGAGGGGGGCTGAGAGCGTACAGGTGTGTGGAGGGCTGAGAGCGTACAGGTGTGTGGGGGGCTGAGAGCGTACAGGTGTGTGGGGGGCTGAGAGCGTACAGGTGTGTGGGGGGCTGAGAGCGTACAGGTGAGAGGGGGGCTGAGAGCGTACAGGTGTTGGGGCTAAGAGCGTACAGGTGTGTGTGGGGCTGAGAGCGTACAGGTGTAAGGGGGGCTGAGAGCGTACAGGTGTGAGCGGGCTGATAGCGTACTGGTGTGTGGGGGGCTGAGCGCGTACAGGTGTGTGGGGGGCTGAGAGCGTACCGGTGTGTGGGGGCTGAGAGCGTACAGGTGTGAGGGGGGCTGAGAGCGTACAGGTGTGTGGGTGGCTGAGAGCGTACAGGTGTGTGGGGGGCTGAGAGCGTACAGGTGTGTGGGGGGCTGAGAGTGTACAGGTGTTGGGGCTGAGAGCGTACAGGTGTGTGGGGGCTAAAAGCGTACAGGTGTGAGGGGGGCTGAGAGCGTACAGGTGTGTGGGGGGCTGAGAGCGTACAGGTGAGAGGGGGGCTGAGAGCGTTCAGGCGTTGAGGCTAAGAGCGTACAGGTGTGTGGGGGGCTGAGAGCTTACAGGTGAGAGGGGGGCTGAGAGCGTACAAGTGTTAGGGGGTCTGAGAACATACAGGTGTGAGGGGGGCTGCGAGCATACAGTTGTTAGGGGGGCTGAGAACGTACAGGTGTTAGGGGGTTGAGAGAGAACATGTGAAGAGGGGCTGCGAGCGCACAACTGCTGGTTTGGGATGTCTCTTTTGGGCAAAATATAAAAATGAAAGCACTGATGACTTATAATACACTAGAGGTCGACCGATATGGGTTTTTCTCTGGCCGATGCCGATATTTAGAAATCGCGGTGGCCGATGGCCGATATGTGATGCCGATTTTTTTGGGCCGATATATTAGGCCGATTTTTTTTTTTTTCCCCCTTCATCTCATAAAATCTAACAGTTAGACCCCTTTCACACTGGGGCGTTTTTTTAGGCGTTTTTGGGCTAAAAATAGCGCTGTAAAGTGCCTGTAAAACGGCTTCCCTACAGTCTCAGTGTGATATCCCGAGTGCTTTCACACTGAGGCGATGCGCTGGCAGGATGTCTTTGGAGTGGTGTATACCGCTGCTCCACCATTCCTGCCCATTGAAATGAATGCGCACCGCTGCCGAAGTGGCTGCAAAGCGTTTCGGCAGCAGCACTTCAGGGGCGCATTTAACCCCTTCCTCGGCCGCTAGCTGGGTTATAAGCGCCCCGCTAGCAGCCGAATAGCGCCGCTAAAATGACGGTAAAGCGCCGCTAAAACTAACAGCGTTTTACCGTCAACGCCTGCCCGCTCCAGTGTGGAAGCAACCTTAAGTAATAAGTGATACAGAAAAGTTTTTACATTTAAACATTTATTGAACAAAACAAACCTCCAATCAGTTCACTTGTATGTATAATTTAGATTAAAAAAAAAATAACTATATCTTAAATATTAAATACACAAAAACAGGTAACCAAAACTTTTGGACGAAAAAAAATGGGCTAACTTTACTGCTTATTTTTTTTTTTTAATTAGTGTATTTTATTTTAAAAAATTGCGTTTGAAAGACCGCTGCGCAAATACCGTGTGACATAAAATATTGCAACAACCGCTATTTTATTCCCTAGGGTCTCTGCTAAAAAAAATATATATATAATGTTTGGGGGTTCCAAGTGATTTTCTAGAAGAAAATACAGAATTTTTACTTGTAAGCAACAAATGTCAAAAAAGATTTAGTCTTTAAATGGTTAAACTGAGAGCTTCTACACACAGAGTTCAGTCTATTGATAAAAGAACCCAAAGAGATACAAATGTATCTTCTTATCAGACTTGGCAGGCTGCCCAGAGGAGGAGAGAAGAAACCTTCAGACAACTTGCAATTGACTTCTATTACAGAAGTCATTTGCAAGTCCCGCTGAAGTTATAATCGTCTTTTTTTATCAGCACAATCCGCCGATTAAGTAAAAAAAGCCAAATATCGGCTGATATATCGGTCGACCTCTATAATACACTGTTCATTTTCATATATGACGTTGTAAGTGTTAAAGTAAAATTGCACGGAAGGACTTGATGGGACGGCCAGTGGGCAGGCCCTGGGGAATGTTGGCGGTCAGGCCTGGAGGGGCCCAGGCCTAAAGCTGTCTAAGGGGCCCCACAATTTCTGATGGCTGCCCTGCTGCCAGGGGGACACCACACAGGTAATACTGCCAGGGGGACACCACACAGCTAACACTGAGAATACCAGGGGGACACCACACAGGTAACACTGCCAGGGGGACACCACACAGGTAAAACTGCCAGGGTGACACCACACAGGTAACACTGACAATACCAGGGGGACACCGCACAGGTGATACTACCAGGGTGACACCACAAAAGGTAACACTGACAATACCAGGGGGACGCCACACAGGTGATACTGCCGGGGGACACTACACAGGTAATACTGCCAGGGTGACACCACACAGCTAACACTGACAATACCAGGGGGACACCGCACAGGTGATACTACCAGGGTGACACCACAAAAGGTAACACTGACAATACCAGGGTGACACCACACATTTAACACTGACAATACCAGGGGGACACCACACAGCTAACACTGCCAGGTTGATACCATAAAAGGTAACAATGACAATACAGGGGTGACACCACAGAAGCAACAAAAACAATACTGGGGTGACAACACAGGAAACAATGACAATACAGGGGTGACACCACAAAAATAATACCGGAGTACCACCACACAGGTAACAATGATAATACAGGGGTGACACTGCACAGGTATCAATGACACCACCAGGGTGACACAACACAGATAACACTGACATTACCAGGGTGACATCACACAGTTATCACTTACGCCTCTTGAATAACATCACGCAGGTAACAATGACACCGCTGGGGTGACACCACACAAGTACCGTGATACAGAGTGATTGTATATCTGTCTGCCTACTATGGGAAAAACACATCAATATGACTGACTCTGCACTCCCCTAAGTAGCTGTCAGTGTATGGAGAGTGCTCAGCCTGTGTAGGTGTGCAGTGTGTGTA
This sequence comes from Aquarana catesbeiana, assembly GCF_042186555.1. Lineage (NCBI taxonomy): Eukaryota > Metazoa > Chordata > Amphibia > Anura > Ranidae > Aquarana > Aquarana catesbeiana. The sequence continues at coordinate 535,660,925 of NC_133326.1, forward strand.
TATAGGATGTATGATACTTTGTATCCATGTACAGTGTTTCTGTAACTGTGTACAGAATATGCATGTGTGGGTACAGTGTGTTGGTGTACATTCACTGATATGATATGATATCAGAAGTGTCCTTAGCTCACAGGAATAATCATTCTGACTCAGTGGGAGGCACTGTGTTGGCATATCAGTGTTGGGCTGTGACACCCGCTGCCAGTTACTGCTCTCTGACCTTTAAGTTGGGCTGCCGTTTTAGTTTCCTGGACACCTTTCCTTGTTTGGTGCCACCAGGGCATTGAACTATTGGTGTGATAACAGAGTGAAATAAATTAGTAAATTGCATACCTCCCAACTTTTTGAGATGGGAATGAGGGGCACCTATTATCAAAACAAAGCAATTTAAAAGAACCGCGCTAAAAATTCCAAATATCTCAAATGATGTGATAAAATCAACGTGTTATATTAAATTCTGAACCCAAATGTCAACACAATATATATGTGATAATTTGAATAATCAAAAAAATGTATTAAAAAACTTTATGCAAATAAAATATAAAAAGTGGCAAAAAAGATAAAGTCCGTGACTTTAAAAGTGACTTCGGATACCAACAGTCCTTAATGTAAATAATTCCACCAATAGTGATTGAAAACTTTAGTGAGTAGAAACATCTCGTGAAAAGGATCCACCACCTATGCAGATATATGTTTACCAGAGGTAAGCTGTAATGAAGCTTATGCCAGAAATCCACTCTGTGGGGACACCACCATCGGTCTCAGCATAGAGGGAGGATCGCCCGGAACTCACCGATAAGAAGGCCAAATATCTCAGCAATAGGAACCCAGGGAAATAAAAAACACATCCTCCATAGTGTGAATCCGCTTTAACAGTTTATTGAAAGGAGTAAAAATAGCGCACTTACTAGAAATGACGAATAAAACAGCATAAAATATAAATCAGCCGGCCGGCCTGCATGCACCCGTTCACAGTGGGATGGAAACGATGACGTTCACAGCGGGATGGAAACGATGACGTCAGACGCGCTGACGTCATCGTTTCCATCCCACTGTGAACGGGTGCATGCAGGCCGGCCGGCTGATTTATATTTTATGCTGTTTTATTCCTCATTTCTAGTAAGTGCGCTATTTTTACTCCTTTCAATAAACTGTTAAAGCGCATTCACACTATGGAGGATGTGTTTTTTATTTCCCTGGGTTCCTATTGCTGAGATATTTGGCCTTCTTATCGGTGAGTTCCGGGCGATCCTCCCTCTATGCTGAGACCGATGGTGGTGTCCCCACAGAGTGGATTTCTGGCATAAGCTTCATTACAGCTTACCTCTGGTAAACATATATCTGCATAGGTGGTGGATCCTTTTCACGAGATGTTTCTACTCACTAAAGTTTTCAATCACTATTGGTGGAATTATTTACATTAAGGACTGTTGGTATCCGAAGTCACTTTTAAAGTCACGGACTTTATCTTTTTTGCCACTTTTTATATTTTATTTGCATAAAGTTTTTTAATACATTTTTTGATTATTCAAATTATCACATATATATTGTGTTGACATTTGGGTTCAGAATTTAATATAACACGTTGATTTTATCACATCATTTGAGATATTTGGAATTTTTAGCGCGGTTCTTTTAAATTGCTTTACTTATTTGATTCTTTTACCTGAGAATTAGAACTGCAGCTTGGGGGTGTAGGGAAGCGCAGTAATTTTTTATTTTTACCTATTATCAAAAGTATGTAGACATAGGACACACCCCTGCCACGCCCCCTTAAAGGAGAATTCTACAAAAATAATGATTAGTTAAACCCACACGTGTTTTTTTTAACCACTATTATTTCTTTATACTAGCTTTTGACATTTACAAATGCAGCAATTTAGAAATTTTAGCACTTGTTAGCACTAGGAAAATCTTTTTTGAAGGATAAAAAGTGCATTTTATGTGCCACTATATAGATCAGACCAAAATGGGGGACAGATGAGGGTGAAAGAGGGACAGAGGGACTTTGTTCCAAAGCAGGGCTAGTCCCTCGAAATCAGGGACAGTTGGGAGCTATGAAATTGTAGCTCATTCCTTAAAGTGAACCTAAAGCCAAAACTTGTATTAGTTTTGACACAGTTGGAAATAGTTAGAACTTCTCTGTCAGTTTTTTTAATGTCTGTATCCTATTGGGGAAATTTCCCTTTACTTCCTGTTCCAGAGACACAATAGGAAGTGAAAGGAAAAAATCTCAGATTTTAGAAAGCTGTCCCCAGAACAGGTGACTCCATTGGAAGATGCCACTCTATCAATTATTGTATTGTTTTGTATTGGCAATCAATACATTTCAAGAAAAATTCTCACCACGTCAGCCATTCAATGCCCCCCCCCCCCCCAAGGCAACACCAAACTCTACCTTAGCATTGTGTGTACAGACTGTTTGTGTCCTCTCATCCACAGATCCTGACACATCCACCATAATAAAGATCTTCAAATGAAGGATGGATCCTGGTTTCCGTATTGGATTTTCAGACTATGTGACCAATTTCAGCCCCAATGCCCAAAACTCACAATTTCCTTGTCCAGGATATGAACTGGATCCATTGGTTCAGAATGCACAGGCTTATCCTGGTGGGTATGGACCTCCAACTTTTGGATTTGAACCTACCCCGTCTCATCCTACTAGCGCAACACTATCCTATCATAGTACTTTGGCACCACATCACATGACCGGCAGTCTGGAACCCCATCACATGATTGGCACAATGGCTGGCCATCATATGTTTGGCACACCGGCACCCCATTACATGGCAAGCAGTCCAGAAACCTATCACATGACCACCACTCCAGCACCCCATCAAATGTCCAGCACGCCGGAACCCCATCACATGATCGGCACATGGGCACCCCATCTCATGACCAGTACGACAGAGCCTCATCATCACATGACCAGCACAGCAGCTCTCCCACCAACCTATGGATTCATAACAAACAACTATATGGAAGAGCAACAGTCGTGGTACCCAGAGGTTCCACTTCCCTCCATGGACAGCTATGACCCAACTGCAGAGCCAGAGCTACAAAATACAGCAAGCCTCAATGGATTCAAAATCGGTTTTGAACATTTTGGGGATTTCTCTCACGTTGATCCTGCCATCCATTATCACCAGATTGACTGCCCGAGCGGTGCCTTTCTCATATCAACCATTGGCGGACGAAAGATGGTGAGAAGTCAGACTCTGAGAGAGGATGCCTGGCGGGATGATGAGGGTGAACGACAGACGAGAAGATCCTCCATGTATGACATCCAGCCCAGAGCTCCCAATTATTACCGCCAATCTCAGGTGAGACAATGAATCACTGATAGAATCTCCCATATTTATTACATCACTTAAAAACTATAGGGAGGGTTTACTAAAACTGTAGCTCTCAGAATCTGGTGCAGCTGGACATAGCAGCCAATCAGCTACTAACTTCAGCTTGTTCAATTAACCTCTTCACACTGACCGCCTCTCGACCATTTAAGAATTCTGAAAGCCGAGAGGCGGAGGCTGGCATTTGGCTCATGTGACCGCTGTGATTGTCTGTCACAGCAGTCACATGATTGGAAATCTCCCGTTCGCATGCATGCATTCTTTCCAGTACCTGATGGCTATCGTGCTGGGAGCACGCTCTCAGCACAGTCAGTTGTGTTAACAGGGCTGCATATATGTGGCCGCTCTGCGTTAAGGCTCAGCCGCTGAGCGGCCGTTTAAATGCATGCAGACGGCGTCAAGGGGTTAAGCTTTGACAATAAAAACTGGAAGCTGATTGGTTTCTGTGCAGAGCTGCACCAGATTTTTCACTCTCCAGTTTTAGTAAATCCACCCCCCCCCCATAGTGTCATCTTAGTAAATGCACATTATGAGTGCTTATAGTAGCATTTATTCATCTTTAATATGACTTCACATTTTACTTCAGTGCTGATCCATATTTCAAATGTACTGTCTGTATAGTGCAACCAGCATATTTGCTGAACAGCTGATGACAAAAGATCAATGTACACTCAGAGACTGAATTTTGTGTATTGAACCCATTTCAATCAGAACTGACCACAAATTTGCACTGTAAGATGAACAGTAAAGCGCACTTTACTGTTCATCTCACAGTGCAAATTTGTGGTCACTAAGTGGGAAGCAGAGCTTGAATAACTCTAGCTGCCACATATACATCTTTATATGATATACACAGAGACAAGCTTTGTGAACTGTTATCACATATGCATTAGACTGTTTACATTTACACAATCTGAAAATGGAGTGAAGAAGTGTTAAAAGAGAAGTATGGATATGTGTTTTTTTTTCAATCATGCTTACCTAGGTGGATGCAGCATCGGTCCCCCGCCAGCTCTAAGACTGAGTACCGAGCGATCAAACACCGCTGATCGCTCGGTTCTCAAAGCTCCCTGAGCAGAGAACTGGTGACTGTCAATCACCGGCTCTCTGCTCTGGCCCCCCGCTCTCACTGGAGTGCACTGGACTGTGGGGGTGGGAGCAACTGGCTCAGCCTCTCAGCAGCTCGCTGAGAGACTGAGACGAATGCCTGTCCAGGCATGTGGGCAGATCCTGACCATACATGAATTTTGATCCATGTATGGGCTACCAGTCAACTTCTGTACAACCAGCCTGTCGGATAAATGCCATTTAATGGGTGCCAACAGCGAGGAATTGGGGGGAATCTCCTCACTGTCAGAACACAATAGCTCAGTGGGAGTGATTCCCCCATCCACCCCACAAATGTATGGATATACGAATCGGGGTCAGTCTTTTTTGTTCAACCCGCTGATTGAACGAAAAAAAAAACAAAGTCATCTTTGGACTTCAGGTGTCCGTTTAACAGGTGTCCCCAGTGGAAGATTTAGCCCTCTATTTCTGTTTTGGCGACAACTGTAACATTTTGGATCTTGCTTCCAGCCTCAATAACACCAAGACAAAACGTGAGGGGGAATCTCCCCAGTGGGGACACAGGCAGCAAAAAAAAAAAAAGTTGTGGCTTTACATACATTACATACATTACATACATTTTAAAGTGCCTATATACTCCCTGGAGTAATGACAGTGGGGTATATTTACTAAAGGGAAATAGACTGTGTACTTTGCAAATGCAGTTGGTCCAGAGCTTTTAGTAAATTAAGTAAAACTTCACTTAACAAAGAATACTCAATCACATGCAGGGAAGGAAAAAAAAAACAGCATTTTTGCTTGAACATGATTGGATGCTGGAAGTCAGCAGAGCTTCCCCTAATTTACTAAGCTCTGGAGCAACTGCACTTCCAAAGTGCACAGTCTATTTGCCTTTAGTAAATTTATTCTATTTAATAAAGGCAAATAGACTGTGCACTTTGGAAGTGCAGTTGCACTCTTCTTTTCTTAGTGAATGTCAATGTGATAAGGCTTCAGTTTGTAAAGAGTACCCATTACAATGTTCCGGCAGATTGAATTCTTCCATCCACCTTGTTTTTTGTGGATGGAGGAAACTGTTAGTTCTATTTCATTCAGCCCGGTATATGGCCAGTTTAAGACCTCAGTGGAAACCACTACACCTACCTACAATGTACTGTATGTTCTTACATGTCTAACTTCCCCCTAATGTATGTGGACAGTTTAAACCAGGAGAAAATCATCTTCTGCCAGTGTTAGGCCTCATTCACATGGGCACTGAAGCCTGTACAATGAGCCATTTATTTACATGTCTGGAGCGGCCTGGATCTGCATGCAGGCAGCCTATGCTAGTGAATGAAGACTCAGAGGCTGTACAGACAGCCACATATCCAAATCTGACTGGCATAAGTGTGCCCATTGTCTGTGCTTACACCTCATTTCACTCTGTATAGGCCTCAGCGCCTGTGTGAATGGGGCCTGTACAAGTGGGACAATCTGTAATCACGCATGATTTAATTTGTATTCCCCATCAGACTGCTGAGCTAATCACACCGAGTGAATCATTTTGTATCAGATTTATGTGATGACCGTCATTGAGGTGTTTACTGATCGTTCAATTCATTTCACTTCAGATAACTGACTGGAAAATTCAAATCCTGGAAATGTCCTCAGATAGAAATACGGCGTTCACTGCGTTCTGTGAGACCGTAAAACTGTATGTAGATGAGAACTTCACTATCATATTATATTTTTATCCCCAAATCATTGTCTCTACTGTATTATCCATCTCGGATTGTATTATTATCACTGTATGAATGTTCTCTGTACAACACTTTGGAATATGTCACAGGTGTATAAATGTATAATAATAGTGTGTGACTGTGGTGGGACAGTAGCGTGTAAGCTTCCCTGGTGCAGAAACTGATGTGATTGGTTCAGTGTTCTCTGTACAGCACTTTTATATCATAATACAAATAATAATGATAATAGTGTGTGACTGTGGTGGGATGGGTGTGTAAGTTCCTCCAGTACAGAAACTGATGTGACTGGCTCATTATTCTTAGGTAATATTACTATTATATTGCCATTTTGTTGTTCCTCGCAGTATTGGGATCTGGCACTTGGGTCACTTGTGTTATTTCCTCTCTTTTAGTATACGAAAAAAATTCTGTGCTGCAGACACTGCTTCAAATTCTGGCAGATTGTGGAGTGTTGCCATTCCCTTCCCAGATGAGGTGGAAGATTCTGAGGTGGAAATTTCTGTCTATGTGGAAAATCTCCAGGCCCCCCTCTTGCTTCTTCATAGAGGTCAGTAATCTGATGGGGGCGATGTTTTTAGATCATCATTGAACAAGAAAAGATGGGTAATCCACACTCATCACATGATAAGCTTGTATTGGAATTAATAACCAGGAGAGGAGGAAAACGCTTTCTATTCACTGTTGTCAGGACTGCTGTTAGAAACCACAGGGCCCCATACAGCCAACCTGACAGGGCCCCCAATTATCACAGTTTACTATGCTTATGTTATGAATGAACACAGTGAGTGATCGTTACTGATCACTCAATGTGTTCATTCAGGAAAGGAAGGGGCTGGTAAATATGACATATTTACCGGACCATTCCCCCACTTTTCATCCTGTTGTAAGCTTGCAGCTGCCTGAGTAGGGAAGCCAGAAGCACTGCAGGGGTAGGGGGGCTGGGACAAGGGCACAGGGAGGCAGATCATTGCAGCGGGGGGGGGGCAATTACTGGTACCAATCCCCTGCTGCAGAGAGACATATACAGGGGATCGATTCCAGTAATTGCCCCCCAGCCATGCTGATCACCCTCCCTGCCCAAATCCGATTCACTCTGTTGCCTGGGCCCTGTATAGGAGGACTGGTGGTGCCCCCTTATCCACAGTCCTGACTGTAGTGCTCAGTGATTACTAATGACCAGTGCACAGGTCATTAACTTTCATAGAATAACTAAGGGCAGTGTGAGGTCTGAGGCCTTGTCTTTCACAGGATGATGGTGGTGAGAGGCTGTCCTAGAGATCTGCTTGCCATACATTATACAATTTTCTTGTTCAATTTCCTTTAGATATACCTTCAACTATTGTATGGTGTGCAAGGGCCTGGCTGATTGCATACAAATTGAAAGTATGCAGGCCTCATATTATACGGTTTTGGTAAATCTAAAGGAAAAATGTACAAGAAAATTGTATAATGTATGTCCAGCCTTACATTACATAGGGCCCCACACAACTGATCCCTGTACTCTGAAGTTAATAAGCAGCGAGCTGGCAATCATCGGAAATCTTCCCCCTTCTCAAGTGAATGATAAAACGATGGAAGTTTAATTGGTTGAATTTTCTTTTTCAGACACAGTGCGGGTAGAAGAACTAATTTCTGATATTCTCCATAAATTGGCCAAATCTGTCTCTTCTGTGTACCCGTCTCTACACATGCCGGATTACATTCCTCAGACTCAATATTACCTGGACCAGAATCCAGCATCTAATCTGCAACCACCATCACAGAGCCTGTACCCAGTCCTGGACTCTCTGCTACAGACACAGGAATCTCTGCCAAACCCACCGTATCCCAAAAGGAAAGTTGGTTTTCTTCAGATCTGCGGCCGGGATGAGTATCTACAGAGGTAAGGGTCTGCCAAAACTCAAATCTTCCTCTATGAAGAAAGCAACAGACACTGGGGTAAAACAGATATTTTCCTTATAGACTTGTGAGTTGGACAGTTGAAAAAATTGAAAACTTAGACTAATGCCGTGTACACACGGTCAGACTTTTCAGCTTCGAAAGTCCGACAGCCTGTCCGACAGACTTTCGACTGACTTTCTAACGACCGGACTTGCCTACACACGATCACACCAAAGTCCAACGGATTCGTTCGTGATGACGTACGACCGGACTAAAATAAGGAAGTTGATAGCCAGTAGCCAATAGCTGCCCTAGCGTCGGTTTTTGTCCGTCAGACTAGCATACAGACGAGCGGATTTCTGGGTCCGGCAGAGTTACGACGTAAAGATTGGAAGCATGTTCCAAATCTAAAGTCCGTCAGATTTGTGACTGGAAAAGTCAGCTGAAGGTCCGGTGAAGCCCACACACGATCGGATTGTCCGCCGGATTTGGTCCATCGGCGTCCGTCGGACCAGTCTGGTCGAAAAGTCCGACTGTGTGTACGCGGCATAAGTACACACTGTGAGCCTTTTTTCAATCAGCCACCAGGCTGAATGAATTACAAAAAACTCACAGATTCCTGCATCAACACGAGTGATGTGAATGCAGGAATCCCCCCACTGCGCTATTGTATTCGGGGACTCCTTCCCCATCAAAATTCAATGATCAGCGCTGCAGCCATTGGCTGCAGAAGCTGATCAAATGCTGATTTTCCAGCAGGACCATTTGACAGTAATCAGTCTAATGATCGTCTTTGGTTGAAATCATAATTTTGCTGGTTCCTCAATCTATGTGTACCCAGCTTAAACCTCCAGATGAATACTGGAAGCATAGTGTAGCTAAAAAATATTCATGTCAACATTGTTTACAGCGCCTTCCACCCTACCACCTTCTGTCTGTCATCTGATGATTCTGGAACTTGCCTGCTGTTGATCTGAAACATCCTCCTTGGTGCTGCTCACTCTGCATTTTTTCACAACTAGATTTAATCCCTAAAGGCTGAATGTGATTAGTAAGAACTGATAAGAAAGCAGAGAGAGGTTATCTAGCACAGGCTCAGGAAGTATACTCCTACTGCTTCTATAAGGTGTTCTGTTTATCCTGGTATTAAGGCAGTCCATAGATGAGTAAATTTTTTATTCAACCAGCAGGTCGACTGATTTGATTCAGATATCCACACGCTCGATGTGGAAAAGGGAATCCTCTCTGATGAGATATTGTATTCTGATAGCAGGGAAACTTCCCTGCTGTCAGAATACACTGATCAGTGTTGCAGACTAAAGCTTGCAGTGCTGATCCAGTGGGGAAAATCTGACAGGGCGGATGTACAGAAGTCGCAGAGTGCCTGTCTCCGTATGGTATATAGCAGAATGGCCTGTTTCCATGTACATATGTACATATGTCATATGCATTGGGGCATTGCTTATCCTAATTGACAATGAAACCACATTGCTGGATGACGTGATTAACATTGTAGGACACACACCTCCACATCCACTGGGCCAGGGATGTGGGTATGGGGTATTTGTTCTTATTAACATGGCACGGTATCTTCCCAATGTAGAGGGTATGTGGCCTGGTATGGTTCAGGAAGAGGAAGGGCACACGCTCTCTGCCTCCCTTTTCCTGGTCAGCCAGGCTTCTTGCCCAGATAAAGGCCTAGTATGCATTTTGAAGGGGACCCCAAAGGATTTTTTTTGTGTCTATTCTCCCTCTCATAATCCATACCAGACATGCATGGCAGCCTTGGTGGCCAGGAAAAGGGATAGGGAGCAGTTAAACAATAATGGGCAACATGCCCTGAAAAGAAACAAAAGCGTGTGGCCCCCTCAAAACCCATACCAAACCCTTATCGTGATAAGGAGAAGGCACTTTAGGTCTTGTTTTTAGAACTGGCCCTGCAAGTTTGGTATTGGTACCCTGTCATTAACACGTATTACTGATGCCTATATGTCTGTTGCTTGGATACATTTTGAACTGCTCCTTGATGTGCTAGTGTTCAAATATCATCTAATGTAGGCTAGACTGTAAACTTCTTAATGTCATGGGCAACTAAACTTACAAAGACTGCTAAGCTGGTATCTGAAGACACATAATATTTTTTTAAACGTAACACTGAGATATATTTTATGGTCGCAAATGTATCAATATTTCTTTGAGGACAAAAGTACTACTTTTTCATGTTTGGATAGAAGTTGTCAAGATAAATTAAATATAGTAATTGATGCTGCACGTTTACTTTTGTTTGTATAAAAAATTATTTAGGTTTATCTTTTTGGTTTGTGTTGAATTCCAGCTTAAGGGTGTAGGGGGAAGAGGTCCCTGCAGGGGGAAACACACTCACTGTCCCCAAGGTTTTGGTGTCAATATTTGATGCAAAGTTGTGCGATGAGCACGATGCGCAACGAATGTGCAATTAGTTTTGGTCCGAATATACCTTTTTGGTTATTTGGAGATTCGGATATACAGTGCCTTGAAGAAGTAATCATACCCCTTGAAATTTTCCACATTGTCATGTTACAACCAAAAAGGTAAATTTATTTTATTGGGATTTTATGTGATAGAGCAACACAAAGTGGCACGTAATTGTGAAATGGAAGGAAAATGCTAAATGGTTTTCACAATTTTTTACAAATATATATCTAAAAAGTGTGGCATGCATTTGTAATCAGCCCCCCTGAGCCAATACTTTGTAGAACCACCTTTCTCTGCAATTACAGCTGCAAGTCTTTTTGGGGATGTCTCTACCAGCTTTGCTCATCTAGAGAGTGACGTTTTTGCCCATTCTTCTTTGCAAAATAGCTCAAGCTCTGCCAGATTGGATGGAGAGCGTCTGTGAACAGCAATTTTCAAGTCTTGCCACAGATTCTCAATTGGGTTTAGGTCTGGACTTTGACTGGACCATTCCAACACATGAAATGCTTTGATCTAAACCATTCCATTGTAGCTCTGGCTGTATGTTTAGGGTCGTTGTCCTGCTCGAAGGTGAACCTCTGCCCCAGTCTCAAATCTTTTGCAGACTCTAACAGGTTTTCTTCTAAGATTGCCCTGTATTTGGCTCCATCTTCCCATCAACTATGACCAGCTTAGCTTCCCTGTCCCTGCTGAAGAAAAGTATCCCCACAACATGATGCTGCCACCACCACCATGTTTCACAGTGGGGATGGTGTGTTCAGGGTGATGTGCAGTGTTAATTTTCCGCCACACATAGCGTTTTGCTTTTAGGCCAAAAAGTTCAATTTCCAAAACGTCTTTCAGGACAGCACCCAAGAGATCATGGCTCCTCCTCCCACAGGAAACACCTCATCAATTAAGTCTTTAATTGGAGTCCTCCACGTTGCCTCGTCGTTTTTTTGTTTTTCCTCCAGCTGGAGGAACACCTCTGGTGGGAGCCATGATCTCTGGGAGACACAGGTTCTCACCTGTTAGGTCTTTTTTGGCTAGGAGAGTGAGCCTCCCACTTGCCTCCTAGATGGATGGTCCCGTGGGCTCCCTCTCCCTCTTCCGCGCTCGGGGAGAGCCTGTACGTCTGGGGGTGCTGCTTCCAATTTTTGGCCGCCATGTTTCTGGTGGCAGAGGAGCGCCTCAGCCACGTCCTGTAATGGGAAGAAGCAGCACTTCCGGGTCGGTGCGCGCGTCATTTCCGACCGCAAAGCGCAGAGGGAGAGGGCAGGGTCACCTGGTGCCTTATTTCCGGTTCCAGGTCAGCGCAGCGGCGTTTTCTAATCTGGAACCGTTCGTTTCACCACGCGCCCGCAGACAGCTATGGATAGCGATGCAGCGGATAAGGGTGCAAGCCAAGGCGCCAGCAAGGCTAAGGTAAGGGACTGTGTCCTCTATTACCCTGGGCCGTTTTCTCCTGTGGGGGGGGGTTACTCACCCTTTCCCCCCCTTCCCCCACCCCCCCCCTCCATTCTTGGGAATGTATGTTGCAGTGGCTAGGTTTAGTATATTTGCCCTGCAACAGGGGATTAGGTGGTGGTGGTGGTGGCTTGCTGGGCACATGGAAGTAAGATGTTATCTTCCTTAGTGCACCTGGGTGTCTTATTTGTGCTGTATTGCAGCCTTTTAAGCGTGGTTCCATGTCTCTTTTCTGTTTGTCCAGGCCAAAGGTTCTGCCCAACCAGTCAAGAAAAGGTGCCCTGTCTGCAAAGAGAAATTAAGCGATGTTTGGACCAAAATGCTTTGTGCAGAGTGCATTACAAATTTGGTCAGAGAGGAGACTCCATCCGTGTATGGCGATTTGTTACAACAATAAAGGATGAGCTCCGGGCCACCTTTCAAGCTTGTAGGTCAAACCTAAGAGAGGAACCAGGTCCCTCTAGGGATTCTTCGGTTCCACAGCCATCTTCAGAACCCCAGGGCGGCTCTCAAATAATTTTGGGGGGTCCGATATCCCAGGACGCTTCCCAAGGGTCCGTTTCCCTCGCTCCAGATGAAACAGATTCTGAGGAGGAGGAAAATGAATCAGATGCCACTTCTAAATACAAAATGTCGCTAGAAGAGGTGGGAGGACTCCTGAAAGTAATCCATGCCACTTTGGGGATAGAAGAGGAAAAGAAGGAACTCTCCCTGCATGACCGCATGGATGCTGGTTTAGGGGATTCAAAAGGCCATTCTTTTCCAGTCCATTCGGTTATCACTGATATGATTAAAAAAGAGTGGCTGGAACCTGAGAAAAAGCCTTTCTTTTCCCGGGTTCACAAGAAAAGATTTCCATTTGAGGAAAATCCAGATTCTATATGGAACAAGGTTCCAAAATTGGACTCTGCCTTTTCTCAGGTCTCTAAGTCTACGGACCTCGCCTTTGAGGACATGGGCAGGCGCAAACCCATAAGCATTTTTTTCGGCCCCAAAAAGGTCAGCAGGAAGGAAAAACGCAGGGCAAGAAGAAGTCATGGTCTTCTCAGAAGCCCAAAGGTAGGGGTGGAGTGCTCTTCAATCCTCCTGCGACCTCCGGAAAACCACAATGACTCCCTCAAGGTCGGGGGAAGACTGTAGGAGTTTCTTCCTCAGTGGAGAGCCATTTCTTCAAATCAGTTCATTGTAAATATGCTCTCCCAGGGGTATGTGATAGAATTCACGGAAGAACCTCCAAAAAGATTCTTAGTGACAAACATCCCAAGGGATGCAGTCAAGGCTTTCGCCATGAAGTCCCTAATTCAGGAACTGAAAACTCAGAAAGTCATTGTTCCGGTCCCGGCGGGGGAGTTCTTCCAGGGGTTCTACTCACATGTTTTTCTTGTTCAGAAACCTTCAGGAAAGTTCCGTCTTATCCTGAATCTCAAAATGCTGAACAAATCAGTAGAGTACAGAAGGTTTCGGATGGATTCCATATTTTCAGTAAGAAACCTCCTGTATCAAGAGTGCTACATGGCATCAATAGATTTACAAGATGCCTATCTCCACATTCCTATTGCCGCCAGGTCGCAGAAATATCTGAGGTTAGCACTGAAAGAAGGGAAGAAGGTGGTACATCTGCAATTCAGAGCACTCCCGTTTGGTCTGTCATCATCCCCAAGGGTGTTCACGAAAATAATGGCCGAAGCACTGGCGCCTCTGCGTCTAGAAGGGATCTCAGTTATTCCTTATTTGGACGACCTGCTGTTTTTTGCTCAGACCAGAGAAGGTCTTCAAAAAAACTTGCTCAGAGCCCGTGTTCACCTAGAATCCATAGGGTGGATTTTAAACCTTCAAAAATCAAATCTGATTCCCTCACAGGAAGTGTTATTCCTGGGTTTCCGTATAAACTCTTTGGAACAAAAAATTTTTCTTCCAGAGGAGAAACAGGAAAAGTTGGTACAAGTGGTGTCACTGCTACAGTCCAATCAATTTCTGTCCATCAGGTAGGTCATGTCAGCATTGGGAACCCTGACCTCTTCCATACCGGCCGTCCAGTGGGCAAAGCTCCATTTCAGACCTCTGCAAAGTTTCCTGTTAAAACCCTGGAATCACCAGAAGGATTCACTAGATTCACTAGTGAAGATCCCTATTTCAGTGAAAAGGAGTCTTTGGTGGTGGAAGAACCAGAAAAGATATTCAGAGGGTCTGTTATGGTCCTTCCCAACCCAGGTGAGGTTGACAACCGATGCCAGTTCCTGGGGTTGGGGGGCTCATATGAACGGTCGGTAGGCCCAGGGCTCGTGGGCCACAAAAGATGCACTGAGGTCCTCAAATTGGAGGGAACTAAAAGCTATAGAGATAGCCTTACTGACCTTTGCGAAAAAAGTCCAGGGACAGCATACTCAGATCCTGTCAGACAACGCCACGGCGGTGGCCTACATAAACAGACAGGGGGGAACCAGAAGCAAAGTTCTGCAAATCCTAGCAAAAGGCATTCTAAGTTGGGCAGAGCTCCATACTCTATCCTTATCCGCGGTCCATTTAAAAGGGACCCTAAACAGAGTAGCGGACTTCCTAAGCAGGAACCAGGTATTAGAAGCGGAGTGGCAATTGAATCCAGAAGTCTTCCATTTGATAGTGCAGAAATGGGGGCGCCCAAGAGTGGATCTCTTTGCGACCCAGGAAAACTCGCAAGTGTGTCGTTTCTTCTCCCTGAACAGGAACGAGGCATCACTGGGAGTGGATGCTCTGGCGCACAATTGGAAATTTCACCTCTGTTACGCATTTGACCCATTTCAGCTTATCCCTCGGGTCATAGCAAAAATCGGGAAGGAGGATACAACGGTGATCCTCATCACACCCTTCTGGCCCAAAAGGCCTTGGTTTTCATCCCTTCTTCAGATGCAACTAAAACCGTTCTGGCAGCTTCCGTTAAGGAAAGACCTTCTGTTACAAGGTCCTCTGCTTCACCAGGAAGTAACAAAACTAAAACTCACGGCCTGGCTACTGAGGAACAGCTCTTGAAGAGAAAAGGTTTCTCAATTAGATTGGTGGCTACCCTCCTATCCAGCAGAAAGAAGGTTACAAGAGCAATATATTCCAAAGTTTGGAAAGTCTTCAACTCCTGGTGCACTGCATCTGACAGATCACCAAAGCAAACTTCTTCTGTTCTTGAGTTCCTGCAAGAAGGAGCGGACAAGGGCCTAGCGGTCAGCACCCTCAAGGTTCAAGTTGCTGCGCTGGGGGTATTTCTGGAAAAATCCATTTCATCAGAACCCTTAGTAATTAGATTCTTCAAAGCTCTCACCCGGTCTAGACCAGTGGTGATCAGAAGCTGTCCAGCATGGGACTTATCGGTTGTTCTTCAGGCCCTGACCAAGGAACCTTTTGAACCCATTAATTTAGCCTCCCTGAAATTAGTTACTTTGAAAACAGTTTTTTTAGTGGCGGTTACAACAGCTCGAAGAGTCAGTGAGCTGCAAGCCTTATCAATCGGGGAGCCTTTCTTTTCCATTTTTTCAGACTGAATTGTTCCGAAGACGGATCCTATTTTTTTTGCCGAAGGTCGCTTCGGTCCAGAATCGAACTCAGGAGATAATACTTCCTACCTTTTGTTCTAATCCATCGGGTAAGAAGGAAGAAGAATTCCATACCCTGGATGTTAAAAGAGCAGTCTTGAGTTACGGTACTTGGAAAACACTAAAGACTTTAGATGTTCAGATGCTCTATTTGTTTTATTTTCCGGTAATAAAAAAGAAAGACAAGCTTCTAGAGGAACCATTGCCAGATGGTTGAGAATGGCTATCTCAGAAGCCTATTCTCTTACAGGTCAAGAGAGTCCAGTGAATGTCCGGGCTCATTCTACAAGAGCTTCGGCAGTGAGTTGGGCAGAAAAAGCTGGCGCCACCCCCGAACAAATCTGTAAGGCAGCTACTTGAACAAGTCTGACAACCTTTGCCTGTCATTATAGGTTAGAACTCATGATGGCTGGGGAACAGGCTTTTGGAAGAAAAGTCTTACAGGCTGTTGTCCCATCCTAAATGGAGTAAGTCTTGATTATCCTCTCGGGTGCTGTCCTGAAAGAAGTTTTGGAAAATTGCAAGTTAGACTTACCAGTAACTTGTTTTCCAATAGGCTTTCAGGACAGCAGTAACCCGCCCTTTTGTTATGCTAATGCTGTAATACTATGATATAACTGTCGCTTATGTGTTGCAGCTGGGGCTGGAGTTCTCTACAAAACAACTGACGAGGCAACGTGGAGGACTCCAATTAAAGACTTAATTGATGAGTTGTTTCCTGTGGGAGGAAGAGCCATGATCTCTCGGGTACTGTCCTGAAAGCCTATTGGAAAACAAGTTACCGGTAAGTCTAACTTGCAATTTTTGGTCTCATCTGACCAGAGCACCTTCTTCCACATGTTTGCTGTGTCCCCAACATGGCTTCTCACATACTGCAAACGGGACCTCTTATGGCTTACTTCTTACCACTCTTCCATAAAGGTCAGATTTGTGGAGTGCACAACTAATAGTTGTCCTGTGGACAGATTCTCCCACCTGAGCTGTGGATCTCTGCAGCTCCTCCAGTTACCATGGGCTTTTTGGCTGCTTGCAGTTGTGCCATAGTCTTTTCATTTTCGGATGATGGATTGAACAGTGCTCCATGAGATGTTCAAAACTTGAGATGTTTTTTTCAAACATAACCCTGCTTTAAACTTCTCCACAACTTTATCCCTGACCTCCCTTGTGTATTCCTTGGCCTTCATGATGCTGTTTGTTCACTAAGATTCTCTAACAAACCTCTGAGGGCTTTACAGAACAGCTGTATTTATACTGAGATTAAATTACACACAGATGGACTCTATTTACTAATTAGGTAACTTCTGAAGGCAATTGGTTTCACTAGATTTTAGTAAAGGGGGCTGAATACACATGCACGCCACACTTTTCATATATTTATTTGTAAAAAAATGTGGAAAACCATTTATCATTTTCCTTCCAGTTCACAGTTTTGTGCCACTTTGTGTTGGTCTATCACATAAAATCCCAATAAAATACATTTATGTTTTCGGTTGTAACATGGCACAATGTGGAAAATGTCAAGGGGTATGAATACTTTTTCAAGCCACTGTATCTGATTCTCTGAATGAAATAGTAACAAATTTTGTTTAAATTTGTTTTATCTCATATTTTCGTTTTCTAACAAATTCCAAATTTTCAGAACGATTTAACAAGGGAGCCCCCCAAATCCCGCCCCCCATGTGAATGAGTATGGGATACATAGTACCCCTACTCATTCGGCGTAAAAAGTAAATCAAAACACAACAGCAGTCTTTGAATATTCCTTTATTAAAAAACAAAATAAAATAAATGCCCCCTGAAGTATATCCAACGTCAATCACGATGGCCGCCGCAATCACCAACCCCCCAAAAAAGAAAAGAGTTCGGCACCAGACAAAGGCTCCTGCCATCTGACAGTTTTTAAATAACTTGTAATGTCATAGACCCAGTATGCGCCGGTCAATTATGTCATCGTGTGCCCCCTTCCCCTTCGTTTTTCAAGAGCTGTTAGAGAACGGAACTGTCAGATGACAGGGGATCCTTCGTCGGGTGCAGAGATTTTTTTGGGGGGGGGTCAGCAGGAAGCGGCGGGCATCGTGATTGACATTGAATCTACTTCGAGGAACATTTATTTTTTGTTTTTTAATAAAGGACTTGTCAAAAACTGTTGTGTCTTTATTAACTTTTTTACATTTTTTTGGTGAATAAGTAGGGGTACTATGTACCCTCAGTAAAGCATTAACAACACTTTTCTGGCAGTAGCTCCCTTTAAAACTACTTGCACTTAATTTTGACACCAGTTTCGTCATGTGGACAGATTCTTACTACTGCCACTTTAAGAACTCGTCGCTATGGTTGCAACAGTTTTTAAAGAATGGCAGTAATCAAGGTCAGCTTTGAGCTGACATACAGAGAGATGCCAGTGCTTTGAGTGGAGGCATGTACAGTATGTGCTGGGAACGTCTCATAAATGTGAAAGCTTCTTGCATAGGGCTCTATCCTCAGCCCTATTCAACTGTTGGCCAGGAGTGTCCCCAGCCCAGCGCTGAATGTAAACAAAAGGGCGAGGGATGCTGGGGACATTGTTGCTCAAGTATGGCCATGCCTATGATTCCCACTGATAAAGTCCACTTCCCTGGATGTAACGCGTATGGGGGATGGGGGGGGGGGGTGAAGCCTGGAGCATGACGTCATCCCGTGGCCATCTCTCATTGTGTTCGTGAGCCAATGTATGCATGCATTTTTAAGCTAGCACTGCTGAAGTGCCTTTTATGTAAGTGCATTACTTTTATTCCACATATTAAATATTTTTTAATGGAGAGCACTAGATGTGGTATGTTCTGTTCTCTTTTATATATGACAGCGAAATCGAATGCTAGTATTGCGCTATAGGATACACTGGGAAGCTGGGACATCAGACCATTAATTTTAATAGAAAAGGACTTTTCACGCATTTCTGCACTGCACCTGGTGTGCACGGAGCCTGAAAAGTAGCTATGGATCTGCCCACTGTTACGTGCTGTCAATCAACAGCATGGCAGACCTGATGGTGAACTTGTCTCTCAGGCCCCACCCACCTCACATATAAAAATCCTTAGCCAGACCTATCAAATCAGCTAAGAAAGATGTCCTCTGACACTTCCTGGCGGCTGTCAGAATGGTTATTTGCCATCACTGGAAAACTTCCACCATGCCTTTCCTTGTGGAATGGGCGAGTAAACTCGACTCTGTTTGAGACCTTGAGCATCTGTTGGTGCAGGAAAATGGCAGAGAAGAACCAAAACCTGGGCTTCCTGGTCTCTGTTTCTATTTTGCTCGGAGTTTCAAACCTGGATCATGGAAGATGACCCCCTTAACAAAAATTAGCCATGATGGAGTAAACACCTTTCTCCACTTTCTCCTCCCTCTATACTTCCCTCAGCTTCAACCTTCCATCTCAACAACTGTTTCCCCATCTTTCCACCTGATTCCTTACATATTCCACTAGACGTACCTGTTTTGCTCCATGCTTCTCCATAGTTTGGTACACCCGTCTGCCATTCCCTCATCCACATTTTTTACTCTGAACAAGCTCTTGCCTTTTAATGCTTTAGTTCTGCCAGTATACAGGATATATAGACACAGACTGGGAGGACTTGCCCCGAAAAGCCTAATTTGTTTTTTTTTAATTCTTAAAGCCTAATTTGTTTTTTTTTAAATTCTTTTAATGTTATTTTTCTCATCGGTTGCATTATGCTCTTCTACAATACTAATGTTGGCAAATTGACAACTCTGGAAGACCGCAACATGTTATATTTGATATATTTCTTTTGTAACGTTTATCTTAGCTACATTTCCCTCAATAAAATATAATTGAAATAAAAATCCTTGGCCATAAGCCTTTCTGTGTGACGGCGTAGGGAGCACACTAAGGAAGGAGAGTCCAGTATGGATCCTCCAACCTCAGTGCCGGGCTCCAACAGATTCATGTACCTGTCTCTAACAATTTTGGAGTTCCGGCCTGACCGAATTTTAAAGGGTGTCTGCCACACCCTTTATGAATTCCTCTACTTTATTTTAGGGCTTATTCACACCAGCAGTGATGCCCAAAGCAGTCCCCCTGCAATAGCGATTTGCCTTTATGTCCTATGCTTTCAGTTTGCACCAACGCGCTGCAGTGCGTATGACATATGTTCAGTTGGGGTAAAAAAAAAAAGAAAAAGCTAGCACAGCAATTCCAATACAGCAGTGCATATGTTGATGTGAACAAACCCTTACTAACACTGTACTTGGAACTTAAAACACTCTTTAACTTTTCTCTCTTACAGTTTATTTTGCAGGAGTTTTTAGTAGACTAGTTAAAGTATAATTTACAGGGGTAATAAACAGGAAAGTGGATTGTATGTTGATTATCTCAGTTATATATATACAGTATTCATGATTTACCACTGACAACCAACTCTCCTATCTCCCTATAGCATTCTGGAATAACCCCACTCATCTGAGAGCGGGGATTCAAAGCTATGGAGGGGAGTAATCACTATCACTGGAGGGAGAGGAGCCACTGCTCTGGAAGCAGAGGGGTCAATAGATATGGATGAGAGGTCACTACTCTGAAGAGGGAAGAATTGCTGCTTAGTTGCTCTGAATGGGGAAGAGTCACTGCTCGGGATTTGTTTTGTGTTCAAATTTGAGTTTAGGTTTTTGATCCCTGTAAACATCAGACATTTTCAGCAAAGCAACTAAGGTTTGCCCTGTACACATGTGAAAATTCTCCAAGAGTGCCACCTGCTGGCCAGAAATTAAAATATTAAAAAAATATATTTTAAGCCGACCTTCACCCAAAAATTGAAGTGCTACTTATTTTCTTCCTCCCCAAGCCCCTAATTTCCAACCTTTTTTTTTGGGGAGTGGGTTACAACTGGAGTTGGCTCGGCTGCGCGAATCGACGTACTGGTACGTCGGTTCGTGCACTGGCTTTTGCAAGCGCGCAAAGGGAAAGAGAGCCAGAACGGGGATCTGTCAATGTAAACAAACAGATGCCCATTCTGACAGGGGAGGAGAGAGAGATCTGCTGTTCCTAGTGATCAGGAACAGCGATCTCTCTCTTTTCCCAGGCAGCCCATCCCCCATACAGTTAGAAACACCTCCCAGAGAACACAGTTAACCCCCTGATCGCCCCCTAGTGTTAACCCCTTCCCTGCCAATGCCATTTATACAGTGATCAATGAATTTTTATAGCACTGACCACTGTATTGGTGTCACTGGTCCCCAAAAAGTGTCACTTAGGGTCAGATTTGTCCACTGCAATGTCACAGTCATCACAGATTGCCGCCATTACCATTAAAAAAAAAAAAAAGTTCCCAAATCTTTCCCCTATTTTGTAGACTCTATAACTTTTGCACAAACCAATCAATATACGCCTATTGCGATTTTTTTTTTTTTTTTACCAAAAATATGTAGCAAAATACATATTGGCTTAAACTGATACATTTGTTTTTTTATATATATATTTTTGGATATGTATTATAGCATAAAGTAAAAAAAAAAAATATATATATATATATATATATATATATATATATATATATTTTAAATTGACACTCTTTTTTTGTTTATAGCGCAAAAAATAAAAACCACAGTGGTGATCAAATACCACCAAAAGAAAGCTCTATTTGTGGGAAAAAGGACATAAATTTTGTTTGGGTGCAACGTCGTACCAACGCGCAATTGTCAGTTAAAACGATGCAGTGCCGTATCGCAAAATATGGCCTGGTCAAGAAGGGGGTAAATGCTTCTGGGGCTGAAGTGGTTAAGCATGTGTCTCGAACTCAAACTCATTATATACAGAAATAAATAATATAGCTAATAGCATGTTATTATTTCTGGTATTAAGGTTTGAACATGCACTACAGGTCGATTTGTGCCCTCCGTCGAAAAGTGCCCATGCATGCGCAGAACAGAAGGGCACTCCAGCTGATTTCCCGATCAGCTGGAGTGACGTCACTGTTGCGCATGCGCACATCGTATGAGGCTTTTTTTGACGGGAGATACCATTTCTGATACCATACCATTTTTGATCGGGAAATCAGCTGGAGTGCCTTTCTGTTCTCTGCACTTTGCGAAGGAGGGCACTATTCGATAGAACACAGGCACAGATTTAGCTGTTGTGATATATAACGTCTTTATAAATAAAACCAAACAAGTGCAACTTTAAAATAAAAAAAAAAACTGTAATCTCTATTTGCTGTAACGCCATTGCACACATTACCTGAATATATTACTAACATTAAATATTAAGAAAAAAAAAAGAAAAGCACTTTTCTTTTCTTTTTTTTTTCCAGCAGCTTAGTATATGCCCCTACTTATTCTTATGTAATAGTGCAACAATACATGTTTAATGTTTATTGTGCTATTATTAATCACTTGCCGACTGCCTAACTGTAAATGTACGTCATGTTTTTTACTTTAAATAACGGGGTTGTGGCAACAGTTAGTTACTATAACCCCCCAGTATCTTTTTTTTTTTTTTGCTAGGCAGCCGGCTTTCAGATAAAAGTGATCCTTGCAGCGGATTGATTATGGGACCACTTTTATAGGTGGTGCCCCCCCCCCCTTTCCTGCCACTTACCGATTGTGTTTGGGTTTACCAGACTGGCGATCCGGTCCCCCAGATAGCTGGGCAGGAAGTCAAGTGAAAGCAAGATGGCCCTCACTTGGCTCTGTGCCCTTGGAGGACCAGAGCAGCCTCCGACATCACTTCCTGTTCCCGGCCATGAGCTTTTTTTTTTTTTTTTTAAAGTTGAGGATGAAACCGTGTCATCGAGTTAGAAAAGGCCAGCAGAGGGCACCAATAAGATAGTGTGAATGAGTGTAATGTGTGGAACTGCATAGGAAAGGAAAAGGATTGATGATTCAGAGAGCAGAGCACTGACTCAGCTGGGCAGGAATGTGTGATGTGGGGGGAGCAGATTTAGAAAATTTAGTGGTGTGCTGTATACTTTTCTGGGATGGGGAGGTGACCTAAAAGTGGGAATGGGGAAATAAATGAGGGTGAGGGATGGCACAGGGCAGGCTGCTTTATACTTTGGGGATGGGGAGGTGACCTGCAAGTGAGGATGGGGAAGTAAATAGGAATGAAGGGAGTGCACAGGGCAGCAGGGTTAATTTTGTCAATGAAAATATTTTCGGCCACTAAATTAACACTGGTGAAAATTGGAATTGATTTTCAACATTTTTGTTAATTGACTTAATCCTAATTTTATTTTCGTTTCCTTTTCGTCACCGAAGACAAAAACTATGATGAAAATGTTTTCGTCAACAAAATGAACACTGGCAGAAATGACAGACTGGATTGTCTGTTCTGCCCAACATTTATTTCAGCTGAGGGATTTCTAGAAAATATTTGCTATCGTGAAAAGTGGAGCAGCGACTGAGAGGAAACAGATCAATCAGGCAAACTGGGAATTATTTATTGATTCCCGATTGCTCCCCATTGTTCTGTTCTTATCGTACAGGTGTATGACAAATCATATTAAACTGATCCCCTAACAGCAGTATGGGGCCCCTCCATTGGATGTCTGTGTGAGTAAAATGAGATTTGATGAGCTATACCAATCACAGACAAATTACTCTAAATTACATTTGCTTGATGTGGTGAGGTGCAGAACTAACATTCCCCAGCAGGTGGTGCTCCTTATCCACAAATCATTTTCTGCATTGTGTGACTACTAAGTGTCAGCTCTTCCCCATCACCATCAATCAGCAATTAGATTGTCTACATTTGGGTACCAGGACTCATCAGCTGCTGCTGTAGGAATACAAGTCCCAGAATTACCTTCACTCATATGAACCTATAGGGTAGAGGGGTAAAATATATATTTTATACTTAGCCGCTTCTCTTTCTGGATTTTTCCTATAAGAGCTACAAGTTTCAGTATTCCCTTCACCTGGAGTGGCATCTGGCCAGTCTTTAAGAAAGAGGTGCAGAAATATATTCCATTCTTCCCCTCCCCCCAAGGTTCTTCCTATAGGTTGTCACCCAGTACAGACTCTCCGATCTCATTAGGGCTCATCACTGTGAGGTCCGGAATCTTCCCATGTGTTTGGATAGGGACCTTTCTGTGTATCTGGGGGGAGAGAAGTCTACTGAAGATGAGCATTGTACATCATTGTAGGATATACCGCTCAACTGCCACATCCATAAATATACATCCATAGAAAAAACACAGAATCAACTTTACTGGCAATGAAAGGGAACACAAATAATTCAATAAAAAAATATTGTTTATTTACAATCATATTAACCACTTGCCTACTGGGCACTTTTACCCCCTTCCTGCCCAGGCCAATTTTCATCTTTCAGCACTGTCGCACCTTGAATGACAATTGCAACACTGTACCCTAACAAACTTTTACTTTTTTACTTTTATTCACACAAATAGAATTTTCTCTTGGTGGTATTTAATCACCATAGTTTTTTTTTGTTTTTGCTAAATAAATGAATAAATACCGAAAATTTTGAAGAAAAAAAAAAAACGTTCTCATAGTTTGTTATAAAATTCTGAAAACAGGTAATTTTACTCTTTCTCTAATGTGTGCTGATGAGGCTGCACTGATGTGCACCTGGTGGGCACGGATGAGGAGGCTGCACTGATAGGTAGGCAGCACTGATGGGCACTGATAAGTGGCATTGATGGGAAGTGATATGGGTACTGATGAGGAGGCAGCACTGATAGGTGGCACTGATGGGCACTGTTAGGCGGCACTGATAGGTGGCACTGATGGGCACTGGTAGGCGGCACTGATGGGCACTGATAGGTGGCACAGATGGGCACTGATAGGCAACACTGATGGGCACTGGTAGGCAGGATGAGAGGCGACACTGATAGGTGGCACTGATGGGCACTTATGGGTGGCACTGATAGAGGGCACTGGTGGGCACTGATGAGGAGGCTGCACTGATAGGTGGCGATCATGTAACACTGTACCCTAACAACATTTTTAGCATTTTATTCACACACAAATAGAGCTTGCCTTTGGTGGTATTTAATCACCACTGTTTTATTTATTTTTTTTGCTAAATAAATGAATAAATACTGAAAATTTTGATTAAAAAAAACAAGCAAAAACTTTTTTATAGTTTGTTATAAAATTTTGCAAACAGATAATTTTTCTCTTTCACTGATGTGCGCTGATGAGGCTGCACTGATGGGCACTGATGAGGAGGCTGCACTGATAGGCGGCACTGATAGGTGGCATTGAAGGGCACTGATAGGCGGAACTGATGGGCACTAATAGGTGGCACTGGTGAGCACTGATAGGCAGCACTGATAGGTGGCATTGATGAGGAGGCTGCACTGCTAGGCGGCACTGATAAGCAGCACTAATAGACGGCACAGATGGCCACTGGTAGGTGGCACTAATGAGCACTGGTAGGTGGCACTGATGGGCTCTGATAGGTGGCACTGATGGGCACTGATAGGCGGCACTGATTTTTACAGTTAGGCGGCACTGTTAGGCAGCACTGATGGGAACTGATAGGTGGCACCAATGAGCCCTGATAGGTGGCACTGATGGGCACTGATAGGTGGCACTGATGGCCACTGATAGGTGGCACTGGTAGGCAGCACTGATTGGCAGCACTGGTGGGCACAAATTGGCAGCATTGGTGGGCACTGTTGGGACTGCACTGATAATCAGGACACTGATATTCAATGCCATGATTATCGGTGTACATGTCCCTTTTACACAAGCCGGTTATCGGCTCACCTCTCCTCACACTGTCAGCATGAGGAAAGGAGTCAACGCGTTTCTCTGATTTAGCTTCCTCAGGATGCATGAGAATTCAGCAGCAATCACTAAAAGTGCAAAGAATAACAAAAAACACATACGATTTATAGACAAATTACATAATCAATACTAGAAATAATATTAATAGCCATTTAATTTATTGAGATATAAGCTGTTTTAATATGATGGTAAATAAACAATATTTTTTATGAATGATTTGTGTTCCCTTTCATTGCCAGTAAGGTCCATTGATTTTTTTCTATAAACATTGTTCATCACCATGGGAAATGACAGCAATGGACTGTAATTAACATCTATAGTGATCAAATCAGTTCTGTTCTGGCAGATGTGAGTTTCAGGGAAGTTTTTGGTATTTAAAAAAAAAAGCAAAAAATTTTTCCCTTTCAGGAAAAGTCTCTGATGTTTTTCTGAAGCCTTTTTTCTCCTTTTGTAGCAGATTCAGCTTGCGGAGTCATTGGAACCTCTGGAGATTGTCCCGCATTCAACTCCAGCTCCATCATGGGGGGGATGACACTCCTCCACTCGCCCGATCCGTGAGTTCCATCATTCACTGTACAATATTGGTTGACCTATCAGAATTCACTTTACTGAAGTCAGAGCATGGAAGGACAGATTCTGATTGGTTTTCCTGCACAGTACTTGGGGTCGTTTAATTCCTTCTTTCCCTTTAAACTGGAGATTAATACTGATCATGAATATTGGAACATCTTCCACTACTGAAATACAGTCAGATCGATTGATTGATCTGTAAAAATGGCAAAATTGAGAACATTTCTATCAAATAGTGACACAATAACCAATTGCATAATCTAAAGGCAAATAACCATCAGGGTCAGGCAGCGACGGGCATCGGGCTCCTGTGTCTTTTTCTCCTCCTCGCTTCCGCCGTGCGTCTCCTCCCATCCTCCTAGGTGTCCAATAGGATCGCCTGACCTTTCAGCCAATCGGGTGACGGGTTTCAGACCCGCTTCCTGATTGGCCGGGAGGAGGATCAGGGTTACAACAGCGAATATTCATTTGCAATTGCAACACACCTGGGTGGACTCTGGACGCAGTGCTCTGTGTTCGGAGCCCACCTTATTTTTAAGCCTATTAGAGCCTCTGACTCTAATCAGGTGCTTAAAAAAACACCCCCACCACTGTAATTCATGCGCCCGGCATCCTGCATGGGGCCGGACGCATGGATAGGGTGGCGTCGGCAAGCATAAGGGGGGCGCCCATGTGCCCTTAATGGATGGGCCCTGTTTAGGGTGGAGTAAATGATCTGGAAAATAGTGATGAAATCAGTAATCTGTCGTACCCTCCTCATTGTCTTCTTATATCTTATAGGTTGAGGATGATTTGAAGCAGCTGGAGCTCAGTGACCGACAGGAACATTCCCACTACTGGACAGAGCTTGGGTAAGCAGCCAATCACAGCTGAAGCGTTGTGTAAAATGTGACACTTCAATGACTCTGTCCCTCTCAGGGGGCCATTTGGAGGAATTTGAGTAATTATATAAATATGAGGAGCTTAAAACCCAACTCTAACCTTTGGTTTAATATAGGTTGGAGTGCAGAAAGGTTGGCCCTTTGTTTAATTTTATTGTCATCCTTGTCCTTATTGAAGGGATTTCTCCTCACTTCTTATTCCATTTGACACCTGTCACCAGATGAAAACATTTCCCCAGCAAGCAAGGGGTTGATCTCGCCTTCTGTACTCCACCCAAAACAAATCCAAAGGTTAGAGTTCAGCTTTAATAGAAAGTAAATCAAAGTAGTGCTTTGTAAGATAACCAAATGGGGATCCAGAATCCCCTCCCACCATTCCCAAGGAAGGACTGACACACTGATGAGATGTTTTAGAACTCCGGTCTTTTACACGTTTTCCTACAAACGTGTGTGAATGTGATCAGCTTAATGTGAGTTCATATAATGCTGTGTATGTACAGTATATAATGTGTACTTATATATAGTATGTGGATGGGATGGCCATATTTACATACATGGCTTTGCTTAGTAGAGCTGCACAGCTGCAAGTTTACCAGTTAGGGTCTGTCTGAATGAAAATAATAGAGTCTCTAATTACATGAAACACCAACAATGCTAGCTGGGAACTTTCTGAACTTTAGCATAATTTTGTCTCAAAATAATGTGATTTTGTGACAATGAGCCGTCATGATTTATTAAGATAGTAATGACAAGCCCACCTAAAGGTAAGAGATACATAGCGGCAGTATTTGGTCATGGTGCCCTCTGTCCTGAGTGACTAATTCCTCTCAGGTACCTTTGTCACATTATCTAACAAATGCAATCTTACCAACTGTTCTGTGATAAGATCCTATGATCAGGACGGATGGTCGGGATTCGTCCAAACAGGCAGCTGTCTGGAGTTTCCAACATGGAGAAAGTTCTGCTGCTCCCTTTTCCCATACTGTCTCATTGGGGTTAACAGGTCTTCTTCCCTTCCAGAAAGAGACTCCGCAGTGCCATCTGCCAATATGAGGAGAGAGTGCTACATTTCCTCTATGACCAGGTGAGAACATCCCCATAAACCCCACAAAATCCAACCTCATCCTCCGAAAACCCCATGACTTCAACCCTATCCCCCAATCCCCAACGAATTACCACCACAAGCTCCCTCCTACCCCCAGCCCCCATTTATGACGGGTATTTCCAATCATCCTTGACTAATGAACATTCTGCTCACATATTTTTTTAGCACACTGGCATTGAAGGTCTTCTTGGAGCCGTGAAAGAAATCTGTTACCTTCTCCGCTCGGTGGAAACCAAAGAGATCAGTGACAGCCTGCAGGATGTGCGTGCTGCTTGTTACCGGCCAAATCAGGTAAGTACATTGCAGGGGTGCCCAGCCATTACAAACAATGCAATTCATGGACATGAAAAGTTTCTAGAGCGTGCTTGTAATCAGAATAAAGCGCTCAGCCTGGAGCTGGAAAATATTGGAGTATTGCAGCCATTACACAAAGTGTCATTCCAGCCAGCATTAAGCCATTTAAAACAATACAATCTGATTTGTCAATGCTATGTAGAGTTTAACAAGACTTGCGGCCACTCATTAAAATTAGAAGAAAAGAGGTTTAACCTTAAACTACGTAGAGGGTTCTTTACTGTAATGCCGCGTACACACGGTCGGACTTTACAGCAGACTTTGCCCAGCGGACTTTTCGACGGACTTTACGACGGACTTTCTGAATGAACGGACTTGCCTACACACAATCCACCAAAGTCCGTCGAATTCGTACGTGATGACGTACGACCGGACTAAAACAAGGAAGTTCATAGCCAGTAGCCAATAGCTGCCCTAGGGTGGCTTTTTGTCCGTCGAACTAGCATACAGACGAGCGGACTTTTCGACCGGACTCGAGTTCGACGGATAGATTTAAAACATGTTTCAAATCTAAGTCCGTCCAACTTTTGAGAAAACAAAGTCCGCTGGAGCCCACACACGATCTAATTATCTGACGAAATCCCGTCCGCCGGGCAAAGTCTGCCGTAAAATCTGCTCGTGTGTACGCGGCATTAGAGTGGCAAGGATGTGGAATTCCCTTCCACAGGCGGTGGTTTCAGCGGGGAGCATTGATAGCTTCAAGAAACTATTAGATAAGCACCTGAATGACCGCAACATACAGGGATATATAATGTAATACTGATACATAATCACACACATAGGTTGGACTTGATGGACTGGTGTCTTTTTTCAACCTCACCTGCTATGTAACTATGTAGCTATGCTATGTAGTATACATATGCATAGATGCCAACTGTCCTGGATTTGCTGAGACAGTCCCGCATTGTAGACCTCAGGCCCCATTATGCTGTATCCTGAGATCACAGTGTCACCCTTATTTGAGATACTGCATATGCACAGTAAATCAATAAAGCATTCATTATGGCGCCATGAGCGGGTAGTTCCTGGATAATTAGAGGGGTACACAAACATTTAGCCATTTATTATAGCACCATAACATCTGAATCGCATTGCGATTTTCATTAAGTCCTCTTCCCTGCCAAACAACTGCTGAGATAAAACCAATTACAAGATAAATCATGAAAAGAGTCTACTGTTTTATAAAGGTGCCACAACAGTGACTCAATAGATATGCAGGGTGTGCTTCTTATGCCGCGTACACACGGCCGGAATTTCCGACAACAAATGTTCGATGGGAGCTTGTTGTCGGAAATTCCGACTGTGTGTAGGGTCCATCGGACATTTTCCGTGTGTACACAATTCCGACGCACAAAATTCCATGCATGCTCGGAATCAAGCAGAAGAGCCGCACTGGCTATTGAACTTCATTTTTCTCGGCTTGTCGTACGTGTTGTACGTCACCGCGCTCTTGACATTCGGAATTTACGACAACATTTGTGTGACCGTGTGTATGCAAGACAAGTTTGAGCCAACATCCATCAGAAAAAAAACATGGATTTTGTTGTCGGAATGTGCGATCGTGTGTACGCGGCATTACTGTCTCACAGTGATTGCACTTTACTGTCCCTCTCCTAATGTTTCACAAATTAAAGGCAATCAGTCAGAACAGAGCTGCCATTGCCACCCTGTGTACACGTCATCATGTACCACACATGCTGTGTACATGCATGTTGTCACACGCATAGAACGCTCTGTGACTGGGTAATTTACATTCGTCTGCTAGCTAACATAGTTGCAAGAAGCACAGAGTTCCATCTAGGCGCTGTGAGAGCGTGCTGGCCTCTATCTTCGACACAGAATCCTAGGCACTAAATGTTGAATATTAATGGTTCCCCCGCAGGCAATGTTCCCGGGACCAGCGCCCAGGCTGAGCTGCGTTTGCCGAAGTTCATGGCCAGTTCAGCCTGTTCTTCGGGCAGAGGACTCCACTAATTTGCAGCTTTTCCTGTGAAGTGTCGGATCTGATCGCATGATAAATTGTCTCCAGGGATCTCACGTCAGACAGTACTGACAATTTGCTTGTTAGGCAGCGGACACAGCATGGCCACTCAGCGGCCAGATCTAAGGGATTAGTCTGACAATGTCCTTGCCTTGGTGCCCCATCCTATATGACTTGGGCCCCCCCCCCTAATTATTCTTTATACACACTGCACAGTGACCGCATTTGTTGCACTGTAATGCCCCGTACACACGGTTGGACTTTGCTCTGACATTCCGACAACAAAATCCTAGGATTTTTTCCGACGGATGTTGGCTCAAACTTGTCTTGCATACACACGGTCACACAAAGTCGTCGGAAAATCCGATCATTCTGAACGCGGTGATGTAAAACACGTACGTCGGGACTATAAACGGGGCAGTGGCCAATAGTTTTCATCTCTTTATTTATTCTGAGCATGCGTGGCACTTTGTCCGTCAGATTTGTGTACACGCGATCGGAAATTCCGACAACGGATTTTGTTCTCGGAAAATTTTATAGCCTGCTCTTAAACTTTGTGTGTCGGAAAATCCGATGGAAAATGTGTGATGGAGCCCACACATGGTCGGAATTTCCGACAACAAGGTCCTATCACACATTTTCCGTCGGAAAATCCGACCGTGTGTACGGGGCATTACAGTTACCCCGCTGTACAGTCATTGTAGGGATCATCTGTAGTAGAAACACAATGCTAAGTCCATATGATATGCAGCAATCTGGACTTACAATCACTTCCCTATTTATCAGTACAGTGTCAATGAGCACAGAGCAACTAATTTACTAATAAGATGTCATGTAAGTGTCTTTGAGATTATAGTGTGGACAGGGATTGACATTAAAGTGTACCTGTCAGTACCTTTAAACGTCTACATGAATAAATCCCTGACATATTACAATACTGTATACAGCAACAGTATGATTTTTCAGAAACATTCCACCTTTTCTCTAAAAAAAAAAAAAAGACTACCTTAGGCTTGTCTACCTTGGGCTTCACTCATTTAGTGACCTTGCCTATGCTGAGATAATGCTATCAACCTTCTGCAGGCAGACAGAAGCATTTCCATAGGCCTGCCATAGACAGTTCGAATCTTGGCTGGTTCAGCAGGAACCGGCCGAGAATTAAACTGAGTATGGGCAGGCTGAATGTACCAAGTTGATCGATCGATCAACTTGGGTACAACCAGTCTGCTGGATTTTACTTGTGATTATTGCTAGCGGCTGCTATAGCCGCTAGCAATAATCTGTCTTCTCCCAGCAGGGACAGCTACCCCAGCCCCTCCACCAGGAGAATACAATGTCTCAGCACCAGGGATTCCCCTGTCAGCACGGTTTGTGTTGATAGGGGAATCATGTGAATTTGCACCGTCTATTGCCTGTCTTAGTCTCCCCTCCCCAAGCAATAAGATCATTGTAACTTTGCAACAAGTCTCAAGGTGAAAAGGTGCAGCAGCGGCTGATCTGTATCACAGCCAAGAACTGCACAGGTACCAGGATTTTACATGATTGTGCTATCCCTGATCTGACATCTATGCCCAGGCGGTAGATGGTGACCCTGGATAATGGCTAAACAATGATGGCACCACCCTTCTCGCTAAAAAACATGAAGATTTTCACTTTAAAAGGAATGTATAGCAGTTTTGTATGTTTTCTTTATTCTTAAAAAATAAAATGTTTAGGTAAAATAGTTTTTTTAGGAAGGTCATTATGAAATAATGTATATGGATATTTGTGTTTTCACCACGATGCTGCAGGTGGTGCTCTTGGCTCCCGTTTGTGTTTTTTTAGGCTCTAATTATCTGCTTTGTTTATAATATAATAGAAAAAAAATGACACCCACAAGTGTATGTGGGGCAATGACTTCTCCCTCTGCAGAGCACTGGCTCCTCCCCCCTCCCCAGCTCACAATGTCCTTTCAATCATAGGCAGGGACCCTGAAAGCGCACACTGTTTTCTAGAGAATCTGCAGTTATCTGAGAAAGCAGTGTCATGTCCGCCCCCTGTGTTGTATTTAGATTTTATGAATATAGAAAGACAGAGGTATAAAATATCAGTTTAATATCTTATACACTGAAAACAAAAATGCAATGACCCCCCCCCCCTCTTCTCCTTCCCAAACCATTCAATGACCTACCTCCCCCAGGCTACATCTAGTGAGCAGTGATTTGAGGGTATCAAGAAATCATGGCCTGAGCGCTGCAGTGAGGGGTGGGATTGAGATACATCACCCTGCAGGGTACATACACCATAGAGCTGTTAGTATCAGGTAGAACTATGAAATGCGACAATCCATCTGGCATAGTATTCTTACCAATCACCGCAATTCTTTTCTCTCCACAGATCTGGACTATGTTACCGCAGGGGAATAGTAAGTGATGTCAGGTTCATTTATTGTCATTGGAACTGAAGGGGATGGTATGTTTCCTCCTCTGTGACATCTGACAGCCAAAACTGACCTATCGCTTGAACATATGCAGAGAATAGGCGTTACATTCACTAGGCACTGGCTCATGAGCGCAGCTAAGGAAAAATAAAGATTCACAGAACACAAAATTATCCTTTAAGATTACAGTGAAGGATGTATGCAAGTAGAGCAGCTGGTTGTAAATGGGAAATAGTGTTATATTAAGGCTGCCCATGATGAGCTATTCTTTTTTTCCCTGGCTGCTCTGCTAGCCTAATCGTTTCAATGCTGTCTGAGTCGCTGCCTGAAAAAGAAAGTTTGGTGAACTTTTATTGTTTCCAGTAAAAGCCAGGCAATCTGCGTGTTCTGAAAGCCAGCAACAGCAGCCCACATATTTCCTTTATGACAGCTGCACTTTAAATCAGAATAATGTCCTCTGTGTCCTGCACTCATGGACAGATGGTGACAGTGTGGGGGGATGGAAAAGGGTAATACAATACAACACAATAAGAGAAATTGTAACACCATCAAATTAAACAGTAGAAAGAATGGAGGGGCAGGAACCCAAACCAACCAATCAGAATTAATCCTTGTCACCTGCTTCTAGTATAGTGAAATGTGATTGGTGCGTAGTTCTAGAGAGGGATTCCTCCAGTAATATCTGATTTGTATTATTATAATATTTATTTATGCTTTTAGATTGTCTCATTCTGTTACTACATTATCCCTGTTATTATATTATCCCTATCTGTTCTTGCATTGTTTCCTACTGTAATATTTACTCTTGCCCTTTTTTCTTATGCTGGAGAGGAGAGATTGCCTTCTATCCAGCATGTATCTTTGAAATTCTCAGACTATCCAGCTGTAATCACAATAAAGATGTGGTACTGCGCTAATCCAATCTCAAGACTGATATTAAAATTATAGAAAATATATATAACAAATATAAAACACAAGTGACAGTGCTAATATTATACAGATCAAAATATCCTCAGATACTATAAGGTGACTGTGCTAATGTAAACGTAAAAGTATACAATATAAACTCGTGATATAGCATATAAATTCACATGTGACATACAACATGTGCAGGATAGCAGAGGTGAATCTGATTAACAAAAATTACCATAATCTTTAGATACAAAAAATCCTGTAGATGATGTGCAGACCAAGTGCACAGCATGCAGACAGAAAAAAATATAAATAAAGTGACTAGTGCAAACACGCAAAAAATTGTGACAAATGACTACAATGTCCAAGATTAAAGTGCATATATAGTGGTCCTCTTTCTATCTATATAGATATTCTTTCGTTATATTTCTTTCCCTCCCTCACACATGGTAGCGCAGGAATAACTTTACTTATATCAAGCTGTCATGTCTCTCTCCTGCAGCCCCGACACAGGACACAGTGACCAAAGTTTCCCTCGCTATCTCCAGTCTCATCAGTATCTACAGCCGCAGTTTCTGTACAGATTTCCAGGTGGGATCTCCCAATGAGATGAAGTGGACAGTGGGGACACAAGATCACCTGACCTTTCACCTGTATGCTGTGCACAACCTGCCCGGTAACTGGACGACCAGGTCAGAACTCCACAATTACCCGCTAGCCCTCTGAGCACATCGATGGAAAGGGAATATACAGAGTCTGTGTGGATTTATTATGGTCAAGACATGCAAAAAATAATTAGATTTTTATTTTTTTTAGCTCAGTAAATGTTAAACAACATTTTATACTGTGCATGTTCAACATACAATATTGTATATTGTTTATAACAAACATGCAACAACATTATACACTGTGCATATCAAACATGCAACAACATTGTATACTGTGCATAAAAACACACTTTATTGTATACTGTGCATATCAAACATATAACAACATTGTATAACTTGTACATCAAATATACACCAGCATTTTTATATATCAAAGATATAACATTGTACACTGTGCATATCCAATATACATATTGTATACTGTGCATATCAAACAAACAATAACATTGTAAACTGTGCTTATCAAACATGCAACAACATTGTATACTGTGCATATCCAACATACAGCACTGTGCATATCAGATATACACCAACATTTTATACTGTGGATATCAAACATATAACAACATTGTATAGTATGCTATGCATATCAAATATAGAACAACATTGTATAATGTGCATATCAAACATACAACATTGTATACTAATGTATATCAAATGTGCAACATTTGATATTGTGCATATCAAACATACCATATGGTACACTGTGCATATCAAACATACAACAACATGTTATACTGTGCATATCAAATATACAGCAACATTTTACACTGTGCATATCAAACATATAGCAAGATTGTATACTGTGCATATCACATGTCCAATATTGTGTATTGTGCATTTCAACATACAACTGTCTTCAGATCGCAGCAATTATATTTCCTAGTGCTCCATTCTAACTCAACTCTATTTTCAACATTGTATATTTTGCATATGAAACAAACACCAGCAATGTACACTGTGCATATACAGCACCGCTGTATACTGTGTAAATCGAATGTATAACAATATTGTATTATACTGTGCAGAGCTTTTTTCCTCAAACAATAGGTGCTGGAACTTAACCACAGCCCCACAAAACCCCTCCC
Organism: Aquarana catesbeiana; assembly: GCF_042186555.1. Lineage (NCBI taxonomy): Eukaryota > Metazoa > Chordata > Amphibia > Anura > Ranidae > Aquarana > Aquarana catesbeiana. The sequence continues at coordinate 535,696,157 of NC_133326.1, forward strand.
CCTACACACACCCTCCAAATCACATCAAATAGTGGGTGTGTTCAGTCAAATTTCACGAAAACAGTAGGAGGGTCTTAAAGGGGCATTAAATACCAGGATTGCATTACATACAGAGTGCAGAGCTGTAACTTGTAAACACAGAAACCAGACTTCTGTGTTTACAAGTGATTGTGGTGAGCAGGCACCAAAGAGTCTGAGCCAGAGGTGGTGGAACTGAGTTCTACCAAGTTCCCCCTGAAAAAAGCCCTGATACTGTGCATATCAAACATTCTACATTGTACATAGTGTATCAAACATACAAGATTGTACACTGTGCATGTCAAACATACAACATTGTATACTGTGCATATCAAACATACATGGTATATTTTGCATATGAAACATAGACCAACATTGTACACTGTGCATATCCATCAACATCCTTGTATACTGTGTATATAAAATATATAACAACATTGTATACTGTGTATACATTCAACAACATTATATACTATAAATATGAAACATTCAACATTGTATACATTCTATATCAAACAATTTAGGATTGTACACCATTTACAGTACATCCCAGGAGTCTCCCATCACACATATTAGAATTATTAGCCATGTCATCTAAATAAAGTCATTACAGCATATGGAAAGCCAAACCTTTTTCAGGTTTGAATTGGGTAGGAAAGCATTAGACCCTCTGGCAGATTTCTGTTGTTGTTTTTAATCGCACTGGAACTATTCACCCTCTCTATCAGGGGTCTCAAACTGGCGGCCCTCCAGCTGTTGCAAAACTACAAGTCCCATCATGCCTCTGCCTGTGAGAGTCATGCTTGTAACTGTCAGCCTTGCAATGCCTCATGGGACTTGTAGTTTTGCAACAGCTGGAGGGCCGTCAGTTCGAGACCCCTGTATCCTGGTGTCACGGAGACAGAAAGTGAGGGAGGATCCAAAATATATAATACAGTTGTCACTAGAAAAATAAAATAGAGGGGGAATCTTCCAAAGGGAACACCTGTTCTGGTGACAGCTGTCTCATCATTTTTGAAAGATTTCTGCTTACTTCATGTTGTGTTTTTGAGATAGGAATTGAAAGGAAATCTGCCCATTGAGATGCAAAAAATAAACAAATACATAAAGTGTCAGGCATTTAACTCTTCCGCAATCTATCCAAAATTAAAAAACAAAATACACTTTAAGGGGACCTGCACTCACCAGTAAAAATCCCCCCCGCTACAAAACTACATTACGGATCTAATGTTCCCATTAAAGCGCTGTCTGTGCAGATTGTGCCCCAGTTCTGCCTCGGTACATCTTATATAACGGCCCCCTGGGGCCCCATTTATGAGAACAACACTCAGAGATCTCATTAACTATTTAGAGGAGAAATTACTAAGACAAACAGAACTCCGCCCAGAGACATGATTCGTCTTATGATGGAGATTCTTATGGAGCAATAAAACCAGCACAAAGTAGATGTAAACCTGAACTGGATGACATTTAGTTTGCTCTGTGTACTGTATGCTATAATCAATTGCCCTTTTATTAATACAAAGCTCCTGTATTAACCAATTTTTATTCTTTGTTAAATCTCAGTTAAGCCGATCTCCTGCAGCCTCTTTGCAGCCACTGCTTGTCTACATGCACTCCAGTGGCATTTCTCAGGGCAGGTTTAGAAATGTTTAATAAAAACAACCACTTGTAGTCTCCATTGGAAGCCTGTTTGATAGGGTGGCAACAAAGGAGATCGTTTGGGAGACAGGGACAGAGCACTGACACCCAATTACAGGAAGTGCCTGAATGAGGACCTTCATGGCAGGACCATTAGGGATTACTTTAATGAAAGCTGCAGATTTAAAAAGATTGAAAATAACTTGAAAAAGATTGAAAATTAAGTTGACATGTTAAAGCACCTATGAGGTTTTACTTATTGGATTCACATCTACTGGAACTTGTATTTTTGTCGTAGTGTATGTAGCTGGATGAAGTCACGTCCAGACGTTATTGGTTGGTGTGTCGTGCGTTGAATATTTGTATGGAGTCACTCTTTATAATCTGACATTTGTCTTCTGTTTCCAGTCAGGATTCCGACTTTTATATCTCATGTTCGGTGACATACAGTGGGAGGAAAATATGCCCTGAAATCAGATCTCAAAATGTGAAGGCCACACTATCACTCTTCTCCAGACTTGTGTGGGACGAAGTGTAAGCTCTTTTGTCCAGTCCTTCCTTTTGGTTCACCTTAACGCAATATTTACTCAATAAATGTTAAGCTGACCAAACATGGATTGAAATTCGACCAGTTCAGCAGAGACCAGCTGAATTTCGATCCATGTATGGTCGCCATGGTTGTACAGAAGTCAACTTTTTTATATTACCCTGACTGTAGTGCTGATCTATGTATTATGATGGCAGGCAGGGGAGCTTCCTCGCTATCAAAATACAAAGATGCAGCGGGGAGTATTCCTCCATCCACCTTGAATGTGTGGATGGAGAACAAATAAGACTGACTCATCTGTGGCCAGCCTTAAACTGGCAACACATTATACAATTTTCTTGTTCAATTCCTTTAGATGTACCTTCAACTATGTAGTGCAAGGGCCTACCTGAATGCATACAATTTGAAAGTGTTTAGGTTTGACCTCATATTATATGGTTTGGGTAAATCTAAAGGAACATTGTACAAGAGTATTTTATAATCTGTAGCCAGCTTTAGTCTGACCACAGTTACAATCTGGTTGTATAAGCAGATTTAGATCTTTGGCATAGTGCAGGGGCCTGTCTGAATAGATGAAGGGTTTAGTTAACTGTGATATTGTTTTGATAGATGTAATAGAGATTACACAATTGGATTGTAATGCACAATGCCTTGAAAAAAGTATTCATACCCCTTGAAATTTTCCACATTTTGTCATGTTACAACCAAAAACGTAAATGTATTTTATCGGGATTTTTTGTGATAGACCAACTCAAAGTGGCACATAATTGTGAAGTAGAAGGAAAATGATAAATGGTTTTCCAAATTTTTTACAAATAAATATCTAAAAGTGTGGCATGCATTTGTATTCACCCCCCTTTACTCTGATACCCCTAACTAAAATCTAGTGGAACCAATTGCCTTCAGAAGTCAATTAATTAGTAAATAGAATCCACCTGTGTGTAATTTAATCTAAGTATAAATACAGCTGTTCTGTGAATTCCTCAGAGGTTTATTATAGAACCTTAGTGAACAAACAGCATCATGAAGGCCAAGGAACACACCAGACAGGTCAGGGATAAAGTTGTGGAGACGTTTAAAGCAGGGTTAGGTTATAAAACAATATCCCAAGCTTTAAACATCTCACATAGCACTGTTCATTCCATCATCCGAAAATGGAAAGAGTATGGCACAACTGAAAACCTACAAATACATGGCCGTCCACCTAACCTGACAGGCCAGGCAAGGAGAGTATTAATCAAAGAGGCAGCCAAGAGACCCATGGTAACTCTGGAGGAGCTGCAGAGATCCACAGCTCAGGTGAGAGAATCTGTCCACAGGGCACTATTAGTCATGCACTCCATAAATCTTTCCTTTATGAAAGAGTGGCAAGAAGAAAGCCATTGTTAAAAGAAAGCCATAAGAAGTCTGTTTGCAGTTTGCAAGAAGCCATGTGGGGGACACAGAAAACATGTGGAAGAAGGAGCTATGTGTGGCAGAAAACGAACACTGCACATCACCCTGAACAAACATGGTGGTGGCAGCATCATGTTGTGGGGATGCTTTTCTTCAGCAGGGACAGGGAAGCTGATCAGAGTGCATGGGAAGATGAATGAAGCCAAATACAGGGCAATCTTAGAAGAAAATCTGTTAGAGTCTGCAAAAGATCTGAGACTGGGGCAGAGGTTCACCTTCCAACAGGACAATGACCCCAAACATACAGCCAGAGCTACAATGGAATGGTTTAAATCAAAGCATATTCATGTGTTAGACTGGCCCAGTCAAAGTCCAGACCTAAATCCCATTGAGAATCTGTGGCAAGACTTGAAAATTGCTGTTCACAGGCACTCTCTATATTCAATCTGACAGTGCTTGAGCTATTGCAAAAAGAATAGGTAAAAATGTCATTCTCTAGATGTGCGAAGCTGGCAGAGACATTTCCAAAAAGACTTGCAGCTGTAAGTGCAGCGAAAGGTGGTTCTACAAAGTATTGACTCAGGAGGGCTGAATACAAATGCACGCCACACTTTTCACATATTTATTTGTAAAAAGTTTGAAAACCATTTATCATTTGCCTTCCACTTCACAATTATGTGCCACTTTGTGTTGGTCTATCACATAAAATCCCAATAAAATACTTTTACATTTTTGGTTGTAACATGACAAAATGTGGAAAATTTCAAGGGGTGCGAATACTTTTTCAGAGCACTGTATATGGCCAGCTTTAGAAGTTTAGGAGACTAATCCCATTACTGGAGCTGCTACACAGGAATTAATATACTGTACATCCCTGAAGATATGCACAGTAAATCATCACCCCTTTTCTGTAGTGCTATACAGGAGGATGTTGACAGTTCTGCACATTGTGTGCTATTGCCCTACCACTTAACATCACCTGCTTACCCTGAGCAACTTGAATTTTATTATCACCTCCCTGTTCCATCTATTAATTTACAGAGCAGCTACTGCCACTGAAAGCATGATTTCAGCCGCAGTGTGGCAGCTTAGAGAACCTAAAAGCCGAAAAATAAAGACATTGGGGAATTAAAAGGGTATTTTTTTATTAGGAGTTCTCTTTTATAAGTGACCTCGCCATGCTGGCTGTTACCATGTGCTTACTCTTGGAGGTAGAGTTACTGGGACATAGTAGTCGTAATGTCTGTGTGGTGCTGTAGAGGTGACCTCTGCACACAGAACTATAAACATTTCCAGGATCTAGCCAATGGCAGCCCTGGGCTCTGACATGTCTTTGTGTTTTGTGTTCCAGGATGACATTCCCACTCCTGCTGGGAGCTCTGCCATATGAAACGATGTTGGTGCTGAGATTGTACGCAGTGACAGAAACTCGCAGCACCTTCCTGGCCTGGTCCTGTCTGCCGCTTTACTCCACCAAGTGAGTTATCTGTGTTAACTTCCCTGACAGTGGAGCCCTGAGTTCAACACAATCCTTGGACTTCCCTGAACGGCTTCATCCCAGTGGATATCAGAGCAGCCGTTGCTGCTCATCCATTAGGGTCTATCGATCACTTTCTTTTCTGTATTTGTTTATAATTAGGATGTAAATTGGGGAGATCAATAACTCGGTGATATCCTGTTATGCATGTGAGCGTAGTTCCCTGACACACAGTGATTGGATATCTGTAGGCAAGAAGACAGTGGTGACCACGGACTGGTAGTTCTTCTTCTGTTTAATAGGAAAAGGCTGACTGCCAGTCCAGAGATGGAGACTTAAAGCAGAACTACACTGCATCTGAGCACCACAAGCCAAAAACGCTATTTCATTCATTTTTAATATTTAAAGCAAACTCCCCCATCCATCCATGTCTCCATGCTTTATTTTGCTGAGATATCACTTTGAAAACACCCCCCTAGAAATTCTGGCCGTGGCTATCTTGAGTAAGAGCAGATGATTCCTGTGGCATTTACTTCCTGGAATCCATCTGCCCTTAGCTCAGACATGCAGGGAGGGTGCACTTAGCTGGAAAAAACTCCCCTCCCCTCTTCTACTCCTGAAGACTCCTGAGATGTATGACAACATTTGCCTAGTTCTGGAAACCAGGAAGTTAATGAAGAAATGTAAAAATATGATATACTTTCCTAACGATTTACCAATGCTGGCAGCATAAGGATTAAAAATAGACAATGTTGATTGAGAGAATGTGAGAATGTACCAGGAGTTCAGCTCCTCCCAGGCCTCTAACAGCCAAGAACACAGAGAGAAATTCAAATAATTACAACTGTGTGTGGCCACGGCTCCCTCTTAGCATGTTATAGCTGAGCATTCCTGCTCACGTGATACACCTTGGGAGCCCCCTGTTCTGCACTGAGCAATGATGGCTGTACTTATAATGATGGATAATTGACCAATTGGATTCATTTCAGTTAGCAAATTTTTACTTAGACTCAATCAGATTCTTCACACACATCAATCTTTGGTGATGATTTATTGATGGAGGCACTCAATTAGTACAGTCAGTTATGTGATATAATTCTCTGCTGGAAATAACGTCTAGACATCAGAGAATTGTATGGGGGTGTCAGTGCTGGTTGATGGCACTCTGTGTTCCCCATCTGACCTTTTTCTCTCTTCCAGGCAAATGGTTCAGGGGTTTCTGCTGATTAATATGATATCTCACGCTGAACCACCACCCGCTATCACCCCAGGAGCCTTTGATGTCACCCTGCCCACACTCGTCACTGTACAGGTCAGTCATCTGACCCGTTGTGTATTATATTTTATTAAATTATATTATATTAGACTGAGTTTTATTTTGTTATGTTACATTACATTATACACATAAGGCCATAGGGGACGGGGTGTATTAAAATGTAAAGCAAAAGAACACCAATAACTATCAAGTACAAAGAAGACATATGAACTACTTAAATACACCCCCTCCCCTCTAAATAAGGAGATTTAGAGAGTACATTATCTCACAAAAGTGAGCACACCCCTCACATTTTTGTAAATATTTTATTATATCTTTTAATGTGACAACACTGAAAAAATGACACTTTGCTACAATGTAAAGTAGTGAGTGTACAGCTTGTATAACAGTGTAAATTGTCTGCCCCCTCAAAGTAACTCAACACACAGCCAATAATGTCTAAAGTGCTGGCAACAAAAGTGAGTATACCCCTAAGTGAAAATGTCCAAATTGGGCCCAAAGTGTCAATATTTTGTGTGGCCACCATTATTTTCCAGCACTGCCTTAACCCTCTTGAGTTCACCAGAGCTTCAGAGTTTGCCACTGGAGTCCTCTTCCACTCTTCCATGATGACATCACGGAGCTGGTGGATGTTAGAGACCTTGCGCTCTTCCACCTTCTGTTTGAGGATCCCCCACAGATGCTCAATAGGGTTTAGGTCTGGAGACACGCTTGGACAGTCCATCACCTTTACCCTCAACTTCTTTAGCAAGGCAGTGGTCGTCTTGGAGGTGTGTTTGGGGTCGTTATCATGTTGGAATACTGCCCCGTGACCCAGTCTCCAAAGGGAGGGGATCATGCTTTGCTTCAGTATGTCACAGTACATGTTGGCATTCATGGTTCCCTCAATGAACTGCTCCCCAGTGCCGGCAGCACTCATGCAGCCCCAGACCATGACACTCCCACCACCATGCTTGACTGTAGGCAAGACACAATTGTCTTTGTACTCCTCACCTGGTTTCCCGCCACACACGCTTGACACAATCCAAACAAAATAAGTTTATCTTGGTCTCATCAGACCACAGGACATGGTTCCAGTAATCCATGTCCTTAGTCTGCTTGTCTTCAGCAAACTATTTGCAGGCTTTCTTGTGCATCATCTTTAGAAGAGGCTTCCTTCTGGGACAACAGCCATGCAGACCAATTTTATGCAGTGTGCGGTGTATGGTCTGAGCACCGACAGGCTGACCCCCCACCCCTTCTACCTCTACAGCAATGCTGGCAGCACTCATACATCTATTTCCCTAAGACAACCTCTGGATATGACACTGAGCACGTGCACTCAACTTCTTTTGTCAACCATGGCGAGGCCTGTTCTGAGTGGAACCTGTCCTGTTAAATTTGCTGTATGGTCTTGGCCACCGTGCTGCAGCTCAGTTTCAGGGTGTTTGCAATCTTCTTATAGCCTAGGCAATCTTTATGTAGAGCAAAAATTCTTTTTTTCAGATCCTCAGAGAGTTCTTTGCTATGAGGTTCCATGTTGAACTTTCAGTGACCAGTATGAGAGAGTGAGAGCTATAATACCAAATTTAACACACCTGCTCCCCATTCCCAAATGAAACCTTGTAACACTAACTATTCACATGACACCGGGGAGGGAAAATAGCTAATTGAGCTCAATTTGGACATTTTCACTTAGGGGTGTACTCCCTTTTGTTGCCAGCGGTTTAGACATTAATGGCTGTGTGTTGAGTTATTTTGAGGGGACAGCAAATTTACACTGTTATACAAGCTGTACACTCACTACTTTACATTGTAGCAAAGTGTCATTTCTTCAGTCTTGTCACATGAAAAGATAGAATAAGATATTTACAAAAATGTGAGGGTGTACTCCGTTTTGTGAGATACTGTAGATACATTGATTGAAATTAGATTTATTATTTACTTTTTATCTATCTACTATATACAATATGAGCCCCATAATACTATCTATCCATCTACAATGGGCCCCTTAATATTCTGTATCCATTCTCTATATATTGTTCCTGTAATACTCTCTATATGCTGTATCTATCTACTATATGGATATCACACTCTGTATTTTGTGTGATATTCCAGTATTGTCTTTGTCCGCTAAAAATGAATAGTGTATTGAAAGAGTCTCCCTTCTGCCACTGCAGTTGAGGACTCTATAATAAGATGTAATGTGTTTTATCCTAGTACAGTCTCTGTCATTTAATATGAACAGTATATTGTATAGTATGTATTGTATCAGTTAGCCTGCCTTCTGCTGCAGCAAGCACTGATATATAATGTATTTTTATTCTGATACAGTCTCTGCTTCTAGTTCTTTATATTTTTATAACATTTCCAGTTCATAGCACAGTAACTGCAACATGTTATTTTGTGCAGGTTGATTTCCCACAGACAGTGCACAAATTTTGCAGACCCACTGCAGACAAGTCCAACATTAGCGTCACATTTCAGGATCCGACACATCAGATGGAAATCCTGGCGCAACGTGGCTCTGTGCTCTTGTAAGCTTCATCACTGGTGATTAAAAGGATAAAACAAGCTATTATTTTGGTTTTGGGTGGAGAACAATAAATGGAATTACCTTTATATGGTGGGAAGATTACAGTGCCACAGCTTTTGGTGTCACCTACTCACAGTCAGACTCCCTGGTTATCATTATAGAGAACCCTGGGTGACATTATCATTTGGCTTTGAAGTGGTTGGGGGGTAGCAAGGGATTCTTCTGGGAGGAATTTACTTGTTATTTAGCATATGTGTAGCTAAAAAGAAAAACAGAAAAGTCAGCGCAAGGCACATAACTTACAGTGAGAAGAATGTGTCCCTTCTGCTGATGCCTGTTCTGTTAGTAGAAAGTCTCCTCCATCCATGCCCCAATGAAACATCATCTATGAATGGAGGAAAGGCGGGTGATTGATAGGTTAATTAATAAATCACGTTTCATTCATAGGAGCTGTATTGCGGTTTCTATGAATGGAGTAGCTGGGCAGAAAGGGCAGGCATAGTCAGGCTCTCCTGATGAGAGCCTGTGACAGTCCCTTAGTTGTATTAAGCCTCACTGCACCAGAAGTTAGGGGTAGGGGACATGGATGGAGGAGTTCTACTAACAGAAGAGGAATCAGAACAAGGGACTATTGTAGGTTATGTCCCTCGTGCTGATTCTTCTTTTTTCTGTTTTTAATTTCAGCCTTTAAGCAGCAGCCATGCAGAACTGAAATGTGAATGTTGGTTAGAGTTGTCAGCAGCTAAAGGAAAAGGAAATAATGAGCAGAGTAGAATCTTTGTGGAAAGAAATCCAATCAGGAAAAGGCAGGCAGAGCATTAAGTGGGAGGTGTTATCAGGAAGTGCAAAGTGCAGCCAATTAGATCCCACCGCTCAGTTATTTTAAAGTGGTGAGATTGATTGGTGAACTGATATACAATCGGTCACTTCAAGTGAACTTTCCAAATTCCTTTCCATCTCAATAAAGCTGGGAATAGACGAATCGAAATTCAGCTGGTTCAGCAGGGGACTGGTTGAATAGACTGTTTGTGCCCAGCTTAAGTCGAGAAATCTGGCAGAGTTCAGGAGGAGGTAAGGTGGATCACTTATGAGCCATTTTATTTACTGGCAGAGGTAATTTTCCCTCCACATTGTCTAGTCACCATCACTTATCAAATAAACCAAAACTCAGGTTCAGCACTCATAAAACAAAACTAAAATAAGTCCATTTTATGTGTCTAGAGTAAAATGTCCATGCAAATTGACATTGTTTGCATGGACATTCTATTATAGACACACATATTAGACTTAGATTAGTTTTGTTTTGATTCACAGCACTGCCCCAAATATTCCACCTCTAATATTATCACTCTTAAATAAAGTGCTCAGTGTCCAAATAATACAGTCTTTGCAATAGGTGCTGGTGCTTGGATATCTTGTGCTGAGGCGCCAATCACTCCACTGCTTCACATGCATCAATGTCAGTGCCGTGCCGCCCTCAGATGTTCCCACACTCATCAAAGCTTGTGGACTCTATGCATAAGCATTAAGAGTCATGAGCGCTTATGATGCAGGTTTCACTGGCATATATAGGCTCTCTGGATGTAAACTTTATGCCTTTCCATACTCCAGTGTGGTAATTGGACTCAGTATCTGGTAGATCTCTCACCATGCAAAGAATAAACATGGGTTTACACTCACTTAAAGATGAATATAACAGATGAGAATGCTGAACTTGGAAGCGCTACTTGCAGCGCGTGCTCCATGGGCCTGGATGTGATGTCACCAGTTAACTCCACCCAATGCGTTTCTCCCCTTTCACGGGGCATCTTCAGAAACTCGTTGGGTGGAGTTAACCAGCAACATCACATCGTTCAGCGTTTTCATCGGTTATAATCGTTTTTTAAGTACTGTAAATAATACTATTGAAGTAATTAAAGTGGAATTACACTTTGGGAACTCCTTTTGTTTGTTCTTTGCATGGTGAGAGATATACCAGATACTGAGTCCGGTTACCACATTGGAGGAGCAGTGGAGGACAAAGAGAAAAAAATAAGTCTACATCCAGAGAGCCCATATATGTCAGTAAAACCTGCATTATAAGTGCTCATGACTCTTAATGCTTATGCATATTGTTCACAGGCTTTGAGTGTAGGAACACCTGAGGGGGGCACCCCACTGACATTGATGCATGTGAAGCAGTGGAGTGATTGGTACATCAGCACAAGTTGTTGCAAGATCGCACAAGATATCCAAGCATCAGCATTGTATTTAAAAGACTGTATTATTTGGACACTGAGGACTTTATTTAAAGTTTGGCACTTTGTGTTTACAGTATGATGATTTTAGAGTGATAATATTAGAAATTGAATATTTGGGACAGCGCTGTGAATCAGGATACTATCAATTAAGGTTTTAGAACCTTTGTAACAGCGGCAGTTCTTTTATTCTATAAACATTTATCACTTTGACACTGTAGTTTTGTTTACATCCTTGCATCGGTTAGTACCGGTAGTTTGTTGTTTATTCATTTTGTTGTGTTTCTGCTACACTTGAGTTTGGGTTTACTGTATTTTCTATTACTCTTATGTATCTAATGGTGTGCTAGCGACTAGTTTAGGGATTTTACCATTTACCACAGTTTTTTTATTTTAAAGCATCATCACCTATCAGCTTGGAAATGACTTGCTGTTGTCGTTGTTTTCTGTTATGTTCTTTCATTCCAAAACTCCTTTTTCATCTCCCTCCTCTTCATTTCTTCCCTCTAGGCTCTCTGAAGCAGATAAACAATGTCTGTGGCATTACCGCCACTGTGTGAACAAGCTGCCAGGTAACATTTCATTGCTGCTGGGCAGTGCACCCGGTTGGGATCCCCCAACTATATCCATCATGTACCGGCTGCTGCAAGACTGGAGCTTCTCAGATCCGCTGGAGGGCCTGAGCCTACTGAGCCCCTGGTGAGAATTTCTTTCTGCAGGGTTCAGGTAGAGTAATGGGCGCTTTAAGAAATATTCTCCCCCCTCATTCCCTACTGACTAGCCTTTTTGTTATATTTCTGTTGTGCATCATTTTGTTCCTCAAATACAGCTCACTGATCATTGTGTTATCTCTGCTGACCATCATCAGCTCAGCATGTATAAAGTAGGAATCCCTTTTATATTACAACCTATTTTTAAAGCAGTTTTCCCATCATTGTCTTATATTTTAATTTTCCATAAACAGCTTTTCATGTCCAGGGTAAGATGGAGATTCCCCTAGTATATAATAACCCTACAACCAGTATTTATTCCACACCTCACCCTGGATTTATGTCCCATGGTATTTACCCCACCTCCGGGATATTAGTTTCACCCCAGTATTTATATCCTGCCTCCCGGAATTATTCACCCTCCCCATTATTAATATACCCTTTGGTATCTAGCTTTTACCTAATTATTTATCCATCTCTAGTATTTATTTACCTCTTAGTATTAATCCCCCTTTCAGCATTTATTGCCCCCCCCTGTTATTTATCACCCTGACTGTGCTCCCCATCTTGCATGTTTCTTTTACTTTGTGTAATGGTTCCCAATTTCCTCCAGCTTCTCAGATGGAAACATTCGTGATGCGGCCTGTCGGCAGATCGGTAAGATGTCAGATGATGAATTGCTGGAATTCCTGCCACAGCTCATTCAGGTTAGAATCCCACTGTGCTGCGTACTTTGAAAAATTATTTCAATAAACCCCTCCAGCAATCTATCTTCCAGCCAGAGGCATTGTGAGACTCACAGGGCCTAACTTTACATTCTTCTGTCATCCTCCATGTCATCATCCTCCTTTTCCCTCTGTTATCATCCGACTCTCCCCTGTGTCATCATCCACTTCTCCCCTGTATCATTATCCTCCTCTCCTCTGTGTCAACATTCTTCTTTCCTCTATCTATCATCATCCTCCTTCTTTCTAAATATCACCCTCCTCTCTTTTGTGTCATCATCCTTCTTTTCCCCATGTCATCATCCTTCTTTCCTCCATGTCATCATCTTTTGCTCCTCGCTGTCACTATCCTAATTTCCTCCATATCATCATACTCCATTCTCCTTTCATCATCCTTCTTTCCTCCATGCCATCATTCTTCTCTCATCTGTGCCATTATCATCCTTCTCTCCTCTTTGTCACCCCCCCCCCCATATATAGGGTGAGTACTACTTCTTTTTACTAGGTGGGATTGCCATTTTTCTTTTTTTTTTTTTGCATATATCATCTTTCCTTTCTCCATGCTATCATCATCCCTGCCTCTGTGTCATCATCCTTCCTTCCTCTATGCCATCATCCTCTATTCCTCTGTATTATCATCCTCCTCTCCTCTGTGTCCTTCACCTCCCCTTTGCATAATCCCCATCTTTTCTCCGTATCATCATACTGCTTTCTTCCATATAATCATTGTGATCTCTATGTTATCATACTTCTCCATTTCATCATACTTCTTTTTCCTCCATGTCACGATTTTCTGCTCATCTATGTCTCTGGGCTGGATGTGGCCCGCAGAGAGAGAGAGAGACCCCTGTGACACTTGTGTGACAGCTCTGAGTCTGCCTGGACTGCCACTATCATATCCAAGATGGTGGCGCCCAGCAGCAGTTTCTGGGCTTTTGAATGTCTATACAAGGAAGGGTTTTACAGGCAAATAATATGCCTATAATACATTCAATACACAATCTTATAGGAAGATTGTTGATGACATGAACGGTTTAGTGACAGGGTCTCTTTAAAGGTTCTAAGAACTCCATCTGCCGCCTCCCATCTTTTTTTGCTGACAGTTATTTCTTTGGCAGGCAGTAAAGTTTGATTGGTGCCTAGACAGCAGTTTGGTGAAGCTCCTCCTTGAGCGATCACTGCGATCTGTCCAGATCGCCCACAGATTATTCTGGTGAGTTTTTATGTCTTACAGAATGTGAAGTGAAGTTACCAATAATGCAATCAATAAATGTTTTAGTCCACAAAGGAGAAGATAATTATTACCAGAGTGATCAATGTTTCATGCAGGCTATGAATAATCTGTATAATTTGGAGCACAGCCTGTGAGATATATGACAGTATTTATATTTTATAATGTTATTATATTTATATATTCCTGAGTGTGTAGATACTGGTTAACTGATCCGCTACTCCCACTAACACAGTATTCTTAGCTCACTGCTTATTTTTTATTGGGAAGCACATCAACAGTACTGAGATGGATGCATGGAAAATGGGGGCTGTGTGATGTACTCCTGAGCCATTAAATAGGAATGCATTGTGAGGCATTGCACACCTCGTGCCTCACACTCTTCTTAGCAGCTGCAGCTTCGACATTTTTTACTTTTTATTGCTCTCATGTTTGAGCAGAAACATTTTTTTTGTGAAATAAACATGAAATTTGTTCTCCTCTTGCAGGCTGTTAACAGATGCTACAAATGAATCTCATTATAGACACTTGTATCAGACGCTGCTGGCTGCACTCCAATTCTGTATGGGGAGTGCCCTGAACGCTGAATTCTCCAGAGAGACTAAAATGATAGGAATTCTACAGAAAATTGCTGAGAGGGTCAAGAACGCCCCAGAGGAGAAAAGACAGGTCTCTGCCCTTGTATATTATTATTATTATTTTATTATTAGTTAATCAGGACTCTAAGGTAGCTTTTTGGACTATTGTCATTGTCAATTGTCAATACACATAAGATAATGTTGATAGAAAGCATTTTATACAGAGAATATTACATAGATGAACTTTGCAAAAAAAATATAATAATAATAATTAACCCACCGACACCTGTGATTGATGTACAGTGCCTTGAAAAAGTAGTCCTACCCCTTGACATTTTCCACTTTTTGTCATGTAAATATATTTTATTGAGATTTTATGTGATAGACCAACACAAAGTGGCACATAATTGTGAAGTGGAAGGAAAATGATAAATGGTTTGTAAAATTTTTTACAAATAAATATCTGGAAAGTGTGGCGGGCATTTGTTTGCAGCCCCCTTTACTCTGATACCCCTAATTAAAATCTAGTGGAACCAATTGCCTTCAGAAGTCACCTAATTAGTAAATAGAGTCCACCTGTGTGTAATTTAATCTCAGTATAAATACAGCTGTTCTGTGAAGCCCTTACCAAAACATGTCTGTCCACCTAAACTGACAGGCCAGGCAAGGAGAGCATAAGGCCTGGTTCACACTGATGCGTTGTGATTTTGTTCCGTTTTTTGTCCTTTTTGAGGTGCGAATTTACCACGATTTTACCACGAATTTCAGGAGTTGGACATAGCTGCGATTGATATTCTAGCCAATGGAATCATAATGTAAAAAAAAAAAAAAAAGGTGTTAACTTCCTGTGTACTTCCTGGTTTTTGTGGAGAGTAGTGTGGTGGAATTCGTACATATGTGAACCATCAATGCGATTCAAGAACGATTTACATTGATGTCTACGGAGACTAAATTCGCAACGCAGTAAACTCGCACAAGACCCTCTTTTTAATCGCATTCGTAGAGGAATCGCAGCGCATGTATGTGAACGACCGTCATTGAAAACAATGACTTTAGGGAGGACATGCGAATTTAAAGTGTTTTTGACGCATCGCATTCATCATGAACTCACATCAGTGTGAACCGGGCCTTAATCAGAGAAGCAGCCAAGAGGCCCATGGTAACTCTGGAGGAGCTGCAGAGATTTACAGCTCAGGTGGGAGAATCTGTCCACAGGACAACTATTAGTTGTGCACTCCACAAATCTGGCCTTTATGGAAGAGTGACAAGAAGAAAGCCATAAGAAGTCCAGTTTGCGAGAAGCCATGTGGGGGATACAGCAAACATGTGGAAGAAGGTGCTCTTGTCAGATGAGACTAAAATCAAACTTTTTGGCCTAAAAGCAAAACAAAATCCACTTTGCACTGCAAGTGCACTTGGAAGTAAAGTCGCTGTAGATCCGAGAGGGGCATTGAAGGATAATAAAAAACAGCATTTTAGCTTGCACATGATTGGATGATAAAATCAGCAGAGCTTCCCCTCATTTCAGATCTACCCCTTAGATTTAGAGCGACTGCACTTCCATGTGCACTTTGAAGTGCACTTGTAGTGCAAAGTGGATTTGCCTTTCATAAATAACCCCCTATGTGTGGTGAAGAACTAACACTGCACATCACCCTGAACACACCATACCCGCTGTGAAACGTGGTGGTGGCAGCATCATGTTGTGGGGGTGCTTTTCGTTAGCAGGGATAGGGAAGCTGGTCAGAGTTGATGGGAAGATGGATACATACATCCAACAAATACAGGGCAATCTTAGAAGAAAACTTGTTATGCCGCGTACACACAACCGGACTTTCCGTCAGAATAAACTCTGACGGTCTTTCCGACGGAGTTCTGACGTTGTTCCGCTGAAACAGACTTGCCTACACACGATCACACCAAAGTCCGGTCCTTTAGAACGCGATGACGTACGACGGGACTAAAAAAGGAAGTTCAATAGCCAGTAGCCAATAGCTGCCCTTGCGTCGTTTTTGGTCTGTCGGAATAGCATGCAGACGAACGGTTTTCCAGATAGGAATTGATTCCTTCGGAAAGATTTAAATCGTGTTCTATTTCTAGGTCCGTCAGAATTTTTGAAAAAAAAAGGTCGCTGGAGCCCACACACGATCACAATATTGGATGAAATGATTCCGTCGGACCTTTTCTGCCGGAAAGTCCTGTCGTGTGTACGCGGCATTAGAATCTGCAAAAGACTTGAGACTGGGGCGGAGGTTCACCTTCCAGCAGGACAACGACCCTAAACATACAGGCAGAGCTACAATGGAATGGATTAGATCAAAGCATATTCATGTGTTTGAATGGCCCAATCAAAGTCCAGACCTAAATCCAATTCAGAATCCGTAGCAAGACTTGTAATTTGCTGTTCACAGATGCTCTCCATCCAATCTGACAGAGCTTGAGCTATTTTGCAAAGAAGAATGGGCAAAAATTTCACTCTCTAGATGTGCAAAGCTGGTAGAAACATACCCAAAAAGACTTGCAGCTGTAATTGCAGCAAAAGGTGGTTCTACAAAGTATTGACTCAGGGGAGCTGAATACAAATGCACTCCACACTTTTCAGATATTTATTTGTAAAAAATTGTGACAATCATTTTTCCCCTACACTTCACAATTGTGTGCCACTTTGTGTTGGTCTATCACATAAAATCCCAATAAAATACATATACGTTTTTGGTTGTAACATGGCAAAATGTGCAATCTTTCAAGGGATCTAAATACTTTTTTAAGGCACTGTATCACGTTTAGTGGAATTTATCGCTGGCAGTTTATGTTGATATATTTGGCAATTCCTGCAACTGAAAGCTGGTTCAAGTGCTTAAAATTGTGGTGTGTGTAGCCAACATCTGACTGCACTACCTTGTACTCAGCTTTCCTTTAAATAATTTCCTACACTGTGTCTTTTTCCCCCTCTCCTGTCATCCTCTATATTGCCCCCCCCTACTGTGTCCTCTTCTCTCGTTTGCTGTCATCCTCCATATTGACCTCCCCTCCACTGTGTTCTCCTCTCCCCTCCATTGTCAATCCTTCTTATTGTCCTCCCCTCCACAGTGTCCTTCTCTCCCCTTCTCTGTCATCCTATGTATTGTCCTCCTCTCCACTGTGTCCTCTTCTCCCCTCCACTACCATCCTCTGTATTGTCGCCCTGTGCACTCTGTCCTCCTCTCCCCTCTGTTGCCTTCCTCCATATTGCCTTCTTTCTACTTTGTCCTCTTTCCCTTACACACTCATCTTTCGTATTGTCCTCCCCTCCACTGTTTCCTCCACACCCGTCTGTTGCCATACTCTGTATTGTCCTCTCTAGTGTCTTAGTCTCCCCTCTGCTTTCATCCACTGTATTATCCTCCGCTTCACTGTGTCCTCTCCCTTCCACAGTCATTCTTTGCATTATCCTCTCCTCCACTTTGTCCTTCTCTCACCTCCATAGTCATTATTTGTATTGTCCTCTTCTCCCATCTGCTGTCATTGTACATATTGTTCTCCTCTTCACTGTGTCCTTTTTTTCCTCTCCACAGTCATCCTCTATATTGTCCTCTTTTCCAGTGTCCTCTTCTTCCATCTGCTGTCATCCTACATATTGTCCTCCCCTCCACTGTGTACTTCTCTTCTCTCCACAGTCATCCTCTGTATTGTCCTTCCCTCCACTGTGTCCTTCTCGCCCTTCCACAGTCTTCTGTATTGTCCTCCTTTCTACTGTGTGCTCTTCTTCCTTTGCAGTTATCCTTCATATTTTTCTCCCCTTCACTGTTTCCTCCTCTGACCTCTGCTGTCATCCTCCTTATTGTCCTCTCTCCCACTTTGTCTTCTCCTCTCCTCTGTCATTCTCTGTATTGTGCACCCTTCCACTATGTCCTCTTTTACAGTCTGCAGTCATCCTCTGTATTGTCCTCCTGTCCACTGTGTCCTTTTCTTCCCACTGCTGTCAGACTCCATCCTGTCCTCCCCTCCACTGTATTCTTCTCCCCCCTCTGTTGTAATCCTCCTATTGTCCTCCTCTCCACTGTGTCCTTCTCTCTCCTCAGCAGTCATCTTCTGTATTGTCACCTGTGACACACCCAGCCAGGACAGGGGCTTTTGGAGAGGACTGAAGGGTGGCCTCTTGTCTATTGACTATGGGCCCTGGCATTTAAGGGAACACTACTCTTTGGGAAGTGTGTGCCTGGAGGACCCTTGGAGACATGGAATTGAATCAGAAACAAAACCACACCAAGGGTCCCCCAGGCACACACCTCCCAAAAAGTAGTCTTCTCTTAAATGCCAGGGCCCATAGTTAGTAGGCAAGTCTTCACCAAAAGCCCCTGTCCTGGTTGGGTCTGTCACATCATCCCTTCCACTGTGTCCTCTTCTCCCTCTCAGCTATAATCCTTCATCTTTATCTCCCCTTCACTGCCCCCCTCTAATGCCATCCTTTGTATTGTCCTCCCCTGTACTTTGTCCTCTTCTCCCCTCTGTTGTCCCATCTGTATTGTTGTCCCACCACTGTCATCCTCTGTATTGTCCTCCTCTCCACTGTGCCTTCTCTCCTCCTCTGATAAGTCTGTATTGTCTTCCCCTCCACTGTTTCCTCTTCTTCCCTCTGTCATCCTCCTTACTGCCCCCCCTATACTGTATCCTCTTGTGTCATCCTCCATATTGTTGTTCCCATCGCTGTGTCCTCTTTTTCCCTGTACTGTCATCCTCTGTATTGTCCTCCACTTCATGTCATCCTCTTCTTCCCCCTGCTGTCATCCTCTGTATTTTCCTCCTTCTCCATTGTGTCTTATTCTTCCTTCCACTGCCACTCTTCATATTGTTCTCCCCTGCACTGTGTGCTTTTCTCCCTTCTGCTGTCATCCTCTATAATGTCCTCCACTCCACTGTGTTTTCTTGTCTCCACTACTGTCATCCTTTGTATTGTCCTCCCTTCCACTGAGCCTTCATCTCTCCTCTCATATCCTCTTGTATTGTCCTCCACTCCATTGTGTCTTCTCCCCTCACCTGTCTTCCTCTTTATCCCCCCCCCTTTACGGTGTCCTCTTCTGCTTTTTGTTACCATCATCTGTATTGTCCTTCCTTCACTGTGCCCCTTCTTTCCCCTTCACTGTCATCCTCTGTATTGTCCTTCTTTCCACTGTGTCATTTCTCCTGCTCTGGTAAAGTCTGTATTGTCTTCCCCTCCCACTGCGTTCTCTTCTCCCCCCTGCTGTCACCCTCCATATTGTCCTGCCTTCCACTGTGTCCTGTTCCACCTCACCATTGACATCCTCTATACTGTGTCCTCTTCTCCCTGAACTCTTTTCTGTCTATCCATTATTCCCCTTTGTCCCTCCTTCCCTGCGGTCATGTGTGGGGGATTTTCACTGCTTATTTAATCAGTGTATTCACTATTCTTTCTTCTCTGATCTATTTTATCAAAAGTCTGTGTACCCCTATTCATCACACATTTTGAATGAGTGCACCTGGCTCAAAACTGGAATTCCAATTCATAACAGAGGTGTTCAGTAGGGATGAGGTCAGGGCTCTGTGCATTCCACCTGATTTTCTCCACACCAAAACTGGCCAAACTGTCCTTTGTGCACAGGGGCAGAATAATACTTGAACAGAAACTATTACCACAAGATAGAAAGTACACAATTATCTAAACTGTTCTTGCATGCTGTAGTTTAACAGTTCTCTTCCCTGATAACATTTGAAATCATTTGGAGGGTGTTTGCATAGTTTTGGCCATATAGTGTAGATTATACACACAAATCCTCCAATAGCAAAAATATATAAAAAAAACAAAGCATAGACAAAACTTTAATGTCTCCCTTATAGAAGTAAAGTTTATTGTAAACTTTAAATTGTTATCTTGGATCTTACACAATAAGAACGCCTAATATGTATGAATAGAATACAGAACTAATATTCTGAATTGGCCAATGAGGGGATCACTGAACATCAAACTTCCTGCACTCTACAACAGCAGAGATGGCGGACCTCTGCAGCTTTTTTGGATCCTGTAAATTTCCCTCTAATCCTCCTTCAGTTTTGGCCAGTGTTTTATGCGCCCAAAGAGTTATCAATTATTTACAGCATGAAATCTCCTCTCCGCTCCGCTTGGCACTTTTATCTTAGCAAGTTTTATATAAATATACAAAAAGTACATTAACTTCATTATTTATAAGTAGTGACATCAGAGCTGCTGATCTGCAGTCTGCAGTCCTAAAATCAGTGTATACTCACAATATGCTGCCAATCTGCAGGAGTTGAAAGGCATATATAAAAAATTAATGGAAAGGGTTATGGCAGGGGCATTCAGTATTTGAGGACTGTGCACATATGGGAAAAATGTAATCATTATACCAAATTGTCAAGAAATCACACCCATAGCGACTTGCTAATTGGAGCAAAATCCTTGTCCAGTGAAGTAGGAATGAGGAGGTAGTTAGTTATCACAGCCTGCAATACTGCTGGCCACCACTGGACCAAGTTATGACTGAGTATACAGGTCCTAGCAATATAATGCACCAATCTTTCTAGGAGTATGAATTCTTATATTAGTATACAGATGGCCACTTATTAATTTTGGATATACTGTATAACATCCCTAAGCAACCCTTGGCCCCTCCTCATTTGTTTCCTCCCCATATATATAACGAACCCCCCTTCCACCCAAACCTAACCACCCCAGCTAAGTAACCCTTTGTAATTCCCTCCCCCTAAAAACACCCCTGGATACTTAAATGGAATAATCAGGAACACCCCGCACAGAGCCCAAAGATGGATGATGTCTCTGGGAGATATACAATGTGAATCCAGCTTGCAGAGTATGTATGCAACCATCCTCTTAAATGTGATGCAGCTTACTGATATACAGCCCAGATGAGCTAAGGCCATGATCCTATAGGGGCTGATACTGTGTTAAAGTCCTTGGTGAGTCCTAAGACATGTCCACAGTATATCACTGTGTGCATTGCTCTACGTCCCTAATACCTGTTGGCCCAGCCTGATACATAAAGATGCACAGAAGTACGTGTAAAAGTAAAAATGGCAAAAATGGAAATGACATACAGCAATGTGGCTTTTTGCTGTTGAATAAAAAAGAAAAAAAAACATAAATAAGCATTACAATTTGAGCAATATTGTTCTACCCCGTTGGCAGGGGAACACCCAAAATTCCATAAACGCTACAGTGGGGGAAGAAAGTTTTTGATCCCCTGCTGATTTTGTACATTTGCCCACGGACAAAGACAAGGTCAGTCTTTAATCTTAATGGTAGGTTTATGTTAACAGTGAGATACAGAATAATAACAAAAATATCAATAAAAACACATTTCGAAAAAGTTATAAATTGATTTGTATTTTAATGAGTGAAATAAGTATTTGATCCCCTATCAGCAGGATTTCTGGCTCCCAGGTGTCTTCTATACAGGTAACGAGCTGAAGTTAGGAACACTCTCTTAAAGGGAGAGCTCTGAAGTATACAGTATCTCACAAAGTATGGTGGTGGGAGTGTCATGGTCTGGGGCTGCATGAGTGCCGCTGGCACTGGGGAGCTACAGTTCATTGAGGAAACCATGAATGCCAACATGTACTGTGACATACTAAAGCAGAGCATTATCCCTTCCCTTTGGAGACTGGGCTGCAGGGCAGTATTCCAACATAACAACCCCAAACACACCTCCAAGACAACCACTGCCTTGCTAAGAAGCTGAAGTTAAAGTTGATGGACTGGCCAAGCATGTCTTCAGACCTAAACCCTATTGAGCATCTGTGGGGCATCCTCAGACGGAAGGTGGAGGAACACAAGGTCTCTAACATCCACCAACTCTGTCATGTCGTCATGGAGGAGTGGAATGGGACTCCAGTGGCAACCTGTGAAGCTCTGGTGAACCCCAAGGGGGTTAAGGCAGTGCTGGAAAATAATGGTGGCACACAAAATATTGATTTGGGCCCCAATTTGGACATTTTCACTTAGGGGTGAACTCGCTTTTGCCAGTAGTTTACACATTAATGGCTGTGTGAGTTACTTTGAGGGGACAGCAAATTACACTGTTATACAAGCTGTACACCCACTATTTTACATTGTAGCAAAGTGTTATTTCTTCAGTGTTGTCACATGAAAAGATATTATAAAATATTTACAAAAAATGTGAGGGGTGTACTCACTTTTGTGAGATACTGTATCTTTGAATCACTCTCCAGACAAATACAATTTTGATTTTTTATTCCACTCACCTTATAGAAGTGTAGATGTGGGATGGACTCTGAGCATTTGCCTATCACCTCTGGAGGTGATAGGTTCTATGGACCAGTCAGCTGGGTGGTTGAGTCAGTGTTAAGATTTCCGACATCAGTGCATCATCCCAATTGCAGAAAGTCTAAACATAACATGGCTTCTTTGAACAGGGTCCATTTACAATTTTGACAGTCCCTAGGGTGTTCTATAAGGCCTTCAATGCATACTGTCAGAAGAAATCATTTTAATCTCCCTATGACAAATAATATTCTGCTCTAGGAATAATGAGCTGGGGTTCCTAGACAGTGTGGAGTCTCAGTTCATAAAGACAATGTTATGTAACGGTGGTGTGCCAGATGCTGGGCTGCATGATCACCACATGTACTTTTCAACCTATTTATGCCTGAATATGGGTGTCGTTCCTTTGAGCACACTGGGATACTCTGGGCACAAGGCTCTGCAGGGTATTCGCGGCCTGTGGCCTATGATATGACTCACCCCTTTGCATGAGCTCACAACTTTAGAGATACCCAGGCCTGGCATGACCAGTGTTCTCCACCTGAGCTTTCAAAAGTGTAAGCAGAGGCAGTTATCTAGTCTGCCACTAGGTGGCTCTGTCCCAGAACAGTGTGTGGTAACAAAGAAAAGTGTAATCAGGTTCTAGATCACTTTTAGCTAGAGCCCACCTGTAGCGATGTCATGAGTGAGTCAGTGGATGTATACTGTATATGCCAGGTTGGGAGTAGCCCAATGCAGTCAGGGATGAGAGCCGGATACCCCATCAGCATGCAGGTGTAGTCAGCTGTGTAGAGACTCTGGATAGGGTTAAAGGACAGAGAGAGGTAGTTCTACACCCAGAAGAGCCAACTGTAGTCTTCCTGTCTCTTATGGTTGGTGGAGGCTACAGTGGGTTGCAAAAGGCTTTTCAGGCCAGGTCAAGTGTTCTCTGCAGTGAGTTCTATCACCCTGGAGAATCTGGGAGAAGTGTACTGAAGCTAGAGGTTCAGCTGCTGTAATCCTGTCTCTGGAGCAAGTAGTGAGTCATGAGCTGGATACATAGAGCCTATGGCAAGTCAGAGCCCACTGAGTGAGTATAATGACCCTGGAAAGGAGAGCGACTGTCTAAAGGGAAGATGGCTTAAGGGTGATGTACCATGTGCTCATTTCACATAATGACTACTGCGGTACATCCATTATATGTGATTGACAAAGTAATGTCTAGTGACCACTGATATGAGTATATCTATGAGATGCGACTGGTTACTGCCACCTCATAGCGCTCACCCTCAAAAGGACCCACTGATTTTGTCCCAGGTTCTTTTCCCACACTAGTATAGTAGCATCCAGGCACCAAGTAACTTTTTGATGCTTTATTGTAAGTTGAACTTGGATAGGGTGCAGGGAGGCCGTGGCATACTCTAGTACAGTGATGGCGAACCTTGGCACCCCAGATGTTTTGGAACTACATTTCCAGGGCCGGACTGGCCTACCGGGATACCGGGAGATTTCCCGGCAGGCCGCCTGAGTTGCGGCTGCAGTGCTCCCCTCCTGCTCCTGTGTGTCACGGAGCTGGCTGGATATGTGTTCGGCGGCCGCGCTGTAACACTGTCCCGCCCCCCTAGACCGGCTTGTGTGATAGTGGATGGAATCAGTGTTCCGCCTATCACACGAGCCGGTCTAGGGGGGCGGGACCATGTTACAGCGCGGCCGCCGAACACAGACCCAGCCAGCTCCGTGACACGCAGGAGAGAGGGATCCAGTAGATGCCCGCCCGTACAGTCCGCCCTGTGTGCCTGTATAGGAGGATCGGCGGGGGGGCGCATATAGAGGAAATTAGCTTTCTATATTCCTCCATGCAGCCGCTGAATACTTGCAGGAGGGAGAGGAGGAGAATCAAGTATTCAGCGGCTGCATGGAGGAATATAGAAAGCTAATTTCCTCTATATGCGCCCCCCCCGCCGATCCTCCTATCCAACTTCTTTTACTGGCCCCCCCCCAGTTCTCCTTGTGCTCCCTGGCTCCCCCCCATGCTCTCCTCCCCTCACCACACTCTCCAGCCCCCCCCCCCCCCCTCACAGTTCTCTCCACCCGTGTTTTTTCTGCCCCCCCGCTCTCCAGCTCTCCCCATCCTACTCTAGCCACCATCCCAGTGCTCTTCACTCCCCCAGTGCTCTCCACCCATGTTCTTTCTCCCCCCCCAGTGCTCTTCAGCTCTCCCCATCACTCTCCAGCCCCCACCCCAGTGCTCTCCGCCCCCCACAGTGCTCTCTAGCCCCCCATTCTCCGCACCCCTGTTTTCGGTCCCCCCTTGGTGCTCTCAAGCTCCACCCATCGCTCTCCACCCCTGTTTTTTTTTTGGCTCCCCCTCCAGTGCTCTCAAGCTTCCCCCCCAGCACTCTCCTCTCCCCACCCCTGTACTCTCCACTCCCCCCTGCATTTTGCCCCCACCCATGTGCTCTCCAACCCCCGCCAGTGCTCTCCAGTCCCCCGTGCTTTCCACCCCTGTTCTTTCTGGCCCCCACTGGTGCTTTCAAGCTCCCCCCATTGCTCTCCACTCCCCCCTGCTCTTTGTACCCCCCAGTGCTCTCCACCCCTGTTTTTATGCCCCTCCCCCACTGGTGCTTTCAAGCTCCCCCCATTGCTCTCCACTCCCCCCTGCTCTTTGTACCCCCCAGTGCTCTCCACCCCTGTTTTTCTGCCCCTCCCCCACTGGTGCTTTCAAGCTCCCCCCATTGCTCTCCACTCCCCAGTGCTCTCCACCCCTGTTTTTCTGCCCCTCCCCCAGTGCTCTTCGCCACCCCACACTCTTAGCCCCCACAGTGCTCTCCACCTCTGTTCTTTTTGGACCCCCAGTGCTCTTAAGTCCCCCCCCCCCCAGCGCTCTCCGCTCCCCATCCCTGTGATCTCCACTCCCCCCTGCTCTTTGCCCCCACCCATGTGCTCTCCAACCCCGCCAGTACTCTCTGCTCCCCCTTCTTTCCAGCTCCCACCCAGTGCTCTCCACTTCCCCAGGACCAGAGGACAGGCTGACTGGGGCCGGAAAATGAGGATGGCTGAAGGTGCAGGTGGCCAGGGACCACTCCATCTCACAGCAAACAGATCCTCTGGAAGGAGCACTGTCCCCATCCAAAACGAGAACAGACCCTGCCTGCTGTTGGCCATCATGGATATCCTGCTGGCATGCAAGGTACCGTACCGAGCATCAACAACACACCTTCCCACAGACAGGGACTGCTGACTGGGCCATGGGGCACAGGAGGGGCTGCAATGATGGGCACAGTGAAGCTGCATTCCTGGGCACAGTGAGACTGCATTTGATGGGCACAGTGAGACTGCATTTGATGGGCACAGTGAGGCTGCATTGATGGGCACAGTGAGGCTGCATTGATGGGCACAGTAAGGCTGCATTGATGGGCACAGTGAGGCTGCATTTGATTGGTACTGATGAGGCTGCATTTGATTGGTACTGATGAGGCTGCATTTGATGGGCTCTGGTGAGGCTGCATTTGATGGGCACTGGTGAGGCTGCATTGAGCTCCTGTATCATGTCTGCAGTCTCTGACCATCTCCTGTATCATGTCTGCAGTCTCTGAGGGAGTCTGCAGAGGAGTCAAGAGTGGGAGCACCGCCGGGACGGTGCACCTGAGAGGAGGTCAGTGACAGCACCGCTAGGCCAGTCTGAAGGGGGGGTCACTGATGTAAGGGGGGAGTGAATACGATAATGTAAGGGGGCACCGATATAAAGCACAGCCTTATATCAGTAACCCACCCCCCCTTACCTTAGTGTATTCTTTCTGCGGAAGGTGGTTTCCCCCCCCCCTCCCACGTTCTGAGTTCCTGGGGTCCCCCTTGATGATTGATCACTTACCACTTTTAACTGGAATTTGCTTTTATATATATATATATATATATATATATAAAGCCCTATGTGATTTCATATCTGTCTTATCTATATATAATACACTCTTCAAATGTGCATTTTATGGTTTTCCCTTTCATGAACAAGAAATCAATGACGTTATGCTGTTGCGGTGGTATAATAATGCTGTGGGGCTGGTATGAAATTTTTTCCAGGGCTGGATGTTATTCCCAGTCCGGCCCTGTACATTTTCCATGATGCGCAGGCACTCTGTAGTGTAGTGGAGCATCATGGAAAATGTAGTTCCAAAACATCTGGGGTGCCAAGGTTCGCCATCACTGCTCTAGTATCATTATGTGAAAACACGAGGACAATTCTCACTTTCTCAAACTTCTTAATACAGTCCCTTCAGTAGTAACTAAGGGGCAAAGCAATATAGAGAGACCATAGAAAATGTCCCACTTTAAGCAAGCTCTGGCACTGATGCACAAGGAATAGAAACAGCACAGTCCCTAGGACATAGGTCTGTACTCACAAATGTCTCTGGATACTTGGATGCTTCCTTCCAATATCAGCCAGACATTTCTCCTGTGAACTCTCAAGACCAGATCCTTAGTGAAAATTACCCAATCAGTTCCAGCAAGATCCAGTAGAACAGCTCTCTCCCAGCTCTGACACAGCTGGGACCTCAATGATAACCAGAACAAGCCCCCCAGCTCTGCCTGAGCTGGGAGTTTGATAACCATTTGTGAAACTTCAGCTGCTTTGCCCAGAAGGGCAGTAGCCCTTCAGGCTGGGAACTTCGTCCTGGACGAGAACCCTGCTGCTCTAGGCCTCCGATTATTTATGCACACCTCAGCCACCTACTGGGCTTACTCCCCCAGGGATTGGCCAAGACCCCATAAATATTCTGTTGGTCGTTCCCTTCCAGCCCACTACATTCTAGAATCCACTAGAAGACAGAGGGAAGAAGTTGAGTCTGCAGCCAGTGAAACCTAGAACAGCCCAAAACAATCCCACACTGCTCCACTGACTGCAGAGAAGTCCAAAAACAAATCTTACCTGACATTTCTACTAACCAATCTTGGAGGGTGCTACATTCTGAAGAAACATCAGTAAAGTGCGGACACTGTACTGTTGGTGTGGACAGTTCCTTTCCTTTTGAAAAATAGAGGGTAATGGCCAGGGATGTCATGGGAAGCCTGCGGCATGGACTTTGGCACAATATGACAGTGGTAGAGGGCTACAAGAAGGTGGGTTGTTGATTATTTAAGAAATAAGGTGGGGGCTTGTATCTCTTGGCACCAACACACAGCCAATCAGATGCCCCCCTAACACATAACCGCGACAGGCTTTTCAGCAATGAGTCCACACAGACACAACCTAATTACCAGGAGACATTCCTAATAGAAGTTAGGAGAAGGAAGAGTCCAGAAACAGAAAATATTTTCAATACTTTACTTGAACAATCAATTAATTCCATACTTATATATTTTAGTATACCTGTTTCCAGGTGATGGCATAATCCTTAGTTGCAAACAATCATTAGATAAGTGAGGAGAGAGAGTTGAGGAGTAGCCCACACTTTTACAGGGGTTGTCCAGAGTCCGGCATCTGTAACAGCGGACACGAGTATCTAAAAAGTTCTGCATGTTGCTTAAGTCCCTTCCTTCCCTGAAGAAGGTCCTACATAATGTTGCAGCGTGGCCCCAGTTATATCTTCTTATAGGCACCCCTGCCAAACGAATTATATTTTAGCCCTCTGCCCCACTGTTGGCAGAAGCATGGCTGGTATTACCTCTAAGTGACCTTTCTAATCACTGCTATCATGCATTTAGGGACCTCTGTTGGGTCCTACGGTACCCGCACTGCCTAATAATCCATGTGGTACTCTAGCGCTATCTTGTGGCAAAAAAGAACAAATACACTGGGGAACCTACCTGCCCTTACATTTTTTTTTTTTTTTTTAATAATCCTTATTTTTTTCTCGGTTACAAAAAGATATTGCTTAAAAACAGTACACCTTGTACCTTACACAAATCAATTAATACATTGTATTCCCTCCCCCCTCCTCCCTCACCCCACCTCCACCAACACCATCCAATCCATTATTTAAACATTCTTGTCTAATATC
The DNA here is from genome assembly GCF_042186555.1 of Aquarana catesbeiana. Lineage (NCBI taxonomy): Eukaryota > Metazoa > Chordata > Amphibia > Anura > Ranidae > Aquarana > Aquarana catesbeiana. Next base: position 535,724,739 of record NC_133326.1, read on the forward strand.
TCTCTACCTAGAGAAGGAGAGATCAAAAATTAAAGCGAAAAAAAGGAGGGGGGGGGGGCAGATGGAAAGAAGATCATCTTCCAGGGGCAGCCCATCCTGTCCAGCCAGGGCTTCCACATCTTCACAAACTTCCTATAATTGCCATCACCACCTTACCACCACCTTCTCCCTCCAAACTGTTGCATTTACTGTCTTAACCCATATTTCAACTGACGGGGGCTCTAAGCCTGCCAGTTTTGTGCAATCAGTTTTCTCGCCAGGAATAAGCATCTCAGCACCACAGCTATAGTACCTGTAGGTACTCTATCTTCCTCCATGCGTCCCAACAGACACGTCCTGACGTCTGGTACTAGTGTGGTCCCAAAAGATTTTTATTTATTCTGTCCACTATCCCTACCTAGTATCGAAACAGCTTTGGGCATCTCCTGCCCTTACCTTACACTCTCTCCTTCCCTGCTGCTTTTGCAGGTGGAAGGTCTGTAGAAGTCTTTTGAGGTATTGCAAGGTAATTTGATTACTTTTATCCACAGGCACAAGCCTACAGGCTCTGTCAGAGACCTATTGGCAGCTAGGTGTTATTTCAGGTCTGCAGGCCTAAACTGTGTTTTCAGATTATAATTTGTGAACATTTGTCTAACCTATTCGTCACCAATTTGGGAAAAATATTATCAAATTCGCAAAATGTCATCTTACTTTTTTGTTTTAATGTCACACCACTAAAGTAAAACCTTTTCTGTGGTATTATTTACCAGCTAGGACAGTTCAAAATCATCTTATGGGAAAGGGTAATGTGATCTCTCTTCAGCTGTCATCATCAACTGACACTATGCAGCTGTGCCATATGTATTGTAACCCATGGCAAACATTCATAGCTACTCTGAGGATTAGACTTCTCCCATTGAGCCTGATAATAAAAAAACTGTGAAACTGAGCTCTAGATAAGATGCAAATTCCTTTATCCAAAATATGCTGGTAAAACAGATTAGCAACAAGTTACCAATCATATTTTACTGAATGCTCCCCATGTATACTATTGTTCAGGTTACCTGTCATTTGGCAGACGCTTGTCTTTATCACAAAGGTGTCACTTTAAAGAGAGAGAGATAAAGGGGTTGATTTACCAAAGGCAAATCCACTGTGCACTGCAAGTGCTCTTGAAAGTGCAGTCGCTGTAGATCTGAGGGGAAGATCTAAAATGAGGGGAAGCTCTGCTCATTTTATCATCCAATCATGTACAAGCAAAAAATAAAAAAAATGTTTTATTTCCCTTGCATGTCCCCCTCAGATAACGACTGCACTTCCAAGTGCACTTGCAGTGCAAAGTGGATTTGCCTTTAGTAAATAAACCCCAAAGTCTCCTTCAGCCAGGGTGGCGAAGTGAAGCTTTCGGTGTGGTGATGGATTTTCTCCATTTCACCTTTTATCTCTGGCTCAGTCAGAGAGGAAGCTTCTCTGACATCTCTGGGGCTCTGTGATTTCTAAGAGCCCTTGCACACTGGGGCGGTTTGCAGGCGCTATTGCGCTAATAATAGCTCCTGCAAACCGCCCCGAAAGTGCCGCTGCTTTCATTCCAGTGTGAAAGCCCCGAGGGCTTGCACACTGGAGCGATGCGCTGGCAGGACGGTAAAAAAAGTCCTGCCAGCAGCATCTTCGGAGCGGTGAAGGAGCGGTGTGTATACCGCTCCTTTACCGCTCCTGCCCATTGAAATCAATGGGACGGCGCAGCTATACCGCCGGCAAAGCGCCTCTGCAGAGGCGCTTTGCGGTGGTATTTAACCCTTTCTCGGCCGCTAGCGGGGGGTAAAACCGCCCCGATAGCGGCCGCATACCGACGGTAAAACGCCGCTAATAATAGCGGCGTTTTACCGCCGACGCCGCCCCGGTGTGCAAGGGCTCTAACAGGACAGATGGAGGCATCTAGATCTAAATGACAGAGAGATGTCCACAGGTGTTTACCACAGAAATCCAAAAATAAGAAATCCAACTACGACAGCATAAAGTTTCCAATTGTACCATCGTCCCTTATTTTATTTTAATATTATATCTAATAATACATTCAATATTTTCATTATAAACAGAAGACTTGAAAAGTTAGTGTTGAATTCACAATATAGCCCTTATATCTGTACACCCTTCTTTTCCTCTCTTTCACTTAAATTAAAAATAAGCATTATTATCAAATCCATATGGGTCAATATATGAGAATAAGAAATTGTGACAATGCAAAGCCCCACCTCTACGGCAATGGATATAGGAATGGCACAGGATTTGCAATAATGCAGTGTGCGGGGCTCCGGCGTGTTTATTGTAAGCAGAGAAAACTGAAGCTTGAAGGCTTCAAAGTGTCTTGGGTGGGATTAAAGCTTCAATACTTTGGAGTTGCTTTACTAAAGGCAAATCCACTCCGCACTACAAGTGCACTACAATGGCACTTGAAAGTGCTCTTGGAAGTGCAATTGCTGTAAATCTGAGGGGAAAATCTGAAACCAGGGGAAGCTCTACTGATTTTATCATCCAATCACACACAAACAAAAATACTGTTTTTTTTTACTTCCCTTGCATGTCCCCCTCGGATCTACAGCGACTGCCCTTCCAAGTGCACTTGTAGTGCAAAGTGGATTTGCCTTTAGTAAATAAACCCCTATGTCTGGGTTTTGCTGAAGACCTGTAGGCTGTGAGAGTACACAGGTGTGAAGATCCATTATAAGTCAGGCCTGATCATAGCTCAAAGCTCCTATTCGGAGACAGAGACTTTGGGGTTTATTTACTAAAGGCAAATCCACTTTGCACTACAAGTGCACTTGGAAGTGCAGTTGCTGTAGATCTGAGGGGGACATGCAAGCAAAATAAAAAACAGCATTTTTGCTTGTACGTGATTGAATAATAAAATCAGCAGAGCTTCCCCTCATTTCAGATCTCCCCCTCAGATCTAAAGCGACTGCATTTCCAAGTTCACTTGTAGTGCAAAGTGGATTTGCCTTTAGTAAATCAACCCCACTGTGTGGAGATAGGTGTGTGCTCCAGCTAGGATAAATGAACCACTCAGGAGACAGTACCCCATGTGAGTGAGACACCTTACCTGCAGGACTGGGAGAGTTGGGATAGTTGAGTGAGTTGGCAATATTGAGAGAGCTGAGGCAACTAGTGCGTCCAGGGGACTGGAGGAGGTCTGTTAGTCTCGAAAAATTGAGAGCCCAGGATGCTAGGAGAACTCTATCTAGAGGCCAGGAGAGGGCCCATGCAGTAAAGTGCTGTATCTAAGCCTGAGTGAACCTGAAGACCCCATGGTCTAGGAGGCCAGAGAGGAGGCCAGAGGTGTTACTGAAAAGAGTCAGATGACTTAGCATTTTTTGTTATTTCTTTTACTGTTGGGAAACCCCTGTGTGGGCAACCTGTTGTCAAGACCTTGCTTTTCCTTTTAATGAAAGTGGGCCAGAAGGCTCTTAAACCACAGTTCAGACTGGCATTACTCATTAAAAATGCTCAACATCACTGAGATTAATCAGAGCCATTGTGTTCTCCCAGCAGGGGGAGCTGTCCCCGCTGGGAGAACACAGTGATTACTGCTGGCAGCTATAATAGCCGCTAGCAATAGTCACATGTAAAATCTAACAGACTGGTTGTACCCAAGTCATGGTTCGAGCCGTTTATGGCCGGCTTAAGGACTAAGTTCAGGAAAATTATCAGGGTAAAAGATAATATAAAAGCGATAAGATTTGAATCTAGGGACATAATCAAAGGTAAGGGATAATGGAAAGGGGATAGGAGGGGAGCCCAGGGACATTATCAGAGTAAGGGATAATATAAATGGTATGGGGGATGAGTCTTGGTACATTATCAGTGGTAAGGGATAATATAATAAGGATAGGAGGAGAACCCAGTGGCATTATCAAGGGTAAGGGATAATATAAAGGGGATATGAGGTGAGTCCAGGGAAATTATAGGGAAAGGGGATAATATTAAGAGGATAGGAGGTGAGCCCAGTGAAATTATCAGGGGTAAGGGATAATGAAATTGGGATATGGAGTGAGTCCAGAAACATTATCAGGGTAAGGGATAATATAAAGGGCATATGAAAATAGTTCAGGGACATTATCAGGGGCAAGGGATAACATAAAGCAGAAAGGGGGTGAACCCAGGCACATTAGGAAGCAGTCTTTACTCCCCAGGACCCCTGGCCACTCCACTCTCTCCCCTCACCTGCATCTGTATATCAATGTGTATTCATCTGTATATAAATGAAATACTTTTTGTCCTCCAGGAAACTCTGAAGTTGGGTCTGATCGATCTGGATCGGTTCTTTGAAGAGGTGAAATGTTGTCACCTTCCTCTGGATCCCGCTATCGTTGTGAAAGGAATCAACAGAGAGGTCAGTCTCCGCAATATATGGACATATTTTTTCTCTGTGTGTAATGGTGGAGTAGATGTGATATCAGACTTTTTCGAAGTGCTGTATTAAGATAAAGGGATACGCAGGTGGCTAAGGCTGAACATACATGAGTCTTTATTTTTTTTTATTCAACCAGCAGGTTGAATAAAAGCAAATGACTCGATTTCCCATCCACATATTCATTCTGGATGAAGGAATCCCTCCCGCTGCGCTATTGTATTCTGACATCGGGGAGACTTCCCCACCATTAGAACACACTGATCACTACTGCCGGCTGTAATCGGTGGCGGTGGTCATGCAGAAATTTTTCAACAGGTTGATGTACAGGCCACATTTTGATCCATGTATGGCCGGCTTAAGTGCAGCAATTTGCACCAATTTGACATTGTATGAAGTGTATATATAATATTACCAGTTATATCCAAGCCTTCCATCCTCCATTCCACACTTTTCCAGAAAAAAAGCCAGTCAGGCACGTTACAATTTAATTGTACATTCTTTATATAATCTCCTTTACATTTACCAAAAAATTATGTGGTGTAATGGCCAATTAAAACCCTCCATTTTATTTGTATCCATTCAGTTAGGTCCTTGCAGTACACAATTGTTGGTTTATCTAAAGGAGATTGTACAATCAGATTCAATACACAGGTGTACATACATGAACAGGTGATGGTTGTAGGTTATTAGGAAAGTTTCTGTTAATTTTGCCATCTCCGGATGGGAGGAGGATGGATTATGCGTGATTGGGCGATTATAAATCACCAAGTCTCCTCCAGTAATTCATATTCCCGCTCCATCCTAGGCTGCCGCTGAATCACAGCCAGAAGCAAGATTGTAAAATTTAGTTTTAATCGTTTTTCTAACTTGTGTGACTCCGTTCCAGCTGTGTTCTTACTTCAAATCCAACGCCAGACCACTCAAGATCACCTTCCTGAATGCTGATAGCAGAGGTCCAGATATCCACCTCATATACAAGGTAAAGGAGAGCATAGGAAATAAGAATTATCAGGTAAACCAACGCAATACATTTTATGGTCTGGGGTCAGTTTAGGGATTGAAATCTGAATTTTGTGTGAATAGTCCAGAAGGGCCAAGTTGGCTTATTATCCCTGTTAATGGCTCAAAGCTCAGCATGGTAGATTAGAAGCAGCATTCTGCACTTTTTGGTTGTCGCTCAATAGAGCTGACATGGAAATATTATGGGGATAGTAATAATTTTCTGGCAATTGATAAACTGTTTCATTTTATTTAGTTTTACTGTCCTATGGATCATGAAATATGATACAAGATACATCCATTACCCACAACCCTCCCCTTATGGAAGAAGAGGCGTAGCAACTGCGTTTTACAGGCATTTTGTGAACACATGAGAAAAACTCAGTGAAGGCCTGAGAGGGGCAGGAAGAGTCAGGACTATAGAAAAGCAGATTGGATATAATTCCAAATAACCCATACAGTGACATATTATTCACCTTTCAAATGATCAAGAAGGAAAAATATGTTCCAATTAATTCCATAAAGAAAGAGCAGGCAAATTCACAGTGCTGAAGTAAGAGGAGCATACAGATAATTCTGATTGGCTGATGAACTTAGCAACAAGTGCTTTGCTCTTGCCACTGTTTATTAAATAAGCCATAGCATTAAATACATGCCAAAATAAGACCTCACTGACCTCTGTAGCTGCAGGCACTAAACTTTAAATCAAATCTCAGCACTCTGCTCGTCCTCTTCCTGTGCACCTGCTCAGCATTTGCATTAAACTAGCCATATACTATACAGTCTGATTATACAATCTCTGTACAGCCTTCAGTCTTGTGTCTTGTGTCAAATATAATATGAGGACAAACCTAAACAATCCATTTAATTTGTATGAAATCAGGTGAACCCTTGCACTACGATTAATGGTAGATCTAAATGAGATTGTACAATCAGATTGTAGTGTCTGGTCATCCTTAAAGTTGTTCTAAAGCATTTTATGCATTAAGGTGAAAAACCTTCTCTGCTGCAGCTGCCCCCCAGACCCCCCTTTTGCTTACGCGAGCCTGGTTCGATCCAGCGATCTGCATGAGTGCAGCAGGTCCAGTTGCTGTCTCACTCCTCATTGGACAGATTGATAGTAGCAGGAGCTATTGGCTCCCACTGTTGTCAATCAAATCCTGTGACACGGGAGCGGAGGGTTCGGCCAAGTCCAGCTTTCTGTGGGGGCACCCGATTAAGAGGAGGGGCATGGAGCAGCGGGGGGGGGAGTCCCCAGAAGAGGAGAATCGGGGCTGCTCTGTGCAAAACTATTGCACAAAGCAGGTAAGTATAAGCATATTTGTTATTTTTATTAAAAAAAAAGAAAGGTTTATAACCACTTTAAGCCTGGTACACACCACTAGTTTTTTTTTCATTTAACCCAGTGGCTTGAATGAAAAAAAAATTGACAGCTCCAGTCAAAACCACTGTACTAACAATCCGATACAGCGATCTCCCCTGCTGTTCTTTTGTGTTCTGAAAGGGGGATGGCGCTCGACATTTGGCCCGTGTGTACTAGGCTTTAGTTGGCTGCCAACTCCCTACTGGAGAAGCAGGATGTGCAGAGCTATTGAGTCTTTGTAAGGAGGGGGGACCAGTGTGTGGGAAAGGTCTCATCTGCTGAGTCATTGCTAGAAGTTTGATGCAGTAGTGCAGTCAGCTGCTGAGTCACTACTGGGTGGGTACCGGGGTCTGGAGAAGGGGGAAGCTCAGTTGCTGAAATTAAAATGTAATTTTGCAGTAAATTTTGAGGATGAATCACGCCAGAGAACCTGCAGCTACAGAGGTCAGTAGTTGCGTTTAAAGTTTTTTTTCATAGAAAGAGGTAAGACTTCTCTTCCGTACACCATTTCTAGTCAATACATCATTACTATATACTGTAGGAGTTCACCAGTATGGGCAGTGGGGTGGGGAAGTAAGAATAGTTTGCTTTACATGTTGGCTATTTTTTAAATTTTTAAAAAGCGACAAAGTCACTTTAAAGTAGATTTTATACTTGTTAAGAATATGTCAATTTTTGAAAGCCTATAGCCTGGCCACAGTTCCATTTTTAAGGCATACTGACATACAATACAATTGGTTGATTGCTTATTTCAGCATGCCTTTGCTAACAGTATTTGGCACTTCTTAGACTGCAGCTTGATGACTCAGTGTTGATGGGTGTCATATCAGGTGTAACTGTGCGCAGTTAATTGTGAGTGTAATTTGTGACTCTTCAGACAGGAGATGACATCCGGCAGGACATGCTCATCCTCCAGCTTATCAATCTAATGGACAGAATCTGGCTTTATGAAGGGCTGGACCTGAGGATGGTGACCTATCGGTGTTTATCCACTGGCAAAAAACAAGGTGAGTCGCTGGTGGGAGAAGAATTATGTGCTAATATATTAAGAATGCCATCACTACTATCAATATCTGATCTGGCTGCAATCATCTATCAGTCATTTTAAAAAAATAATTTGAAAAGGACCATCTTAAATTGTAGTGTGTGTGAGATTGATAATCTTCAATATTCAGAATGACCACTGATCACCAAGAGCATTCCTATCCCAAGTACTACCAAAGGTGTGTGTTCTCCTGACTTCTAGGTATCAGCACAGTTGTGACCATTAGAAACAGATAATGATTGAATTACCAGGTAGCTGCACAGCTGCGATAATCAGGAACAGACAATGATTTCCAGACTTCTAAGTAGGAGCACACCTGTGTTACTTAGGCAGGCCATAGATGATGCGATTTTATTTCCTGCAGCCACGAGTTGCAGGAAAGTAAATAGCTAGATTCCCGTGTCGGGGGGGGTAATCCCTCCCGCGGAGCTATTGTGTTCTCCTGGCAGGGGAGCTCGGGGAGCCGTCCCTGCCAGGAGAACACAGTGATTATTGCTAGCTGCTTTAGCCGCTGACAATAATTGCATGATGAAAATATGACATGCTGGTTGTACCCAAGTTGATTGATGGATCAACTTAAGCCTTGTATACACGATCGGGAATTGTGTGATGACAGGTTGTTGGTGGAAAATCCAACCATTTGTATGCTCCATTGGACAATTGTTGTCGGATTTTCCACAGACAAATGTTGGATAGCAGAAAGTCCAAAGTACAAACACGCATGCTCGGAAGCAAGGACGAGCCAGAAGCAGTCGGTCTTGTAAACTAGCATTCGTAATGGAGAATTAACATTCGTGACGTAGCAAATTATGAAATCTCGAAATGCAGCGCACATTCTCTTCTTCTTTAATGGGATAATTATGAAGCTGCTTTGTTGGTGATACTGATGGAGTTATTGCAAACAAATTTTCAAAGGCTTTTTTTTTCTAGTGATATCAAGAATAATATTATTATGCTTTTTTTTTTTTTTATTTGGGCAAGTTACCACAACACCATTATCCCGTAGTTTTTAAGATCAAAGATACAACTATGTTGGTGTCCCTTGTCAATTTTACATTGTATTTTTTAAAATGTAACTGCCTACTCCCAAACTGTCATTTGAAGTAAAACACATATTATTATTCTACACAATTTTTTTTTATTGTGCATTAAAAAGAAAACAAATACAATTAAATATGCTTTCTGCCAATAGAACTTAACCAAAAAGTGCATTCTACGCATCCAAAAATATATAAAATAACCCAAATCAAATCATTATTCAACCAAGCAATAAAATAAAAGCCTCATGCATGTGTCCTGCTTCTTAATATAGGGGGTCAACAATGCCAAGATTTGGTGAAAGCAGGGGTCCGTCATCCGGAGATAATTCCAAAATTCATCTGGATTATTCTCCTGGAGCTCCCGCAGCAAAGGCATATGACATAATTGGTCACGATTAATAAAGCAACCAATTTTTGGTCCAAGATCTCCTCCTCCTCCTGTTTCTGGACTGGACTTGGGTCAAAGAAATAACTCCACGGCCAATAATAAATAACACGTTATCTCCTCCGATTCCGCAACATGTCTGGTTGATGAACGGCCGTTCAGAAACAAACTGAAAAGGGTGAACTGAAAAGCGTGAACTGAAAAGCACGTATCAACACTCACCAAACTTCTACTAACACGAGATTAGCAGAAGGAGCCCAAAGGGTGGCGCTAGAGAGCTGAAAAACCACGTAGTACGTCAGTACATTCGTGTTTGTTGGCGGACAATTCCTTGCCATTTGTGTGCAAGGCAAAATCCAGGCGCACGCTTTCGGACAAAAGTCTGAGGTTTTGTCTGCGGAAAATGTGATCATGTGTACGAGGCTTTAGGTACAATCAGCCTGAGATGCTAACCATTTATGACCGGCTTTAGAAGCAGGTGATTGCTAGACTTCCAGGGGCAGCTCAGCTGTGACAATTGGAAACCTGTGATTTCCAGGCTTCCAAGAAGGAGCACAGCTGTGTTAAGTAGAAGCAGGTAATGATTTCTAGATTTCCAGGTAGGACCACAGTTGTTACAGTTGGAAAGAAAAGATGATTTCCAGACTGAGGTAGGAGCACAGCTTTGATAATTTAAAAGAGATAATGATTTGCAGAATTCCAGGTTGGAGCACAACTGTGACAGCTGAAAAAAAATTGTTTTTTGGACATTCCAGGTAGGAACACAGCTTATTTTAGTAAAGTATAAAAACAGAATTGTATGAATTCCACTGTGATTTTGTGAGGTTCTCTGGAAAAACATGACCTGTTAGTGTGATTGTGGAAAGGTCTGGAAAATACGTGACCTGTAATATTGATTGATACTTCCCAGTCCCTCAGTATTCTGTTATTGTTGTCCTCTGTGTTCTCTCAGGTCTGATTCAGATGGTTCCAGATTCCACAACCCTTGCTAAGATTCAAAACAACAGCGGTCTTTTTGGTCCCTTAAAGGATACATCAATGAAGAAATGGTTTGGAATTAATAAGACGGTACTTACCATCATCTCACCTCCAGAGTATTAATACTACTCATACTGGCAGACACATAGAACTATTTTTCAATTAACATACTAGAAATACAGTATAAATCATTTTTCCCCATCTGGGCTACACATTATGGTAGAGTTCTGCTCTAGTGCACTTCCCTATAGAATTTGGGACACCAATGGCTGATGAGCCTGCAGGGGGAACCTTGGGTGGCCAACACTGATTGTCCATTTATCTTACCTGGTACAATTCCATTCACTCTCTGCTCAGGTGGGGTTGTCTTCAATCCTTCTCTGTTTTAAAAACCAGAAAGAAAATGTCAGCACAGTGCAGGTCTGATTGTCCAGAAGAATATTTCAATGAAGTTTTCTATCCTTCCCAGTAATTTTCTGACATTCAATTTCCAACCATCTGTTTCAGTTTTCTACATTGTAAAGTGTTTTGGGGATTGAGGACTGAAAATGGAATGAAAACTAAATGATAGTACAGCAGGGAAGAAAACTGCAGAGGAATGACTCGTGACTTCCTTAGAGCTTAATTCTGCTTTCTTATAATGGAAAATAAATGTTGAGCACACCTTTAATCACATCTCCCTGCACCGTCCAGCGCCCCCACGTACTGTCCGCTCGGATAAACAGCAGAATGTCATTGTCTGGTCTTCACAAGCTGCCGTTTCATTATTCAGTGTTACATAGTGTGAGATGTGACTGAATAATTCTCAGCAATATATTCATTTCTCTGCCCAGATGAGGAATCCTCTGTGCCCTTTTCTTTCTCCGACTCTATTATAAAAATCCAATTCTCATTTATCAAGCCATTTGCTTTCCAATAGACTTTAATCAACCTTCAGCCTCCCTCCTACTCTGCTAATGTGATGGAAGGTGAGACACAGAGCCGGCGCTCTAATCATTGTAAAGAGACACTCGCTGACCGGTGCATATTGCCCACCTCTTAATAGAACAGGAGGAGTCAGAAAATTCCAGTGAAGGAGACCGGGCCTAATGCAGATTTATGACTGCAGTCAGAGTGCTTGCCACAGTGATCTACTGTATACACAATAATGTATATATATATTTAGGGACCCTGCCATAAGCTAGAGTGCCTAAATTTAATGTTGGCAGCTAGGCTGTAGCCAGCCTGAGCTTTGTTTATATGTAGGTTTGTTGGGATTATCCTAGGCCCAAGGACATTGTTTGTTTTTGTCTGCTAATGGAGATGGTTGTCCAGTAGTTATAGTGAGAAGATACCATTTACTGGGTTATGAATATTTGTAGTCCTGGACAAACACTGAGGAATTAATGTCACTGATGTGGGCTGGGGAAGAGGATAAATAATTGGAGAGACCTTCTAGAAAGGATTGTGAAGGGTTCAATCTCCCGGAGCTTCTGCTTGGGGAATAAGCCAAAGTGGGAAAGGTCTTTGACTGGGGCCTAAGTGAGCTTAAAGTGGTTGTAAAGCTCAGACATGAAATATGAATAAAGCATATCCCTCTATAGTGTGTACTTGTCTTAATTCAGAGTGATTGTAAACAATCACCTTGTAAAACAACCCATTCATTTTAAAATAGAAATGAAAGGCAAAACATTTGTGTAAAGATAAAAAATACCCTTTTCCCCCTTTTTTTTATAAGTGATCACATTCCCTCTGCTCTTAGTTGCATAAGAGCTGGGGGGAGGAGAAGCAGCAGTACACCAAGCTTTCCAGTGAAAGGCTGTGCCGGGGGGGTGGTCATGTCAGGACAAGTCTGATCATTGGAGGAGAGTTCCCAGCATAGATAGAGAACTGACCACAGTGTGTTCTCATGCTTAGTGTGGTCAGTTTTTGATAGAAAAGCAGAAGGACTGGCAGGAACACCAGGGATTTCACACAAAGGAAGCAATACAAAAAGAACATACAAGTACATGGTACAGCAGGCACATATCAGGAATATGAAATGTTGTATGCTGTCCTGTTCCTTTGCTATCTGCATAAGTCACTTCTGACAAGTTCTCCTGACACCAAGAGAAAAAATGATGACAGGGGTGGGATCTCAAGCAGATTGACAGCCTCAGCTCTGTACCTGTGTGAAGGGGGGCGTGTCACTTCTCTCCAATCAGCTCTCAGAGCTCTCCTCACTGATGTAACTTCAGCCCCCCCGCTTTTCAAAGCTGAGAGATGCTGTGTAAATTTTGGACTTTGAATGGATGTAGATAAACAGCTACAACTTATGTACAAGGATTTGTTTATTCTATCTGTATCACCTGAGGATAGTTCCTTCACTATGCGAGAGTTTACAACCACTTTAAGCTGGCCTGTGTTGGGGCTGAAGGATCAGGAAGATGTCGTTAGAGGAGTCTGTCATGTGTGCTATGTAGAAGAATGTCCTTGGGATATTGGGAGAAGCTGCTTCGGATGGACAGTGCATGGAGTCCTTATTACTTAGCAGTTTAAGGTATCATTGATTGTTTGCATGGGCCTAAAGGTTAGCTCCTATTGGGAGGCTGCTACTGCGGAATCCAAGGATGCCAATAGTGCTACCCAAAGGATCTATTCATTGGGAGGATGCTTTGAAAAACTAGTGCTACCAATTAGTCGATCTCAAAGAATCCATTTACGGGAGGCTGCCACTGAAATATTAGAGCCACTATCAACTTCAAAGGTAGTGGATTTGCTGTGACTTGAAGGCCTGATTTACATTTTTACTGTTTCTAAATATCCTGTACTCCTAACTGTCTGTTCATAGACAATGGGCCAATGGGGCGTGGCGTAACGCAGCATGTGAGCAGACGTCTTTCTTAGCAGCTCTGTGATCCCTCTGCACAATCCTGTGTAATCCTCTTCACCTGCCACACAAACTCGACTGAAATCTCTCCTGTATGCTTGGGGTAGACTCTGCAACATTCCTGGGGGATTCTGGTGGATGGGAAAACGAAAGAAACAGCCCCCGGCTAAGATGAGTATTACCACATGCTCCGGTCAAGATGGCTGCCGCTCCACCATCCAACACTCGTCCCTGGCATCCACGCCGGATCTTTTTGATGAGGAGCCTGATCCCTTACTACCACCTTCTCCCGGGATCTCGGCACCCCCGGCGCTATCGGTCATCCCTCCCCACAGCGATGATGGCCTAGAGGACGGTCCGGAACCGGAACCTACCCTGCTGGATGTTCTTAAACTAATTAAGGTAAGCCATTCAGATATTATGGGGAAAGTGGAGGAACTTAAACTGGACATAACAATTATGGACATGCATAAAATGAGGGACTGGGTCTCTGAGACTGAGCGCCGTATTAGCGACTTGGAAGATGCTCTCGGCCCGGTCCAAGCTACCCAAAAAACGCATAGCACGAAAATCCTTTCCCTGGAGGACAAGGCAGACGATTTGGAGAACCGTCTGCGCAGAAATAACCTGCGTCTGGTGGGCCTACCCGAGCTGGTTGAGGGTTCCGACCCGGTCTCTTTCCTGGAAAGCTGATTTACTCAGGAATTCAGTAAAGACTGCCTATCCCCCTGTTTTGTTCTGGAGCGTGCACATAGAGTGCCTGGCAGGCCACTTCCTGCAGGCATCCCCCCCCCCCCCGCACCATGGTAATCCGTCTTCTTAATTATCGTGACAGGGACTCTATTCTGCATGCTGCCCGCATAAAGGGGAGCCTAAAGATCAACAACGCATCTGTGTCTCTGTTTCCTGATTACTCTCCGGCGGTCCGCGCCTCAAGAGCCAAGTACCAACACGTTAAGCTGAAGTTGAGGGAGAAGACCATCCAGTACTCTATGCTGTTTCCTGCCATGTTGAGAGTTGTGCACCAAGGCCAGGTGCACTTTTTCCAAACCCCAGCAAATGCTCTTTCTTGGTTTGAGTCTCTGCATCAGCCGGGTCGAATGTCTGACCGGACCCCGGACACCTGAGCTGACTATTCTCCTGGAAATAAGTTTATTTTTCCTCTTTTCTTTCTTCCCGGCCGGAGGGCCTTTATCTGTGGCAGGTGATTCAAGTTACCTGTTTTCACAAGAGGACATGATCTCAATATGGGATCTATGCTGCTACTTATATGCATATTTGGTTGACACCTGACTTTCTTTAAGTTTCAGTCGCTGATTTGCCTGTATTGGCCATGTTTCTAGTATTTACTAGCAGTTCGGGGTCTAAGCCTGCTCCTGGTTTTTGGGGTAAGGCAGGGGTTAAATACATGCTACTGCCAGTTCTCATTGTGTCTTTGATAAACATGGGTATGATGTGTGCATGGATGATTGTGGTGTGTAAGTGTGTGTTTGGTTTTTGTCTTGCCTTGTCCTCCCTCTGGAATTGCAGCCGTGACAACACCTTTGATTTGTTGACTTTCACTAATTTAATATGTCTTTGGTCAAGTGTGTCTCCTGGAATGTCCGGGGGTCTAAATTCAAAATTTAAAAGGGCTTCCATGTTTGAATTCCTCAAGACACATAAGCCTCATATACTGCAGGAGACACACCTTAAGCGGTCAAAAGTTCTTGCCTTAAAGAAACACTGGGTTATGCATGGATATAATTCCATATTTTCTAATTATGCCAGGGGGGTGTCCATCCTCATAAGGAAGGGCCCCCCCTTCTCATGTGACAGAGTGATTTTAGACCCTAACGGGCGGTACATTTTTCTTCAATGCAAAATACACGCCACCCCATTACTTTTGGTGGTTGTGTATGCTCCCCCCCCCCCCCGTCACGGCTGCACTCTTTACTGATCTATGTATGAGGTTATCTGATTTGCCCACATTAGCCACCCTTATTGTGGGAGATTTTAACTCTGTAATAGACCCTATCTTGGATAGACTGAATCCCATCCAGTACGCATCTAGGCTGTTTTGTCAGTGGTGTACCTCCTTTGGATACATTGACCTATGGCGACGACAAAACCCTTTGGCCAGGGAATACTCTTGTCAGTCCCGGTCTTACCGTACTCTTTCCAGGCTGGACTACACCCTCGGGACTTCTGACCTGACCTCATATATCCAGACAGTGTATTACATATCTCAGACGATTTCCGACCACTCCGCAGTGTGTTGAATTACTGCTTGGCCACAGACCCTCCTTTCGGTTGTGGAGGCTCAGTCCCCTTTGGATATCCACTACCAAATTTGAGGAGCCGGTCCGGCGTGACATGTCCCTATATTGGGGGGACAATGCTGGATCTGCTTCTTTTGGCCCCACATGGGATGCCTTCAAGGCGACTGTAAGGAGCTCATACATCTCTAACATTGCTAAACATAGGAAGTCCTCCAGAGCTGTTCTTCTGGCGTCCTCTCTGGAGCCCGCTAGGGCCCAATACTCTGCGCTCCCCACCCCGGACTCTCATGGAGTACTGGTGGGGGCGCACAGGGCCCTGGATCTCCATAGGGTGGACGCAACGCGGACTCAGCAGTTATACTTGTCTGCCAGGCTACATGAGTATAGTGGGAAAAATAGTAAAATGTTAGCTTTTCTCTCTCGCACTGAATATATAGATAGGACTATACCACAGATTCAATTGCCGGATGACACTGTTACCTCGGATCCATTGATCATAAATCAGATGTTTAAATCCTTCTACCAAAACTTATACGCAGCCCCCCCTTCCCCAGACGAAGTGGAAACACTGGGGTTCTTTGACTCCCTTCAGTTTCCTGTATTGGAGGACTCCCACGTCTCCATCCTAGACACTCCTCTGACAATTGATGAGATTACTGACGCTATTTGCTCTCTACCCCCCAATAAAACTCCTGGGTTGGACGGTTTGCCAGCAGAATGGTACAAAACATATGCTGATGAATTGGCACAGAAATTACTGCCCCTTTTCAATCGGGCAACGGAGGAGGACGAACTTCCTCCCTCCATGACAGAAGCTCTTGTTGTAGTGCTACCCAAGCCTGACAAAGACAAACTATTGTGTGGGTCATACCATCCAATCTCGTTACTAAATAGTGATGTTAAAATACTAGCGAAGGTTTTAGCTCTAAGATTACAAAAGGTTATTCTCCATCTTGTCCACAGGGACAAGATAGGGTTCATGCCTGGGAAGAGTACATATGACAACATTCGTCGCCTTTATTTACATATTCATAGGGCTGCCACTGACAAGAGGAGTGGACTGGTGTTATCACTAGATGTGATGAAAGCATTTGATACTGTAAGCTGGTCATTTCTTTGGGAAACTATGCATCGTATGGGTTTTAGTGTCCAGTTTATTGCGTGGGTCAGGTTGCTTTATACCAACCCCAAGGCAAGAATAAGTACCAATAAAGATGTGACGGACATGTTTAATTTGCAGAGGGGTACCAGGCAGGGCTGCCCGCTTTCGCCACTTCTGTTCGCACTAGCCATTGAGCCACTTGCTCTGGCAGTGCGGCAGACGGTGACAGTGAGAGGCATCTGCTATGGCAAAGTGTTGGAGAGGATCTCTCTATATGCGGATGATGCTTTGAACTATTTGGATGGCTCAGAGCAGTCATTTATCTCTTTGATGGAGGTTGTGGAGGAGTTTCGGAGGGCCTCGGGACTGAGAGTTGGCTGGGAAAAGTCTGTTGCATTCCCTATAGGCCCCGAAAGGGATTATGCTTACCTAGCCCGATCTAAGTTGACCATATGTCATACATTCAAATACCTAGGAATAAATATTAACAATAACCTATCAAATTTCCAGACCCTCAATAGTACCCCGATTATATCACATATGGAGGCCAGGTTACGCTGCAATCTGCAATCCGTAGAAAGCCCTTGTTGGACCACCATTCAAAAGCGGGAGGGGTGAGGCCCAGGGTGAACTCTCTGTTTCTCAAGAGGAGTGCTAGCGGGTTGTGGGGCGATTTAAATTTGAGTCCTCGTGAGTCTGTCCCAAATGTCTAGCGAGAAGGAAAGAGAGGGGCATAAAATAGGTGGCCTCTCTTTTGTTGGTAGCCACATGATATGCGAGATTGGATTGGGATGACAGGAATACGATTCCATCGCCATCCATAGTGCCTGAGGTTGTTGGGAGTGGAATTTAGTAAGGTGGGCCAAGTGGGCCGCATAAAAATATTTCTGTAGATCCGGTAGTCCTAGCCCTCCCTTCTGTTTTGGTGTGAATAGAGTGCGTTTGTTCACCCTGGATCTCCCCATACAAACTTGAGAATCTTTTTCTGAAATGATATCAGGTCAGATCTGACTAATGCCACTGGCAAGGTGCGAAACAAGTCTAATATTCTTTGAAGAATATTCATTTTTATCGAGTGAAGTCTCCCAAACCACGATGGGGGATGGATTTGCCACCTAGCTAGGTCTCCTGACAGGCGTCTATATAGAGCCGGGTAATTGTGTGCATATAGGGTGTGCAGGGACGGGGTCAGTCATATTCCTAGATAAGGTAGGGCTGTAGAGCTCAGCAATGAGATATTTAGTGCCTTCGATTTGTCGTGGTTAATTTTAAGGCCCGATGTTTCTGAAAATGGTTTTAGGATTGCATATAGGTTGGGGAGGGAGGTGATAAGCGAGGACAATGCCAGCAAGAGGTCATCCGCAAATAGTAAGCACTTGTGTTCTCTATCTCCACACTCTATACCCCTAACATCTGGACAGGAACGAATCCTTATCGCCAGTGGTTCCATTGCTAGAACGAATAGCAGCGGGGACAAGGGGCATCCCTGCCTAGTCCCTCTCCTAATGTCCAGGGAGCAGGAGGAGTACCCCCTAAGCATCAAAGATGCAGTTGGTGTATGCTATAATGTTCGAAGGAGCGCTAAAAAACGTCCACCAAACCCAAAGCAGGATAAAACGTCCAGTAAGTAGTCCCATGATAGGGTATCAAACGCCTTCTGAATGTCTAATGAAAGCAACATGCCCTGTCTAGGTCCCTTGTGGTCCCAGTCTGACTGAATAGCTGAGATAAGATTTATGATTCTGCAGGTGGTGGTTAGGGACAAAGCCCGCCTGGTCCGGATGAATGTATTGTGAAAGAATAGAGTTTAATCTATATGCGAATATTTTTGTCATTATTTTTAGATCCACATTAATCAGGGAAATTGGGCGGTAATTGGCGCAATCTCCATGATCTTTCCCCGGTTTTGGTACGACGTGTATGTAAGCTGAGTTTTCGTATCTAGGGATGATGTTTCCCCGTCTCAGGTCATTAAAGTAGGAGCACAGGTGGGGTACTAGGATGTCCTGAAATTTTCTATAATAGTGACCCGAGAAGCCATCCGGGCCCAGGGCCTTAGAGGGATGTATAGTTTTAATGGCCACTCTTATCTCTGATTCCGTGAATTCATTATCCATAAGTTCTGCATGGGCTTGTGAGAGCTGGGGTAGTTGGATATCTTGAAAGAAAGATTTGGCTTTTGTATGAGAGAATTTTTGGGCGTGTGTGTTCGGGGTACCAGTTTTCTAGCCAGCATTGTGGTTGGTTTGTCTCCGATTGTATAATACCTATGTTTCGACCATCGAATACTTTTTTCCGCTGGGGTGGTTAGGCTTACATTAAGTGCCAATCTAGCCATTTATCAACTTTAAACTTAATTTGTCACATAGTTACCCAACTAACTAATGGCTACAGTGTGGTCGTCCAGTTCTGAAAGGGTGTCCATGGACGTCCCCCCAGAAAAACACCCCCCCTCCCCTGTGCACCGCTGCGGTGCAAATCCAGTGCGCTCTGTGACCAGGGTAAAGGGCCAATCACAGCAGCCCTTTATCATGTGATCAGCTGTGTCCAATTACAGCTGATCACAATTAAACACATTTGCCAGTTATCATCATTCACTGTCAATCAGTGTTGCCTATCAGTGCCGCCTTATTAGTGCCGCATATCAGTGCTGCCTCTTTAGTGGCTACCTATAAATGCCCATTAGTGCAGCCTCATCAGTGCACATCAGTGAAGGAGAAAAATTACTTATTTGCAAAATTTTGCAAAACAGAAACTAAAAACATTTTTTTTTCACTCTTTAATAATAAAAAATAAAAAGCCCCGTGGTGATTAAATACCGCTAAAAGAAAACTGTCTAAAAAAAAAACTATAAAAATGTTGTTTGGGTTCAATGTTGCATGACTGCGCAAGTGTCATTTAAATTGTGACAGCACTGAAAGCTGAAAATTGGCCTGGGCAGGAAGGGGGTAATAGTGCCCAGTAGGCAAGTGGTTAAAAAGTGCACTGAGGTCTGCTTGGTGGTATGATTATTTCAGGTTTTAGGTGCTAAAAGCGGTACAATTATTTTGCATGGAAATTTGGCGTTTTATATTGTAGGCCTGTAATTCTTAGGAATAACTCACTTAAATCTGTCCAAACCAGAGTCTAGTAGACATCCCGGGTATGATAAAGTTTGAAAAACAAAATAATAAATTATAATATAATAAATAACTATAAGTAATTATGCCAAATAATAATATAATAATAAAAATTATTCAATAATGTAATCAAATCAAAAACACTGAAATTTGCTCAGTTGCAGAATTGTCACTGTCATTACTTTTCAGTGTTTGATGACGGATCTCCCCACAAATCATTATCGCTCAATTCTGCGAGTGATTCTAATTTATTATTGCTGTTTTCTAGCTGGTCTAAAACCACTTTTGATGTAAAGGGACGGTTTTGGTTGCTATGGACAATCTCCAGTTTCCAGGCAGAAAGAACAGTTTTTATAATATAAAACTGCATGCAGGGCACTGGACAAACCACTAGGGACAAAGGGGATGTGTAATTATTTGATACAGTACTGTAATCTGTAAGATTACAGTATACTGTATCTATACTGTGTGTTTTACTTTTTCAATTTGGTGCCGAACTCCGTCCCCGTGCGTCGCAATGCTCGCAGGGAACGGAGCATGGCACTGTGAATCGAGCGAGACACAGCGGCTCACAGATCACAGCGGGGAGACATCTCAGGGTCCAGGGGACCACGTAACCTCTACAAGGATCCTGCGATGCGATCCCGAGTCTGGCTCGGGGTTACCGCTTTTGGTATTGAAAATCCACCCCGAGCCGGACTCGGGAATACCGCTAGGGGGGTTAAGGACCCTGCATAGCTTGGTGTCATCTGCAAATCCTGAAATGGTACTTTTAATCCCAAAATCTGTATCATTTATAAATACTGTATATTAAAAAGTAATGCCGCGTACACACGGTCGGACTTTTCATCTACAAAAGTCCAACGGACGCTGACGGACTAAAGCTGGCTGGTAATCCGATCGTGTGTGGGCTTCTCCGGACTTTCAGCAGACTTTTTCAGCCTCAAATCCGACGGACTTTAGATTTGAAACATGCTTCAAATCTTTACGTCGTAACTACGACGGACCCCGAAATCCGCTCGTCTGTGTGCTAGTCCGACGGACAAAAACCCATGCTAGGGCAGCTATTGGCTACTGGCTATGAACTTCCTTATTTTAGTCCGGTGTACGTCATCACGTACGAATCCGTCGGACTTTTGTGTGGTCGTGTGTAGGCAAGTCCGTTCGTTAGAAAGTCTGCTGCAAGTCCGCCGAAAGTCCGCCGGAAGTCCGCCGGAAGTCTGTCGGACAGGCTGTCGGACTTTTGTAGACGAAAAGTCCGACCGTGTGTACGCGGCATAAGGGTCCCAACACTGAACCTTGGGGTACATCTCAAATAACCTTAGATCACTGAGAGTCTGAATCATTGATCACTACTCTCTGAATACAGTCTTTTAGCCAGTTTTCTATCCAATTGAATTTTCTAAGCCTGTAGAATTTATCTTAAACATTAGCTGTTCGTGGGGAATTGTCAAGCATTTTTGCAAAATCCAAGTATCCTAACTGCATAGCCACTCCTTTTGTCTAAGTTTTTGCTTGGTGTTGTTCAGTCGTTTAGTTGTGTCTGACTTTTCGTGACCTCATAATCCATTGCGTGCCAGGCTTTTCTGTCCTCCACTGCCTCCCGGAGCTTTCTTTTTTTCATGTTCATTGTTTTGATGATGCTATCTATCCATCTTGTTTTCTGTCGTCCTCTTCTCCTTTCTCCTTCCATGTTTTCCAGCATCAGGGTCTTTTCAAATGAGTCCTCTCTTTGCATTAGGTGGCCAAAATATTCGAGTTTCAGTTTCAGGAATTGTCCTTCCAGTGAATATTCAGGGTTGATTTCCTTCAGGATTGACTGGTTTGATCTTCTTGCCATCCAATGAACTTTCAAGATTCTTTTCCAACACCATAGTTTAAAATCATCAATTCTTCTGAGTTCATCCTTCCTTATGGTCCAACTTTCACAACCATAGGTTACTACTAGGAATACCATAGCTTTGACTATACGGCACTTTGTCGGTAGGGTGATGTCTCTGCTTTTTATAATGTTGTCTAGGTTTGCCATTGCTTTCCTCCCAAGAACCAAGCGTCTCTTAATTTAATGGCTACAGTCACCGTCTGCCGTAATCTTGGAGCCTATGAAGATAAAATCTGTCACTGTTTCCATTTCTTCTCCTATTTGCCCAGGAGCGATGGGACCGGTTGCTATGATCTTAGTTTTCTTAATGTTCAATTTCAGGCCAGCTCTTGCGCTCTCCTCTTTCACCTTCATTAAGAGACTCTAGTTCTTCGCTTTCTTGCCATTTTGCTTACTTCCTCATAAAACAAAGTGTACATGCACATGACCGTATGAAAATACAACTAGTACGCAGGATCTTGCTGGTAGCAAGAGCCTGAGTAAAGATGGGCTCAGGCGTGTTTCCAACTCTACGTGCCTGCGCCTGCCAGGAAGCTCACACTGCGCAGCGCTAATCACAGGTAGTGAGACCTGTGCAGCCGCAGATCGGGAAATGTCTCACTGCCTGTGATTAGTGCTGCTCGGTGTTAGCTTCCTGGTGGGCGTGGGCATGTGAAGTTGTGAACACGCCTGAGCCCATGCTTAATCCTGAGTAAAAAATGCCCTGTAAACATATAACTTTTGAGCAATTTTTACATGCATATAAGTGTACAACATTAATGAAGCCTTTTGGTTGCTAGGACACAGGTGGCTATTGCTACCTTACATACTCCTTTGCTAGGATGCAGGCAGCTATTGCTGCCTAATGTCCTCAGTTGCTGTAACGCAAGTAGCTATTACCACCTAGCATCCTCCTTTGCTAGAATGCTGGAAACTTTGCCACTTAGCATCCTCAGTTTCTTCAGACACAGAAAGCAACATCCTCCAGTGCTTGGATGCAGATACAGTGGGGACGAAAAGTATTCAGACCCCCTTAAATTTTTCACTCTTTGTTATATTGTAGCCATTTGCTAAAATCATTTAAGTTCATTTTTTTCCTCAATAATGTACACACAGCACCCCATATTGCCAGAAAAACACAGAATTGTTGACATTTTTGCAGATTTAATAAAAACAAAAAAACTGAAATATCACATGTTCCTAAGTATTCAGACCCTTTGCTCAGTATTTAGTAGAAGCACCCTTTTGATCTAATACAGCCATGAGTCTTTTTGGGAAAGATGCAACAAGTTTTTCACACCTGGATTTGGGGATCCTCTGCCATTCCTCCTTGCAGATCCTCTCCAGTTCTGTCAGGTTGGATGGTAAACGTTGGTGGACAGCCATTTTTAGGTCTCTCCAGAGATGCTCAATTGGGTTTAAGTCAGGCTCTGGCTGGGCCATTCAAGAACAGTCAGGGAGTTGTTTTGAAGCCACTCCTTCGTTATTTTAGCTGTGTGCTTAGGGTCATTGTCTTGTTGGAAGGTAAACCTTCGGCCCAGTTTGAGGTCCTGACAACTCTGCAAAAGGTTTTTGTCCAGGATATCCCTGTACATGGCTGCATTCATCTTTTCCTCAATTGCAACCAGTCATCCTGTCCCTGCAGCTGAAAAACACCCCCACATCATGATGCTGCCACCACCATGCTTCACTCTTGGGACTGTATTGGACGGGTGATGAGCAGTGCCTGGTTTTCTCCACACATACCGCTTAGAATTAAGGTCAAAAAGTTCTATCTTGGTCTCATCAGACCAGAGAATCTTATTTCTCACCATCTTGGAGTCCTTCAGGTGTTTTTTTAGCAAACTCAATGCGGGCTTTCATGTGTCTTGCACTGAGGAGAGGCTTCCGTCGGGCCACTCTGCCATAAAGTCCCGACTGGTGGAGGGCTGCAGTGATGGTTGACTTTCTACAACTTTCTGCATCTCTGGAGCTCAGCCACAGTGATCTTTGGGTTCTTTTTTACCTCTCTCACCAAGGCTCTTCTCCCCAGATAGCTCAGTGTGGCCGGATGGCCAGCTCTAGGAAGGGTTCTGGTCATCCCAAGCATATTCCATTTAAGGATTATGGAGGCCACTGTGCTCTTAGGAACCTTAAGTGCCGCAGAAATTTTTTTGTAACCTTGGCCAGATCTGTGCTTTGCCACAATTCTGTCTCTGAGCTCTTCAGGCAGTTCCTTTGACCTCACGATTCTCATTTGCTCTGACATGCACTGTGAGCTGTAAGGTCTTATATAGACAGGTGTGTGGCTTTCCTAATCAAGTCCAATATAATCAAACACAGCTGGACTGAATGAAGGTGTAGAACCATCTCAAGGATGATCAGAAGAAATGGACAGCACCTGATATATGAGGTGTCGAAGCAAAGGGTCTGAATACTTAGGACCATGTGATATTTCAGTTTTTCTTTTTTAATAAATCTGCAAAAATGTCAACAATTCTGTGTATTTCCATCAATTTGGGGTGCTGTGTGTACATTAATGAGGAAAAAAATGAACTTAAATGATTTTAGCAAATGGCTGCAATATAACAAAGAGTGAAAAATTTAAGTGGGTCTGAATACTTTCCGTCCCCACTGTAGCTATTGCCCCTTAGCATCCCCCATTGCTTGGGTGCAAGTTGCTCTTATACTCCAATAGATTTATTTGTGCTGTACGGTGTACACGTGTAAATGTTAGCACAAACAATTAAAATATGATCCATACGCAGAACCTCAGATGCAGTTTTTTCAATTTTTTTTTTTTACATATCTGAATCCAGCACAAGTTTACTGTCTTTACGCAACTATGTGCATCCATAGTTCATAGGAAACAATACAGCTGGCTTCAAATATGTTAAAAAAATACTGATGGAAATGTCACATCTTTTGCCATGTGCATAAGCCCCTAAGCTGAAGGTTCAATTGGATTTTATTCTTTCCTCATAGCTGATCTCCTTCTTGCCACTTGTTAGTTTTGTGTCCTTTTTATGCATTTTCTTGTGAGCTGGTGTTCAAAACTGAACTGCATATTCTAGATGAGAGGTCTTACTAATGCTTTGTACTAGGGCGGATCATGTCTCTCTCTCCAGAGTCTATAATTCTTCTATAATACAAGAAAGTATCTTGCTCGCTCTAACTGCAAGTTCACACCAGAACGCGGTGTGGGAAAGGCGCATTCTGTGCACATTTCCCGCAGGTGAACATGCTACCCTTGCGATCTGCATATGAGTACCAATATAATGTTAATGGCACCCCTGACAGATCACAGACGCAGTGCGTTTGCGAGCACCAAATCACATGGTACTGCATTACCGCGGGGTTTGGTGCATAGCATTTTTAAAAAGCAGCTCTTGCGCTACTTTTTCCATGGTCCAGTGCACTTTGCAACCCATTCAATTGAATGGGCTGTCAAAACACACCACGCGGTAATCACATGGGAACATGCACATTATCGTGCGATCCGACTGTGAATGAGCCCCAGAAGCTACTGATTGGTGCTAAGTGCAGAGTACTGAGTTTATGCTCTACCATAACACCCAGACCCTTCTCCATCATTTACTTTCCCAGATGTATGATATCTGTATACGATTATCCTATAAATGTGCATATTTCATAAAATCTATACACATTTCTAATATGACTCATCTACCAAGATCATGTGTGTAATGTGTAATTTATTGTGATGTTTTCCTCAGGCCGCAGATAATTTCCTGTATTCCTGTGCCGGCTGGTGTGTCGCCACCTTCATCCTGGGTATCTGTGACCGCCACAATGACAACATAATGCTGACAGGCACAGGTCACATGTTCCACATCGATTTTGGGAAGATTTTGGGCAATGCACAGATGTTTGGGAAGGTAAAAAGGTGGGTGGAGCTTCTGTACAATTTGTTGGGTAAGAGGAGTCCATGACTGGCGCAGACAATTATACAAATCTTACAATGACTCAAAATACTACTTATGAAGAGATGCTTACTGCTGGCAACTTTGTATAAGGGAGACTTTGTTAGCATGGCTGCCCTCTGGCCAAACAGATGTACAATATATACAACACGCTGATGGAAAATACAACGTGGGTCCCTTTAAATAGATAAAATGTGTTTTTGTGATTAGGAGCAGTGCTTTCAGACATTGTACTTAATAATGTCCAGAAAATTCTGCAGTTTTTTTCACCTTCCAGAAATTTCTCTGCTAGTTTTTGGATGACATGTTATTATCATCACATCATGGGAAGATTGTCAGTGGTGGGGTACTTCCCGTGGGACTGAGATGTGTTTTAATTTATTTTCCCATAAAAGGGGATAATGAGTTGCTTAGTGACACATTGTGTGGAGACGTCACACACACACATGCCAATCTGCCACAGATCTTCTGCACACCACCCGCTGAGGAAGGGAATATGTGGGGTCAGGAAGTGTAAACTTTCCCAGGACTGAAATCTAATTCATGAGAGGAGTCCTCTGTCAGTCTTTTCCTGTGTGTGCGGTTGTCCCACAACAATCATAAGACCCAGCATCCATCGCTGTTGGAGGACAGATATTCTCAGCTTGAGATCAGATTACACTTTGCTTTTATTACTCTTCACGAGGCAGTATGAAGGTATGTTAGACACCCCATGACCCCAAATCACTTCTAACCATGTTTAATTCAGAAGGCAGTCCTGTAGGTCACAGTTGCTTCAGTGTAACACCACACACCAACTAGCCTTTACATACAATGCTGTTCAAATCAGCAGTTGGGCAAGCCATAGATGATTTGATTTTCTTTCCTTCCACCACGGGTGGAAAGCAAGGAAATCGTCCAATTCACCCATCAATCCCTTCTGCAGCACTATTGTATTCTGCCGGCAGGGAGGCTTCCTGGCCAACAGAACACAATGATTACTAGTAGCGGCTTTAGCCGGCAGCAGTAATCACACATAAAAATATCGGACAGGCTGGTTGTACCCAAGTCAATTGATGAAGTGACTTGAGTACAACCAGCCTGCCCATAGATGGATTGAATCTCATCAAGTCATGGCTGAACCACCCAAGATTCGATGCATCTATGGTCAGCTTTACTCTCCTCCACAGGGAATAATGTAAAATGTTCAAGTTTTGCAGCTCACAGCTATAGCAAAAATTAAACCGCATGTTGCTAATTCTAGTTTATGGTGCTGTACCTCAAACATGTGCAATCCATGCGATTACGGTGGGATGGTGCAGCATTTACAGGGTTAAATCAGGTGGTGAGGAGGCAACATAACCCCTCTTTGCCTTCTGTCAAATGGCCTCTGAAGAGCATTGAATCGTGCTTCAGAGGACATTGCATGTGTGAACGAGCCCTAATTTTGGATGAAGCAGAGAAGACTATGTATCTGTAGGGGAGATTCCCGCTCTCTAATTGTCCTGGTGTCACCAGAATAGGAATAAAGAGGACATCTTTTAATGGGCACAACTGTTCTGGTGACAACTGTCTATGGGGTAGAGTTCTTCTCATTTCCTGTTTTGCATCTGGAACTGGAGATAAAGGGAAAATTCCCTGACAGGACACAGGAATTGAAAAAGAACACTGCCAGGTGTCTTATCTGTTTTGCATTTCATCCAAAACAAACAAAAAAAAGTTTAATTGTACAGTATCTGTAAATGTTGATTCTGACCATTTCATCATGAGGTTATTTCATCATATTATCCAGTCTCCACCTTCCCATTCTTTACGTTGCAGTACTTTTATCGTCTCTCTTCCCTGATAGATGGACATGTTTTTTCTGACCTCTCCATGTTGAAGTGGTAGAGATGTCCCCGGGGTCACCCGGGGTCCCGGCTTATTATGGTTGATGTCACTTTTCATCAGCCGGTGAGGAAAACGTCTATTAGATGTTTAATTGGTAGACGTCAGGTATGATTAGTGTCAGGCAGAGAGATGGAGATAATGACACGGGGGAGCCATTAGGCCTTGTTCCTAGCCGCTGCGCCATATGTAGGTCAGAAAACAAGCTGTGCCTTCATCTCAGCGGCCGAGATACGACTTTCATGATTCAAATGACTGGACACAGTGGTTTATAGTGGAGCTCAATCCTGGGATATGGGATAACAGGGAATGTCCCGACACACCACAAAACTTCTATTGTTGTACTCTGTGTGGTGATGGGGATTTTAATTATTAACATCATCCTCAAAGTTGTCAGCACTGACATGCTTTCAATAGAATTACATCCATAGCAGGAAATTCTTACATACACAGTTTTGAATATTGTGACTTTGATCATTCTAAGTTTGTTGGTTTAATATTGACACAGAAGGTTAATTAAACAAAATATTATAAATGAAACTCCTCAGGACAAAAATATGGGACCTACCATTGCTCTGGACCTGTTATCCTCATCTTCTTCCACTAGTCAGTAAGTCTCTGGCCCAGAGCAAGCATGCACATATCACTTATTCAGCTAATCATCTGTGTGCCTTCATTAAATGAGGATGAATTCTGGAAAAAATACACATTATTGGCCTGAGCTCCTGTTCTGCCCCCTCAGGGCAAATTATTTTTATACTCTCTTTCTTACTCTTTAGCCTCATTCTAAAGCTAACCATACATTATACAATTTTCTTATTCAATTTCCTTTAGATTTAACTTCAACTATGTAGTGCAAGCGCCTGTCTGATTGCATACTAATTGAAAGTGTTTAGGTTATATGGTTTTGGTAAATCTAAAGGAAAATTTACAAGAAAATTGTTTAATGTATGGCCAGCCTAAGTACCACTGATTGCTATTGTTGCTTATAAATGATGTAACATGAAGGTCCTGGCTAGTGTTGCCCAA
This sequence comes from Aquarana catesbeiana, assembly GCF_042186555.1. NCBI lineage: Eukaryota > Metazoa > Chordata > Amphibia > Anura > Ranidae > Aquarana > Aquarana catesbeiana. The sequence goes on from NC_133326.1 coordinate 535,752,945, forward strand.
ACATGCCCATGTTCCATTCATTGTCAGTTTGGCCATACAGTACAAGAATTGGCAAAAATCCAAAACTTGACTCTGAACACCTTTTGAAGGTGTCACGCTTAGGTGGTTAGACACTATAGCTGCCTTCTGTGTTCTTCATCTTTAGCAACCCCCTTTCCCATAAGGCAAGCAGGCCTAACAGTACTTGGATGCCCCCAGGACTTATACACATAGCTATAGTGCCTGGTTACCATACCAGGGCATGTGCAAACCGAGCAAAGCAAAGAGTTACTTGCAGTTGGCGGACAGGCAAGGTTCAGAAATGTCAGGGTTAATGTCTGAAGTCAAAAGGCAGGCATATTTCAGAGAATAGTCCATATCCGATCCAAGGTCGTCAACAAGGGAATCCAATCTAGCAGAGCTTGCTCAGGTATTACACATGTTCTCACAAGCATGAGACTGCAGGCTTGCCTAGCTTAAAGTGATTGTAAAGCCTAAACATTTTTTTACCTTAATGCATTCCTTGCATTAAGGAAAAAAATGTCATTCTGTGCTGAGAGTGCGCTTCCAGCACAGTGACTGAGCTGTCACTGATAGCTGTTGCCCATTGCTTATGATCTGGAACTCCCAATCATATGATTACTAATCACTGTGACAGCCAATCACACTGCTCACAGGATCGGGAAGCCCACCTCCCTACGTTAAGACCCTCTTAAAGGGCTCCTTCACAGCAGTGGCAAGAGGGTAATAAACCTAATTTTAAAAGTTATTAATTATGTGTTTGTCTATGATTAAGGCTACTTTTACACTGAGGCATTTTACAGGCATTTTAGCTCTAAAAATAGCACCTGCAAAGCGTCTGTACAGCGCCTCTCCTGTCACTCCAGTTTGAAAGCCCGAGTGCTTTCACACTGGAGCCGTGCGCTTGGGGGACAGTAAAAAAAGTCCTGCAAGCAGCATCTTTGAAGCGCTTTAGGAGCGGTGTATACACTGCTCCTAAAGCGCTCCTGCTCATTGAGCTTATTGAAATCAATGGGCAGCACCGCCGAAGCTCCTGCAAAGTGATTTGGCAGCGGCGCTACACGGGCGGTATTAACCCCTTCATCAGCTGCTAGAGGGGGTTAAAAGCGCCCCGTTAGCGGCCGAAAAGCGCAGCCAAAACGATGGTAAAGCATCAGTGCTTTACCGCCGATGCCCGCACCGCCTCAGTGTGAAAAGTGCCCTATAAGATTTTTAACTTGGTGTTACCTTTTTTTTTTTTTTTTTTTTCTTTTTGTGGCAATGGGTAAGGGGTACTAATGTACCCCTGTATTCATTCCTTTGGGAGTATCTGGTTGCACCCTTATTGTAATAATAATACTGCACATTTTTTACTATTACCCCTACCTCCTTCTTGGGGTACACAGAGGAGAGGAAGAGGTTCATGTACCTCAACATTGGGATAAGGTTCTGTGCAAGATGCAAGGTACCTGTACCCCAATGTTGAAAGGCATGTGTTCTGGTTCAGGAGGAGGAAGGGGGTCCACACTCTTTGCCCTCACATTACTTGGCAGCACAGTGGTGTCTTGGTTAGCACTAGCAGCAAAAGGGTTGCTGGTTCAAATCCCAACAATGATGCTCCCTGTGCCTGTGTGGGTTTCCTCTGGATACTCCGGTTTCCTTACACACTCCAAAGACATGCTGGTAGGTTAATTAGTCCCTGTTTAAAGTGGCCCTAGTATGTATGAATGTGAGTTAGGGACCATAGATTGCAAGCTCCTTGAGGGCAGAGACTGATGTAAATGTACAATGTATATGTAAACCTCTGCATAAATTGACAGCGCTATATAAGTACCTGCAATAATAAAAAAAAATTACTGGCCACCCAGGCTGCATGCCTAGCTAAGGGTCAGGTTTAAAAATTAACGAGAACCCTCAACTCCCCCCCCCCCCCCTTCTTTTTTTTTTTTACTTTGTGAATTTAAATTTAGGTGTCATCTTGGTGACAACATATTGCTGGATTATAAACCAGACCTTAATTGGTTTATAATTTACCAATGTAAATAAACCCCCATGCAGCAGGCATAGATAAATGTGTATAATTACTGCTATGTACTGGTTAAATCTCCATGCTACGTGGATTTTCAGTGCACTCGATTCTCATACATATTTGGTTATAGAATCTGTGATGTTCTGGACAAATTTCATGTTTTTATGAAGAGCAGTCCTTGTCCTAGCTGGATGGAGAGAGCAGTCGTCACTAAAGGATCCTGGGGAGTGAGTACATAAATTCTATTTATGCAGGCAGCTATTGCTGGCCTTCAGCTAAAAAAATACTATTTTCCCTGCTGTGCCTGGTTTTAATACCTCAAGCTACTGACCTGCAACCGGCATGCTGGGGATGCTGTAGAGGTCAGTAGCTCTGATATAAGGATGGCCTCAGTTTTCAGTGAGCTGGTTGACTGTGTGCTGGACACCAGGTGGCATCCTGGGCTGTTTGATCTTCTTAGGTCACTGCACCTTGCAACATCTAATAACCCTAAACTGATATAAAAAAGTGTATATCGTGCAGACCCCAGCTTGGAATTCTGGTTACTTCCCTAGAGCTAAGTTGTGAGATTTATTCTGTGTGATGCAGTTTTTTTGGCTTATGCTTTGCAGAGATCGGGCACCGTTCATCTTCACCAGTGAGATGGAAAACTTCATCACAGAGGGAGGGAAGAGCTCGCAGCGCGCTCAGGAGTTTGTGGATCTCTGCTGCTGTGCATACAACATCATCCGAAGACACAGCGCCTTACTGATCACTACCCTGGAGCTGGTGAGCCATCTGCACAAACTGCAATGTATTCTGCAATACGAATTGTCAGTTAACACACCTCCTTTTCCGGCTTAGCCCACACTTGAAGGTATTCCTAGACTGATATGTAGCACCCCCTCCTTCGACTCTGACTTTATCTTGGGATAGAGTGAATGTGTACATCTGTGCGGTCAGACAGTCAGCCTCCAGTCAGCTCAGACATAGCTCGTTCTTCCCCTACTACTGCTAGATTTTGTAACTTGTGTTTACAGAGTTCAGTAGTCTACATTTAGATTATGAAGATAGCTGGTTGAGTTAGAGGACAGACACAACCCCACTGACTTCCTCCTGCTGCTACTGTAGTCTGTCTATAGAAAACCAAGCCCCCCCCCCAAGCAGAAAGTGCTGCTAATGACTTCCTGTCCTTCTGTGTACCCCTAGATGCTGCAGGCTGGTCTTGATGAATTATCTGGCATTCATGATCTGAAGTACGTCCATGACAACCTGCGGCCATATGACTCTGATCTACAAGCAACAGATTATTTTACAAGGTAAGGACATTGCAGATCTCCTTCATCCATACATACAAAATAAAGAGATCTCAATGGTGGCTAACAAGTTATGACCCAGGCATTTCTGTAAGTGTAAGAACACAAGATCCAGGTATGTGGTAATGGAACCCTGGTCCTAGTATATGGTGATGTGACCCAGGATCCAGGTATGTGTTTATGGGATCCAGGAATGTAGTGATGGGTCCTAATATCCATTAGGGGATCCAAGTATTTGGTGATGAGACTTGGGATCCATGTATGTGGAGACGGGGTTCAGGTATGTGGTTATGGGGCCTGGGATATATGTATGTGATGATGGGATCCAGGTATGTGATGATGAGACCCAAGATCCAGGTATGTGGGGATGAGACCTGGAATCCAGGTATGTGGTGAATGGATCCAGGTGATGGGTCCTGAAATCTAGGAGTGTGGTAATGGGGTTCAGATATGTGGTGATGGGACCTGGGGTGCCAGTATGTGATGATGGGATCTAGGTATGTAGTGATGGGATCATGGGATCCAGGTATGGGACCTGGGATCCAGGAATTTAGTGATGGGGCCCGAGATCCAGTTATGTGATGATGGGACCCAGGATCCAGATCTGTGGTTATGGGACCTGAGATCCTGATATGTGGTCATGGGACCTAGGATCTGGGTAGATGGTGATGAGACCTGTTATCCAGGTATGTAGCGATGGGATCCAGGTATGTGGTGATGGGATCTGGGATCCAGGTATGTGGTTATGGGGTTCAGGTATGTGGTGATGGGGCCTGGGATATCAGTATGTAATGATGGGATCCAGGTAAGTTGTGATGGGATTATGAGGTACAGGTATGTAGTGATGGTACCTGAGATCCAGGTATGTGGTGATGAGACCTGGGATCCAGGTATATGGTGATGAGACCTAGGATCCAGGTATCTGGTGATGGGATCCAGGTATGTGGTGATGGTACTTGGGATCCAGGTATGCAGTGATGAGACCTGGGATCCAGGTATGTGGTTATGAGACATGGGATCCAGGTATGTGGGGTTAGAACCTGGCATCCAGGTATGTAGTGATGGGGTCTGGGATACCAGTATGTGATGATGGAATCTAGGTATGTGATAATGGAACTTGGGATCCAGGTATGTAGTGATGAGATTCAGGTATGGATTGATGAGATTCGGGATCCAGGCATGTGGTGATGGAATCTAGGATACAGGTTATTGAATAATTCTAGATTTTAATTAACAAATTTTTATTCTGTCTTCAGAAATAAAACCCTTAACAGCTGATAGCTTTCCTATTGTATTTATTACAAGTGACATGTGATTCATTTTCCACAAGGTCCGACCATTGTGAAAAAATTGCACATAGCACAGCTAAAGCCTTAATCCAGATCCAATTAAAAATCATCTTTTGTTAGTCTGCCAAGTCCTTGATTGGTTTGCAGGAGTTGCAGCTAATGGCAGTAATCGCTGATAATCTGTAAGCTGACGATGATACATAGCTCTACATAGCTCTAACTTAGAAATTATTATTAAAAGATTCCTTTAATTGTGAAATATTTTCTCTGTTCCTCCAGCAAGATTACAGAGAGTCTACAGTGTGTTTCTGTGAAGTTAAATTTCTTGATCCATGCTTTCGCAAACATGACCCCAGGGGACGCGGCAAAACTAGCCGGACAGGCAACCCCATCTCTGTCGAAATTTGTCCGGAAAACGGCCACAAAGGGCTTAAAGAAGATCTATAAAATGGTGAGAACTTCATGTGATACCCCCGCCTACACCCCCCTAGGAGCATGAGATCATATCAGGGGACCAAGGCTAACAAATTATCACCAAAATTCTGACCTAAGCGCTGTCAGCATTGTGATTCTATGTTCTCTCTGTTTTTCTATGAGTTTCCACCCACAATCCAAAAAAAAGTGAAAGGTGGCCTGACCCTATTGTGTGTATATATACTCAGCTTAGGACAATATAACTCATTGTTATAATTACATTATATATCTGATATACCCTCTATCCCTGAAGAAGGAAACCCTTTTTCCAAAATGCGTCGGGATCTGGCTGATGATTTTACGCAGACTGACCAAGCTGTATGATTGTTGGCAGTTTTTTCAGTGTACCTCAGTCTAGTAGGGTATCTGCACTCCTGTATTGTATAATATTGTACTTTTATGTCACTTCTTGTGAAATTAAGGTATTATTTTATTGACCTATTGGTCTTTCTATGATGTTTGTAATAAAGATTGGCACCCGCTTTTTATGCATATACTGTATAAGTCCCTTGGGGGATTCTTTTTTTTGTATCTATGATTTTGGGATGTTGGCAGGACATTGTGTTTTGAACATATCACCAAGCTCTATTCTTTGGGGATAAATGTACAATAGTAATAGCGTGTGACTGTAGTGGTAGATTAGATTGTAGATTCCTTTGGTGCAGAAACTGACTTGCCTGTTCCGGTATTCTCTGTACAGCACTGTGGAATATGTTGGAGCTATATAAATGTATAATAATAATAGTGTGTGACATTAGAGTGTAAACTCCTCTGTGTTCTGTATATTTACACGGTATTTCTCAACATTGTAATAGTTTGTTATCAGTATTCCAGTGCTTCCAGCTTTGTAAAGTACTCAACTCCCCGGTATCAGATTTTGGTCATTATTTGGTCACATGGAGGAACTGGAGATTTTTATTATTATACAGGATTTATATAGCACTAACGGTTTGTGCAGCTCTTTACAAAATTAAGGCAGACAATACAGTTACAATACAATTTAATACAGGAGGAATTAGAAGGCCCTGCTTAGAGCTTACAACCTAAAAGGAAGGGTCAAGTGAAGCAAAAGGTAAAAACTCTGAGCTGATTGAGAAAACAAAAGTTAATTTGTTAGGTAGAGGCAGGATAGGCTTCTCTAAAGAGATGGGTTTTCAGGGATTGCCTAAAGGTGAATAAAGTGAGAGATGGTCAGACGGATTGGAGTAAGGAGTTCCAAAGGGACAGGTAAGGAGCTCTGGAGAAGTCCCCGAGGCAAGCATGGGAGGAGGTAACAGGAGAGATAGAGAGCAGGAGGTCTTGGGAGGAACAACAAGAACTATTTGATTGGTATTTTGAGACTAGGTTTGTGATGTAGCTGGGGACAAAGTTGCGAATGACTTTGTAAGAAGCTGTTAGTCTTTTGAATTTCATTTGTTGGGTGAGCAGAAGCCAATGGAGGGATTGACAGAGATGAAGAGCAGACAATCAACAGTTAGTAAGGTGAATAATTCTGGCAGCAGCATTCATGGTGGACTGAAGGGGGGGGGATAGCTTATGTAGAGGTAAGCTAATGAGGAGGGAGTTGCAGTAGTGGAGGTGAGAGATAACCACGGAGTTAATTAGAAGCTTTGTGGTGTCATTGCTTAAGAAGGAACACATTTTCGCTATGCTGCGGAGTTTGAGGTGGCAAGATTAGGACAAGGATTTAATGTGAGGCCAAAAGGAGAGTTCAAAGTCCAGGACTACACCTAACAACCTGGCATGTAGAGACAGACTAAAAGTTGTGCCATTCATTTTGACAGAGTAGTCAGGCGAAGGGGCACGTGGGGGAAGAAATATTAGGAGCTCAGTTTTGGATAGACTGAGTTTGACAAAGGGGTGTGACATCCATACTATGTCTGTTAGTAAATTAGTGATGTGTGAGGAGACTGAAGGTGTAAACTGAGGGGTACAAAGATAGGCTTGGATGTCGTCAGCATGGATATGCTATTGGAAGCCACAAGAGGTTATCAGCTGACCCAGGGAGGAAGTGTAGATCGAGAATAAATGAGGTCCAAGGACAGAACCTTGAGGGGTGCAGATGGAAAAGGGAAGAGGAGAGGAGCAGGTAGAGTTGTAATTGACACTGAAGGTGCAATGAGATGGGTAAGATAACAACCAATAAAGAGTACAGTCAGGAAGACCGAGGGATTGGAGCATTTTGAGGAGGAAGAGTTTTTCAGCTGTATCAAAAGCAGTAGAGAGGTGCAGTATAGTGACCATTGGCTTTAGCCATTAGTAAGTCATTTGTGAGTTTTAGGAGAGCATTTTCTGTGGAGTGTTATGCGTGAAATCCAGACTGAATGGGGTCAAGAAGGTTGGAAGTGTAGATCGAGAATAAATGAGATCCAAGGACAGAACCTTGAGAGGTGCAGATGGAAAAGGGAAGAGGAGAGGAGCAGGTAGAGTTGTAATTGACACTGAAGGTGCAATGAGATGGGTAAGATAACAACCAATAAAGAGTACAGTCAGGAAGACCGAGGGATTGGAGCATTTTGAGGAGGAGGAGTTTTTCAGCTGTATCAAAAGCAGTAGAGGGGTCCAATAAGAGTGCAGTATAGTGACCATTGGCTTTAGCCATAAGTAAGTCATTTGTGAGTTTTAGGAGAGCATTTTCTGTGGAGTGTTATGCGTGAAATCCAGACTGAATGGGGTCAAGAAGGTTGGAAGTGTAGATCGAGAATAAATGAGGTCCAAGGACAGAACCTTGAGAGGTGCAGGTGGAAAAGGGAAGAGGAGAGGAGCAGGTAGAGTTGTAATTGACACTGAAGGTGCAATGAGATGGGTAAGATAACAACCAATAAAGAGTACAGTCAGGAAGACCGAGGGATTGGAGCATTTTGAGGAGGAGGGGTTTTTCAGCTGTATCAAAAGCAGTAGAGAGGTCCAATAAGAGTGCAAAATAGTGACCATTGGCTTTAGCCATTAGTAAGTCATTTGTGAGTTTTAGGAGAGCATTTTCTGTGGAGTGTTATGCGTAAAATCCAGACTGAATGGGGTCAAGAAGGTTATTCAAAGTAAGGGTCAGGCAGTTGAAGACTAGGCATTCAAAGAGTTTGGATGGAAAAGGAAGCAAGGAAATAGGTCTAAAGCCACGTACACACGGTACGATTGTTGGCAAGGGATTGTCTGTTGACAGACTGTTGTCCTAAAATCATACCGTTAGTACACTCCTTTTGACAATTGTTGTCCAACTTTCGGCCAACAAATGTTGGATGACAGGCTAGTAAATTTTCAGCGGACAACGGTTTGACGTCAGATTTTTGTATGGTCAGTACACAAATCCGTCACACAAAAGTCGAAAGTACAAACATGCATGCTCGGAATCAATGCTCACCAAACACGAAATTAGCAGAAGGGGCCCAAAGGGTGGCGCTCAAGAGCTGAAATTCCTCGTAGTACCTCACTACGTTCATGTTGTCGACCGACAATTTGTGTAACGTTAGTATGCAAGACAAGTTCCTGGTACACATCCTTTTGACAATCGTACCGTGTGTACGAGGCTAAAGACCCCATACACACTATACAACTTTTGTTTGATTTCCTCTAGATTTACCTTCAACTATGTAGTGCAAGGGCCTGCCTGATTACATACACATTAAAAATGTTTAGGTTTGACCGCAAATTAAGTGGTTTTGGTAAATCTAAATGAAAAAATCTAAATAAAGTTGTATTGTGTATATCCAGCTTTAGTTAGATTGGTGGGGTCCAGCAAGGGCTTTCTAAGTATGGGAGTGACCAGAGCTTATTTTAGAGGATTGGGGAAGACACCAGCAGAGGAGGAGAGATTGAGGCTGTCAGTTAGAGAGCATGGGAGAGGTGGCGACTGTAGTATTTGTGAGGGAATGGGGTTCAGGGGGCAGGTAGTTAGGTAGACATTAACAAAAAATGTAGTGACCTCCTGTATAGTACCATTGTTAAACGAGGGAAGTATTGAGTGTGCAGGTGGACACGGAATGTTTGATGCAAGAGATCTCTGTAAAATGGAGATCTCATCCTGAAAAGTCTTTTTTTAAATGATTTGCAAATTCTTAGGCAGTGAGTGAGTTAGTGGGTGGAGGCAGTGAAGGACGAAGTAGGGAGTTAAAGGTAGAAAAGAGTTGACAGGGACTGTGTGAGTGGGGGTTAGTGAGAGTGAAAAAATAGTTCAGAGGTAGAAATTGTATGTTTGAAGGGCAGAATTCTACTGGGTGTAGTCTTGCCAGGACTTAGTCTTACACCACAGACACTCAAGTGTGGCTATGTTTTTTGAAACTTCTGGTGTCATCTGTTTGCACCATTTATTTTTAAACGAGCGCTGTGTTTTATTTTCCCGACTTTCTGTCCTCGGCTGTTTGCGATCCATTGCTCGACAGCTGTAATTATTTTCAACTTATTTCACTTCTAGCGATCTCTGAGTAGCAGTTCCCCTCCCTACCGGGATAAACGCCGATGGGGATTCCTGAAAAACTGATCAATCTTGTTTCTCGGTGTGATAAATTGTCAGCGGAGTTCTCTAGCCGGAAGCCGTTATGCATCTGGTGTGGAATAAATGAGTGGCTGATGGGAATTTGGAGACATTTCAGGTGGAGTTGTGTACAGCTCCTCATTTTACATCAGTACATTTTCTACTGTCTCGCATTGTGATTCCAGAGATAAATAATCGGATGATTAATTCAATGAGATCCTGAAGTGAGAGGCCCGAGGTGTCAGCGCATATTTATTGGGGAACCTCTGTGGAACATTGATCACTTTGCTGATACTTTCAAATGTTTGTAAATAAGGCGGTTGATTTATCTGAGTGCTTTTCTCGTGTGTATTAGAGACGGGATAAACTGCTCTGCTCTCCGGACCTGATGTACTATAGACTGGCAGCCGGAATGCTCAACCTCGCTGGGCCATAGAGCAGTCATCTGCCCGTTGTCAGGTTTAGAGGGAATATCTGCGTGATGCGCAAACCCTCCCGCTTCCTGAATACCTGCCGTTTAACATGATTCCTCAAATGTGCACTTAAAGCTGAACATCAGTTTTCCCTTCAGTCTTGAACAGTTATACAAGCTCCTCTCCTGTACTGAAATTGTTTTCTCTGATTTAACAGCACACTTTGCTGCGGCAGGTCAAACCTGGCTAATCCTTTTCTTGTACAAAAGGTTTATTGAGCATAAAGACCATCAATAGTACAGAAAAAGAATAACATAAATGAACACATTGCATTTACATTTTTACATAGTTGAAATAACACCAGAAATAATTCGGGATACAAAGACTATCAAAATTACCTGAGTGAACATGGAGGGTTCTATAAGGTTAGTAAAAATGGTGAAGTAGTTACACCCTGGGTCGTAGAAGCATAGCGATACCGATATCGGACATTATAAAGAGTATAAATCAAGAGAGAATACGCTATGCAACCTTACAGTAATAAACAAAACTCTAGAAAGGCAATATGTGTTTGTAAGCATTTTGCCATCATGCATCCTGACCCAGCAGGACTAAGAAAGAGAACAGAGAGAGATAGCTAAGAGGAGGGGGGAGGGGGGGGGTCCGCAGGGTGAGGGGGTGGAGACATAATACAGAGAGAGTAGTGCCGAATCAAAACGGGAAGGGTGGGCATATACCACCCAAGGTTGCCATGTCCATAGAAATTTATCGTGTGTCTGATAACACGGCTGTCAGCTTCTCATTAACCATGATATCATTAACAAGGTTTTTAACCGCTTCGAAACTGAGAACCGGAATTTTCCAAGCCTTTGCAATTGTTAACTTAGTTGCAGTAAATATATGAGATGCCAATTGGCGTTCTGGTCGCAGCAGTTCAGTAATTGGTTTCCCCAAGATGGCCTCAAAGGGGTCCCTGTTTATAGTAGTGTTAAAAAGATTACGAAGAAGTGCATAGACTCTGACCCACAGTCTGCATACCTTGGGGCACTGCCACCAAATGTGTGCCATCGTGCCTTCTTGAGAACACCCACGGAAGCATAAAGGGGAATATGATGGGATAAAACCCGCTAATCTGGCCGCGGTATAATACCATCTGTAAAGTATTTTATAAGCATTTTCCAAGAAAAGAACGTTCTTGGAGCACTTAGACAGTGCAATAGTCATGATCTGCCAATTCTCTGGGTCTAGCCTTTTACCCAATTCCGCCTCCCACTGGATATGATATAGTCTTAAAGGCGTTTTTTTGGAGCCAACAATGGCTGCGTATATTAAAGAAATCAAACCCGAGGATTGGGGTCGTGATCTACAAAGGCTTTCAAAAGCAGTTAACGTTTAAGGAGTAGATTGGAATCTTATGAGGGATTGGAGAAAATGTCGGATTTGTATATATCTAAAGTGTTCCCTGAGGGGGATGTCGTGAGAGGAACGTAAGGCTGCAAAGGTTATAATCCTAGTTGGGGAAAACATGGAATGGACATCAAGAAAGCCATTTTCAGTCCACCACCGGAATTGCCCTGAGTTATCGCATCCAGATGGGAACAAAGGACACTGAAGAAGGGAAAGTAGGGGAAGATGCAGCTGATATTTCTCATGAAGGTGGGATAATGGGGCGATGGCTGCTGCTGTATAGTAAGCCTGTAGGTTGGGAACGGATAGGCCACCATTAATCCTACGAGCAAAAAGCACCTGTTTCTTAATCCTGGGTCTCGTGGAGCCCCAGATAAACTGCAAGATTTTGCGCTGATGTATACGGAGGATATGAGAGGGGACCTGGACGGGCAATACCCGAAAATAATAGAGCAGTTTTGGGAGATAGGTCATACGGATGGTTGCAATCCTGCCGAACCAGGACAATGGGAGAATGGACCATGAAGAGAGCATACCCACGAGTTTCCTAAACAGTAAGGGAAAATTGGCTTGATATAGGTCCGGTAAGCCGGATCCCAACGTAGGGTAGTGAATTTAGCCATTGGAAAGAAAAGTTTGACTGCAGGATTGCTAATTCAGAGGGCGAGAGGTTTATCGACATTGCTTTAGATTTAGCGGGGTTAACTGATAGGCCCGAAAAGATGGCAAAGGTATCCAAAAGAGATAGCAGGTTAGGGAGGGTGATTCTAGAGTTAGTAATGGTCAATAAGTTGTCATCTGCAAACATTGACAACTTATGCGGGATGCCCGCTACTTCAACTCCCGCTATATCCCTATGGGATCTAATGGCTTCCGCCAGGGGTTCAAGTGCTAGAATGAATAATAGTGGGGAAAGTGGACAACCCTGGCGGGTACCCCTTCTAATAGGGAAGGTATGTGATTCGAACCCATAATATTTCACTTTGGCTTGGGGGGAGTCATAGATAGCAGAGACCCAACTCATAAAAGAGGTGCCAAAACCAAAGTGCTTAAGTATTTGTGTCAGGTAGGGCCAGGACAATGTGTCAAAGGCTTTGTTGATGTCCAATGATAGGAACATTGTTTCTAGGGACCTATTATGAACAATATGCTGTATTTGAAGAAGATGTCTTATGGCATCCCCTGCCTGTCTCCTTGGGACAAAGCCCACCTGATCTATCTTTATTAGGCGTAGAAGAAAGGAGTTGAGGCGAGTGGCCAGGATCTTTGTTAATATTTTCATATCTATATTGATTAGGGAGATTGGCCAGAAGTTAGCCCAAGATGAGTGAGCTCTATCTGGTTTAGGGATCATGACAATATTGGCAGTCAACAGACTAGGTGTGAACGGGTTACCTTCCCTAACTTAATTATACATATTAGCTAAATGGGGGGCAATGACATCTGCCATTTTGCGGTAATAAAGTGCCGTGAAGCCGTCTGAGGCCAGGCCTCTTACCCACCTTCAACTCCTTAATGCATTGGAGAACTTCCGAGACCTGTATGGTCTCGGTATGGGCTCGGTATGGTTTTCAGACAGGGAATGTAAAGATAAATTTGTGAGTAAGGCATCAAGGCCTTGGGTGGAAAGATGGTCTGGCTCTGAGTAAAGTTTAGTGAGGCGATGCCGGAATTCGTCCAGGACTCGCTGGGGGTTACCAGTTAGGGAGTTGTGACGGGTGCGAAGAGTAATGGGAATTTCGGGGTAAAGGTGCGCTGTCTGTTGGCTAACATGGCATTAGGTTTATTAGCTTTTGCGTACCATTTCTGTCAGGCCCAGCTTAGGGTGCGTTCTGCCTCATCAGTCAAACATAAGTCTAATTACTGTGCGGGCCTTATCTAAGAGTGTGCGGTTAGCGGGGATAGGTGATTGCTTGAAGGCCTTTGTCGCAGCCTCTAGTTTTAACTTAAGATTGCGTTGAGCCTTTGCCCTCTCTCTTTTGCGTCTAGACGCTATACGTATAACATGTCCCCTTGTATGCTTCCCAAAGTGTGACTGAAGATGAAACTGTTCCTGCATTAAATCTAAAGTATTCAACTGAAGCTTTGTGGATATCAGTAAGAATCTCTTTATAGGATAAAAGAGTCATTCATCACCCAGGGAGAGTATTGTGGTTTGCTCAGGAGAGAGTGACAAACCGTTAAAATAGGGTTATGATCCGACCATGGGGCAGCAAGGATAGAGATTGATTCTATTAAGGGGAGGTGTTTACGGAGGACAAACATATGATCAATCCTAGAGTGAGAATGGTGAGGGTGGGAATAGTGGGTATAGTCCCTACCCAGAGGATGAAGCTCCCGCCAAATATCTATTAAGTCGTGGTTTTGTAGGGAATGTGAAAATGATTTGGCAGTCGGGGAAGGGAGTTTATGATCCGATGGGTAATCGTCAAGAGAGGGATTCAGAGTCACATTAGAGTCCCCGCCAGCAGGAGGGTGCCCCTTTGGTGAGACCGTAACAGGGAGCAGACGTGGGTGAGAAAAGGCCCTGGGTTTTTGTTTGGGGCATAGTAAGTCATGATGGTTACCTCATTATCTTGAACAGTGCCTTGCAGAATTAGGTATCTGCCGTTTGGGTCTGCTATTTGTTTACTGCAAATAAATGGAACCGATTTGCATATGCCGATCATGACACCCATGTGTTTAGTAGAAGCATTAGCCAGAAATACATGGGGGTATTCCGCCGCAAAATATTTGGGACAGGAGGTTGAGGAAAAATGGGTTTCTTGCAAACATGCAATATCTATTTTTTGTTGTTTGAGATATTTGAAAATCTTGACCCTCTTCTGCGGGGGAATTCATGCCCTGAACATTCACGGAGAGCCAGTGGAGAGTCATGGTAGCAGGGGGGTACTCCTATGCAAATTTCCAGCCGAACAGCCTGCAGACCGAGGGGTCTATTGAACTTCTCCCTGCTATAAACTGTCTGTTGTGCCTCTCCTTGCTTGTCGACTATAAACTGTCTATTGGACTCTCCTTCTGCCTCACAGTAAACACTTATTTTAGGCCCCTTCTCTTTTCCCCACTAGTGAGAAGCAAACCACTAATCCACTAATGAACTAAATCCACTAATCCCCAATAAAATCTATGAGGGCCGATTCTTGTTATTCTTAATGGCCTTTTTCAATGCTACTCTACAAGTTTTTATCTAAAACAGGCATGGGTAGCTAGGCACTGCCATTGGGGAGAGGGCAAAAAAAATTTTTAAACATTGTGAATGCCTGAAACCAGTAATATGTACTCCTTCAAATTCTTTTTTTTTTGTACACAGGGATCCATCATTTAGTGGTGGTATCACTACCCCTCTGAGAGATTCTTTCTGGCTTGTTTGTATACAAATCTGGGTGAATTCATTTTGTCAAACCTTCCCCCCTACAAGGCACCTTGTCCTCATGCTGCTGGGAACAAGGGCCTCATCCCCACATCCTGTCCCTCAAAATGTGGGTATGGGGTGGAAAACCTCTTTGGAACAATGGCCCCTTCCCCGTACGTACAGAGTAAATAGTACGCTTTCTTACTCATTCACAAACAAAAAGGTAATGGTAAAAAAACACCCACTCAATAGTAAAAAAACCTTTATTAAAAGTGGTTGTAAAGAGAGGTGCACCAAATGGAAATTTTGGTGTTGAAACCGAAAATGCAGGATGCACTTGGCCAAAAACTGAAACCAAAAAATGAATTTAAAAAAAAAAAAATTATATATTTTTATATATAATTGTATTATATTCAACTTTTTAATTAAGATCATAAATTAATATGAATTTATCTTCGGCCATTATTGGCACCTTTAGCGCAAGAAAAGCTAAAAAAAAAAATGTATCCCTTTAAATTCTATATATGTCTGCACACTGGTCCGTTAGGCTTTCATTGTGGTATTAAAAATCCTGCTTGCTGCATTTTTGGTCAGTTAAAAAAAACACACCTCCCAGTTGAAATGCATTAAAAACGCAGCAAGGATGCATCATTAACACACCTGTGTTACTTTTTATTTTTCAGTCACATGACCTAAAAAAACACACCATAAGCACGGTAAAATCGTCAGAAATCGCTGCTAAATCATACATTTTCTGTGCCATTATGATGCCGATAACATCATTTCCATTTTCAGCCGAAATTTCGGTGCATCTCTAGTTGATAAACTTCTAACATGAAAGATTAACAAAGCATATGCTTCTTTTGTGTACTAGCCTCAATCCAAAGCATCAGGTGTAATTTCTTTCTAAACTCTCTTCTTTGCTATCTTCATGAGTGACTGATAATACTCTATGCAGACTCCACAGCCTCTTGGGTGAGGGCCCACCCTGAAACACACGACAGCTGACTAACAACTTCAGCTGTGTATGTTTGTTTTTTTTGTTCTTTTTTTTTTTTAAATTGCAGTATTTAATCGTATCAAATGTGGAAAAGTTAACAGAACAGAGCCTCTGGGCATTCCCTGGCTTGGCACTTACATCGAGATAGAGGTACATAGCAACAAGCTAGCCGAGAACAAAAGAAAAACTAAAAAACTAAACTGCTCAGGTCCACTAAAGAGAAGAATAAACTAGACATGATACAACAAGTAAATACACTTAACCCACTACTACCTGTTGGAGACATAGTGAATACCTGTTGTCAGGAGTTAGAAAAGGGCAATCAAAGGAGATTTCAATTCAGGACCATAGTAACAAGTACTAAGTAGCATTTGTGGTAAGGGATTCCTTTCAAATGTTCCAAACTTTACCAAACTTGGCAGGGCAACCATGAGAAAAAGTGGCTTTGTACTTGAGTAAGGAGGAATTAACCAGGGATTTCCAAAAATTCAAAGACAGTGCTTCAATTCATTTCCATTTTAGCACTATGGCCTTCCTCGCATAGAACAACAGTAGGCCTATGGAGTCTTGGTTGCTTGGAGGAAATCCAGTGAGCCCACAAGGCCGAGCAAGCACGCTGCTATGGTCAGTGGAATGGGATTAAGAGTCAGAATGGAGATAAATTGACTGACCTCTCTCCAGAAACGTTGTATCTTGGGACATGACCAAAACATATGTCTGAAATCAGCTGCTGTATTAGTACATTTCCAACAATGGGGAAGAGCCCCAGGGTAGATTCTGTTCAGGCGTTGTGGTGTTAGGTAGACTCTTAAACTGAATTAGTCGATCTCTGACTGCTACCAACTGTTGGAAGGGCTATTCCCAAATGTCCTCCCAATCTTCCGCATCCATATCTGGGACATCTGCCTCCCACTTAGATTGGAGGCCTTCCATACCAAAATGAACTGAGATCATGAGTGCTTTATAAATATTAGGGTTTATCCAGGGGATCCTATCGCAATAGGGATTCTAAATTACGGTGCAGGAGGGTCAGGTTGCCAAATTGAGAAGAGAAGGCATGGCAGAGTTGTAGATATCTGAAAAAGTGGGAATTAGAAAGTCTGCTGTGTATGTTTCCCTATGATAGTGTGTAGAGAAGAGGTGTCCATTCCCTCACTAAGGTTCAAGGTTTCACTGAGCACTGTGCTCTAGGTCTACAGTATATGTACATCAGATTCCTATCCCTTGCCTTTTTCCGTTGAGTAAAACCTTTTTATCCGTGTTTTTTAGGGGGATGTAGAGCTAAGATTAGCTGCAAATAAACAGATACAACTTCAAAGGATGATTTGTCGCTGGATACAAATCACTTCTCAGGGTATATGTAAGGGTTTACACCATTAAAATAACATACAAAAATCAACAATGTCCCCAATGTAAATCAACTGTCAACCATGTCATCCAACAATCTAGATCCACATCAATCACAATGAGTGATGCCTGACAATGTAGACCTACTGCCATTATGATGCTGCTCCACCTCTATTCCCACTGTAAATGATAGCAACATACAATGCCTTGAAAAAGTATTCATACCCTTTAAAATTTTCCACATTTTGTCATGTTACAACCAAAAACGGAAATGTATTTTATTGGGATTTTATGTGATAGACCAACACAAAGTGGCACATAATTGTGAAGTGGAAGGAAAATAATAAATGGTTTTCAAAATTTGTATTTTTTTTTTAATTCTTTATTTATTTAAGGCAAAGTTCCTTGACATACAATATTCACATCTTTTATACAGACATAGTAATCAAACAGATTCCGTGAATTACAAGATATGTTCAAACACACCAATATCGTTATTAACAGTTCAAGGATTACTTCGACTATGTGAAAACCATTATAGACATAAAAACCAGAAGGCCAAAGATACTTCCTTGAAAAATGTTCACATAAACAAACCATAAAGAATAAGGCGATCCAGAGTGAAGATCATGTGCCGTTATCTTACCTCTATAAATTGCTTAACTTTTATGGGTCTTATGATCTCTACATTTATGCTACGGCTGTACAGCAGCCTGAATATCTTAACAAAACTTGTATGTAAGGAAGAGAAAGAGAGAGAAAAGAACAGGAAAGCAGAGAGAGGGGGGGGTAAGGGAGAGGGAGGGGAAGCGTTCCCATACAGGTTATCAATACTCAGTTCAATCTTATTCCCAATATATTAGAGTGTGAGTCATTCATGTCATAGAATCAGCCACTTCTTGCAAGTATGCATTCATGCCTGTATAGTGTCTCCAGGGCCTCCACCTGTCCCTGAATTGTTCCTCCGTGTTATGGAGGGTAGCAGTCAATTCCTCCATACGTAGTATACAATTGACTTTGGAGTACCACAAGACCCTGGTCGGCGGCTGGGGTTGCCTCCAGAGTGCGGGAATACATGCCCTTGCTGCATTGAGGAGTTGTATTGTCAGAGTTTTTTTATATTTCCGAATGGGTCTCTCTGTCAGATGTAAGAGACATGCAGCCGGATTGTCTCGCAAGTCTACTGAAGTTAGACTTTTAATAGTCGTTGTCACCTCCTCCCAGAACAGTCTCAATACTGGACAGGCCCAAAAAATATGGATAAGGGTATCAACTGCTATATTGCATCGCCAGCACTTATCCAAGACATTTTTATTCATCTTATGGAGTAAGTAGGGGACTCTATACCATCGGGACATGATTTTGTATCCCGTTTCCTGATATTGTTTCGCTATGGAAGACTTATGTGCCAGAGTTTGGATTTTGTCTATCTGTTGTGGTGAAAACTGAACCTCCAAGTCCTTTTCCCACTTTTGAATAAATGGCAGGGTTGGCTCTTCGGTCTGAGTAGTCAGGTAGCTGTACAGCAAAGAGAGCGTATGCCGTGAGGGTTCCCCTGCCTTACAAAGCGATTCGAAGGGGGTAAGGTCTCGTGGAGTGTACAATGTTTTCTTTCCTTGTAGAGGATGACATGGTAAAAAGGGGGGGGGGAGAGGGAAGGACGAGAAAAAAAAAAGGGGGGGGGGATGAAAGAAAGGAGATCGAAGAAAAGAAGTAAGGAGGAGACAAGCACCAAAGAATAGGAAAAGGAAGAAAGGTAGGTAGTAGGGTGCTCTAATATTTGCTAAGCAAATTTTTGCGCAAATATGCGCCGCCAATAAGCGGGGAGTGGGAGTCTGACTCTGTAAAGCAGTGGGAGACGTGCAATCGGGTTAGAACCTATACTATGTTAACACTCGACTTAGACCTCATATGGAGGCAGCTCAAAGGAGCCCTCTCTTTCATATCAGAGTAAGTGCACTAGCGGGTAACGGAATGGTGACCCGTCCTCTCCAGGAAAGGACACATATATTCAGTATTAATCGAAATCATAAACAAATTTAAACCACATGGAACCAATGATATCAACCATAAGAATCAACAAACTCAGCGCTCCAGAGCCTTCGGAGAGAGGACCCGCAACACGCCCCAGCCACATTCCAGGAAAAATCACAAAAGTAAACCTGCTGGGATGTAGTGGCGGGGGGGTGCCGCGGCCCCATCCCCTTCTGGCTCCAGATCGCGGCCAGACTATACGGTCCTGCCATCTATATGTTAAAACTATCTAAAGCTCAAAGTTTGGAAGTTCAAAGCCGTATAAGCCAATTATGTGATTCCACAAAACCACGGCCTACTTAGAGGGCAAAAAGGATATTGACAGTCTGTGTCATTACAGCAATATTGAAAAGAGGAGTAATCTCCTTGCGGGCTTCAGCTTAAGATACCTTCTCTAGCTATGGTTCAGGAGATATTGGATTGTCTCTGAATACAGCTTCTGAACTGGAACGTTGCCGTCATCTGCTGCGTCTTTGTGGTCTTGAGGACGCCGATCGGATGTTGTCAAATGTGAGCGGAAAGTCCAGCCAATCAGGAATGGATATCGCAGGGCTACCCAGAAATATGAACAAATCTATTAGCTGCTCCGGCCATTGCAGGATGAAGGAACCGCCACCTTTGAGCACTACAAGATGAAAAGGGTGGCCCCATCTGTACGTGGCTCCCGCATTCCTAATTGCTTCCAGTAGGGGGCACATCATGCCTCTCATTTTGAGTGTGAGCTGTGATAGATCTGCAAATAAATGCACTGTTGCACCGTCAAAGTCCACCGGGCCTTTGGACCATGCCTGTCGCATTATTTCTTCTTTGACAGCATAAAAATGGACCCTGGCCAGGACGTCTCTAGGGAGAAGAGCTTCTTTTCCTCTGGGACCCTGTACTCTGTGCACCCTGTCCAATTCCAATTCTGCTGTAGGCGATTTGTCCAGGATGCGGTTAAAAATAGCTGTGACTGTAGACCTGAGGTCCCCCCCAGAGGTAGCTTCTGGTAAGCCTCGCAGTCTAATATTGTTTCTGCGACTGCAATTTTCCCCATCATCAACAGCAAGCTGCAGCAAAATCAGACGACGTTTATAATTAGATTGTGTCTCTTCCAAAGCTACCATTCTGGTTTCTATAGCAGTTGAGGAGGACTCTACCATAGTCACACGTGAGTCTACCGTGTCTATTCTTTGTTTGAGATCATGAATCTCTCTGGAAAGGGTACTCGCGATTGTTGCAGCAGATTCTGCTATGTCCTGCTTAGTGGGGAGGAGTGAGATAATGTCCCTCCCTGTGTCCACTGACGACTGCCCCTGCATGTCATTCCTCTGTGAGAGCTGAGATAAATCCGTTCCATGCAGTTCAGGTGAAGGAATCGGTGAATCCGCTCGGTCTGGAGGTTGCTGTGTCTCCTGGACTGTACCAGATATGCCTTTGCCAGCTTTCTTTAGTGCGGCCGTGTTAGTGCGCGACGGCGCCATCTTGGATTCCAGGGCCTGGGACGGAGTCGCCAAATTCCTCAGGAAATATGCCGCTATGTTCGTTCCCCTTTGTGCTGTGGGTGTCCCTGGAGCTTTAGCTGTCGCGGACATGTAAGATCCGTGAGGTCTGTGTACTAGGGAAGGTTCGTCACCCGATTTCAGCACGGACCTCCTGTTCGAGCAAGCTCACAGCGCCATTGCCAAGCCACGACTCCCCCCTGTTTTCAAAATTTTTAACAAAAAAATATATCTGAAAAGTGTGGCATGCATTTGTATTCAGCCCCCTTTATTCTGATACCCCTAACTAAAATCTAGTGGAAACAATTGCCCTCAGAAGTCACCTAATTAGTGAATAGCTGTTCTGTGAAGCCCTTGGAGGTTTGTTAGAGAACCTTAGTGAACAAACAGAATCATGAAGACCAAGGAACACACCAGACAGGTCAGGGATACAATTGTGGAGAAGTTTAAAGTAGGGATAAGCTTTAAAAAAAATATCCCAAGCTTTGAACATCTCATGGAGCACTGCTCAATCCATTATCTGAAAATTAAAAGAGTGTGGCACAACTGCAAACCTACCAAGACATGGCCATCCACCTAAACTGACAGGCCGGGCAAGGAGAGCATTAATCGGTCAAATTAATTGGTCAGCGAGTGCACGTTGGTCTGCGAGTGCCTGTGTATTGTCTTGTTGAGTATCTGCATATTGTCTTGTTGAGTATTAGTGTCAGGAAGCTAGTTGTTTGGTAATTTGGACAGGGCATAATCCCCAATCCTCATTAAATTAGTAGGTATGATGCCCAGTGGGTGTGGAGATGCGACTTGGTGTACATCTTGCGGCATGTATGCGTTCCTTGATCATCCGATCGAGGGCGAATACAGCTGTGCAAAATGTAAGCACATTGTTTCCTTGGAAGCCCAGGTTCTGAATCTGGGGAAGCAACTGTCAGCACTGAGAAGTCTCTCCATACTAAAGGAGAGCCAAGAAACGTACACGGCAGATGCCGGCAGGGGCCAGCACAGAGGCGGGTGGAGACAAAGAGGTGCAGGCACTTAGGAAAGAGTAAATGGGTGACAGGAAGGGTACAAGGGGAAGTGCCATGGAGGCCGATCCAGGGCTGGAGCATCCCAATAAGTATGCTCCATTGAGTGACATTGGTGAAACCAGTCAGGGACCAGCACTGCTGGAGCTGAGGGACTCTCCTAGCTGCCGGGGGAAGAACTCCTCCAGTGAGAGTGGGGGAGAAGCGAAGGGAAAGGAAAGACAGATTCTGGTGGTAGGGGATTCAATTCTTAGAAGGACAGAGAGGGCAATCTGTAACAAAGACCTAAAGCGCTGAACTATATGTTGTCTACCGGCCGCTTGGGTTGGGCACATCACAGATCTGGCAGACAGATTACTGGGAGGGGCTGGGGAAGACCCGGCTGTCATGGTGCACGTTGGCACCAATGACAAAGTTGTGCTATTGATCTTGATGATAAACTTGTTGGGGAAGATATTACTACCTCAACTTTGACAGATTAAGTTTGAGGAAGTGGTGTGGCATCCATACTGATATGTCCGTCAGTAAATGCATCAGGAGATTAAAGGTGTTAGCTGAGGAGTAACGAGATAGATTTGGGTGTCTTCAGTGTAGAAATGGTATTGTAAGCAATGGGAGGTCACTAACTGGCCCCAGGAATTGGTGTAGACTACAGAATGAATAGAATGGTTCTGCGGGCAGAGCCTTGGGGGACCCCCAAAAGACTAAGGAAGAGGAGAAATCGTTGAATGTGGCACTGATATTGTGCTGATAGGTAGGAGGAGAACCAAGAAAGAGCAGAGTCACGGAGGCCAAGGGAGTGGAGTAGGTTTGGGGGGCAGTTGTAGGTTCGGGCAGGCAAATTAGCCAAAAATGACCAATATTTTCACCTGTTCGCCAAACTGCGAACATTTGTTAGACACAAACCCCTACCTTATCCATGCTCCCCACTTTAAACCGTCTACTAGGACTCTCTGCACTGAATGCCTTAATTTCTAGCTGAAGGTGAGATATGTGCCACATTGGTGGGGTGGTCTAAAATGAGCTTTCTAAACTAGAGTGTCAACTCAGATGTTTCTTTGAAGAGAAGAATCTCTGAATATCCATTTTTAAAACTGATAGGTGCTCTTTAGTTAAAATAAAAAAAGTTTCTCTAATGCAACAATTCATCCTTCTCTTCCCACAGAGTGAGCGAATTCTGACAGAGTTCAAGGCACCCATAAACATTGAGCCGACTGGTGCAGTAGGTAAGTGTCCCTCATGTGATGACGACAGAGACATATTTCACTGATTTTCTTTACTGTGAGGGGGGCAGATGTTCTGAATGAATAATATGAAACCATGTCAGATTTTACAGACAGTTCTCTTTTCTGATTGAACAGGTGGTGAGCGTGGGATTCAGATTCAGTTCTCCTTCTCTCCTCCAATTTTCTCCGTCCACCTTAAGCATCTCCGAAATATTGTAAGTTCCTACCTAAATAATAATCATTGCCACCCAGTTGTCTGTGAAGCAACTCATAGCAGGGAACAATAGATGTGGTCTGGCAGTTTGCAGAGGGCACACACGGGAGGGCAGTGTGCTCAGTGTTCTACATAGAAATCGCTGATAGTTAGACACAGCATGCCTGAACCTAGGGGCAGCAGAAGTAAAGAAGATGCATTCTCCCTGTATAGTTATCGGCCAAATATATAGTTTTCATGATTGGTACGAGTACTGTTTTATCTGATAGGATGATTTCGCCACTCCTGGAATTTTTGTGATGATAAATCTATGAGTCTCCCACCTCTTTTTCTGTATTTTCAGTATTTATCAGATGGCTCCATCCCCACTGCCAGCGTCACCATCTCCCTCTTTTATCAGAACTTGGAGATATCCAGAGAGGAAGTCAAATCCTCAGCCAGATCTTCAGCTCCAACCTTCAACAAGCTGGTGAGTACAATGACGGTGACACCATGGTGTGAGGGGTTAAAGGTCACCTGACAACCAATCCCTGTCCAGTGTCAGCGTGTCGTGTATTACCAGCCTGATCCATAACCATCCTGGCACCTTGCAGCGCTAAGATCCTGGCTGCAATACCCATGAAGGACTTTTCCTGCCATGACCCAATAACATGCTTGTTTGGTTAATTGGCAAAAAATGTCCCCACTGAGTTTCCCTGTCACTGCAGTATTAATTGTTTAAGGCATGATGATTATAATTATGATGATAATGAAGATGTTGTGGAAAACATAAATGTATGACAAAGATTCTACCTGTCACAGTGTTATTAATGATGATGCTGATTATGTGAAAACAAGGACTGATCAAGGAAGGAGCATGCAGTGTATATGCACTGCTCCTCTGTAAACTCTTTTCTTTCTCCTCCATTGAGGGACATAAGAAGTTATCTTGCTGCCTACTGGAGGATTGGACACTGGCAAACAAAAAACTGTAGGCCAGCCTAGGATATCCCTCCTACTACCCAGTGTGCCTACGTGTTTTTACTAGTGTTCTAGGAGGATGGATGTCTTTTCTTCGGCTCTGCTGGAAAAAACCTAACCTATTTGTTGCTAAAAAAATGTTTTATTCTTCAATGAAGACTTTTCTCTACATTCTGCTAGAGCTAATCTCTGCAGCTGCAGCTATCTAGTGTGGCCATCCTTACTCTGGCTTTTGGAGTACCACATCTGGACCCTGCTGTTCTGGTTGTTGTGGGATTGCCTTGACGTGAAGATGATTAATGATTAACCTCATTGTGTTATCACTGGATTACTTTACACTTCCTGCTTTCTATCAGTCTCTATTGCAGAAAGGGTTAATGATGAGGGACTAAGTGCTTATATTATCCGCTGGGTGGAGATTTTCATGCAAACCACGCTATTTCATGCCGCTCAGTGTTGAAACATCTTCCCGCTGCTGCTTTGCAAAGGACCATGTGGAATTCTGATC
Organism: Aquarana catesbeiana; assembly: GCF_042186555.1. Lineage (NCBI taxonomy): Eukaryota > Metazoa > Chordata > Amphibia > Anura > Ranidae > Aquarana > Aquarana catesbeiana. The sequence goes on from NC_133326.1 coordinate 535,777,443, forward strand.
TCTGGTCCAAATCCTACTGCCCACCTACAGTGACCTTGATCACCTCTGGCCATCCAACCATCACCCGCTACCAGTTGTCTGGGTTTATTCGAGTACTTGAAGCCTTTCAACAAAACAGTCACAACATTTATATATCTAGACACAGGAAAAATTGATCCCTCTGCAAGGAGTGACCTCAACTTACACTCCCCCGAGAGTTCTGGGGATATTTGTTTTGTGCCTTCTAAAGGTACTGAAGTCTGTAATCTGGAGTTCTACCGAACAACAGTAGGAAATCCCCCTCTGGCAAACCATGGCAGAATGGTCTAAATCCATCAAAAGGGATCTCTCCACTGTGGCAGTGGACCCTATACTGATATACTGGCAGCACAGTGGTGTAGTGGGTAGCACTATCGCCTAGCAGTAAAAAGGGTCGCTGGTTCGAATCCCAACCACGACACTACCTGCCTGGAGTTTGCATGTTCTCCCTGTGCCTGCGTGGGTTTCCTCCGGGTACTCCGGTTTCCTCCCATACTCCAAAGACATGCTGGTAGGTTAATTGGCTTCTGTCCATAATTGGCTCTAGTATATGAATGTGAGTTGGGGACCTTGGATTGTGGGCTTCTTGAGGGTAGGGACTGATGTGAGTGTGCGATGTATGTGTGAAGTACTGTGTAAATTGATGGCGCTATATGGGTACCTTAAATAAAAATAATAATAATAGATGAGCATCTTAATGAGAGATGCATAGGGATAGGGACAATTGTAGACGCGCACACACTCAGGTTGAACTGGATGGACTGGTGTCTTTATTCAACCTTACTAGCTATGATAGAGTGTGTGGAGCCTTACACTTCAGCTACTGCTGAAAGCATCTGGGCTTCTCTCCTTTATGAGCATAACACTCTGGTTTAAGTGCTAGATTGTGGACGCTGCATCCATGGAGAGTGTGTCCCTGCTTGATAATTGAGGTATGACGTCTATTTGGAAAATCCTTTGATGTCCAGAATATCACTGGAGGCCAAAATCTCCTCCCTCTCCTTGCCACGCTCCTGGAGTAGTGAGGTAGAAAGAAATCCTGGATAGCCGCACTCTGGGATAAGGACATCTTTATTTCAATAAAATCCAAACATACAGCTACGAATAAGCATGCAAATGATGTGAAACGCGTTAGCAGTCTACCACCCTGTACGTCTCTGCAATTGACTGTATGTTTGGATTTTATTGAAATAAAGATGTCCTTATCCCAGAGTGCGGCTATCCAGGATTTCCAGCAAAGCCAGCACCTGGAACCAGTTCTTACTAGGGCGGTGTCATTCCAGAGCAAGAGTGTTTGTGAGCTGCATCTCCTTTTTTCCTGTCTACTTACCTGGATTTATGCTCCTGGAGTAGGCATGTGTAGGTTTTTTAAATCTGGTTTTCCAGCCTCCTGGAAGGTCTGAAATAGGAAGCTTGCTAAACCTTCAGGGAAGCCTCCATTAGCATGAAAGTGCGCCCATGAGGGGGATGTTTAATAATCATTGTGGGCGCTTGGGTGCTTTGCTCTTCAGACAATAAGGTGCAGAGTTCCCTTTCAGGATTACAGACTGAACCTTACCACCAGCATGGCCTTCAGCGCCCCACCTTCACTGCCCAGATTAGCAGACCAACTTCTGAATCCTGTACCTAATGATCCTTGGTTTAGCTTTTTTGCCAGTTTGGTCTCATTAAAAGAGAAAAGGAGGTGTATGGGATTTTTTTTTCTCAGAATCATACTTACCTAGGTGGATGCAGCATCGCTCCGATGCTGCGCCTGTCCCCCACTGTCTCTAACACTGGGAACCGAGCAATCTAACACCACTGATCGATTGGTTCTCAGGGCTCCATGAGCAGAGAGCTGGTGACTGTCAGCCACTGCTTTCTGCTCTGCCCCCTCCTCGCTCACTGGAGCACTCAGCTGTGGAGGGGGCGGTAGCATCTGGCTCAGGCTCTCAGTGGTTTGCTGAGAGGCTGATTTGGGTGCCGGTCCAGGCATGCGGGCGGATCCCGACTCCACTGTCGCAATCTTGCCCAATCCTGGACTGGCTCTGTGATGTCAGCAGACAGCGGACTTTAGTCCGCTGTCTGCTGAATATGGGTCACAGAAGTGCAGAATGAACTGCACTCCTGTGATCCATAGGAGGGGTACAGCCAAACAGACATTTTTTTTTTTTTTTTTAATCCAACAAATTTTTTTTATTGAAGATACATCATCATACATTACCAATGGTACATGTAAATGTAAGACCCGGGGACACACACACACCCCGAAGTCAATGCTAACCAACCATTAAGCTTGGTAGTACAGGAGACAGTGCCGTTTATCTAACCAGCGTAATCAAACTGCAGGAAGTTTTACATCATTCAAAAACACAAGATATCCCTTCTCAATCATTCTAGTAATACACCATGCGGAGATACACCTAATCAGCCATCATTAAGTCAAAGCAGTCTATCCATGGTCAAATCCACCGGGGCTAGCCCCAGAACATCCAACCACAGTGCCCATAGCCTCTCAAATTTATGCTTGTTTCCCCTATGCTGGTATATAAGCATTTCCAGTCTTAAGAGCTCACCAATATTCTTGACCCACTCCCTCACAGTGGGGGGAGCATCCGACTTCAAGTGAACCATAATCAGTTTGCGGGCCTGGAACAAAACAGTGAGGACGGCCTCCCTAGTACACACTTCCCATCCGTACTCATCCACCACACCCAGTAGGCATGCTTTTGGGTCTATGGAAAGGACCACCTAAAATACAGAATTGATCCGTTGTACCACCCCCACCCAGTAGGAGTGTAGTTTCGAGCTTCGCCACAAAAGGTGTATTAGGTCACCATGGTCCCCCTTACACCTTGTGCAAGTAGAATCTAATCTCAAGCCCATCAAGTGGAGACTGTGAGGAGTATAATACACCCTGAGAAGGAGATGCAGGTGAATCAATCTTTGCGAAACATTTAAGGATCACGTGCCCACAGCCACTGTTCACCATCCAAGTGCCCAATGACTCTTTTCCAACATTCCATCACTCTCAAGGGATGCCGACTCAGGTAGGACTGCAGGAGTATAGCATAACTTTGTGAAATAAATCCTTTGAAGGACTCGGCATTCCTGATGAGACTGAATATCGGAGTGGGCGACAAGTGCCATTCCGAGGAGTTACTATGTGCCTTAACAGCGTGCTGCAGCTGCATGTAATAAAAATACGTAGACTGTGGAACATTGAACTTACTCTGTAATGCAGCAAATGTCAAAGGTGCCCTGGTATGGAATATCTGCTTAAGGTGTGTTACTCCATATGCTGACCACCTAGCCCCACACTGCAATTTCGCCAGTTCCATATAGGTGTCATTACCCCATATGGGGCGAAATTCCATGTAGCCCATAACCTTCTGGAGATATTTAGTCTTGTTCCAAACCTTCTGAATGAGATTATACTACGGGTATCACTTGTGTGGTAGTCCAAAAGCTTGTGCTTCCAGCGTCAATACCATGGAACCCCTATGTGTGGTGTGAGACCTGTACTTCTCCTTTAATACTATCCCAACCCGGCCATTGATCTCTCTCCCAGAGAAAAGGTTTGTCTTTTTTGGGTCATGCAAACCTAACAATTTTGCACAATATCAATCATATCTACCATTCCTTTATTTCTCCAGCAAGAGTATCACAGCATCATTTCCTGGACAGATATTTGGATACGGATACCTATGGACAACATCATAGTGCTGACCTGCCATTACCATAGTGGAGGTACAGGGGTTCTTGCTGTGATAAGAAGGGCAGTTTAGGTCCTGAATTGGATGAAACCTTTTAGAGGCCAATTTTCCCCAACTGAATCCCTCTGGACATGGGGGAGCGGTCCACCAAGGTGTGCTTCAGATCCTGTGTTGCAGGTGAAGGATGTCAGAGGGGGGGCCAAGATGCCCTTGCCCTGGACCATCTGTATGCTGAACATCCTAGTTCCCTAATGCAGAAACCCTCTAGTAGTAGCTGAGAATGCTCTAATGACTGCACACCTCGATTTACGTCCTTCCTTCTTGTTTGTTTTACACACTCGAAAGGAAGGCCTTTCTGGCAGTTTTCCTTGCTTTGGATTCACCCAAATTAATGTTTCTCACCATCCTGATAAGGTCCCTTAGTGCTGTTTTAAGGATTCTGATGCATCGTTGGATCTGCGGAGTCAGGAGCATCTCTAGTCCTGCAACTCTTTGAGGCTCCAAATACTGTAAGCAGGATATTTCAGTAGGTTCTACCTTAAGGGCTTTGCCCCAGGGTTATCCTTTTCCTTGCAGAGAGGTGAAAGCTAAGTTTGGTCATCAGCTCTATTTGGTCTGCATTCCTCCTTGTTAAAATTTTGTGAGGGGATGTACCTTCAATCCCCTGCCTAATTCATACTTCTTGTGATCAAATCTTGGTTCTCTAAATGGGTTCAGGAACCACTCAGTGGACATTGCAATGAAAGGCAATAGAGAATAGATTAAATGAATAAAGTTTTTCAATATTGCAGCAGCGCTGTATGCCCCAAATTTAATAAGGGCACACTTCTCAATTTAGTTCATTAAGTTCAATGAATCCGGTGGTAAGAATCCTACTAGTGGGTATTGCTGTATTCTGTGAGGGTAGTTATTCCTTTCACCAAGTGATACACCACGTGCGGGGAACCCCAATGAAAACGCACTCACCAGAAATCCAACCAATATCAGCCTTGAATAGTAATAGCAGGTCTGCACCACTTTCCAAACGACCACCAAATGTCAGTCTTACTCTTGGTAGCTCCAATAAGATATGTGGGAGAAATGGAATGTCCACATAGTGTGATATTGCTAAAACACTTTATTAAAACATCCAAATATCCCCCTTAAGTAACATGCGTACCAAAGAATCATTAAAAAAGAGCAAAATAGAAAAGTGCACTGTTGCTGTTGCGTCCTCCAATCGTAAAAGATGTCAGGAGCGCTCGCTGTGTATGACTACAGCCACACGCTTCCTAATTCCTCCTTGGTCGTTGGAGCGCATGCGTCACTTCCGGTGCGTCACGTCCCTGACGTTTCATCACTTCCTGGACTTCTTCTGAGGGCGTGACACACCAGATGAGCGGCTGGTATTTATATTAGTGACAGGCGCAGCAACCAATCTCCGGAGACAATAGACCGGGAGAGCCATGAATCCCCGCCCATGTACCAAGTACTGTCAGCAGTGGGTGAAGCGGCTCTTCCTCGGCGTGTCCGCTTCTATGGACTATACTGAGCTTGCCACTTACCGGATTATAGTGGAAGATGACACCAAACATATAAACAAGTACCTGAATACCCATAGTCACTCTGTATGTATGCCGTGAACGTAAATCCACGGCATAGCTACTGAGGGAGTGGAGACCACAGGTATTCATTAAAAAAATCTATATTCACACACATGGCGTATTTTGCATCAAACAATAAATATTTCAGTACAATGGCATAATAATTAGTAATAATAAAACTGCATAGCAATTTTTTATATATATATATATATATATATATATATATATATATATATATATATATATATATATATATATATATATATATATATATATATATATATATATATATATATATATAATTATACTGTGTAAACTAAAAACCCCAATGCTGAGTTACATCCATAGTCAAAATAGATGATAAATACTCGTACATCTAAACAGAACCCAAAATAGATGCAGAAATATATCTAGATTGCACTCAATAAATTTGCCCTCGATAAATATATTTATGAATCGAGTATGGCCATAAAATAGAATAAAGATCACAATTAAAATTAAAATTTAAAATTTAAAAATTGATAAATGAATTCTACCATGGGGTGTGGCTATGTGTCACTAATTAAACAATTAATATCCAGTTCTATGTTGAGGATCTTGGGAGAAATCACATCCACAGAATAAATCCACTGGGTTTCACGTTTGGATAATTCACGGATGCAATTTATACCTCTCCAATGAGGCTGGAGGTGTTCCACCCCCCAAAATTCTAATCCCGTCTGATCCCTGTTATGTTTTAATTTAAAATGCAGTGAAACATTATGATCCTTATAGCCTATTTTGATATTATGTATGTGTTCAGAGATTCTCACACGCAATAGTCTTTTCATGCGGCCTATGTAAACTAGACCGCATGGGCATTTTAATGCATATACCACAAAAGTACTGTTGCATGGGATGAATTGTTTGATTTTAAAGTTGCGATTTTTAACTGGGGAGCTGAAGTTGTTGATGCCCCTAAGAGGTCTAGATACCTCTCTGCAAGCTTTAAACTTCCTGCACGCAAAGAAGCCGTTACAATCCCAAAATGTCAGAGGGCGCTTAGGGGGGTCGATCACTTTTTTTACTACCCTGTCCCCAAAACTCGTGGTTTTTCTGTAGATAAACTGGGGAGCAGGAGGTAGTACAGTGGTAAGTTTCTTGTCCATCAAAAGTATATGCCAATGTCTTTTAAAAATTTCCTCAACTTCCTTATATTGAGCATGGAATTGAGAAATAAAGCCCCATTCTTTATTACGATTCTTATCTGTTGGTGATACTTCAGATCCTGCTGGGCGTGTTTCTTGTAAGCATATGGCCCTAGGAATTGTTGCTACTTCTTCGACCACTCAGTGGACATATTTCTGACTAATGCCCCGTACACACGGTCGGACTTTCCGACATAAAATGTGCGATCGGAGCTTGTTGTCGGAAATTCCGACCGTGTGTAGGCTCCATAGGACAGTTTCCATCGGAATTTCCATCGCACAAAATTTGAGATCTGGTTCTCAAATTTTCCGACAACAAAATCCGTTCGCATAAATTCTGATCGTGTGTACACAATTCCGACGCACAAAGTTCTGCGCATGCTCGGAAGCAAGCAGAAGAGCCACACTGGCTATTGAACTTTTCTCGGCTCGTCGTACATGTTGTACGTCACTGCGTTCTTGACGTTCGGAAATTCCGACAACTTTGTGTGACCATGTGTATACAAGACAAGTTTGAGCCAACATCCATTGGAAAAAATCCATGGATTTTGTTGTCGGAATGTCCGATCAATGTCCGATCGTGTGTACAGGGCATAAGGCCATCCCCAGAGTAGTAGTCATCACCTTGGCAAGGTGACTGTGTGCTCTGTCATTCATTCCAGGTACGGACTCCTTTTTTGTTCCTCTTTATTCTTTTGGGATTGGGTGAGTTGATAGTAAGGGTCTTCTCTAATTTATGACGGCTCCGGTGTTTCCTCTAACAGGACATTGTTCTTATTTCCCTATGTCTAATCCCAGTTCTTAGAAAGGGGGCATTGCACCTTGTTGACCATAGTTCAGACTGTGAGTTTTTGTCCTGTTGAGAAATAGTTTCTCGTTTCGCTTATCTGGATGAATCAGGTAGACCTGTTCCATGCTTATGGTCTATGGTTCAGTGTTTTTCTCCCTTGTTGAACTGTTTCTCACTAGTTATGTGAGTAATTGTTTGGTCTTCTGCCATCAAGAATAGTTCCCCATACTAATTTACCACCTAGCTTTATTTTTCTCACATCCTCCTTACTAGATGGGAGTTTACCCTCACCCAATGCCATCTTTGAGCATTGGTTCTTCAGGCGGCTCTTGAGCTGTATTCAGTCCTCTGTTTTCCTTGTTAACATTGGTCCTGTTTTTTACTGTTGCCCACCCCTCAGCTGGGCTGCTTTTGTTTATCATGAAGGTGAAAGACTTCCTGGGGTTGATTTACTAAAACTGGAGAATGCAAAATATGTTGCAGCTCTGCATAGAAACTAATCAAATCTTACTTGAACATGCTGACATTAGAAGCTGATTGGCTACCCTGCACAGCTGCATCAGATTTTGCACTCTCCAGTTTTAGTAAATCAACCCCCGTGCCTTTCAAGGGGTGGGGAAAAAACCTTTTTGTAGCCACCGTGAGATCCTTTTCTTGGAATCCATTGAAGGACGCAGATCCCACCCCTCTGTGTTTAGGATCATGCTCTTGGTGCTGCTTGCTACATAATTGAGGCAATTTGGAAGTGGGAGGGGTTATCCTGGGCTGGTCTATAGTTTTTTTTGTTTGCCAGTGTCTAGTCCTTCTGTAGGCAACAGTATAAACTGAGTCACTCAATGGACTCCAAAAAAAGTATTTTACAGTGAGTATAAATATATTATTCTTGATCTACATATTAATCATGTTTCTGTGTATATGTATGACTCCTCTGTATACTCCTAATCTGGATATACAGATTGAATGTGTACATTGTTGCATGTTTGTACATCTCTATATGGTCTTATTCTGAACATACATATTGATAATTTCTCTGTTTCTGTGGCAGGTGCAGTTCTCAGTGGGGCATTTGGATGGTCATGTGATAAAGTTCCAGGTGAAGAGTAAAGGGGCTTCTCTGGGAGAGCTGTTTGTCTCGTTGAGCACTGTCCCACTAAACAAGGATGTCTGTTATTGCCTGGGAGGATGACCCAACACATCTGCAGCTTCAGGAATAAGGGGGATGAATCTGATGCTATTTATATGGGTAGTGGCCAACACCTAATGGAGCAATTGCTATCAGATGGTGCCATTCTTGTCATTTGGCAACAGTGGAAAATTCTTTATTATTATGGACACACCTGGTTATTATGGAATTACTGATATTTTAGTGTTTGCCCAAATATGATGATTGAGTCATAGTATCTTGCCCTTTAGGAATAGGACCATATTAGGTCTGGCCAGGATGAGGCTGAGTGGCTTCCTTCATCAATAGAATTTTGGTGCTGCTGAGTAGCTAGATGAGGAGGGGAGTCAGTTGACAAAGCTCAGCGAGTTATAGGAGAATCCGGTCTGATGTGTGAGCTCCAATATCCACCACGTCTCCTGCCACAGCACGCAGTGCAGGAATATTAAAATCATGTACTGACTACAAACTACTTTTATAGATGGAGACAATTATGGATGTGATTTATCACTGAATGAATAAATTATTTTGTCATTTACTGGTGATTGGTGGTGATCTGTTTAATGTAAGGCATCATTGAAGACAAAAAACACACTTCACGCAATAACTGACACACATCAAATGGAAATCCTCCCAAATTACTGCATGTACAAAGATCCCTCCCCCCCATCCCTCATTTAAAAAACAAACAAAAAAAGGTCCTATATCAATACTCTCCCTCTCCATGCTCCAGCACTGCACTCCTCATCCTTCTCCTGTCCTGGCCACCACTTCTCTATTAGGTTGAATGATACAGTCCAACATTATTCCAATCGCTTTTTGTGAGCCCAGTGTGTCAAGGACCCGCTCTCTAGAGAAGCAGGCTTACAGGAGACTGCAGCGGAGAACCATGCACATGTGACTTGGTAAGCACCATTCTCTGCATCATTGATGATTGCCCACTGCTGCCACAGAAACAGGAGGGCATACTGATGATAGCTCCAAAAAAGGTATGTATACAATTTTTTTTTTTAAGGACTGGTGGGCTTTTCTAAGGTGGCAGGGTCTACCTAACCTAGAGGTGGGGTTTAAACTGTCCGCACACATTCAGTAAACATATTTCTCCTTGTATCCAATGAGGAAATGCCAGTGTGACCGGTCGCTTTACTGTAGAAACACCAGACTCTGTTTTCCCATCTGTCGGCTCTGTAGCAGGATGTTCCCAGCCACCACTGGAGGGTGCTGTGTGTTGTGAGAGAGCTGCTCTGCATTGGGTGGGTGAGCAGGCTTAACTCCAGGATGGTCCCACACGGTGCCAGAGTCAGGATTTCTAATGGACTATAGACACTATATTGGCGTTTATCAGAGACTGCGGGGAAAATACAGATGGATTGGTTTACTTTTATGTTTCAATATTTGTATTAAGGTTTTGAGTTGAATACACGAATGTATGCAGGTGCAAAGGTACATCATAATCAGCATGTGTGAATAGGTTGTAAATAACAAAAGATATATCCTGAATGTAAATAAATGACAATCAAGAACCCTGCATCAGATACATCATCTTTGACCACATTTACATAGAAGTTGTGTTATTGTTATATTCAGAAGAAAAAGGAAAAACTAGAAAAAGTAAATGTAAATGTTTTTAGCCTGCTACCTCCAAGGAGGGCAAGGGGTCGATGGTGGCAACTGTGGATATGGTTCAGTCAACATCTCATAACAGACCTATATCCATACCAAGCTGTCACTGATTCATAGGCAAGGTAGATCAACCTGACCTGCAAGTGATAAACCAAACAATAAAGAGAAGATAAAGGGAGAGGGGGTGTGACAGAAAGGCGGAGAGAAAGAAGAGAATAAAAGCGGGAGGGGCAAGTAGGTAAATGGCAAGGTGTAGAGAAAAGGTATTGCATACCTCCCAACTTTCTGAGATGGGAACGAGGGAAACCTATCAGGAAAAGCATGTATGTATAGGATAAACCCCCTGCCAAAGGAGAATTATATAAATAAATAAAAAAATTAGTTAAACCTACAAGTGCTCTTTTTTTTTAATTACTATTACACTGGCTTTTGAAATTTACAAATGCAGCAATTTAGAAATTGGATAAAAGATTTAGCACTGGGAAACACATTTTGAAAGATAAAAAGTGAATTTTATATACAACTATATAGATCACTGAAATGAAATATGTACTAATAAACAAAAAAGAGTGACAAAAGATACCTTACTGTATGTCAATCACAATGTGAAATACACTCAGAAAAAAGTAATAAATGTGAAAAAACAAAGTGCATAAACATATCATAACAAATGATGAATAAAAACACAACACCCTGTGACAAATGTGAGATAATAATATTGATTAAAGTGTTGGCATAAAGTTCATAAATGTTGCATACTCTGATGAATGGTCTGAAAAATAAATACATTTCTTTGTTGTCTTTTAGTGATCTTCCACCACACCTCAGTGTTTGTGCTTCCACTCCCGCTTACAGATTTGCACTCACCAGCTACAATTGCCTCCCACTCTCGTGTTTGGCATAACTTGCCTCAACCCGCACTAAAATGGGGGTTTAAAATGTGATCTCCAGATTTTAAACGTGATCTCCAAATAGCAAGCGTAAATGCCACAAATCCTTTTCCTCAAGAAGTGATTGTTCCACATGAAAATGAAAAAATGCTCCAAATAGTGTGATAAAGTACAGCAAATTTATTAAAATCTTAAAACCTCACACACCATTGTACTCACACGTGTAAAAATCAAAACAAGCCAATAAGCCAATGACACGCCAACGGAACGTAACATAAACTCCATGCACTAGTAAAGCGATTTATAGCAATCGCGGCGGACCCAGGATAGTGTGTCAGCTGTGCAGTCTCACCCACTCCTAGTCTAAAGCCTCCACCATTCGATGCAGCATGTCACGTCAAAACGTCCTGCGTCACGCTTCAGATGCTTGCCGTATACCCACGCCCCGACATATTTCGTCACAAACGACTTATTCATGGGATTGGCTGTACGGCGTGATACTTCTCCCTTTATTTCCTAGACTCCCCAAGTGGGCGGAGACAAAGCAACTTGCTACTGCGCACTCCCTGTGTCCCCATCGCCGCGATACATCGCCTTTAACAGCCTAATATTGCAGCAATGTTTTAGATAGCATTCAAAAATTATGATTAAGTAAATGTACAACTTAATAAACAATATCAATATGATTCCTCATATGATAAACACACGTAAGTGGATCTAATATCTCTAAAAAAATAAAGTAATAAAACATAATCGCTTGTTCAAGAAATAAGGTATTCAAATCAGCAAAAAATTAGCAGAAAAAGTAGAAAATAGAGACTGGAGGTTATTAAAATAACCTACTGAATGAATGTAAGCGGGCTAAGAAGCAGCAGTATGAGACCTCCTGCTAGTCAGTCCCATCCCATTGCTCACCAATCAAGCGCATTGTCCTGTGCTATCCATAAGCAAAAATGCTCATAGGGAGCATGGTGTATTAAAAATGTATATATAAAATGTGAATTCCCCAATGATTCATACTGTACAAGATGTTACTCATAATCATTAAAAATTTCTTATAAAGCAATTCAGGTCTAATTCAATGTTCATCCCTCTTGGAAATAGACTCTTCATCAAAAAAAATCCATCGGGTCTCTCTCTGAGAGAGATCCCTGACCCGATTGGATCCCCTCCAAGAGGGATGGACATGATCAATACCACAAAATTGCAATAGGCTTGGGTCCTGATCACGTTTCTCCTTGAAATGAAGAGACACACTATGGTGTTTGAACCCCTTCCTGATGTTTGCCATGTGTTCTGCAATTTGTAAAAAGAAAAAAGAAGATGAAGAATTATAATAGAGACTCAGCAGACTTTAAGAATGCGAAAATTTATGTGTGGCAGCAGGTAAATTTGGGTAACAATGGGGGATCCCTGGAAATTAAAGATACCAATAACCCTGCTGTCGCACCAAGAGATGACCAGAAAAAGAGTTTGGGTATTAGAGGAGGTAAAGGAAAAGGTGAACAGGGAGCATCAGGCTATACCCCTCAACCACACATTGCTTGGAAGGGAACCCCACACCAGTATGGAGGTAACAATTACGAGGGTGACTATCACCGAGACCACCTCATTTTGGTAGAGGAGGACCACAGCAAAACTACAACCAATACCCACCGCGTCAGGTTCAACAACATAGAGACAATTACCTACCGTATTATAATTCCCACTGACATGGACATTCACTGTACTGTTCATTTAAGCACAAGAGACTCCATTTTGTGCTCACTGTTGAAATATGTTCTGTAACCTTCACCTAACACACAGACACATCTCCTACTAAACACTCTCTACTCCCCGCTCCCTTCTAAATGTCTTATTTTTGCAATTGTTCTATTCGCTAGCTTTTAATAATATATTTCTATTTGTTAGCTTTTCATAAAATATTTCTATTTGTTAGTTTTTAATAACATCTCACACCACCCCTTTCTTATCTATGTATAAAATAACATGTAATAATACATTTTGACACTAAACGGACATTTTAAACACAGTGATTGAGTCCTGTGAATCTGTTCCTGCAGCTGCAGTATTAACTTTGTTTTAGAGTCCCAATCAGAAATCAGTCATAACAAGTTTGGCGAGTCAAATATCAGGAGTATGGCAGAGTCTCTAGAAGGAACCGCGCTTCGATCGGGATCATCGGGGAAACGCAGACCTCAAATGCTGGCTATGTAAGTTACCCTTAAGCTTGCTATATTTCTGCCTCTCCTATGTATCCTATCTGTCGGTTCTCAAGGAAACCAGACCACTCTCGGACCTTTCTGGCTGGGTAACGTGTGTGTGTGAATGTGTTTGTGTCCCCCTTCACGGGTTGGACTGTGTGTGGATAGGGAAAATCCTCTGCAGTTCCCTGAGTTGACTCCTTGTGGGCGACCTGGGTCAGAGGCGCATGGTAGGGTCAGACAAAAGTCACAGAGAAGAGACGAGGAGGGTCTCTTAATGAGTGTTTTGTCTATTGTCATAAACCCCTTCTATCCACGTAGATAAGTGGAGACTATTCTTGTAAATCTGCAGATTTGCTTTACTATTTGTTTTAAAGGCAAGAGGGTATAGGCACAAGTAAAGAAGACTGGCCAGTCAATATGGGCATTAAATTAATTAAGGGAATGAAGGGAGAGAGGCCTTCAGAAAATGCCCAGCACAAGATGAGCGCTAGAGAATATATGAACCAAAGGTACGGTTCCGCCTATACTGAGCCCCTAGATAAATGGGTAGAATGAACAAAGGGAACAGCTAAACCTTTAAAATCTGAAGGGACTTTTGATTTAAAAGTATGGCAAACTTTTCTGCACGATTATGGCCCACTACTGTGCAGTGAAGGAACGTGGAGAATAGCTTGCACATGGGAGACAGAAGCTAAAGTAGCAAATTAAACTGGCTTGATGGAGATGTTTAATAAAAGTACTGCCCAAATTTACTATGTCTGGCCAGAAGACTGTAGAGGAGGACCCCCCACCTTATGTGGCTGCCAGTTTGGCTTTAAGGGGTCCACGCACAAAAGCACAAGATTACATGGAACACACAAAAGATGAGCTATGCAATATAGTAGAGAGCAGAGGTTTCACATCCCAATATCAACCAACAAAGAGGGATTCGGCTTGTACCCTAGAGACAGATGATTGGCATAAATCAAAAGGCACATATGCAAAACTAGATCTCTCTGAACTTAAGGCTTTGGCCAGAGAAAGAGAGATGGAGTCTGAACTTCCAGAGAAAACCATAATTTCCAAATTGTGGCAGCAAGATGAAGAGAGAAGGAAGGGAGATGCCATTTCTTCTGCCCCTGGCACAGAGCAATCTGTTGCAGTTTATCCTGTCAGAACCCAATTAGTTTTTAAAGGTAATGCTGTTGACATAAGTCTCAAATTAAATGGCATGTACCTTTTAGTCCCCAAGATATGAGAGCCATATTAGAGGGATTGGGAGATCCTAGAAAGAATCCAATTGGGTTTGCAAACAAACTTAGCGCTGAACAGGAAGCATATGAGGCTTCAGCTACTGACATTCATCAGCTTTTTATTAAAGCAGTGGGAAGCAACATGTCTGGATATATATACTTATGCCGCGTACACACGATCGGACTTTACGGCATACTTGGTCCGGCGTACTGGATTTCGTCGGACAATTCGATCATGTGTGGGCTCCAGCGGACTTTGTTTTCTCAAAAGTTTGACGGACTTAGATTTGAAACATGTTTCAAATCTGTCCGACGGACTCGAGTCCGGTCGAAAAGTCCGCTCGTCTGTATGCTAGTCCGACGGACAAAAAGCGACGCTAGGGCAGCTATTGGCTACTGGCTATGAACTTCCTTGTTTTAGTCCGGTCGTACGTCATCACCTACGAATCCGTCGGACTTTGGTTGATTGTGTGTAGGCAAGTCCGTTCATTCGGAAAGTCAGTCGAAAAGTCCGTCAAAGTACGCCGGACAAAGTCTGCCGTAAAGTCCGATCGTGTGTACGCGGCATTGAAAGATTGTGGTGTAGATGTAAAAAATCTAGGTAAGATGGTTAGTGGACAGGAGGTTTGTAGAAATTGAAGGAAAAATGGACAAACCAGACATGCTGAATTTATGAATGCTAAGCAAGGGAAAGAAAAAGCAGCAGGGGCTTATGAGGAAGCAGGCATTAACCCCTTCCCGCCGAGCATACGCAGATCTGCATACTCGGCTTTCGGGGGTTATACCAGGATGATGCCCGCAGCTGCAGGCATCATCCCAGTACCATTTTGTAGAGCAGGCAATCGGCTATTCATGTATAACAACCGATGCGGCTAAAAGCCGCTCAGCTGTTATACCAGAGGAGCGGAAGGGGACGTCCCCCCCCTCCCGCCGCCTCCCGCCGCTCTTACCAGGCCTCCCGATCCACCGCCCGATCACCAATCCGCCGCCTCCGGCGGCTGCTGACAGTCTGGAACGAAGCCGTGAGCGGCTTCGTTCCAGCCCTCTAATTGTAAATGCGGAAGCGACATCATGACGTCACTTCCCGTTTACTAGGCTGCCAATGGTGCCGGTTTAAAAAAATATACAGTATTCAGAATCGCCGTTTTCGGCGATTTGAATACTGTGAAGTGCAAAGGAGGGATCGGGGGTCTTTTAGACCCCCGATCCCTCCATAAAGAGTACCTGTCACCACCTATTACTGTCACAAGGGATGTTTACATTCCTTGTGACAGCAATAAAAGTGATAACATTTTTTTTTTTTTAAAACACAATTTCTAAATATAAAAATAAATAAAATAAATAAGAAAAAAAAAATTTAAAAGCGCACCCGTCCCCGCGAGCTCGCGCAGCAAAGAAAACGCATACGGGAGTCGTGCCCGCATATGTAAACGGTGTTCAAATCACCCATGTGAGGTATCGCCGTGATCGTTAGAGCGAGAGCAATAATTCTAGCACTAGACCTCCTCTGTAACTCTAACCCGGTAACCGTAAAAAAAATTTAAAGCGTCGCCTATGGAGATTTTTAGGTACCGTAGTTTGTTGCCATTCCACGAGTGCGTGCAATTATAAAGCGTGACATGTTTGGTATCTATTTACTCGGCGTAACATCATCTTTCACATTATACCAAAAATTGGGCTAACTTTACTGTTTGTTTTTTTTTTTAATTCATGAAAGTGTTCCTTTTCCCAAAAAGTTGCATTTAAAACACCGCTGCACAAATACCGTGTGATAAAAAATATTGTAACAATCACCATTTTATTCTCTAGATTCTCTGCTAAAAATATATATATAATGTTTGGGGGCTCTAAGTAATTTTCTAGCAAAAAAAGGATTTTAACTTGTAAACACCAAATGTCAAAAATAGGCTTAGTCATGAAAGGGTTAAAATAGAGGAAGAGAACGTGGGAGAAACTGCAAGTCCATCTACACAACTAGTGAAACAAAGGTTTCTTGACGGTTTAATACCCCAGTTGAAAGAAAAGTTGTTCACAGCAAGGCCTGAGGCAGGCAATATGTCTATTCGAGACATCCAGCCTATCCTGTTACCCATAGAAAACAGGATTAACCAAAAAGATAGCAAACCCAAGGCTATGTACATGTGGAAGCAGAGAGGAAGAAGAAGAAACAAAGGCAATTTCAGAAATCATGGCAATCAGGGACCAATTATATGCTACAATTGTAATGGGGAAGGACACATAGCCAAATTCTGCCATCTTCCTGACCATAGACTGGAAAAGAGTTTAGAGGCACCTCATGCTGATCCAAGTTCTCTGCCAAAAGCAGTGGATCAGGCATAGGAAAATGGCATGCCAGTATCAATCATGTTAAATAGGGGAGACAATGGTCCCGAGGTCAGAGTAAAAGTATTTTTACAAGAACTCCCCTATCCTGGAGGAGAAATAGAATTAACCTGTTTAATCAATACTGGTGCAAGCCAAAGTGTTTTTAATATAGAGGACTTACCTCCAGGATTATTATCTACAAATGTTATCTCTGGTGTTGGCCTAACCGGGACCTCTACTGATTTGGTTGAGTCCAAGCCACTTAAACTCAGGCTAGGACAGCAAACAGAAATTGTCACTAAAGTGTTAGTTTCAGACACAGTTCCTACCAATCTTTTGGGAGCTGACATTTTGAACCAAATTTTAGCAAACATAGATTACACTCCTGTAGGAGTCCAAGTGGTCAGTAGTCTGTCAGAAGAAGTTTTAAATTCTGCCTGTGGAGTATTTTTAATCCAAGACTCCACTCCGCCATTTCCACCAGAATTGAAAGTGATTCCCGCTGAATTATAGGCCACTAGCAAATATGATGTAGGTCTGCTGGATTGCACTCCAGTCATGATAAAAATTAAACCAGGAGCCCATCTCCCACAGATTAAACAGTACCCATTGAGTATTGCTCAGACTGAGGGGATAAAGGATCAAATCACTCAACTGAAAGCAGCACGGGTTGTTGTACCAATTAAGTCCCAAATCAATACACCCCTGTTCCCAATTGCAAAGAAGCCAGACAAGAAGGGTGGGCAGGTGACATACTGCATGGTGCATGATTTGAGAGCCATTAACAATATAATTGAGGCAGATGCCCAACCCCCACACTTTACTAAGTGGAATACCTGCCTCCAGCACCTGCTCTAGAGTGATTGATCTTGCAAATGCACCTTTTATCATTTACCCATGATGCCCAAAAGTTAGCATGGACAAGATTGCCCCAAGGCTGTATGAGTAGCCCCTCTGAATATAATACTGCGTTAAAGCAAGTATTGGACCAATGGTCCCCCTCACACCCAAACACAGTTTTGCTTCAGTACATAGACGATTTGCTTATTTGTTCTGATACAAAGGACATTTGTAGCAAAGGAACAGTAAGCCTTCTCATGTTTCTCTATAACAGTAACAACAAAGTTAGCAAAGATAAGCTACAATACTCTCAAGAGAAAGTGATCTTCCTGGGTCACTGCATTTCACATGGAATCTGTCACCTAACCCCAGATTGAGTTAAAACTCTACAAAACTTTGAAAAGCTAAGAAATGTACGGCAACTACGTGCCTTCCTGGGGTTAGTGGGATATTGTAGGGACTGGATTCCAAATGCATCAGAACTTATGGCTCCTCCTATATGAGGCTACTACTAGAAACCCTTTCAAACTCACATGGGACAATGAATTGCAGATAAAGGAGCTTATTAAAATTTTGTCTGAAGCTCCCGCCATTGGACTTCCTGACTATACTAAGACTTTCTCGTTGTTCTGTCATGAAGTCAATGGATTTGCTGCAGGTGTACTCACCCAGCTACATGGAGACAAACAGAGGCCTGTGATGTATGTATCAGCCTCAGACCCTGTCATCAAAGGCTTCCCCAGTTGTATGTGAGCCATAGCAGCCTGCATTTTCCTGCTAGACAAAGTAACTGAGCTTGTACTAGATTCTGCTCTGATCCTGTATGTGCCACATGCAGTACAGGAAATCATGAATCAAGTAAATACCAGACATGTGTCTGCCAGTAGATTTGACAAGTACCAGTCTGCTCTTTTCGCTCCATCGAATTTAACAATCAAACGATGTGTTACTTTAAATCCGGCTACTCTTCTTCCTATAATTGATGAGGAAGATGCAACAAATGATACTGATGTAGAACCTGAGAGTTTTTCTCATGATTGTATGGCTCTGATGGAGGTAAAAAGGGCCTCTGTCACATCAGCAAAAGATGAGCCTTTATCAGATTGTGACACACACTTATTCGTAGATGGTTCCAGATTTTACACTGATGATGGTCAGCCACACACAGGGTTTGCTGTAACCACTACAGACCCCATTTTACATCAGGAAGAATTGACACCCTAGATGTCAGCACAGGAAGCGGAGTTGTGTGCTGCAGTCAAAGCATGTCATCTCCTAGAGGATCAAAGGTGAAACATTTACACTGACAGCAGATATGCGTTTGGAATAGCTCACGATTTTGGGCCTATTTGGAAAGCATGGAACTTTTTGACTAGTGCAGGGAAGCCAATTAGACATGCAAAACTCATAGAGCGGCTATTTGAGGCCTTTCAGAAACCAGCAGAAGTTGCCATCTTGAAGGTAAAAGGGCATGCAAGGGGAAATGACATGACATCCAGAGGAAATGCTTTAGTGGACCAAGCTTCAAAGGATGCTGCCCTTATAGCATTTGGAGTCACACCCACTGTAGGGGTCGCCCAGGTAGAGGGGACAGATTCCCCTCATCAAGAGCAGTGGGATGTAGAAACTCTAATTCAGTTGCAGAACCAGGCCCCTGATGATAAGAAGGATAAGTGGATCAAATGCAATGCTACCCAAAATCAGCAGGGCCTGTGGTGCGCTGACAACAGGTGGTGTCTACCCAGGAGTTTGTGCTCAGTTTTAGCACAACTGGCACATGGCGTCAGTCATCTTGCTAAGGGCGCGATGGTGGCACTTACTGACTGCTATTGGATAGCACCTGGATTTAGTGCATTTGCAGCCAGGTTTTGTGCTTCATGTCTCACTTGTGCTCTATACAATGCAGGGAGGCCTGTCCATGTTCCCCAAAAGCATTCAGCTAAGCCAGATTTCCCTTTCCAAAGAATTCAAATAGACTACATTCAGACGCCCAGAATAGACACCTATGAGTTCGCTTTAGTGTGTGTTGACATGTTCTCAGGTTGGCCCGAGAGCTGGCCAGTAGCTAAAGCAAATGCAATAACAACAGCAAAATTTTGAATGAAATAGTTTGTAGATATGGAGTTCCTGAAACTATTGAGAGTGACAGAGGAACCCATTTTACTGGGGAAGTAATGAAAGAGGTCATGGAAGCACTTCACATACAGCAAGCTTTCCATACACCTTATCATCCACAAAGTAGTGGTAAAGTTGAGAGACTTTATGGAATTTTGAAAAACAGATGTGTAAAAATTAAAGCAGATACAGGAAAAGGATGGGTGGGAGCTTTGCCATTAGCCCTATATTCTGTACGAACTACCCCTAAACAACCACATGGGCTGTCCCCCTATGAGATTTTATTTGGAGGGCCACCCAAAACAGGGCTATATTTTCCCCAACAGTTACAGGCTTCTCACTCTAGTCTGTTAGAATATGTTCAGATTTTGCAAATAACATTGAATAAAGTACATGAAGGTGTTTATAAATCTATCCCCGACCCAGATTCTGTTTCAGGTATTCACAGAATCCAACCAGGTGACTGGGTGGTGATCAAGCGACACGTCAGAAAACCGCTAGAACCAAAATTTGACAGACCACATTTGGTGCTTTTGACAACCGGTTTCGCTGTCAAGTTGGAAGGAAAGCCCACCTGGATTCATGCCAGTCACTGCAAGAAAATCCTGAAGTGATGATATCCTTTGAAAAAATTCTGATGATGTTTCTTTTCTTTTTTCTGTTGTTTGTGAGAACTGAGACATGGAAAAATAACCCTTTCATCCAAATGTTAAAATTGTATGCAACCCATAGCAACGCTAGTAACTGCTGGGTGTGTTCTCACTTACATCCCCAAACAGGGACAATACCCATGATAGCAATGCCTCTCAACTTCACTGATCTAAACAGGACCAGAATAAATGGCTCATACATCGTCTCCACAGCTGAGCACAGATCAGTAACTTTGATGGTTTCAAAACAGATAAACGCTCCACAGATTTGTTTAAACATTACATGCCCGTTTAACACTAAATGTACATGGTTGGGCAATTCAGATTGCACCGGAGCAAAAATTACAGTTTATGAAGGAAACTATGGTCAATATTATTATATCCCAGATCCAGAACTAAATAGAACCCTTTATAGTACAAATTGCTCACAGTTCCCAATATGTGAACATATCGGTTACGAGAGATTCCATGTTATATTGGGAAGTTAGCACCTGCTTTGGCTGTTCGCAAAGATACAGTGCAACCAGATCAAAGTCCAGAATACCCTTTAGTGTTCAAAACAGAGCGATTCACTGAAGGTGACATGGCATGGTCATGGTTTCCTTCCTGGACAGGATGGGGAATTGAAGCAATGAAAAGAATAAATAATTACACTAGAATTGTAGATGAGATTATTGACATTACTACCACTGCACTGATATAGGTTTATTAAATGAAGAAATGGCTAAATTATCTCACTGCAGCTCAAGGTGGGATGTGTAAGGTATTTCACACTGACTGTTGTATATATATATATATATTTCTGATAATGAGGGCATTATTAAAGGGCATCTTGCTAAGATAAGAGAACTACAGAATAAGGCCAGGGATATTGCTAAAGATGGAACCCCTTTCACAGAGGCGGCTCTAGACTTTGTGAGGCCTTAGGCAAAACTTAGACATGAGGCCCCACTCACTCCCATAATGGGAAAAATAATTCAAGGGATGAAAATGAACTGTATTAGGAGGGTACAGTATAGCGGAGTGGACAGTACAGGGGGTAGGTAAGTGGGCATAATAAAGATATATTTTCCTCAAGCAGAGCTGCACAGGGAAGCTGCTCTCACAGATCCTACCTATTCTGGTAGGCTGTCACAAAGAGAGAAATAAAGCGGGATGGGTGGAGAAGGAAGGAAGGAAGGAAAGAGAAAAAGAGAGAAAGAAAGATGGAAGGAAAGATGGAAGGAAAGAAAGTAAGAGAAAAAAAGATGGAAGGAAAGAAAGAAAGAGAAAGAGAAAGAAAGATGGAAGGAAGGAAAGAAAGAAAGAGAAAGAAAGATGGAAGGAAAGAAAGAAAGAGAAAGAAAGATGGATGGAAGGAAAGAAAGAAAGAGAAAAAAAAGATGGATGGAAGGAAAGAAAGAAAGAGAAAGAAAGATGGAAGGAAAGAAAGAAAGAGAAAGAAAGATGGATGGAAGGAAAGAAAGAAAGAGAAAAAAAGATGGATGGAAGGAAAGAAAGAAAGAGAAAGAAAGATGGAAGGAAAGAAAGAAAGATGGATGGAAAGAAAGAAAGATGGATGGAAAGAAAGAGAGATGGAAGGAAAGAAAGAGAGATGGAAGGAAAGAAAGAAAGAGAAAAAAAAGAAAGAAAGAAAGAGAAAAAAAGATGGAAAGAAAGACAGAAATAGAAAGAAAGATGGGAGGAAAGAAAGAAAGATGGATGGAAAGAAAGAAAGATGGATGGAAAGAAAGAGAGATGGAAGGAAAGAAAGAGAGATGGAAGGAAAGAAAGAAAGAGAAAAAAAAGAAAGAAAGAAAGAGAAAAAAAGATGGAAAGAAAGACAGAAATAGAAAGAAAGATGGGAGGAAAGAAAGAAAGAGAAAGAAAGATGTAAAGAAAGAGAAAGAAAGATGGAAGGAAAGAAAGAGAAAGAAAGATGGAAGGAAAGAAAGAAAGAAAGAAAGATGGAAGGAAAGAAAGAAAGAAAGAAAGAAAGAAAAAAAAAGAAAGATGTAAAGAAAGAGAAAGAAAGATGGAAGGAAAGAAAGAGAAAGAAAGAAAGATGGAAGGAAAGAAAGAAAGAGAAAGAAAGATGGAAGGAAAGAAAGAAAGAGAAAAAAAGAAGGAAAGGAAGAGAAAGATGGAAGGAAAGAAAGAAAGAAAGAAAGAAAGAAAGAAAGAGAAAGAAAGGTGGAAGGAGAGAAAGAAAGATGGAAGGAAAGAAAGAAAGAAAGAAAGAAAGAAAGAAAGAAAGAAAGAAAGAAAGAAAGAAAGAAAGAAAGAAAGAAAGAAAGAAAGAAAGAAAGAAAGATGGAAGGAAAGAAAGAAAGATAGAAGGAAAGAAAGAAAGAGAAAAAAAGAAGGAAAGAAAGAGAAAGAAAGAAAGATGTAAGGAAAGAGAAAGAAAGATGGAAAGAACGAGAAAGAAAGAAAGATGTAAGGAAAGAGAAAGAAAGATGGAAAGAAAGAGAAAGAAAGAGAAAGATGAAAGGAAAGAAAGAAAGAAAGAAAGAAAGAAAGAAAGAAAGAAAGAAAGAAAGAAAGAGAAAGAAAAAGAAAGATGGAAAGAAAGAGAAAGAAAGATGGAAGGAAAGAAAGAAAGAAAGAAAGAAAGAAAGAAAGATGGAAGGAAAGCAAGAAAGAGAAAAAAAGAAGGAAAGAAAGAAAGAAATAGAAAGATGGAAGGAAATAAAGAGAAAGATGGAAAGAAAGAAAGAAAGAAAGAAAGAAAGAAAGAAAGAAAGAAAGAAAGAAAGAAAGAAAGAAAGAGAAGGGGATGGGGGAAGAAGGGAAGGAAGAGCATCCCCTACATCAGTGTACTCACTGGGACGCAGGAGGGACTGGATGGATGGATGGATCAGACTCCCCTTTTCCTTTTCTGTTTTCTTCTTCAGCATGAATCTTCCCGCCCACACATCCCCTTCTGTGAGGCAGAACAGAGAATACTGCCGAGGAGAGTGGGCGGGGCAGACACAGGAGAAGAGGGCGGGAGGAGGAGGAGCAGAAGCTCTCTTTCCTCTTCTGTCTGGCTGTGCGGGCAGCAGGGGGAGGGGGGAGATCTGTCAGAACAGGCTATGCTGAGCGGCTCTCCCTCCCTGTCTGTGATCCGGAGATGTATGTGAGCTCCGATCACACGTCTCACTCGCAGCCTGTATCTCTCCCTGTAGCAGAGCGAGGGGACTCGGGACTGTGTGATGGCTGATACCTCTGCTGCTGGAAGAGGCGGCTCTCTAATTAGGTAAACAATCCAGCTGTGCGAGGCCCCTATGACTGCGAGGCCTGAGGCCACCGCCTATTTTGCCTAATTAGAGAGCCGCCTCTGCCCTTTCAGGATTTAGGAGGTTTTGGTGACTTTTTATATGGCATTGCAACATGGTTACAGAAACTAGGCGCTTACATTGTGATGTTCCTATTTCTCACATTTGTTATTTATTTCCTTATCAGGCTATGCCTCTGTGTGACTACCTGCTGTACCAACAAATGTACCAGCCCTGATGAACCCATTATTATGAGAAAGCTAGAAGAGAGCTGAACAGGACGCCTTCTCTCTGCGCCAATGTAACAGGAGTTACCAGCAATCGGCTGAATGTAACGCGGAGAAGAATGGTGTCAAATAAACAAAAGGGGGGAAATGACATGGACATTCACTGTATTGTTCATTTAAGCACAAGAGACTCTATTTTGTGCTCACTGTTGAAATATGTTCTGTAACCTTCACCTAACATACAGACACATCTCCTACTAAACGCTCTACAATCCCCCCTCCCTTCTCAAGGTTTTATTTTTGCAATTGTTCTATTCGCTAGCTTTTAATAATATATTTCTATTTGTTAGCTTTTAATAACATATTTCTATTTGTTAGTTTTTAATAACATCTCACACCACCCCTTTCTTATCTATTTATAAAATAACATGTAATAATAAATGTTGACACTGAACGGACATTTTAAACACAGTGATTGAGTCCTGTGAATCTGTTCCTGCAGCTGCAGTATTAACATTGTTTTAGAGTCCCAATCAGAAATCAGTCATAACACCACTATAATCAGAGATGGCAGTCTAATCCCCCTTATGATCATCAGTTTTATACAGAAAATCAAATTCCTGTTTATAACAGATATGCTCCAGAAGATGACCCTAGTGGGCATCCCAATGGCTATTATAATGAAAACACATCACGGGGACCACCGCCTTTTTTAGATCAAAGAGGGGGAGGGGGAAGGGTGGAGGAACCCCGAAAGGAAACACTCACCCAATGAACAGAGGAGGAATGAGAAATGGGACGGTACAGAATCCCGGCAGGGATATGTCATCACATCAAAGAGGACAAGGGGTTGCCGAGCAGGTAAACGTAAACAATCCAAGAAAAAGGATGAAGGACACATGATCAAAAAGAGATGAATATATTAAATATAGGCCTTAAATGTGCCCCTAAGAAATCCATGAACAAATTTGCTGTTTACATAGATACGCACAAGTTTGTGCGTACTCTTAATATCAAAAAGCACTTTTTAAGTCATCCAGTGGCCCCTAGGATCAATCATTATAGCACTGTAGATAGAATTGATAGTGGTTTGAAGAATAAGTCTATCTTCAACCCTCAAAATTCTAACAACCATTTTGTAGAAATTTTTAAAATTGTAAATGATTTAGAGCTATTGACCCTGAAGAAAAGAGTCAATCCGGAATATATCAAAGAAGGAATCAAGTCTCTTGAGGATAGGAAAGATATTATTGTACACCCTGCGGACAAGGGTGGAGGGGTGTTAATTATGGATACAGCTTTTTCTATCATAACCAACTTATGCAATTAAGGCAATTAAGGGGGCCCTCACCTCTGCATCCTATCTGAGCTGGGTGTGTGGTGGGTGGGGTGTCAGGAGCTCCTCCTGTTTGTATCTATCCTCCTATATACACCCACCCCCCTCCATTCCTGTCCATAGAGAGAGAGAGATCCCATCCTCTGTATATGTCACACCTAGACAGGTCCTCCCCTCCCCATCTATATACCATCACCTCTCCCATCTATATACCATCACCTCTGTATATATACCTCTCCTCCCCATCTATATACCATCACCTCTGTCTATATACCGTTATCAGTGTATATAACTCCCCTCCCCATCTATATCCCATCACCTCTGTATATATACCTCCCCTCCCTCATCTATATACCATCCCCTCCCCAGCTATATACCATCACCTCTGTATATATACCTCCGCTCCCCGTCTATATACCATCACCTCTGTATATATACCTCCCCTCCCTGTCTATATACCATCACCTCTGTATAAATACCTCCCCATCTATATACCATCACCTTTGTATATATACCTCCCCTCCCCATCTATATTCCATCACCTCTGTATATATACCTCCTCTCCCCCGTCTACATACCATCACCTCTATATATACCTTCCCTCCCCATCTATATACCATCACCTCTGTATATATCTCTCCCCATCTATATACCATCACCTCTGTATATATCTCTCCCCATCTATTTACCATCACCTCTGTATATATACCTCCCCTTCCCATCTATATACCATCACCTCTGTATATATACTTCCCCTCCCCATCTATATACCATGACCTTTGTATATATACATCCCCTCCCTCATCTATATACCATGACCTCTGTATATAAGCTTCCACATCTATATACCATCACCTCTGTATATATACCTCCCCTCCCTGTCTACATACCATCACCTCTGTATAAATACCTCCCC